>NC_092044.1:109904558-111104558 GCF_003086295.3 Arachis hypogaea
GGTATGTGAGTTTCATGAGTTTCTTTTGTTTGTTTCTCCCCATCTAATTTCCTCAGTAAACTATTAAAATTCTATTGTATTTGTTGTGCAAATATTGTTATGGTACATTTATGAGAAAGGATCTATCTCGTGTAATGTGCTCCACCACTATTTTTAACATATTGCAGAAGATGCAGTTGATATATGCTTGCACAACAATGTTTTGTCTGTTTACTAAATGTTGTTGAAGTGTTTCATTTTTATTGTTTTTCTCCAGGTGATGGTGATAGAAATATGATTTTAGGAAGACGTTTCTTCGTAACTCCTTCAGATTCTGTAGCAGTTATTGCAGCCAATGCAAGAGAAGCAATTCCATACTTCAAGGATGGTGTTAAGGTAGAAATTTTATCCACTCGTTACTGTTAGGTGTAAACTTTTACAGGGGAAAAAATGCCATTTTCCTTCATTTTAATTTCAGGGTCTTGCTAGATCAATGCCAACAAGTGGTGCTCTAGATCGTGTTGCAGAGAAATTGAACCTTCCCTTTTTTGAGGCATGTTTTAATTTATTTTATTTTGTATAATTGTTTATATTTTCTAAAACTATTTTAAATGGAGTCTCATATATTTATAAGCACAGTTCTTTAATAACAAAGATGGACTTGGGTTCAGGTCCCCACTGGTTGGAAATTTTTTGGGAATCTTATGGATGCTGGGAAGTTATCAGTTTGCGGGGAAGAGAGTTTTGGAACAGGCTCTGACCACATTCGTGAGAAGGATGGCATCTGGTAAGTATTCCACATGTTTTTTTAAGTTTATATAATTTGATTTAATTTTATGTTTCCGGGCTACTATTTTGGTATATCTTGAAATTATTAGAATTCTGAAAAACAATGTTGACCATTTAGAATGGTAACGTCTATGTGTTCTCCAAGAAAAGAAAAATTGTTGTGTATCTTGTGTTTACAGGGCTGTTTTAGCTTGGCTTTCTATTATTGCGCACCGCAACAAAGACAAGAAGGCAGGGGAGAAACTGATCTCTGTGGCTGATGTTGTGAAGGAACACTGGGCAACTTATGGAAGAAATTTCTTTTCTAGATATGACTATGAGGTAGGTGTCATCATGGCTGCAATTGAAGTTTCATTTGTAACATGATCTTGGCATTTCAGTTTTATCTTTTGATTTTCTTAGTAAAATGAGTATGGTTAAGTGTAATGGTTTATTTTACAAATCCATCTCCTTCATGTAGGAATGTGAATCTGAAGGTGCCAATAAGATGGTAGCATACCTACGAGAGACTGCATCAAAGAGCAAGACTGGTGATAAGTATGGTAAGTTGCTACTAACAATTTCTCTTAATCTTGATGATCCTTTCTTGTGTATATCATAAGTGTGAAATTCTCTTGCAGGAAGCTATGTCCTCCAATTTGCAGATGACTTCACATACACTGATCCTGTGAGTTTTCACATTGGTTTACATCTTTTAATTTAAGGTCAAGAAATTATGATTCTTGCTTGATATGGATCCAACTTATTAAATGTGTAGGTAGACGGAAGCGTGGTATCAAAACAAGGTGTTCGGTTTGTTTTTAGCGATGGCTCGAGGATTATATATCGTTTATCAGTAAGTGACATCTGTTTTATTTCCCCACCATTTCTCCCTCAAGAATCTGAAATCCATAGTGGAATTTATGTACCACTAAATGCAAATGTTTGCTATATTTTTTTAGGGAACTGGTTCTGCAGGTGCAACTGTTAGAGTTTACATTGAACAGTTTGAACCTGATGCCTCCAAACATGACCTTGATGCTCAAGTTGCCTTAAAACCATTAATAGGTTATATTCATTTCCAAGCCAGTAACTCTGATGTGCAGATTTGGTATTAACTGTTTTGTTTATCATTTTTTACACCATTGATTTTTCTATTGATATGCAGATTTAGCACTATCTCTGTCAAAGCTCAAAGACTTCACAGGAAGGGAGAAGCCTACAGTGATCACATAATGTACTTTATGTTAATTGTAATATTGCATATGAAGGTTGGTTGTCAAATTCAGTTTTGGTTACTCAAGCATTTTGGAGCAATATACGTATGGTAGTTAACTTATTTGTCAAATATGGAGGATTATTTATGTACCAAAATAATGTATTGTAGTGACAATAATTTTGTGCTCTGCAAAAGGAGCTGATCTATTTAAAATTTTGTCCAATTACATTATGGAGAAACTAGAGTTGCATCTCAAGTATGTTCTATGCAGTAAATACTAAATAGTTAGTCTTCCAATTTTAGTATCCCTTATTTTATTTTTTGATATATCCTTAACAAGTCAAAATTTGACGTCTTCACCTATATAATCCTGAAGGGTAGAGGGTTTGATTGGGTAAATTTTTACGAAATTTTTTTAAATATAATTTTTAAAGATTTTATAGAAAAAATAAAAATAGTTTTATGTTTAGACATTTCATATAAAAATATTTTTTAATTTATTAATTATGTTTAAGTACAATATAAAAATATTTTTTGTTTATTTATAATGATAAAAATAGTTTTTTTAAATAATTTTTTTAAAAAAAGATATAAATTATAATTTAAAAAATATTTTTTATTATTTTTATTTTACTATCAAAATTTTGTTAAATATATTAAAAAATAATTAAAAAAATTCTAACAAATATAATGACACCTAAATAAACTCAGAATACTATCTTCAAAAGAGAAACATTATTTTTTTTTCCTGTTAAGTGATATTGTCAAGCATGATCTTTTATTATTTAATATTTTTTTATTTCACTTAAAAATATATAGTAAAATATCACACTTTTTATTTTTTTTATATTAAAGATAGAAAAATTCGAATCCGCAACCTTTTAGGTGAATATGGAAAAACTATGCCATTTGATTTATAATTCATTGACAGTATCACACTTTTTATCACCAGAAAAAAATTGAGAGAATTTATTTCTATACTAATATTCTTAAGATTTAGAATTAGTTGATTTTTTTACTTAAATATCAGACACAATATTTGTCTTTATAAAAAAGAAGCACAATATTTTATTTATAATCAAATTATTTTGGCTTAAATACGTTCTTAATCTTATCACATCAACATGTAGCTTGTCATAATAATATTTAACAAAACAAACTAAATAAAAACATTTTAAATTGTATTAAAACTAAAAGAAAAATTGACAAGGCCAAAACAAACAAATAAAAAGAATTATTTTATAAGAACCAAAAACTTATTTAACTCAACTATTTTCTATATTTTTATAGGATTCCAACATGCAAGAGTCCCGATCAACATTTTGTCAAACAATTTTCCACTTATTTGCAAAATTATATGACCGTGAGGTTTGAATAAGTTTGCAGTAAAAGTAATGCAAAGGTGGGATGATTGTTGAGGAAGATAAGTGTGAGCTTATAGATGGATATATACGAGACAATAATGAATGACAGCAACATGGCATGATTCATTGATTCTTGGTGGTAAGGCCCATGGCTTATAAAGGTTACAGTGACCCGCACATATTGCTTGTCTCCTGTGGTGGTTCAGACATGGCAAGGTGGCTATCTTAACAAGATCATATGAAAAGATGTACTTCCTTCTCTCTCTCTATCTCCCTTCATCCCTTCATCTCATGACCTCGTCAGCTTTCCATAACATCAAATCTGCCCAATCAACCAACGTTACTTTGGACCATTATTATTTCATATTATCTCCCAACTTTATTTATTTATTTAATTTGCATGTGCTTGCCAACCCAAAGCCATATGCACAAGCAAAATTAATTAGTAACTAATTATAGCATATTGTACAACGTCATATTTTCTTATAGGTAAATACTCATTGTTTTCATATACAGTTGATAGTTGAGAGACGTTAGATAACAATTTAGTCAAACATATAAAATTATTTTACGATTTTCAACAAATAACTTTATATCAAAACAACGTGAATTTTCACATTTTTTATAACTTCAAAACACTGATGTATTAGATACACTACTGAGAAGCAAAATGAAGCAATATGAGTTCCATTATACTAATTGCATTTTGCCTTAGAGAAGCAAAATGAACACTACTTTGAAAGTTTTCCAACCAAAACTTAAGTTTCTTGCTGAGATCCGGATTATGTGTTTGATCTTGAATGAGACAGTATTTCTTCTTGAAGACAGATATTGGCGTTTGACTTAGAGACACAGTTACATACATGGCCAAAATAATAATGAGAATCTAATTGTATATTCAATTATTTCAGGTGAGAAATTAAAGTTGGATTGTGCTCTAAACTTATCTTGTTCTTCATTAGTTGACACACCAGAACCACTACTTTGAGGTGCTAAGCCATCATGCATTATTATTCTAAATTAAGATAACTTTGAGGATGATAAATTTAAAACAGAGATTTCAAAATCTTCATGCTAGTAGTGGAGGCTGATCAGAAATTTGACCAAATTTGGTGGCCTCCGATCCATTTGTCAGATATTTGTATTCTGTGTTACGTTCTTCCATAACCAATTATGTATTATACAGGGGCGGAGCTACGTATAAAGAAAGGGGGTAATTGTCCCCCTAATTTTAATTTTTTACATGTAAATTAGATGTAAATTTTAATTTAGTCCTCCTTAAAATTTTATTTTAGTCTTATTTTATTGTGTAAATATTTTTTGCTCTCCTCTAATATTTTATCTAGCTCCATCCCTAGTATTATATGCAAAATATCTTTGTGACTGCTACTAATTAATTCATGTTTGAATAGGTAGTTTTAATTTGTTCCTAGCAATGCTGAACTATAGAAACTGGAGTTAGTTGAAAAGTAGAACAAACATATCTAGCCTAAAATTTGTTAAGACTATGAAGTCAATGATTGATCTATAAATAGAGTGCCGCAATAAAAAAAATCTCGACAAGTCAACACCGTCAAATGGATTAATGGACTCTACATAATAATTGTGTGAAGAAACTAAGATCAAAGAATAAATTTTAAGATAGAGGAACGTACATATACCACGAGATCTTGTCGGGTACCATGTACCCAAGTTGTAACTGCAAAAGAAAAGAAAATGGATTGGAATTACTCACCAGAAAAAGAAAATTAAAGAGAATCAGTATGAGCACCAAAATGAGGTTTAACATCAGGCATAGTAAAACTCTTCGAGACGCAGAAATTTTTGCGGGGACTGGCCCGAATGAGGATGGGGACGGGGGACAAAATTCCCCTGAGGCGGGGACTCGAGCAGGGATCTCCATCCTATCCCCGCTAATCTCCGAAATTCATAAATTTACTAAATTATCCTTAATAGTTTATTTTTCATATATGTTTTTTAGTCATTTCACACATATATATATAGAAATCTAAAACTCCTAATCCTCATTTGTATAGCTCTTCTTTAATTTAGAAATCTCTAACGTTGTCCATACTCCATCCAACCTCTCTGCAGCCACCTTCTCACCGCATCATCACACCTCATTGTGCCATGATTCTCACCGCGTCGTGTTCTCTATTTGTGGCGTTCATTTCCGTAACTTTATCGTTGTGTCCATTCTCCTCTCTATTGCCGCGTCTCCCACCTTATCCACTTCTCTATCCTTTGACTCGCCGTTGCGTCCCCCCATTGCGTCATTTCGAAAGAAGTCACTGTCTTGTTGTTTAAACTTTTTGTATAAAATCTTGTTATTTTTGTATAGAATGAATACTTACATCTTTATTCATATGAAAATTAATAATTAGTTAGAACTATCAGATAGATGGAAAATGGAGTCCCCGCAAAAAATAAAATCCTATGAAAAATAGAGATGGAGAGCAATATTTTTCCAAGGCGAGGAATAGGGACGGGGACGGAGAATAAATCTGGAGACGAGAATGAGGAGTAGGGAGGTATCTCCCGCCCCACCCTACCTCATTGACATCCCTATTTAAGATAGAATAATGATGCTTAAGTTTCTACGTACAACACATAAAAAGTAAAAGAAGACAAAATTGCATCTGATGTTACTTTGACTTTATAACACTAGTTGTTAACCTTTTGTCTAATTCAAAATACGAAAACATTCACATGCTTTCTTATAAAGTTGATAGTTAAAATTTGTTAGATAATTTAATATATTAAATTAAATTATTATTTAATAATTTTTAACTATTAATTTTATATAAAAATAACTCCATATAAATTTTTATTTTAAAAATAACATTGTATCACTATTTATTACATAGTAGAACGACTATTTAATTATGAAAAAATAATATATCAAATTACAAAAATATTATATGTATACTAAAAATTAATTATAAAAATAATTATTATATATTTATATATAAATTTATATAGTATAATTCATTTTCAATGTATATTCTATATTTTAATATATATATATATGTAACTAATATAGTAACTGATTTTTAGTAGTGTATAACTTTTAATATTTGTACAAAACTTATTCTATTCAATATAACTATTTTAAATTTAATATAATTAAGATAAAATAAATTCAATATTTTTAATTATCTAATATAATAAAATTATCAATTAAGTCTAAATTTTAAATTATCAAATTTTAATCAAAATATGTAATGCACCTTTTACAAATAAACATTATTAAATGCTCTCAGATTAAAATAAAAAAAATTACTTTGTCCAACTAATTTATGTCATACATACTACTAAAATACTATTATTATATATAAATATTTATTGATGACTTATTTTTCAATTAATATATTAATGGAAAAGTTATAATTTTCACGTATAGCACCGAATAATGTTTCTAGTAGGTGTATGTTATACAATTTTCATTTGAAATACATTCTAAACCTCAAACATTAGCATCTTTATATATATAAAAAAAAATTAATTTTTAGATACAAGTGTTTTGCATTTACAAGTTTAATAAATTTAAACGAAATCCACTCATTAAAACTCATCTATTAAACGCGCCGCTTGTTACGTGCCTTTTTAACAGAATTTTAAATCAATTCAAATCAATTAACGCATAAGTATATAACTTCCATTTTTCAAAAGATCTCGTTTCTTTTTTCGAGTTTCTTGCCAAATTTGTTGGATCTCCTTCATACGTTCTCTCTTTGCTTCGTTTTTTTTTTTATTTTCATGATTTCTGAAATCAAGCTTTGAAATCGTTTTGAAGATAATTGAATTTTAGAAATACACCCATTCTTGATGGTTTGCGTTTTGATTGAGGAAGAAGACGAAGAGTGAACGTGTTGTTGAAAGAGCGCGTGTTTTTTTTCGACTTAAAGCAACTTGTATAACTTGTAAGCCAAAAAGGTTTGTATGTGTAGAAGGCCTCTAAAAAAAGGAAAAAATATAGGAAGTCAGCAATTTTATTAAATTATGGTCAGCATGTAATTAGTAAAATAAAAATAAGTGATCCCACATCATTAGATGATATCTCACACAATTAAAAACATCATTAACACAAAAATTGCTAACTCCTAGCACTCCTAACAAAAAAGTATTGCTATCACAATAATAGTTCCATTTGAAATACCTAATTATTCAACAAAGATAAGGAGAGATTATCTCAATTAAATTAATTTAATTAATACACATATAATTCGGTTCCCACGGAAGATACAGTCCTCATTTCAACTCTAAAATTCTCCGGGGTCTTTATCTTCATCTCAACGATTTTTTTTTTGTCTCCATATGCATCTGTATTGTGATCTTCGAATATCTTTATAGATATCTAAATTTACGAATTTTCGTTGTCATTTCTAATTGAAGGAGACATTACAAAACTCTTTCTATTATTTGCGAGCATATAAATATAAATTTTTATCTGTATGCAAACTAAATAGTTTGATATGATATGAAGCTCATCTAAATCTGAGTTTAAACATATAAATGTCGACCATGATACTAGATAGTGTGGTACTGCTTTTCCCACTGGGAAAACATGCACTAACTGTTTATATAATAGAGTGATGATAACGTAAATCGCAGTTGGTGTGGCAATGGAAGTAAGATGGTGATGGAAACTGACACATTTGTGTCCCTCGCAATTATGGAGGAAAGAATACCAAGAGAGGGTTGCTTAATGGATGGCTTAATGAGTAATAAAGCTGCCCAACTACAAGAACCTCATGAGCTTTGGGCCTTACTATTACAAGTATAAAGTGGGTTCCATGTATTTTCATCACAAACAGATAGGACTCTTGTTTTTCTCCTTGTTTTTTTTTTCCTCCCATCAAACGTAGAATCATGATTTGGGTAGTGGGTCATTTGTTGTTTTAGAAATTTTAAATTTGTTTAATGGTTAGTTTATTAGTCTAAAGTAAGTGTTTAGGAATTCGAATTTTATCTGGTGTATATAGTAATTTATTGGTCAACAATAAACCTTTAAATAAAGCTTCAATTCGCAATACCGTAAAAAAAAACTAAAAAGAGAGTACAATAATAGTATTTCCAAATCTAATTTAGTGGCACTAAAAGATTTGGTCTAATAGCATCTACGTGTAACTTGTTTAAAAAGTATATGAGATTCAAATCATGGTTATGACTAGAAAGTGATTATTATAGAACTCGTGAGAAGAAGGAGTATGATGCAGGAGCAAAAGCTACTTTGATGAATGATGACATGAAATTCTCTATATATGTGTGTCATTTTGTTGTTCTTGTAACTTTAGCTGACACCAGCAGAAAAAAACCTTAGTCCCTTTAAGTGTCTTCACCCTACTCTCCCATATATATTAGGCATTAGACACTCCTAATATTAGTTCCACAAGATCTGCCATTTGATCCAAATCTAATAATCCAATTGTTCCGTAAATTTCCAATAAGATTTATCATTAGTATTAGTATACTAACAAGTGTTATATTCATGATTCAGTTTTGGTAGAGACACATGATAGTGGCCTAGTGGGACTAGTCAGTGTTAGTAGTTAGTACTTGTGTTTTTGCCTTTCGTAATATGTATCAACTTACTGCAGTTGCTTCCCCTTAAAAAGGTTCAAGACCTCTCTCAAGCATACAATGAGTTGAGGGTGGGAAAGTGGCAACAAGCACTATGAAAATTAATAATCACACATTCTACATATGAAGTCCATCATAAGGGTTTTAAGACAGTCTAAAAGTACTTAATAATCGCTGTATCATTTAATAAATACTTGTACTTATAAGACCAATAGATAACTAAATCAAATAATAAAAATTATATATCATGATATTAGATGTACAAATATTTTTTTAATCAAATCTAATTAAATTGAGATAAGCCCAAACAAAAAAAATGTATCTATGCATCGTTGTTCTGCTTCTCTTTGTTTTTTAACATAAAAAATTTTGTTAAAGAGCACAAAAATTTAATAGTATAACCCAAAATTTTCATATAATATAAAAAATTTTGCATATAACACGTAAATTTTTGTTGTAAATGTATTTTATTAGTTGAGTGAGTTAATAGTTTGGGTATGTGATTTTAAAAAAAAAATTAATATTGTGAGTATTTTATTAGTTGAATGTCTAAGTTCTAAATACGTGATTCTTCATTTTTCTTTTTTTTGTATCGTAAATATTTTGTTAGTTTTTTTTGTTTATTCAAACGGTGTACAAGACGGGTTCGAACTCTCGACACTTACTTAAGCGGACGAGTGAGCTGTCAGTATATATCTTGTTAGTTGGGTGCTAATATTTTGAGCATATAATCCTTAAAATTTTTTGTATTATGCATAAAAAATTTCTATAGTCTAATTTTGAAGATGAAAAATAAAAAAAATGACAAAAATTTTAAAAAAGCAAGCATACAATAAACGAACTTAATTGGACTTGATTTAATAAGTACTTGACTGTTTAATTTTATTGTAAAACATATTAATCTTAGTAAAATTAACATTAAAATCATATCATTAAAAAAATATATTTATATAAAAATATTAAGATAATAATTGAGATACAATAGATGATTTAATATATTTGATTAAACTAGCTGATATAATACCCAAGAATATTCAAAAAACAACAAAAATGGCTTTGTAAAAAAGGAGTACTAGGGCACGAGTACTCCATGAAATTTGTACGAAAATAGTGAAGGTGTGGGTGCTTATATAAGATTCCAATATTTGTTCTACAATTTCCTCAACAAACGGCCTTGGCTTTTCTTTCATCGCATCTCTCTAACTCTTTCTTCTCCTTCTTGAATGCAATGGTTAATGCAATGGCAATAGACTGCATGCACTCCATCCCTCAACCACCAAAAGAATCCCCATTGGTGTTTGATGCCTCCGTCCTCAGCCACCAACTCAACCTACCGTCACAATTCATTTGGCCTGACCATGAGAAAGCCTCTGTCCATGTCCCTGAGCTTCAGGTCCCATTCATTGATCTCGGAGGCTTCCTTTCTGGCGATCCCCTCGCTGCAATGGAAGCCTCAAGCCTTGTTGGCGAAGCATGCCGGAAGCACGGCTTCTTCCTTGTCGTCAACCACGGCATAGACAGGAACTTGATCACCGATGCTCACGCTTTGATGGATGATTTCTTTGAGCTTCCCCTGTCTCAGAAACAGAGAGCTCAGAGGAAAACAGGGGAGCACTGTGGCTATGCTAGTAGCTTCACCGGTAGATTTTCTTCTAAGCTTCCATGGAAGGAGACACTCTCCTTTCAATACTCAGCAGAAAAAAAACACTTACCCAACCTTGTCAAGGACTACCTTTGCAGTAAACTGGGCAAAGAGTTTGAGCAATTCGGGTAAGCATAACTAAATAATAAATGTAGTTACTAATTAAACACATTCTAAATTTAAGCCAAACTTAGTTTGTCTAGTAGTCAGTTTACTCGTCCGCTTAATAACCAACTACAAACTCTTAGATAAAATTCAAAATTCAGATCCACAGACTAGTCCTTAGAGCATTGTAAATTTGACTTGACATGACTTACATACATGCAGGAAGGTGTATGAGACGTACTGTGAGGCAATGAGCAATCTTTCTTTGGGGATAATGGAGCTTCTGGGGATGAGCCTTGGAGTTGGCAAATCGTATTTTCGAGAATTCTTTGAAGAGAACAATTCAATAATGAGGCTCAATTACTACCCTCCTTGTCAAAAACCTGACCTCGCCTTGGGAACTGGACCTCATTGTGATCCAACATCCTTAACCATTCTCCACCAAGACCAAGTTGGTGGCCTCCAAGTTTATGTTGACGATCAGTGGCACTCAGTTACTCCGAATTTCAATTCTTTTGTCGTCAATATTGGTGATACCTTCATGGTATGCAACACTATACATACTTAATCACATAATTAATGGTTTAACCTCCTAATATGTATAATTGTTTTGGGTTTGTATGCTGATTACTAGGCTCTTTCAAATGGGAGATACAAGAGTTGTTTGCATAGGGCAGTGGTAAATAGTAAGACAACAAGAAAATCACTTGCTTTCTTTTTGTGTCCAACAAGTGACAAGCTTGTGACGCCACCATGTGAGTTAGTGGACAATTTGAGCTCAAGGCTCTACCCTGATTTTACATGGTCCATGCTCCTTGAGTTTACTCAGAAGCACTACAGAGCTGACATCAGAACCCTTGATGAATTCACCAAATGGCTTCAACGGAAGGACGATAAGATTATTTGATGAGGGAAAGGCATTAAACAAGAACAAGCAGCATTGAATTGGAGTTTCTTCATGTTTTGAGTATGCTAAAGAAAATGTTTAAAAAAAATCAATAAGCAAATCTTGTCAGGTAATTTTGTAATTTTAATTTCATTATATAGAAGGGTATCTCCTTCTAACGTGAATATGTTGATTATATGTTAAATTGAAGCAAGTTTGTATGAATGTATATTGAAACCTTTAAAAGGTTAATTACGTAAGCGTTTGATCAAACAAAGACTTTAAACTTCCATGTAAATATTGTAACAACATTTCCTTATAATCAATCATCACTAATACCAGGCTATATTAGGTTGGAAACAAAGGTTAACACCTAATAATCCTAATTAATGGTGATTAAAAACTTAAAATATTAAAATGATGCTTTAGTTTACCAGTACATGTGATGTCACAATTCTCAAGCATCAAACCAATGATCTTTCAATATCTTGGAGGCCCTTGGACATATGTAGGAGTAAGGTTAAAACTGGCAAATAAATCCAATAAAAATAGGTGGCCCACTATTTGAATGATTCGGTGGAATTGAAAGCTAAAATCCAATGACGATTATGTTGTTATCAATTTTGGAGGTTTAGTAATTTAGAATGCTAGCTAAAGTTCGTTAATCTTTGTCCTTTTCCCTGTCTTTAGATGCTAAAACATTCTTCTCATGATTTTCTTTTCTTTCATTTATTTTCCTCATTTTAAATCTTATGTCTTATTATGAATGTAATAAAATTTTATAAAGAGATATAGCTACTTAAAAAAGGTAAGTTAATCTCTATGTATTTAAATTTAAAAATAAAATACCACTTGTGACCGATGAGAATACAGTTTGTATTCAAATGGCACATTCGCCAGTTTCACTCACAATACTGTTTTATTCCTCTCATTTTGGCACAATCTAAGACCCATAGAATTTCTATTACCGCTTGCTTGCTCATCACGTGAGTAGAATGAGTACATTAACATGAAATAATCAAACTTAATGATAATAAAAATACTGCAATGAAGCTCATCACGTGAGCAGAGTGAGTACATCAATAAGAAATAATGAACTTAATGATAACAAAAATGCTGCAATGAACACATTATTATAATTTATTTCTTGTTAAAAGCCTGTATTATGATTGGATAACTATATGACGCTTGTTTAGTTGTTACAAATCAGATTGATTACATAATACAATAAGGAAATAAATGAAGAAAGACATGCTTGCTTCAAACTGAAAAGGCTCAGCCGACAGGTCACAACTGAAGATAATGACAGTCCAATTCTCGTACTAAACCCTACACCACGTGCAAATTAAAACCATTTCATTTTCTCATACTACTTAATACTTATTTCTTCTATCTCACTATGTCTTCAATAAACGTAACCATTTCTTAATATTTGTCATTGGCCATAAATATTTTAGTCTCAACAGATAGAATAAAACTAAAAACTAGTTCAAGAAAACTATCAATTGATATGACTTTTTTGTGTGCAAAATCATTTAAAAAGACCAAACATTGCGGTGTGCAACACAGCTACGGTATCTTCTAAAACAACATTTTTCCTTAGTAGATCTTGGTCATATTATATAGATGCCTCCGATCCTATACGATCTTCACCTATATGTAATTAATATTCTTGTATTTGTAGCATCCCTAGTACCAGCTATTTGTCTATAAGTTCATTTACTTTTATATAATTCCACGGCCCAACCACAAACAAATAATGGTATCCTTAACATACTCCAAAAGAATAAGAAGCAACTAGCTTAATTAGCTGGTAATTAATTATGATTAAGCATGTTTGCATGCCCATAGAAAATATATTAGCTTCTATTGATATTCGGATTCGACCCCTTTGATCTCCTTGACCCTTCAAAATTATTTTGTTAACTATTATTCCAGTTCCACCAAGAGTTGTTTTTCATGCACCATTTGGCCAAAAGAGTGAGGTAGGGTAGCTGATAAGTCCAATGTGAATCAAAATGGTAACCATTAAAGTGACATATATATATATAATAAACAAATGGGATTGGAATAACAACTATTTTACAAATTAAAGAATTGATGAATAACAACTATATGTAATAGTATAATTTTAAGATCCATGACTATTTAGATCATATCATCGTAGTCTATCACCAAGCTAAATCTCTTGTGACTGCAGATGTTGTTGATTGAAATAAATGTTTTTGTCTTTATGATAATTTCCATTGGTTCATCAATAAGGACAAAACCTCAATAATTTTTCATTTTAGTCAATAAAATACAATAATAGAAGAAAGAAAAATAGGTGTACGCACCCCCTAGGCCTATTGATCATTGAGATTTGATATAATTATATTATTCTTTTAATAAGACAAAAGGAAATAACTATTTATGAGTATGCTCACACAAGAGATTGGTTAACTTGCTATGACTAATTTGGCACTACATTAGTACTACAAAAGGACAAATTAAAATAAAGCATGATCGAATCGAGTTGCTGAATGGGGAGTTGGGACCCCTCGTGTTCTTTTTCCTGCCTCCTCCCATCAATTATATATATTTTTCGTTTCCTTTTTTTAACAACATCTAAATTTATTATAAAAAAATTTGATTCCAAAAAATTTGAGTACTCGAATTTAATCATATGATTATAATTACAAAAGAAAAAATTGTATTCTCTTTTCACTTTAAATCTCATCCATAATTACGTGTCTAACTAATACACACATTTATTAGGGGTTTAATCAAATAATAATGCAGGATGAATATCCGATTTTTCTTCTATGGCCTATTTGTCACTTGTTTTGTAGTTTTGCTATATGGTGATGAAATGGGTTGGAGAAAGAACCGACAAAGCTTCAACAAAATAATAATCAATTTCCATGCATGTCATGACTCATCCCTTAATTTTTCTAAATTTTAGAGAGGAAAAGAGATCATACTAATGGGTAGATTGATAGGACTACTCTTATTCAAAACACTGGCTAAGATTTAAAGTTGGCCACGTAATTTCAGACATTATAAAAATATGGCTCAAAATGGCTTCCATTCGTTAGTTTTGTTTCTTCTGATGTTCGGTTTCGTTTGGAAAATGGGAAAATTGAGTGCTCGAAAACGATGCTTGCTTATAACTATTGCATTATGTTATGTCATGATGAGGAACGTATGGTCGTATGGATATGCTACGCATATCTCTATTCAAAATCATGACACCTTCACGTATTATGTATTTAAAATTTTGAATACAGTTCTCTTTTTTTTTTTTTATCTCTTTTAATGCATGGTTTTTTCGGAATTTTATGTAAGCCAGTTTTCTGGTGGCTAAGGATATGGTGTCTAAAGGTGCCTAATGGTTGATCAACTAGTAGAGAAGTGACACATGTTATTGTTGATTATAGTGAGAAATACCCTCTAAAACGGTAATGAAAAATTACTTCAATGCTAATATATGTAAATTTTAAATATTTACTATGATGACAAATGGATAATTTTGTTATCAAAACAGACTTTTTTTCGTATGAGCTTTCCACTATAAAGACCAAGCATGAAAAAAAAATTAAATTGGAGGGGCCTAGAAAAAAATCAGTTATAAACTCAGAACTTCATCAAATTATGATAAAAAAAAGCTTCACCAAAAAGCCTATGGTGTTGGACTGGGTTCATCAAGTATGGTTGTTTGCCAATGAGCCTTAGCTTAATTGGCACAAGTTCTCTTTCTTACTAAGAGGTTTCAGGTTCGAATCTCATTATGTGTAAACTTGACTAAAAAAAGGAATATCATGTGTGTGTGGATGTGGTGTGTGTGAGTGTGTAACCTAAGATTGGGGTTGTCCAATCCATCAACCAAAAATAAAAAAAGTATGGTTGTTTTGAAACCCTCTTCCGCCGTAGGATCGCAGCTGAGCTGCCCTAAGTGAAACACATTCTAGCTTCCGCGATGGTCACCGCCCAGTGAACGCCGCCTTAATCTAGCGGCCTCTAGTATCACAATAACTATTCTATCGTCACAGGATGGTAGTGAATGATACTAATTGGCTAGCAAGGTTGACCTTTGAAGGGAGTAGTTATGGCATTGATGAATTCCAAAACAAGAGAGTTATGATGTTAGTTTTGAATGGTTTCAAAGTTTGGTGTTCCGTTAGTTGTTGTTCTTTGATTTTGAGGGAAAAAGATCCCAACAGTGAGAATGATATGATTTTGGTGACTAGTGAAAGTGAATCAAATTGAATCAAAGTTAGATGGAAGAGAAAAATATGGTGAAAGCAAAATTGTTACAGCTCAATATCACTTGAATTATTGATTTCTAATATCTTGCAGTTCTTTTTCTTACTATTTTTCTTTGTTTTTTCTCAATAATTGCTTGTCATATGCTTTGATAATATATGATATTTTGTTGTATAGAAATAGCATGTCTATTAAAATGTGTTTGGGAATATAATCTAAAAGTTGAAGATGAAGAAAAAGGAAAAGAAAAAGGGAAAGGAAGAAGATATAGTTTTATTTTGGTTGGATTTGGGTTAATTTGTATTTTCTTGGTTAATAGTTGTGTAATACATGATGTTGGGAGAGAAAAAATTTTACTGTGGTAACTTTACATTAATTAATTCTATTAGTGACTTTTAAATTTGAGTCAAATCTAAATATTGAATTTAAATCCATGACATGTGTATGCATTACAATAGTGGATCTATTCTAGTCATGATAATTACCATAATATCAACACCACCATAAAACGCACTTTTTATGTAATGGTGACCATCACCTTAATACGTGAACATGCTCTACTGAACCTTGCAAGCCTTTTTTTGTCTTGGAAGTTTGTTCTTCCCAAAATAAGCAGTTAGCGGCTTAGGTGTTTTTTTTTTAAAGAAAGGAAATTATATATTTTCAGCTGGCATTCAATGTTGTGTTCATACAGTCATAGTGCCTTTGAAAAACATGGATCCACAATTCTTTCCACTCGATGATTAGTATATATACATGTTCATATCCTAATCTAACACTGGTCTAGCTCTAAATAAACTAAAAAGCCTCAATTTAAAGATTGGTCTTCGCTGTCAACCGACCTTCTTAGAAAAGGTC
This sequence comes from Arachis hypogaea, assembly GCF_003086295.3. Lineage (NCBI taxonomy): Eukaryota > Viridiplantae > Streptophyta > Magnoliopsida > Fabales > Fabaceae > Arachis > Arachis hypogaea. The sequence goes on from NC_092044.1 coordinate 109,921,208, forward strand.
GGATTCAACAACTTCACTCCAAAAAAGTCGGGTTCGAAGGAATAAATAATAACTGGCAGATAATACTTATTTAAATAAGTAACTCTTTCTAAAATTTCTCAACTCACTTTCAGGAGCCATATCTCAACTTTTCTAAAATAAAGGGACGGTTACCCACTTTAAAAGGTGGAACTACTCCAACAGTGATTATTGAATCACTACTATAAATACCCTGACACTCCTCAGATATCTCTAACCTCCAATACTCTCTAAACCTGCCAAAACTCTTTACTGACTTAGGTATTAGAGTGTCTTTGCAGGTACCACCCTCATTCTTCCATACACACAAGTCGGACGGCAGCCCCCAGATGCTAACCAAGTTGTAGGCCGCTCCATCCCGACGCTTAGGCCATCTTTACAAGCCCAGTTCATTAATTTTCGATTATCCATCGTAACATTACGCAAATAAACTAATTTGTCCGATTCATGAAAAGTTATTTGCCATGTCAAACTCTCGCTGAATTTTCATTTTTCAATTATATATATTATCTCTCATATATAGGAGGCCCACTTGTCTTTCTTTTTACCATACATACACCTTGGCAAAAACAAGTTGACAAAATTTGAGGAGATGAATGAATGATAAAATGCTAAATCTAAGAAGCCATTATGCCACGTGAATTTGACACTATTGATGATAGATTCTGTCGCATTCTAATAGGAATATTGTATGTGATTCAAGAAATAAAAGAGATGTTAATGATGGGGTGATCAAGTGCGCCACAGTGAAAAGAAGTCACCTTGATGCATTGATACAGCATCCCTCATTCCCTCGCCAAAAAATATTGCAAAGGAAGAGAAACACAAAATACTAATAGTCGCCCTAATACTTTTTTTTCTTTTTAATATATTTTGGGAGTTTTTTTGTTGTTGTAAAATAAGATTCTTTTTCTTTGGGTCAGTGATCCCTTAACAAGATAAGTGGGCTGAGATTAGAGGTCCATTGTCTAGCACCAAATGAATACTTACGTACTTCTAAGAAAGAAAACGAAAGAGACAAGAGACCATCTGGACTCAAAAAGCTAAAGGAAAAACCTGACTTGAAATAAAAAAACTGGCCTGTATATATATATATATATATAAAAGAGGATACTCAAGGTATGGTTGACTGCGAATCCCGAAAAGCCACCTAAAGGCCTTTGTATTTTCTTTTGGACCTTGCTTGATTAAATACGGAAATTGAATATAGCGATGATTTTATTCACGTGTGGATAATGAGTAGAGAAGATACATTAACGGAAGGAAGATGGTAAAATGATGTGGATCAATGAAGAGTTTTAAGTAAATGGAAGACTTTGGTGGACATGGAAGCATCACCAACAAAAATGCCATGGCGACCAGCATTATAAAACTGGCCCACCACATTCACTCTCTTGTCCTTTAGCAGCTTCACGAGCTCCTTCTGGCGGTCCACCAGCTGGTCCCCATCACACCCAAACACCGCAACACTCCACTCAAGCTCCCTTATACTAGCCAACACCTTTGCCCCTCCATTCACCGTTGGATTCGAATACTCGTGATCCCGGTCAACGCCAACTGGCAGCGACAGTTTCCACATGGAATCCGTAACCGTCAGTGGCAAGTTCAAGTCCTTCGCTAGCCTCAGCTCCGACGGAGTTCTTTTCTTCCCTCCGAAAAACGGCTGAATCAATATCATCCCTTTGATCTTGAGCGGCCTGATCTGGTCTGCCTCCGCGGCTGCACGTAGACCCGCGTTGTACGCTATGTTTCCTCCAGCACTCTCTCCCATGAGATAGCATCGGGAGAAATCAGCGTGAGCCAGCCACAAGTCATTGGAGGCTCTGATCCAGTGCAGCGCCTGCACCGAGTCCTCGTACGCCGCCGGCAAGCGGTGCTCCGGAGCAAGGCGGTAATCGACGGAAACGACGACGGATTGGGTGGCGTTGGCCATGCGGACGCAGAAGTCGTGGAAGTAGGTGGAGTTGGCATGGTAGAATATGAAACCGCCGCCATGGTAGAAGACGATGAGGGGAAGGTTGGGGTGGTTAGGGGGAGTATTGAGTGCTTGGCGGGGTAGGTAGATCCGCGCCCAGGTGTGCTTGGATTGGTCGATGGTAAGGTCCTTGGAGAGAACGGGTATGGGGAGAGTGGGATCTGGTGAGGGAGGGGTCTCTGGATAGTTTTGGAGGCGGGTGAAGGTGCCGTCTGGGTTGGGGATTATGTTGAGAATCTTGTAGGGATCCTCAGATGATGATGAGGGTTCCATTGAGTTCACTCTTATTACTGTGAAGAGGAGAAGATGTAAGCACAATAATGCTGTTATTATTGTCATGTCAGCACTGTAATTGGAGTGTGGGATTGGGAAAGCGAACAAGAGCGCCATGGCTCAAAAAGAAGAACGAGAAAGTATTAGAGAAATGACTAGGAGCGTTTATTTTTCTTTCATGCCATGTGCTGCTTCTTGTTTTTGGTGTCAAGACTACAGCTAGATAATTATTAATTACTTGCCACCGGACAATAATTTACTACTACAGGAGAGAAACCGAACATTATTGGGAGAGTAAATTTTGTAATTTATAGTCATTAAATAGTAATTATTAGCGTTTTTAATGGTAGAAGATTTTATCGAATGAGCTGGGAAAACAGGTATCTAATTAAATAATCATCTTAAATTTCAAATGGAGACCTTGGACGACACGGCGGCGCATCAGAACGTGGTCGTCTTTGATAATGAGTGGTTCTCCGGTTTGTGGCGGTAGTGGACTGAAAACCAAACTTGGTCGGTTGAAGTTGGAAATCATTCCCAGGCAACAACCAGAACTGTTGGACTTTAAAGTTACGGTGTAAGGTAACTCAAACATGCGAGGATCATTATTATCCAGTGCTTGCCGTGGCAGGTACACCCGACCCCACATCTTTTCTGATTGGTTTGTATGATGATCAGGGAACACATACACCAACACATGGTTTGGAAGTTCTCCAGCTACGACAGATGGGAGTGTTCCTACGCTAGTGCCGTTAGGGTCCATGGTAGAACAAGAAGAATTGTGGTGGTTACACCAAATTGTTTTAAATGTTTGAAAGCTAACCGAGACATTAAGCTAAGCAAATTAAAGGGTGTGCAATAGAAAAGAGATTTACGTATATATATAGATACATCATAACAATTAGCGTCATTCATGAGGCGATACTTTCTAAACACCGCAGCGTACAAGTCAAAGAGAGTGCAGTGGTGTATTCTTGTCATTAGTTGGTTGGAATAACTGCCCTGATCGGAGCGGACTAAGTTATGTAAGCTAATTCTTTTTCGTGTGAAGATAATAGATAAAAATAATCAAATAATTTCATATAGTTTTTAACTATGTCATCTTGCTACGAAAATGAAATAATAAAGTGGTCAAACAAGAATATCAGTTTGTTACCGTAGCTCCACATTTGGCAGGTGTATGTATACATCCTTTAATATTAGGAACGAGTCAAATGAAATTCAAGACTGTCCAACCACTACTTCACAAATATATATGATCATCTTCTCTTATGCCTATCACTGTCAGTACTTGCCATTTTCAACTTGGATTGGTATGGTGTAATCTCTCCGTAATCATCGTCATCCACTTCATCATCACCATTACCCAAACTTAGAGAAGGAGTAACCTCTCTTCTTCTCTTGCCAGCTGCACCCTTAAGCCAATCCACAACCTCTGCCATGCTAGGCCTCTTCTCAGGGCTACCATCGGTGCATCTCAGAGCTATCATCACCACAGATTTCAACTGATCCAAATCAAACTTCCCCTTCAGCTTGGAATCCGCGATGTGATTGAACGCACCCTTTTGGAAATAAGGTGTCACCCATTGAACAATGTCCCTTTTCACTCCACCTGGTAGCTTCTCAATTGGTTTCTTGGCACTAACAATCTCCAAAAGAAGAATCCCAAAGCTGTAAACATCACAACTCTCCGACACTTTACCCCACATGGCATATTCCGGTGCCAAATATCCGAGTGTCCCTTTAACCCTTGTTGTGAGATGGCTCACACCCTCTGGTATGAGCTTTGCGAAACCGAAATCAGCTACCTTTGCTTGGAATTCAAGGTCTAACAGAACATTGCTTGCTTTTATGTCTCTGTGTATGATGTGAGGATTTGCCTCATGGTGCAAATACCTGATACACATAAATATATTTATCTTCTATACTAGCTAACTATACACCAAAATCAACCACCAAAGTCAATTACGTATTAAACTATATATGTATTTATATACAAATACGTTAATAACTGAATTTGACGTACGAATAACATTTTTGTATATTTATATAACAAAAATATATACATAGAAGAAATGATGAATGAAATTGGACTTACGCTAAACCTTCAGCTGCACCAATTGCTATGTTGATTCTTTTAGGCCAATCTAAGAGACAATTAGAAGAAAGGTGACCGTGCAAATGTGTGAGCAAGCTTTGATTAGGCATGAAATCATAAACAATTAACCTTTCATCTCCTCCAGCATAGAAACCTCTCAAACCCAACAGATTCTTATGCCTAACCCTTCCAAGTACTTCCACTTCGACTGCGAACTCCATCTCTGCTTTTGCAGTCATCGTTTTCAACCGCTTCACTGCAATCTGTCTTCCATTTCATTTATATTAGGCTTTTTCCGTGCATAACAAACATCGTAAATAAGCAAAACAAATCATGGGTATAGTTAAAAAAAAATATGAATATAATTGCCTCGACGCCTTTACTTGTTCGACCCCAATAAACACTTCCAAATCCACCTTCTCCGATCTTGTGATCTTGGTGAAAATTGTTTGTTGCACGAAGCAGCTCCTTCGATGTGTAGATTTCCCATGGATAATCCTTATTCTTATTCTTTTCTCCTTTATTCCTACATATATTCGAAAATCTAGCGTTAGAATTTTCGTTGAAAGCTTCGTTAACAACTTTAATCTACAAATATATACACACACACACCTTGCTTTGCTTTGCTCTTCTTCAGATAGGAAACAACAGAAACATTTCTTGTGCATGTCTTGTGTATTCTCAATAAGTTCAAGAAGGAAGAAGTGAAAAAGATTCGCAAGAAATTAAGAAACAAAAAAAATGGGGAAATGTAAAGAAAGAACGAGAGAAGAATAATGAGAAGGCTTAAAGTGAAGACAAAAGGGTGCTTTGGAAGTCAAGGACTCTCTAGGTTGAAGAGGAGACAGTTCTATTTGTATTATATATATGCATGCCAGCACAAGTGTTATTTGCAAGGTTTTTCTTGCCAAGCCACATATTCCATTGGAAATGTCTTCTTCATCTTTATACTCCTCTTTGGCGTAACAAACATTCTTTAGCTTTTTATTCATCTAATTAATCTTATTATATGGATATATATTTAAAAAATACTAGAAAATCATTAAAATTTATTATTTTTTATTATTATTTAGTTATTATTCATCAACTTAATTTTTTAATTTAATTTTATTAATTTAATAATTCAATTAACATATTTTATTTCATATTAATAAATATTAATAACTAATTAATCATTAAAAATAATAAATTCTCATGATTCTTTAATATTACTCTTTATTTCTTTTAAAAAAAGTCAGGCTAAGGTTGAATGGGTAAGCAAGCTACGAACTAATTAGGTCTTCAATTTTTTAAGAGAGGAAGGCATTTTAGTGTTTTGTAACCATCAATTGGTCGTCAATAGTGTTTTTAATGGTGTGAGATTACATCTAATAATATCTAATGGTGGGAGATCTATCACTTTATTTTAATGGTTAAGTACTGGTCAAAAAATACAAAAGTTGCTGACCCCTAGACTTTTCCTTTTTAAAATTTGGTACATGGACAATGACGCAATCATCGCAACTACTATGGGTGTGTTTGGATTTGCGTTGGAGAAGAGAGAAGCGCGTTTGAGCTTCTTGAACGCTTCATCTTTGTGTTTGGCAACATTTTTATCCTCTAAACGCAGAAGTGATTTCTACGTTAAACCCACGTTTACCAGAAGCTATAAATTCTAGCTTTTTCGTTTAACTTTTCACGTTAGATTAAAAATTATGTTGTATATACCAATTATATCCTTCATTATTCATATGTTTGTTTTTTTATAATATTTTTTCTAATACTCTCTTATTCATATAGTTTTTTATAAAATTTCTGTTTTTTTATTTATATGAATTTTTTTATTGTTATTGTTATTTCTTTTTTACATGGAATATTTTTTTTACTTTATATTATGATTCTATTAATCCTATTAGAGTACTAAAGAATATTAAAAATACTAAAAAAATATTAAAATTTATTTAAATATTTAAAATAAAATTATAAAATAACATAAAATAATTATTTAAAATCATGTCCTTTTCTATAATTTTCACCTAAAAGTAATTTTGAATAATGTAATCCAAACAATATTTAGTTTATTATAATCAATTTTGAATAAAAATTGCCAAACATAAACCACGTTAACAATAACTCACTTTTAATCAAAATCAATTTTACAAAATCAATTTTATACAAACTTCAGTTTGCAAACTGTAATCCAAACACACACTATATTCTCTTCTCCTGGTGGTAGAACACAACACTTCTAATATATTGGAAATGGAACTATATTTAAGAGAACATGACTAATGAATCCCCTATAAAAACGTTTGAATTCTTTAATTTATAACTAAATTACATCATATATACACCGTTGGCTGTAGCATCACTCTTTGGAAGAAGGCTTGTTTTTTAAAAAAGAAATGTTTAGTAATTATACTTTTTAGGACAAATTCTATCAAAATGAGCACTTTGATGAGTTTGATCTAAATAGTAATTTCTATTGATTCTTTTAAGGTTTAACTAATATGTGATTTGAAAATTTTTCATGTTTATGTTTAGGAACTGCATGCAGTTATACTTGGGAATCGAGAGCTAGAGAAGGTAAGACAACTCATTTCAATTTTTATTTATGGCCCACTTGTCATGAAAAGTAACTCCACATCAACTTTTGCATCATAAGTAATAAATAAGAACTAAAAAAATCTCTCTCTTCTCCATTAGAAAGAACTAACTTTAATCCCTATTGTGGTCCCACTTAATTAATTAATTAAAATAATTAAAATTAATATAATTATTATTTTTTTATAATAATATTATTTAAATTTATAAATTTAAAATAATTCAATATTATAAAATATTAAAATAGATAACTTAAATTTGGTTAATATTTTAAATTTTATAAATAAAAATAAATAATCCAATTAAAAATTATTTTATAATATGTAAAAATTAAATTTATTTATGTAAAATAAATTTAATTAATTATGATTTAATATAACAATATAAATAATATTTGATATTGATTTAACATAATTATTTATATTAATTATAATTTAATATAACTAATTATTAAATAATTAATATAAATAATTAATTAATAGATATATAAGTATTTAATATAATAAATTATTATAATTATTAATAAATTAATTATAATTTAATTATTTAATATATTTTTTATTTTTTTATTAACTTACCACATGGCATAATTTGATTGATTGTTACAAATTTTTGTTTAGAGGGACTCTCAATCTTAATCCACGTGAAGATATATGTTAAAAGAGGAACTCTATTTCTTAACATTGGAGTTGCTCTAATGATGAGAAGTATTCCGATCCTGATTAGCTTTCTCTTCATCAATAAGTAACTGGCGTGGACTTTTACGATTGGATTGAATGATCAAGATTGATGGTTGCTGTGTTGTTTTATATCCTGTTCCTGTATATTTTTATTTTGTGAGGATCATATATAAATTTGCCTTACCATGTAGGCCAATCCAGAAGAAGATAAGTTGTCATTATTTTTTATTAATTATCAGTATAGAAATACAAGGCCAAGTCATTTTTGTTCTTTTCTTTTTCATCCTATGCACATGTCCTGTATCGGTCAAGGGATGGTGGTATTGCTTTCCATTCTACGTCATTATTGAATAATAATATCTTCAATAATATCCATGTCAGATATAACATTATAGAATACATAGCCATACCATAACACCGTGTTTGCATTAGTGCCACCAAATTGATTTTTTTTTTCTACAGAAGAGTTGAATTTCATAAATTAAAGTAACAATTACAAGTGTACATTTATCAAAGCTTTTTTATATATTTAAATATGAAAAAAACGTTAATTCCCGGAATACGCAGCAAATGAAAATCTTTCTGAAATGAGTAAAGTTAGGGAACCAAAAGCATATCAGCCAAAATTCAGCCAAATATCTTTAGATGAATTCAAAATCTTTACAAGTTAATATATATGGATGCTTATTCTACTAAGTATCAGAATGTTTCTTTTTCATATTAAATGGATGTTCTTTTATATATTTTTTGAATTTGTGATTGTTGGAGGTGGATAGGTTAATGTGAGAGAAAAGAAGAAGGTTTTTATAGGTTTTAATTAGGTTTACTTAATCAATTTAAAAAATTTTAAATTTTAAATTTAAAAAATTTAAAATTAATTAATTATTAATATAAATTAATGTAGTTTTGTTTAGTTTTTTGCTGATAAGCTTTTGGTTCCTTATACTTTTCCTTCTGAAATACGCAGGACCATCTCATGGACGTCTTTAGCAAAATGGAGAAAGATGTCAACTCACTCCCAGCGGCCACGAATTGGAGCTGACATGGGCAGCTTTCCCATTTCATGCATGGCAGTAACAAAATGACCCATTCCACCTGCTGGCGCACACAAAATGGAGGAGAAGCCAATTAGTGGCTGATATCCACGCGAATTTTGTTCCCCATGAGAATGAACTTCTTTAATTTTCTATTTTTCATTCTTAGATCAGCATATCAGCAGAATCAACAGACATGTGGTATAGTTTAAACATCAGAATCACAACTAGTCTTCATAATTTAGAAATAGCTTTTTTCACATGAATGATATTAGCCAGCTTTCCACATAAACATGTTCCCAACTACTAAGTAAGTAAGAAAAAGCTCTATAAGTTTTCCATCCTCATACTAGTGTCCCTGGCATAGGGGGGAGGACCATCGTTAGCTTTGGAAAAACTAACATAATAAATCTCAGAGGCTATGCATGTGAGAACGATGAATGCAGCTCCAACTCCAAAGACACCCTTCCTCATTGTCTCGCACGATGGTGCACTCTGTTTCAAGAGATCTCTGTACTTGGTGTGGTAAGCATTCCTCACAGAACCGGTCAGCAGGCATTCCGCAGCAATAATAAACATTACCCTGAATCAACATAACCATGTCAGTTCAAGTCTTAAATACACCAAGTTAAACTTGGCGAATAATAGTATAAGTCCAAGAGAAATTATCGTGCATAATCATGTTAGATCTGTGTTGTTCAATTATCATTGTCCTGGTTAAAAAGTTGGTCTTGGAACTTTATATGTGAAATCAATAAGAAAAGAAAAGGAAAACAATTGGAAGCAAGTGTACCAGCTAGTTATGAATAAGCAAATTGCCCAAGATCTGGAACCACTTGGTCTCATAGCTTTTCCGCAGCAGAGACATCTAGTTACAATCATTATGATCACTTGACTCGCGACTGGGATGAAGAACGAACCCACGCCAAGGCCAGTTGCAATGTCAGAATCATATTGGCAGTACTTTCTACCATTAGCATCAACAACTAGCTTGGCCTGTATTACTAACATATACATACATTAAAGGAATCCATTACAACAATTCGTGGATGTCAGCCACTAATTGGCTTCTCCTCCATTTCGTGTGCGCCGCAGGTGGAATGGGTCATTTTGTTCCTGCCATGCATGAAATGGGAAAGCTGCCCGTGTCAGCTCCAATTCGTGACGCCAGGAGTGAGTTGACATCCTTCTCCATTTCGCGGACGACACCCATGAGATGACCCTGCGTATTTAAGGAAGGTTTTCATTTGATGCGTATTCCGAGAATTAAAATTTTTTTCATATTTAAATATATAAAAAAGCCCATTTATCAAATTGACGTGTCAGAATATAAATAGCACTCAAATTTAAGATTTTTCTCACATGTTACAAAAAATGTCTCAAACAATTCAATGGTATGCTAAATTGTATATCGGAGTTTGTATAAAATTAATTTTATAAAATTGATTTTAATCAAAACTTATTTGGTATTAATGTAATTTATGTTTAACAATTTTTATATTAAAATAGATTATAGTAAACTAAATGTTGTTTGGATTATATTATTCAAAATCACTCATAGATAAAAATTACTAAAAAAAGCATAAATTTAAATAATTATTTTATATTATTTTATAATTTTTTTTAGATATTAAAATAAATTTTAATATTCTATTTTCTAATACTTACAGTACTCTTTAATACTCTAATAGAATTAATAAAATTATAATACAAATAAAAAAGTTCATACAAAAAAATAACAAGTAAAAAATTACATATAAACAAAGAATAATAAGAATTTTATAAAAAATAATAATATGCATGAGTGAGCATTAAAAAAATATTATGAAAAAAATAATAAAATTAATCATATAAATAATAAAAGATAAAATTGATAAATAAAAATTAAATTTCAATAAATCTCTTTAACAGTTTTATCAGTGAGTTATTCAATTTTTTTTGTTTTTCATTTGTATGGTTAGTATTTTTTATGAACTCCTCGTCTCAATGTTCAATTTTCTTGCTTCCTGTTAGGTTTTTCTTTTTCTTTTTTTTATTAGATTTCTGCTTGTATTTTTGTGGATAATCAAAATAATGGCATCATCCTGCACTATTGGAAACATAAAGATTGTAGCGATAATCAAGATTCTAGCGGTCTCTTAAAAACATTAGTTTCTAAGCATACGTGTCGTTGAACATTGTACTTGTGAACTTTCGATAATCTTTTCAAATAAAGTGAGAATCTTGTTCTTGGTTGCTTGCTTGCATGGCTCTTCTTATATGAGTTCCTTACGTTGTTTTTTAGACCATTTTCAGTAGAGAATTTATTCCAATTCCTGTTTATGGTCCACTTGTTATAAAAAATAACTCCACATCAGCTTTTGCATCATAAACAGTAAATAGGAACTCAAAGCATTTCTCTTTTCTATTGGGAGAAACTAACTTTAGTCTCTATTGTGGTTCCACTTAATTAATTAATTAAAATACTTGTAATTAATGTAATTAATTTTTTTAATAATGTAATTTAAATATTTAAATTTAAAAATAATTCACTATTAAAAGATATTAATATTAAATAAAATCATATATAACAATAATACACGATAGATGAATTCGAGGTTACACTAATTTGTAAAATTACGTAATACAAAGAAAAATATAATTAAACTCTATAGTTGACGACAAGTATTGTGAAATTGCCATATGTTTAATCAAGTCCTCCTTCAATTGTCTATGCTGCTGCCTATTTCGAAGTTGGGCATTTTTTTTGGAGAAATTGATGGTATGGTGCAAAATCTTCCTCTCCCAGCTGAGGTTGTGATAAGCCATTTTCAACATCATCATACTCTAAGCCTTGAGCAAAATTTTCTGCATAGCTGTCTCTTTCATCCTCAACAATCATATTATGCAATATAATACAAGCTCTCATTATGTTAGCAAGCTTTTTCTTTTCCAAAAAACGAGCTGGACCACGTATAATTGCAAAGCGTGCTTGCAACACTCCAAATAGGAGTCTGGGAGGATGGGTTAGAAGAGCCACCAACACCAAATGAGTTATGTCTTGATGCACTGAATTGAGTTGGAAACGACAAAGAAGTTGGAGTAACATTTCCGATAGAGGGGTTAAATATGGATGAAAATGGAAAATGGGGTGTTTGTGAATTTTGATTTTGCGGTTGGAATATAGGAAATTGATTATTACAAGGAGTTTGAAAATTGAAATTAGAGAGATTTTGTGGATTTGGATTCTGAAATGTATTTGGTAGTATGAAGTTTTGATTTGGAACTTGAGAGTTTGAGGTTTGAGATTGTTGGGTATTTGGAATTTGAGGAAAGTTTTGTAAGTAATTGAAAAAAGAGTTGAGTTGGTTTGGATCCATTTTTTCGAACAAAAAATAATAGTAGCAGAATTTTGATTTTGTAAACTTGGAAGAAGATGAAGAAGAGTAGTAGAGAGTGTAAGAATACAAGTGTATCTAAGTGGTATATATAGAGTAAAAAAATATTAATTTATTAATAATAACGGTAATATAGTAACAGCTAGTTTCTAACAACTATTTTTGCAACGGTTAGTTTTACAACAGCTAATTTAATATAATAATACAAATATAAATAATATTTAATATTATTTTTTATATAAATAATTAATATAAATTATTAATTAAATAAAAATTAATTATTTAATATAATTAATTATTATAATAATTAATAAATTAATTATAATTTAATTATTATTTAAATAATTAATATAAATCATTAATTAAATAAAAATATAATTACTTAATATAATTAATTATTATAATTATTATTAAATTAATTATTATTTAATTATTTAATATAATTATTTATTTAAATAATAACTTTTCAAATAACAAGATATTATTTGATGCTCTCAATGCCCGTTCAGAGGGACTTTGTCCCATCCGTCTTTGTGCAAAGACCCCACTCTATTTTGCTTCAACGGTCCAATTTTCTTTTTGTCAGAAACAGGCCTTAACATATGTCCATTGGAATTACTCTTAGGTGATGTGAGCCGAAAGAGATTTGTTTCTGAGTTTGTACTCAAACACTGTATAGAGGAGATGGAACAAAAGTTTACGGTGGAAAAGAGAGGGAACATCCCTGACATAATCAGATGCGAATCCAGTTGCCTTGTTGGACTTATAGTCCACGGCAATTTGTATTGGGACAGCCGAGCAGTAGTAGGGACAAATAGGAAAGGAAGGTTAACAGCTGATTTGTTAACCAATAATCATAGTATTAATTTCCAAAAGTTTGGGAGGAATTCGTAAAAGAGCATGGGAAAAATGCGCTCTCTGTTGAAGTCGTTGATGGCATTTTAAGCTATTGCATTAGAGAATTGCTAGAAGTAATACTAATTTACTTTATAAATGTAAAATTGTATAAATTTTTTGTGCAATACTAATTGATCCATCTATTGGTTATAATTCGACTCAGATAAAACTAAAATTATAAATTGGAATCAATCTGGTTAAAACTAAATACATACGTGCAGGAATACGTGTTTTGCTCTCCTAACGAACTTATCCTATACAATCAAATAACTACGTGCCAACTCAGATGCTACATGAATCTCTCCGCAAATCTCTCTAAACAAGCTCACTAAAGAGCAGTTATCACATAATTAGACCCACTAAGTAACAGCTCTATAATATTAGAGTAATCGTACTACAACAATTCTATAAATACGTCCACCCTCAATCTTAGGTACACAACACTATTCATTCTGAGTCATTTGATATTCATCTTATACTCTTACTAACTTAAGGACCTCTGTGCTTTTAGGATAGAAAATTCCGGCATCTGTACTTTTAGGATAGAAAATTCCATACACACGGAAAAAGGAGTTATATCTCGGCACTAGAAAGAGTTATATCTCGCCCTCAAAACACTAATTTTTATGAAATATCATGTACTCCATCCATTGGAGATGTACATCTTAAAATGAAAGAATTTGTGTTGCATGGAGAATTTGACTATCACGTTAAAAGCCTCTAATGAGGTCTGACTATGAGGCCTGGCCAATTTCACTAAACACCACACGACAAGTTAGTTAGGGTAAAACACTATAATAAGTCAAGGAGAATGAAATTTTACACAAATAAGCCAAATAAAAAATTGGTTCATGAATCCACCAACGCACATTACTATATAGTTCGAATCAAGTTCATTCGAATTCTATTCACACATAATTCGAATTATGTTGATTCGAATTATGCACAAACGTGCACACACACTAATTCGAATTATCTTGATTCGAATTACACTCACACACGTTGCACATAGTAATTCGAATTGAATAGATTCGAATTACTCATGATTTAATTATGTCCATTTTTTTATTAAAAATTTAATAATTGATTAAAAAAATCAATAACTTTAAAATTAAAAAATATATATTTTATTTCATGCATTAAAAAAAAGCTAACAAAATATTTTACTCTATACAAAATAATTTTAAAAAATGGCTTAAAAGATATTAGGAATACTATAAAAATTTGTAATGTCCTAATAACTAAGGACATTAAAGAAATACTCTACATAGTCAATAATAATTTAGAAATTAAAAAAATATAGTTATAACCAGTATTTACCTAAATTACTAGAATATTACAAACTTTTATAGTACTCCTAACATTTTTTAAGCCATTTTTTAAATTGTTTTGTATAGAAAATGGCTTAAAATGGCTTAAAATGCACTTTATTCTAGGCAAAATAATTTAAAAAATGATTTAAAAAAATGTTAGGAGTACTATAAAAATTTTTAATGTCCTAATGACTTAAGACATTAAAAAATACTCTACATAGTCAATACTAATTTAGAAATTAAAAAAAATATAGTTACAACCAATATTTACCTAAATTACTAGGACATTACAAATTTTTATAGTATTCCTAACATTTTTTTAAGCTATTTTTTTAAATTGTTTTGCCTAGAATAAAGGGCATTTTTAAGCCATTTTCTATGCAAAATAATTTTAAAAAAATTGCTTAAAAAATGTTAGGAGTACTATAAAAGTTTGTAATATTTTACTAATTTAGGTAAATACTGGTTATAACTATATTTTTTTTAATTTCTAAATTCTTATTGGCTCTGTAGAGTATTTCTTTAATGTCCTAAGTTATTAGGACATTACAAATTTTTATAGTACTCCTAACATCTTTTAAGCTATTTTTAAAATTATTTTGTATAGAATAAAATATTTTTTTGTGGTATAATTTAAATAAATTTATTTAAAAAATTTATAAAAAAATATTCATGAGCTATTAAAAATGCACAACAGAGTATTGTATGAAATTCGAATTGATAGCTCACTAATATTTTTAAGAAGTCTCGTAATAAAATATTTTGTTAGCTTTTTTTTAATGCATGAAATAAAATATATATTTTTTAATTTTTAAATTATTGATTTTTTAATCAATTATTAAATTTTTAATAAAAAAAGGACATAATTAAATCATGAGTAATTCGAATCTATTCAATTCGAATTACTATGTGCAGCGTGTGTGAGTGTAATTCGAATCAACATGATTCGAATTAGTGTGTGTACACGTTTGTGCATAATTCGAATCAATTATGTGTGAATAGAGTTCGAATGAACCTGATTCGAACTATATAGTAATGTGCGTTTGGTGGATTCATGAACCAATTTTTCATTTGGCTTATTTGTGTAAAATTTCATTCTCCTTGGCTTATTATAGTGTTTTACCCAGTTAGTTATTTTTGTATCGGCTAGCGTATGTAATATTATCAGTCTTGAGAAGGCCGCGAAAATTGTCTCTAAATCTCGTAATAAAAAAATAAATTAATTTTTCTTAATATATATTTAAATAGAGTATTTTTTTTTTTTGAGTAGGAGTAGATTTTTTTATTTTTATTGTCAAATTTGGGCTTGAATTTTTTCCCTTTTAAATACCATAACAAAATTCTTACATGACCAAATTCTTCTTTAACAGGGCCACTCGAAAATTGATCCAATACGCTATTGACGTTGTTGCCAAAAAGCATAAAACTAGTTATAATCAAATTATTAGTCTCCAAGGCGCTTCAAGAAGTGAGTATCACGCCCATATGACGGCTATTGTTGTTTTTATAGACCCCTCCTTACGCAACAAAGAACTACCATATATGTCAATACACTCCATGAAAGCATTTTACATGGACAATCCCTAGACAGATATCTGGCTTCTCAAACATTATTCATATTATGTGATACCTCAAGAATCTCCATTGAACTTTTTTTTTTCTATTGTCTGTATCTTGTCTAGAGATTTCCAATATTACCCTACAAATATTAGATAATGACAATACTTAAAACTTAAAAGAGACTCCTAATATAAAATATAATCTTTATAGTATAGGGTTATTAGGGAGTATACATTGGCTATGAAGTAGTGTGTTGTTGCAATTTTAATGAATTATCAGTAAAAATAATACACTGTATGTAATCACGTAGGCTGAAGTTTTCTAATGTTGTATAAACATTTTTATTTAGAGTTTATAGGATTAACATATATAAGATTGATGGTTTTCGGTTGCTAAGAGAAGGGGGTTGAATCTTAGCATTTTTTTTGCTTAGTTGTACTTTTTGGTCTTTGAGGAGACCTTTTAATTTTTGTCTCGTCCCTAGCCACGAGACATTTATTTTTGTCTCGTCACTTGGCACAAGATATTTTTTATTTTAGCTCCTTAGCAGCAGAAACAGAAATGGAGTAGAAAAAAGAGAAAATTACACCCAGATATATCCTGGTTCAGCTGCTAAGTGCAGTGCGGCCTACATCCAGTCTCCATCACAACAATGATGGAATTTCACTATAATCTTCCTGATTACAGACTGTAAAGTGCTAACCTAACTTACAAGGGGATTCCCACAGAATCATGAAACACAACATAGATGAACAAATGAACTCTAAGACATCTATGGCTTTTTCTTTTAATTTTGTACTCTCTGCCTTTTTTCACTCTATGACTTTTTCATACAAACCTCACTATTTGCCTTTTCCATGAGACTCAAGACATGACAAAATTAAACAGAAAAATACAAAACAGAATACATTGAAGGAGAAGAAAATTTGTAAGCTTAGGTAGCTCTGAGACTTCTGTGTCTTGCACTCTCAATGCTTACTTTTAACTCCTTGCTTCAAACCATGACTGTTCACTCTTTTTGTAGAAGGGAGAAGCCTCCACAGTTGAAACCAAAAACCAAGCTTAACTTCTTTTCCTTCAACACAAAACCGGTTTGGCCAGAGAGAGAGAAGAGGTAACCCATGCAAATACCTTTTTAGTCCTTCCTTGGTCATCACTCTTCATCAATCCGAGCACTCCATCCTTGACTTGCTCTCCAAGATAGATTTCTGGCCCTTGATGCTTCATGATGATGATGGCTTCATCTGCTCCCATCTCTGTCTCTTCCATCACTTCGCCACTCTAGCTACTTCCTGTGGTGGTTGAGCAGAATCAGAGACAAATCATGCCTCCAAGATTTCCTCTTTGATGGCCGAATCTCCTTCTACCTTTTTTTTGGTATGAAGAGCTCGAGATTACCTCACCAAATCTTACCATTCATGGTGAAAATCTCAGCCACAATATACTTTTATTTTGTTATGTTTTCTTGCCATCATTGTGATGGTCTTGAGACGTGCTCCATCTTCTTTTCGGTGAGTAGGTGTAGCTTCCATGGCTTTCTGGACAATAACCGAAAGAGAAGAAGGAAAGAGATGAGAGAGAATAAACAACTTGGAATGAAAGCAATAAGTTAATCAATATAATTACAAAGTTGCTTTTACTTCCCTTAGAGTGGCGTGTAGCATTGATGCCTTCAATCAAATCAATGTCAAATTTTCTCTCATGTTTCCAATGCATGTAATAACTCCATTTTAACAAAATTTGAATTCCACTAGAAGTGGATTCCGTTGGAAGCTAGAAGCCATGCATTAGCTTTCTCTTCATCTTGGTTTCGAACCAAGTTTGGAAACATTCATCAAAATTAGATTGGGCTTGGTATCAACAATGGATAAAACAGGCCCAAATATTTCAGCTGAGCAAATGATAACATTTGTTTTCCTGATAAATTTTTAGATTAAGCATTGGGTCACTCATCATGGATCATAATTGGGCTTTGGAGCAATCAGGTTTATTCTGACCCAACCAATCAAAACATAGTTTCAGCCACTATGGTTACAACAATTTAACGTTAAGGCTGAATAAAAATTATTCCAATGGACTTGCTTTAATATTAATTTGTTCGACCCGTTTAAGAATATGCACAGCAAAAATTATTACAATTAACATACTTTAATCAGAATAAATTAATAATTTTGTTGTTAATAATATTTGATCATCATTAATTTAGTTTAGAGTTTCCAAACTCATCAAAAATATTACTTTGTGATGACAAATAATCTATGCATGTACAAGTTAAATTTTAGTTTCTAATAAACGAAATTCTTGTCTCTTTTTTAATAAACAAAACGAGAAATATAAAACAATGCTAGTAGATAATATGATTAGGTTTGGTCTCGATAACTTGTGTTTGTTTGTCGTTTAATTTGAAAGTGTAGAGCATGATAGTCACTATATGCATGGCGGCAGGCAGGTACTATAAATTTTTTTATTAAATAATCATATGATAAACGTATTCAAGTAGGGGTCTGCTACACATACAAGTAAAAAGGCCGTACAAATTTTACAAGTTATCAGCCTAAACTTTATTAACACGCGCACTAACTCATTTTGAATGGAGCGTAACTACACGCGTCCCCACTCAAACGGTTCCTCTTCGTCTTCTTCTTCTTCTTCTTCCTCTTCCTCTTCCTCTTCCTCTTCCTCTTCGTCTTCGTCTTCTTCTTCTTCTTCTCTTCTTCTTCTTCTTCTTCTTCGTCTTCGTCTTCGTCTTCTTCTTCTTCCTCTTCCTCTTCCTCTTCCTCTTCCTCTTCCTCTTCCTCGTTTTTTTTCGATTTTCATGGTTTCTGAAATTCTTCTTCTTCTTGCTGCACGTTCTTCTTCCTCTTACTCTTCTTCTTCTCCTTTTCTTTCGTTTCTGCACGTTCTTCTTCCTCGTTTTCTTTTTCTTCTTCTTCATTTACGTCTTTTCTCTCTGTTTTCTTGTTTTTTTTTTTCAATTTTTCATGGTAAAATCGTTTTTGAAGAAGAAGAAGTAGCAGAAGATGAGGAGGAGAAAGAGAAAGAGTTCTGAATTATGCATAAGATGTACTTCAACGAATTTTGGGTGTATTTTCTTAAATCCTTTGGGTGTATTTTTTGTAACCCTTTGGGTGTATTCTATAATCGTTTGGGTGAATTCTTGTAACCGTTTGGGTGTATTTTCTGTAATCCTTTGGGTGTATTTCTGTAATCATTTGGGTGTATTTGAGTGATATCTGACTGATATTTATGGGTGTATCTGACTCATATCTATGGGTGTATCTTACTGATATCTATGGGTGTATTTTTCATTTCAGAAAAAATGGCAGGCATTACAGAAATACACCCAAACGATTACATAAAATACACCCAAGAGATTACAGAAATACACCCAAACGGTTACAGGAATTCACCCAAACGATTATAGAAATACACCCAAAAGATTACAGAAAATACACGCAAAGGATTTAAGAAAGTACACCCAAAATCATGCATAATTCAGAAGTCTTTCTCTTTCTCCTCCTCATCTTCTGCTACTTCTTCTTCTTCAAAAACGATTTCAGAGCTTGATGTCAAAAAATAATAGAAATCGAGAATAACGAAAAAAGAAAACAGAGAGAAAAGCACGTAAATGAAGAAGAACAGAAAGAGGAAGAAGAACGTGTAGCAAGAAGAAGAAGAAGAAGGAGGAGAAAGAGAAGGCAAGAAACGTACCTTGAATAATGTTTCTTCGTTTTTTCTAGTGATTTTGCTGAAGGAGAAAGAGAAAACGAAAAAGAGGAGAAAAAATTTCAATAAAAAAAAAGAGGGAGGAAGAGAAGAAAAAGAGACACAGAGAAAGAAGAAGAAGAAAAAGAGGCACAAAAAAAACGTGAAACGACATGAATAAAACGCGTGTAAGTGACGTAGGAGTTGCAACACGTTTTGGTGGATTAGGCATTAATAAACTTGTAATAGTTACAAGCCCTAATCGCTTGTATACTGAGCTTTCCCCATTCAAGTAATGTCGGCAGGTTTCCTAGCTATCCCAAGCTCACCCAATTTAATTGGAATCTATTACTTTTGTTTTTAATATTTAAAGAGACTGTATCAAATTAATTATTATATATGCATATTAATTAACAATGCGTTGCAGCAGTGAAGGAGATTGCAAAAGAGATTTGACATCATACATCATCGAAACACTGAACCCAGACTTATTACTTTCACTGAATCACTGTGCTTTGGCTTTTCCTCAATTGTTTGATTAATATTCCTAATTTCTTTATTTTATGATATTTTTGCGATGATATGCTCATCATAATTTACATGGTTAATTATGATTCAACTTTAAAAATTTATTGAAATATTAATATACTGGTACACTTTAAAAGTTTTCAAATATTTATATATGCTGCCAACAAAACAAATTAACATTTTTTTTGTGTGGGTTGTGTGGGTTTGCTTAGGGATATTTGGATAAGATCAAATAAATATAAAACAAGAAGCACGCTCGCCGTTCATATATATATATATTATAGAAGATCTCAATAGACTAAACTTTATTATAGCATTATAGCATGTAGCACTTATCATTTTAATATGGTACATGCTGTGTCGGAAGATTTCTTTTAAGGAAGCATCACAACCGAGATTAGCTTGGCTGTCACCATATCTTTTAGGGGTGTTCGCGGTACGGTTTGGTTCGGTTTTTTAGAGAAAAGTCATCCGATCCAATCGTTTAATTAAGCTGCGGTTCAGTTTGGTTCGATTTTTTAATCAAAACCATCCGAACCAAACCAAACCAATTGAAATCGGTTTGGTTTGGTTTGGTTCGGTTTGTTCGGTTTTTTCAATCAACTCAAAAAAAAAACCTATCATACCATTTCACAATCATAGAACACAAATACGCAATAACTAACAAAGGTCTTGATCCAATGTTTCACAGTTATAGATAAAAAAAACTACATATTCTACTGTTTAAAGTGACTAATGTGTTAACAATTCAGCAAAACACAAACACATAAGAAAATGAATTCCTTATTTATTAAAAGACCATATACCATATATATATCCAGGCACAGGGTTCTCTGAATTCTTTGAGGCCCATAATCCAACTGGCTCTGCTCTTGCTTGTTTTCCCACTAGAATAACAACAATATAAAGTTTAGATACATAGCTTTGGCACAAAGAAATGAAGGAAACAAGAAAAAGCAGTATATCACTTACTGTTTCTAGTTTTGGACTTTTGTCATAGGCTTAGTAGTGCCATGCTAGACCCTTCTTCAGCATCATTTCCTTATCATAAAAGAAAATCAAAATGAGAAACTCAAAAGCAATCCTATGTTATATAGAGCTAAATTGAACTAACATGTATTTCTTTATTATTTAATTGTATCTAGCTACATTAATTCAAGAATGTTCCAAAGGCGACCTTGACAAATGAATGAAAAATCGAGAGAAAGTACAAACTAAATTACCTGTGCAAAAATGTCGTTATAGTAGAGATCGTTATATATATACCCAGGCA
Organism: Arachis hypogaea; assembly: GCF_003086295.3. Classification (NCBI taxonomy): domain Eukaryota; kingdom Viridiplantae; phylum Streptophyta; class Magnoliopsida; order Fabales; family Fabaceae; genus Arachis; species Arachis hypogaea. Next base: position 109,942,522 of record NC_092044.1, read on the forward strand.
CAGGGTTCTCTGGATTCTTTGAGGCCCATAATCCAACTGGCTCTGCTCTTGCTTGTTTTTCCATTAGAATAACAACAATATAAAGTTTAGATACATAGCTTTGGCACAAAGAAATGAAAGAAACAAGAAAAAGTAGTATATCACTTACTGTTTCTAGTTTTGGACTTTTTTCATAGGCTTAGTAGTGCCATGCTAAACCCTTCTTCAGCATCATTTCCTTATCATAAAAGAAAAGCAAAATGAGAAACTCAAGCAATCCTAAGTTATATAGAGCTAATTGAACTAACATGTAATTCGTTATTATTTAATTGTATCTAGCTACATTAATTCAAGAATGTTCCAAAGGCGACCTTGACAAATGAATGAAAAATCGAGAGAAAGTACAAACCAAATTACCTATGCAAAAATGTCATTATAGTAGAGATCACCGACACAACAACCATAGCAATCTTCTCCGTATACAAGGACCCTCAAAGACTTTCCTTGAACAATCTTTGTTGGTTCATTTTTAGCTTCCTTTCCATATGGAATTACACTTTCAATTCCTTATAGCAACTACATCAGCACACAAATCTCAAATACAGCATTTAATAATACACATTCAGAACCTTAACAATCAAAAACATAACTTCTCTAACAATCAGAACCTAGAACCCTAACAATCAGAAATAGTACACATTCAGAAGCTAAAACCCCCACATACAACAAACTGCATAAACAAATTCAATAATCAATAATTTCAAAAATACACTTAACATAGAACAAAACTTATTCAAACAGAAGCAGTAAAATAATTCAACAATACCAAGTCAGCAATAAATCAATAAACAGCAAGAACGTCTCCTAAAAACACCACAATCAGAACCTAGAACCCGAACAATCAGGAATAATACACATTCAAAAGTTAAAATCCCCAAATACAACAAACAGCATAAACAAATACAACAATCAACAACAATCAGCAACAAATAAATGAACAATCAACAACTGTCAGCAACAAATACATAATAGATAGAATAGAAATTTTTCAAATTAATACCTGACTTGGAGGCTCTATATCTGGTGTTCGGCGCTGGGAGGGGATGGAAGGGGCTGGTCCTACACTGCTGGGTGGCTGGTCCGGCACTGCTGGGAGGGGCTACGTTTGACGGGTCGCGCTGTTGGGAGGGGCTGAACGTCGTTGATGGGTTCACCGGTTCGCGCTGCTGGGAGGCGCTACTGAGAGGCGCTGCTGAAAGGCGCTGCTGGGAGGGGCTGCGAGGCAGTGGTTCGGCGGGATTGGGAGGGGTTGGTTCGGCTGGACTGGAAGAGGCTGTGAGGCGCTGGGAGGCGGGGCTGAGAGGGGCTGGGAGGGGTTGGGGTAATGGGGCTTCTTCGAGAGAGTGGCTGCGTTGGGGTTAGGGTAATGGGTTAGGAACGTTAGGTTATCTGATGGGAGTGGGGTGGGATAATGGTCTAATGGTTTTCATAGTTTTTAAGTTGACCGATTCGGTTCGGTTTGGTTAGGGTTTTTAATATCAAAACCGAAAACCAAATCGAACCACAGAAAAACAACAAAATATGATTTTATCGGTTTATTCGGTTTTGGATTTTTTCGATTCGGTTAGTCGATTTTGTTTGGTCCAGATCGGTTTTGAACACCCCTAATATCTTTGATTCCCTAATCCCTAATATATATGATGATGCTTTTTCTCAAATTTATTGTTTACAAATCTCCGTCTAATTAGCACATGGAATTCGTTACACAATACAATTCTTAATATAGAACTTAATATAATGAGGGATACTACTGCTTGGTTTATATATAGTATGCGTCAAACCTAACTGTTTTGATTTGATTTTCAGAATCAAAGTATTGTTTGTGGTAGGGGTGTTCAAAACCGATTCGGACCGAACTAAACCGATAGACCGAACCGAAAAAACCGAAAATCGAAATAACTGAAAACCGAAAAAACCGAAAAAAGTGATGTTTTGCGGTTTTTCTGCGGTTCGGTTCGATTTTCGGTTCTTGCCACCAAAACCTAACCGAACCGAACTGAACCGGTTCTTCCCAAAACCCTAAAATTAAAAATACCCCAACCCCACCCCCTCCAAACGCGTTACCTTGCTGCGCGAGTCCCTCCTCCCCCCATGGAAACCTAACCCCGCCCAAACCCCAGATCGGAGCCACCACATCTCGCCCACTCACCCAGACGGCCAGACCCCCCCACGGAGCCAGCCTGAGCCACCCACCTCCTTGATATTCGAAGGCCGAAGCCTTCCTCTTCCTCCAAATCTCACCTCCTTCACTCCTTGATACTGGAAGTCGAAGCCAGCCTGAGCCACCCACCCACTGCGAAGACGAAGACGAATACCCAGTCACCCACTGACCTAAAAGCCACAGGGTAGCACAGCCACGGGTGACGATCAACACAGGACCTCCGACCTCACCACCTCCGATCTCGCCGCCTCCACCCAGCAGCGTTTCTGGGTTCTGTAGGGTCACCTCACCACCTCCGACCTCGCCTCCTCCACCCAGAAAGTCTCTCACCCAGCCACCGATTCGAGTGCATATGGAGCCCGAGCCATCTATTTAGGTAAACTTTACTGATGCATTGTTGCCTTGTTGGTATTGCTGCTTGCTGGTTATTGTTCAATTTATTCAGGTTAGGGTTATTGTTGCCTCGGATCCCATGTTTTGAATCTCAACAATAGATTATTTCAAAATTTTATACTTTAGTTTAATCATCTTTTTTTGTACGTTAGGATCTAGGAGTTCAATTTTAATATAAAGATTGATAGAATTGAATAGATTTAACCTGAAAAATGATATTAGGGATCTAGTTCAATTTTAATATAATCATTAACATAATTTAACCTGGAAAATAGTTTATAAGTAATGTTTACCATTTCATGTATGTTTCATATTGTTTTTTTATTTTATGTAAAATTTTAGTTTTAACCACTTTCTTCCTCACATGAATACAGAAACGGACAAAACAATGAGAAAATAGTAAATAGTTTGCCTTTTGCTTCAGATATAGGTGAATGATTGGAGTTGTGTTTTTTTTTTTCAATTTATTTGTAGGATCAAAGTTTTGAATTTGGCTTCTAAAATAGAGGCTTTCAGTTTCTGATAGGGATCTCCAACTCCAACATGTTATCTTAGGTCACAAATTATGTAATATTAATGGGACCTTTCAGTAACAAGTTCTTCAAAATTACCAACAAACCAAAACAAAAATCTCAAATTAATGAAATTATGTTTCACTGCGATACGCAATTGTAGTTTTCAATTGCCAAGTCAGAGTGTTCAATTTGTTGGTATAATGGTATTGCTGTTTAGTGTTTAATTTGCCAAGTTCAATTTGTGTTGTTTGGTGTTTAATTTGCCAAGTTCAGATTATCAAGTTTTGTTCTGTTTGGTTTATTGCTTGTTCATTGATTTCAATTTTATGACATTGCATAATAGTATGGTAGAATTTTTTTTATTTAATTCAAAAAATCGAACAAACCGAACCAAACCAAACTGATTTTAATTGTTTTGGTTCGGTTCGGATGACCTTATAAAAAAAACGAATCAAACCGAACCACAACTTAATTAAACGATCGAATCGGATGGCTTTTCCTTCAAAAACCGAACCAAACCGCACCGCAAACACTCCTAGTTTGTGGTACAATATAATGGACCTAGATACATGAATGTAATCACTTGAAGATCACTATGTTTGGACTTTGAACTAATTAATCCGCCCAAAAAATATCATCCAAGAGATTTTGCTATAGAATTGAATATAGATATGTCACAGAGGTCGTAATTAACACATGACCATTCAAGGGAATTTCCAAAATAAAATAAAATAAAGTTTATTTTTATTCAAAGTTTTTGGATGAAAAGAACTAAGAAAATTTTAAAATCCTTTCTTTTATCTAACAAAAGTTTTAAAGTCTATTTTTTTTATATTAATGTTGTCCTTTTTTTTGATATATAGTCTATAATTAAGAGCCAGCATGTTGTCTTGAAATATAGTTACTTAATAATTAGACGTTTTTTTTGAAAGAAAAAGCGCTCAACACAATAAAGTGGAGCAGAGATCCATGAGTACAAGTACATCTCAAAATACAAGCATTACTAAATTCGCAAGAGTCACCTCAACTCCTCGTTATCTTTGGCATTGCCTCAACAACCAAAGGGAACATCACCAATCCAATCACCAGAGAGCATAAAGGACCTGTTGATGATTTCCACCACTCCTGAGCCATGATTATTGAATACCGATCATTTCTTTCTAACCAAATTGTCCAGATTACAGCGAAAAATCCAACTAACCACCTCTTTCTCTCTATTTTTCGTTGTGCAGCATGCATCCAGCTCTCAAAGTGTTGCTTCAGTGTACCTGGGATAGTCCATAACCTTCCAAGGGCGAAAAGCCATGCGCTCCACACCTGCCAAGTGAGCTCGCAGCCAATGAACAAATGAAAACCAGACTCAACAGCCTTACCGCATAATGCACAGATATTATCAAGCTGACCAATAACACCTAATCTGGATAGTCGTTCTTTAGTATTCACCCTCTCAATCAACACAAACCATGTAAACAGTTCCACCCTTTGCGGGACGAAGCCCCTCCAAACAGCACTAGTGAAGCTATAGCTAGTTATGGCCTCCGGGATGACCGAATCCTGCATCACCTTTACAAAGGAGCATGTGGAGAATGTACCAGTTCTATCAAATTTCCAAACGACCCTGTCCTCTCTCTCATTCGCAAGTGTTACTGACAGTAAAGTCTCATGGAGTTGGTTCAAGAGCTCCAGTTCCCATTGAAACAGCTGCCTCCTCCACTGGAAGTTCCATACCCACTCTAGTCCATTCCAAAACCCGTAGTTCAATGTATGTTAAACAGTTCAGTTTAATAGTTGTGAATTGGTAAAGTTTTTTTATAATCTCTGAAGACATCACATAACATCTTTTCTCTTGTATTTAGAAAGGATCCCATACTGTGCGTGTGAAACAATAAAGTTTTAAATAAGATAATTCTGTCTAAAGATAGAAGAGAAATTTAGAAAATTAAACTTTCAAAAAATTATTGAAAGAAAATTGAAACTCAAATTGGTAAATATATAAATTTTGAAGTTAAGTTATAAGTATGTACTATAAAAAATTACCGGAATAACAACCAATTTAGCGATCGATTTTTCTTGAACCATAATGTAAACTCTTTGTGCTAGCTAGAAGCAATTATATATTCGAGCCAAGAATATTTATATCAGAGTGGGATTTATTTTCTTAGCGATTTTTTTTCCAAAAATTCGAAGTCAGACCTTGCTTAAAGGGAGATGGAAACCAATCTGGTTTATCTGTTATGACATTGTTCAATTCATATTATTTTAGTCTAATAAGAACATATGTAGTTATTGATTGTGTATTAAAAAGATAAAATTGGAGTACCACGGAAGAAATATGCAGAAAATATTGTAATTTTTTTCAATGCGTACGATATGAGACTTAACACATAATTTAAAAAAAAATAAAAAATAAATTTTTTTTTATAAAATTATTCAAATTGGTCATTGTTTACCTAGGACTCTTCTTTATAAAATGATTCTTTTTAAACTCATTTAATTTGGAACACATCCTTGATAACAGAATTAATGAAGAGAGTATTAATGTAGATACATTGAATTGAGACTCTAATAAACTACATTCTATTATTATTATATCTGACATACATTAATGAGTTACCGCACTATACTTTACCACATATACTAATACGATTGCACCTTAATGATATATCAACTCTCAAGTTCAAACATCATTCCTGCAAACCTACAGTTGATACTAATAAATTATAATTAACCGAAAAAGATTAAAAACAGGCGAGGCCACATAAGATAATTTTGTGAAGCACAAAAAGATACATAGTATGTATGTAGCGGAATACTAATTACTTGATGATGATATAGCTTCCTTAAGCTTTCTTTGCAGTTCAGTGTAGTCAGTCTCAGTGGTCATCACTTGTGGATCCTTCAAGTCATACATAAACATTATTATAACAAAATAACATAAAAGAACAATATTATCAAATAAAATACAAATTAAAGAAATGATTGAAGCATATCAAAATAACATAAAAGAACAATTGAAATCAACAAAAGGTATACATTAAAAAAAGTACCCAAGAAAAGAAAAAAAAAATACGATCTACTGTAACAGCTGATTTCTCAGACCTTCAACACCATCTAGACCACTGAGATATCCAAATCCCGGTTAAATACCTCCCAAAGTTTCAAAATATTGGTGATGCAAATATGGTAGTGTTCATAGATGATCCTTGAGCTATGATCCTTTAAATTATAAGCCATGAATTTTCTCATATCAACTGCCACAATTGCAAGCATTGATTCTTCATCTTCGTCTTCTTTTGGTGGTTGGCGAGCAACACATGACACCTCAAAGTCAACCTTATCTGATTGGAGAGAAGTTAGATCTATATAATATCTTACAATCCATCCACTGTAGTCTTCCTTTAATTCCCAGATATCATACCTCAACTTTTCATCATACTTTGCTACGATCAAGTGTATATTCCCTCCGCATTCTCCAAAATACACATCTAGCATATCAGAAAGTGGTACAGATAGAGGTAACGGTAATGTTGGTAAATTTTTTACACAAAGGTGATCAACATCAAAATAGACTGAACTTTTACCAATAGCGTACCAATGTATAGCACCATTGCAATAAACACCATGGTCAAAGTAATAAATATTATTTGGGAAAGAAGTAGGAAAATCAACTTTGCTCCAAGAACCCGTCTCTGAAGAATAAACACTCATCTTCATCTTGGTTGTGGGTTTATTTCTATCCCCATCTAGTTTGGTCAAAAAGATAATTTTATAGTGAGGAGATTTCCAAGGTTCAAAGACAAGAAATGGATTGAAAAATTTTGGATGGAATTCATAGCCAAATTTGTCTATACGAACATAATGGCCAGTTGATGGGTTACCTACGTAAAAATCGCCTCCTTGAGGAATTATCTTAGTTCCTGCATCGTAGGTTAGTGAAGTCAAATCTCCTGGAGTACTTCTCCAGAGTAGTAGACCATTGCGAGATTGCTCAATTTTATAATGTCTTGCCTTATCGAGCTTATTATCAGCATGAAGATAGGTGAACCTGCTGTTGCTGTTATTGGTGAATGGACTTATCTTAGCCCTCTTATTGAATAGACAAGAATCAAGTGTTTGGCGCAAGATGCCAGATGGGTAAGGATTAGGGATGTGTTTGTATTTGCGGCATAACCCAAGTGTGTGTTGATAACAAAATTGGTTTTCGGAGATGAGAGACTTCCATTTTTTGCACACGCACTTGCTTCGGAGAAGGTTTTTGGTGCATGATTTTGTGATCTCTAACAATGGCGCTCAACTTGGTATGCGCGTTCATAATTTCAGCACTTTTTTCATAATTCTGCACAACTAACCAGCAAGTGCACTGAGTCATCCAAGTAATAAACCTTACGTGAGTAAGGGTCGATCCCACGGAGATTGTTGGTATGAAGCAAGCTATGGTCATCTTGTAAATCTCAGTCAGGCAAATTCAAATTGGTTATGGAGTTTTGATAATTAAAAAATAAATAAAACATAAAATAAAATAAAGATACTTATGTAATTCATTGGTGGGAATTTCAGATAAGTGTATGAAGATGCATCATTCCTTCTGAATCTCTGCTTTCTTACTGCTTTCATTCAATCATTCATACTCCTTTCCATGGCAAGCTGTATGTTGGATTTCACTGGCGTCAATGGTTACCTCCCGTCCTCTCAGTGAAAATTGTCCAACTACGGGTTACGTAGGGCTAATCATCTGTCGATTCTCACTTGTATTGGAATAGGATCCAATAATCCTTTTGCGTCTGTCACACGCCCAACACTCATGAGTTTGAAGCTCGTCACAGTCATCCCATCCCAGATCCTACTCGGAATACCACATACAAGGTTTAGACTTTTCGAATCTCAAGAATGTTGCCAATGGATTCTAGCTTATACCACGAAGACTCTGATCTTAAGAAATTGAAGGCTCTGTTGTCAGGAGATCCAAGAGATACACGCTCAATCTAAAGTAGAACGGAAGTGGTTGTCAGGCACGCGTTCATAGGTGAGAATGATGATGAGTGTCACGGATCATCACATTCATCAGGTTGAAGTGCGAGTGAATATCTTAGAACAAGAATAAACTTGAATTGAATAGAAAATAGTAGTAATTGCATTAATACTCGAGGAACAGCAGAGCTCCACACCCTTAATCTATGGTGTGTAGAAACTCCACTGTTGAAAATACATAAGTAATGAAGGTGTTCATTGGCTTCGGCCCTAGAGGGGGAACCAGAATGACCAAGACCTGATCCCAGGATCAAAGACGATCCAAAAGATGTAAATACAATAGTAAAAAGTCCTATTTATAATGAACTAGTAACCTAGGGTTTATAGAAATAAGTAAATAGTGCAGATATCCACTTCCGGGCCCACTTGGTGTGTGCTTGGGCTGAGCATTGAGTTTTACACGTGTAGAGGCTTCTCTTGGAGTTAAACGCCAGGTTGTAACATGTTTCTGGCGTTTAACTCTAACTTGTAACCTGTTTCTGACGTTTAACTTCAGAATAGGGCAGAGAATGGGCGTTTGAACGCCAGTTTGTGTCGTCAATACTCAAGCAAAGTATGGACTATTATATATTGATGGAAAGCCCTGGATGTATACTTTCCAACGCAATTGAGAGCGTGCCATTTGGAGTTCTGTAACTCCAGAAAATCTATTTCGAGTACATGGAGGTTAGAATCCAACAGTATCTGCAGTCCTTTTTCAGCCTCTGAATCAGATTTTTGCTCAGGTCCCTCAATTTCAGCCAGAAAATACCTGAAATCACAGAAAAACATACAAACTCATAGTAAAGTCCAGAAATGTGAATTTTTCATAAAAACTAATAAAAATATACTAAAAAGTGAATAAAACATATTAAAAACTACCTAAAAACAATGCCAAAAAGCGTATAAATTATCCGCTCATTACAACACCAAACTTAAATTGTTGCTTGTCCCCAAGCAACTGAAAATCAAATAGGATAAAAAGAAGAGAATATACTATAAATTCCAAAATATCAATGAGCTTAGCTCCAATTAGATGAGCGGGACTTGTAGCTTTTTGCCTCTGAATAGTTTTGGCATCTCACTTTATCCTTTGAAGTTTAGAATGATTGGCATATATAGGAACTCAGAATTCAGATAGTGTTATTGATTTTCCTAGTTCAGTATGTTGATTCTTGAACACAGCTACTTTATGAGTCTTGGCCGTGGCCCTAAGCATTTTGTTTTCCAGTATTACCACCGGATACATAAATGCCACAGACACATAATTGGGTGAACCTTTTCAGATTGTGACTCAGCTTTGCTAAAGTCCCCAATTAGAGGTGTCCATTCTTAAGCACACTCTTTCTTCTTTGGATCACGACTTTAACCGCTCAGTCTCAAGCTTTTCACTTGACACCTTCACGCCACAAGAACATGGTTAGGGACAGCTTGGTTTAGCCGCTTAGGCCAGGATTTTATTCCTTTAGGCCCTCCTATCCATTACTGCTCAAAGCCTTGGATCCTTTTTACCCTTGCCTTTTGGTTTAAAGGGGTATTGACTTTTTGCTCTTGCATCTTGGTTTAAAGAGCTATTGGCTTTTTCTGCTTGCTTTTTCTTTTTTTTTTCTTTTTCGCCAATTTTTTTCGCAAGCTTCTTCTCTTTCACTGCTTTTTCTTGCTTCAAGAATCAATTTTATAATTTTTTAGATTATCAATAACATTTCTCCTTTTTCATTATTCTTTCAAGAGCCAACAATTTTAATATTCATAAACAACAAGATAAAAAATATGCACTGTTCAAGTATTCATTCAGAAAACAAAAAGTATTGTCACCACATCAAAATAATTAAACTAATTTCAAGGATAAATTTTGAAACTCATGTTCTTCTTGTTCTTTTGTAATTAGAAACATTTTTCATTTAAGAAAGGTGAAGGATTCATGGAATTATTTATAGCCTTAAGACAAAGACACCAGACATTGATGATCATGTAGTGAAGACACAAACATAGATAGAATATCAAGCATAAAATTCGAAAAAAACAGAAAAAATAAATAGACAAGGAGATTAAGGAATGAGTCCACCTTAGTGAGGGTGGCGTCTTCCTCCTTTTGAAGAACCAATGGTGCTCTTGAGCTCCTCTATGTCTCTTCCTTGCCTTTGTTGCTCCTCCCTCATGGCTCTTTGATCTTCTCTAATCTCATGGAGAATTATGGAGTGCTCTTGGTGCTCCACCCTTAATTGGTTCATTTTGTAACTCAAGCTTTCCAAAGAAGTGTTGAGTTGCTCCCAATAGTTGTGTGGAGAAAATTGCATCCCTTGAGGCATCTCAGGAATTTCTTGATGAGGAACTTCCTCATGCTCTAGTTGAGTGCCATGAATGGGCTCTCTTATTTGCTCTTGGCCACAACTTTATAGAAGTGGTCTTGATGGACATTTGAGATGAATCTCTCCATCTCTCATGACTCAAAGGTGGAAGCAATTATCTTTCCTTTCCTCTTTCTAGAGGTTTTTCTGGCCTTAGGTGCCATAAATGGTTATGGAAAAATAAAAAGCAATGCTTTTACCACACCAAACTTAAAATATTTGCTCGTCCTCGAGCAAAAGAAGAAAGAAAGAAGTAGAAGAAGAAGAAAATGGAGAAGATGGAGGGTAGTGTGTGGTTCGGCCAAGGGGGGAAGAAGGAGTTTGTGATGTGTGAAAATGAAGGGGTGAAGATGGGTATTTATAAGGAAGGGGAGGGATAGTGGCCGAATGGTGTTGGGTGGGTTTGGGAGGGAAACGGTGTTGTGAAAAGGTGTGAAGAAGAGAGAGAGTGAGTTAAGGTAGGTGGAGAACCTGTGGGGTCCACAGATCCTGAGGGGTCAAGGATTTCTCATCCCTGCTCCATCTGGGCGTGTAAATGCCCGCTGCATACAATACTGGCGTTTAACGCCAGACTGTTGCTTGTTTCTGGCGTTTAAACGCCAGTTTTTATACCTTTCCTGGCATTTAACGCCAGGCTGTAGCTTGTTTCTGGCGTTAAACGCCAGTCTGGTGCTTCTTTCTAGCGTTTAACGCCCAGAAAGGTGCCAGACTGGGTGTTTAAATGCCCATTCTGCTACTCTTACTGGCGTTTAAACGCCAATAAGCCCTTCCTCCAGGGTGTGCTATTTTCAATTCTGTTTTTGATTTTTGCTTTATTTTTGTAAGTGTTTTTGTGACTCCCCATGATCATCAACCTAAAAGAAAACACAAAATAACATAGATATATAAAATTAAAATAAAATTGGGTTGCCTCCCAATAAGCGCTTCTTTAATGTCAATAGCTTGACAGTAAGCTCTCATGGAGCCTCACAGATAATCAGAGCATAGTTGAGATCTCTCAACACCAAACTTAGAGTTTGACTGTGGCCTCCCAACACCAAACATAGAGTTTGAATGTGGGGGCTCTGTTTGACTCTGTATTGAGAGAAGCTCTTCATGCTTACTCTCCATGTGTACAGAAGGAGAACCTTGAGTCTTAACTACAACGTAGTCTTCATTCAACTGAAGGATCAACTCTCCTCTATCAACATCAATCACATCTTTTGCTGTGGCTAGGAAGGGTCTTCTAAGGATGATGGATTCATCCTCATCATTCCTAGTGTCTAGGATTATGAAATTAGCAGGAATGTAAAGGCCTTCAACCTTCACTAGCACGTCCTCTACTAGTCCATAAGCCTTTTTCATAGATTTGTCTGTCATCTCTAGTGAGATTCTTGTAGCTTGTACCTCAAAGATCCCCAGTTTCTCCATTACAGAGAGTGGCATTAAGTTTATCCCTGACCCCAGGTCATACAGAGCTTTCTCAAAGGTCATGGTGCCTATGGTACAGGGTATTAAGAATTTACCAGGATCCTGTTTCTTTTGAGGTAAAGTTTACTGAACCAATGCATTCAGTTCATTGGTGAGCAAGGGAGGTTCATCCTCCCAAGTCTCATTACCAAACAGCTTGGCATTCAGCTTCATGATTGCTCTTAAATACTGGGCAACTTACCCTTCAACAATGTCTTCATCCTCTTCAGAGGACGAATAGTCATTAGAGCTCGTGAACGGTAAAAGGAAGTCCAATGGAATCTCTATGGTCTCTATATGAGCCTCAGATTCCTTTGGTTCCTCATTAGGGTACTCCTTACTGGCCAGTGGACGTTCCCTGAGGTCTTCCTCATTGGGATTCACGTCCTCCTCCTCCTTTAAGGTTTTGGCCATGTTGATCATATCAATGGCCTTGCATTCTCTTTTTGGATTCTCTTCTGTATTGCTTGGAAGAGTGCTATGAGGAGTTTCAGTAACCCTTTTACTCAGTTGACCCACTTGTGCTTCCAAGTTTCTGATGGAGGACCTTGTTTCATTCATAAAACTGAGAGTGGCCTTAGATAGATCAGAGACTATATTTGCTAAGCTAGAGGGGTTCTGCTCAGAGTTCTCTGTCTGTTGCTGAGATGATGATGGAAAAGGTTTGCCATTGCTAAACCTGTTTCTTCCACCATTGTTATTATTGAAGCCTTGCTTCTGTGGATCCTTCTATGAAAAATTTGGATGATTTTTCCATGTAGGATTATAGGTGTTGCCAAAGGCTTCACCCATGTAATTCACCTCTGCCATTGCAGGGTTCTCAGGATCATAAGCTTCTTCTTCAGAAGATGCTGCTTTAGTACTGTTGGATGCATTTTGCAATCCATTCAGACTCTGAGAAATCATATTGACTTGTTGGGTCAGTATTTTGTTCTGAGCCAGTATGGCATTCAGAGCATCAATTTCAAGAACTCCTCTCTTTTGAGGTGTCCCATTACTCACAGGATTTTTCTCAGAGGTGTACATGAACTGGTTATTTGCAACCATCTCAATGAGTTCCTGAGCTTCTGCAGGCATTTTTTTAGGTGAATGGATCCACCTGCAGAGTGGTCGAGTGACATCTTGGATAATTCAGACAGACCATCATAGAATATATCTAAGGTGGTCCATTCTAAAAACATGTCAGAAGGACACTTTCTGGTCAATTGCTTGTATCTTTTCCAAGCTTCATAGAGGAACTCACCTTCTTTCTTCTTGAAGGTTTGAACATCCACTCTAAGCTTGCTCAGCTTTTGAGGAGGAAAGAACTTGGCTAAGAAAGCTGTGACCAGCTTATCCCAAGAGTTCAGGCTATCTCTAGGTTGTGAGTCCAACCATGTTCTAGCTCTGTTTCTTACAGCAAAAGGAAAAAACATAAGCTTGTAGACCTCAGGATCAACTCCATTGGTCTTAACAGTATCACAGATCTGCAAGAACTCAGTTAAAAACTGATAAAGATCTTCTGATGGAAGTCCATAAAACTTGCAATTCTGTTGCAGTAGAGAAACTAATTGAAGCTTTAGCTCAAAATTGTTTGCTCCAATGGCAGGGATTGAGATGCTTCTTCCATAGAAGTTGGAAGTTGGTGTAGTAAAGTCACCAAGCACCTTCCTTGCATTGTTGTTAGGTTCGGCCATAATTGTTTCTTTTGCTGCTTCCTTTTCGAAAATTTTAGTGAGGTCCTCTTCAGAGTTTTGTGCTTTAGCTGCTCTTAGCTTCCTCTTCAGAGTCCTTTCAGGTTCAGGATCAGCTTCAACAAGCATGTCTTTGTCTTTGTTCCTACTCGTATGAAAGAGAAAAAAAATATGGAATCCTCTATGTCACAGTATAGAGATTTCTTGAGGTGTCAGAGGAAAATAAGAATAGAAGGATGAGGTAGGTAAGGAGGAATTCGAACACTTAAAGAGAGATAGAGTCCGAATTGACAATGGAGGAGGAATGCTAGTGTTTAAATAGAAAAAGATGAAAGAGGGGGAAATTTTCGAATTTTTTTTTTAAAAATAATAAATTTTAAAATAAAATTTGAAAAATTGGTTGTGGTTTTCAAAAATTAAAGTGAAAAAAGTGGTTAGATGGTTTTGAAAAAGATAAGAAGTAATAAATTTGAAAAGATAAGAAGTTGGAAAGAGATTTTGAAATTAGAATTTTAAAAAGAGATGATTTGAACAAGATATGATTTAAAAAGATATGATTGAAAAGATAAGATCTAAAAAGATTTGATTTTTAAAATTAATGACTTGATTAACAATAAATTTAAAAGATATGATTCTAAATTTCAAATATTGAGCCTTTCTTAACAAGGAAGTAACAAACTTGAAACTTTTGAATCAAGATGTTTGAAAATATTGAAAGAAAAATGAACAAGATTTTATTTTTGAAAAAGATATGATTGAAAAGATATGATTTTGAAAGATATGATTGATAGGAGAAGATATGAAAAAGATAAGATTTTGAAAAATTAGTTTTAAAATTTGAAAAATTATGAAGATTTGAAAAAGATTTGATTTGAAAACAAAATTCCTCTTCTTGTGTCATCCTGGCGTTAAACGCCCAAAAGCTACTTATTTTGGGAGTTTAACGTCCAATTGCTGCTTGTTTTGGGCGTTTAAACGCCCAGCCAAGTATCCTGGCTGGCGTTTAAACGTCAGATTTTCTTCTTCATTGGGCGTTTTGAACGCCCAGCTTTTTCTGTAATTTCTCTGCTTTATGTTCTTGGATCTCCATTTTGCTGTATTTATTCATTTAAAAAGATATATTTTTGATTTTGAAAAATAACAAAATGAGTCAAAACATAAAAATCTTGGATCAAAACACAAGATATATGCAAGAACATTATGAATGTCAAGATGAACACCAAGAACAATCTTGAAGATCAAGATGAACATCAAGAGCTTAGTTTCCTAAATAAGAGAAAACATGCAAGACACCAAACTTAGAAATTTTTCATGTTTGGGCACTATGAATGCAAGAATGCATATGAAAAACATCATGCAATGCAAAACAGGAAGTCATGAAGATCAAACAAGGAGATTCATCAAGAACAACTTGAAGATCATCAAGAACACTATGCATGTGTTTCAAAAATTGCAAGACAATTAGAATCATGCAATTGACACCACACTTAAAATTTGGCACTAGATTCAAACAAGAAACATAAAATATTTTTTGGATTTTTATGGTTTTATTAATTTTTTGTATTTTTTTTGAAAATTATTTTGAAGGAAAAATAAAGAAGTTCGAAATTTTTTTTAATAAGGATTCCAAGAATCATGCAATGTTAGTCTAAAGCTCCGGTCCAGGAATTAGACATGGCTTACTAGCCAGCCAAGCTTTCAGTGAAAGCTCCGGTCCAAAACACTAGACATGGCCAATGGCTAGCCAAGCTTTTAGCAGATCATTACTTAAACAGCAAGGTTGACAGAAATCAACAAGCTATTGTGATGATAAGTTGAAGCCTCGGTCCAAAAGATTAGACATGGCTTTACAGCCATCCAGACTTCAACATATCATCATGAAACTCTAGAATCCGTTCTTAAAAATTCCGAAGAACAAGATAATATATATATATATATATATATATCTATTGAAAATAAGGAGAAATAAAATAAAATAAAACGAAATAAAATTACCCAATCTAAGCAACAAAATGAACCGTCAGTTGTCCAAACTCGAACAATCCCCAGCAACGGCGCCAAAAACTTGGTGCACGAAATTGTGATCTCTAACAATGGCGCTCAACTTGGTATGCGCATTCATAATCTCAGCACTTTATTCACAATTTCGCACAACTAACCAGCAGGTGCACTAGGTCGTCCAAGTAATAAACCTTATGTGAGTAAAATAAACCTTATGTGAGTAAGGGTCGATCCCACGGAGATTGTTGGTATGAAGCAAGCTATGGTCATCTTGTAAATCTCAGTCAGGCAGATTCAAATTTGTTATGGAGTTTTGATAATTAAAAGATAAATAAAACATAAAATAAAATAGAGATACTTATGTAATTCATTGGTAGGAATTTCAGATAAGTGTATGAAGATGCATCATTCCTTCTGAATCTCTGCATTCCTACTGCTTTCATTCAATCATTCATACTCCTTTCCATGGCAAGCTGTATGTTGGGTTTCACCGGCGTCAATGGCTACCTCCTGTCCTCTCAGTGAAAATGGTCCAACTACGGGTTACGTAGGGCTAATCATCTGTCGGTTCTCACTTGTATTGGAATAGGATCCAAAAATCCTTTTGCGTCTGTCACATGCCCAACACTCATGAGTTTGAAACTCGTCACAGTCATCCCATCCCAAATCCTACTCGGAATACCATAGACAAGGTTTAGACTTTCCGGATCTCAAGAATGCTGCCAATGGATTCTAGCTTATACCACGAAGACTCTGATCTCAAGGAATTGAAGGCTCTGTTGTCAGGAGAGGCAATCAACACGCATGAGTCAGGAATCCAAGAGATACACGCTCAATTTAAGGTAGAACGGAAGTGGTTGTCAGGCACGCGTTCATAGGTGAGAATGATAATGAGTGTCACGGATCATCACATTCATCAGGTTGAAGTGCGAATGAATATCTTAGAACAAGAATAAGCTTGAATTGAATAGAAAATAGTAGTAATTGCATTAATACTCGAGGAACAGCAGAGCTCCACACCCTTAATATATGGTGTGTAGAAACTCCACCGTTGAAAATACATTAGTAATGAAGGTGTTCATTGGTTTCGGCCCCAAAGGGGGAACCAGAATGACCAAGACCTGATCCCAGGATCAAAGACAATCCAAAAGATGTAGATACAATAGTAAAAAGTTATATTTATAATGAACTAGTAACCTAGTGTTTACAGAAATAAGTAAATAGTACAGATATCCACTTCCGGGCCCACTTGGTGTGTGCTTGGGCTGAGCATTGAGCTTTACACGTGTAGAGGCTTCTCTTGGAGTTAAACTCCAGGTTGTAACCTGTTTCTGGCGTTTAACTCTAACTTGTAACCTGTTTCTGGCGTTTAACTTCAGAATAGGGCAGAGAATAGGCGTTTGAACGCCAGTTTGCGTCGTCAAAACTCGAGCAAAGTATGGACTATTATATATTGCTGGAAAGTCCTGGATGTCTACTTTCAAAAGCAATTGAGAGTGCACCATTTAAAGTTCTTTTGCTCCAGAAAATCCATTTCGAGTGCAGGGAGGTCAGAATCCAATAGCATCTGCAGTCCTTTTTCAGCCTCTGAATCAGATTTTTGCTCATGTCCCTCAATTTCAGCCAGAAAATACCTGAAATCACAGAAAAACACACAAACTCATAGTAAAGTCTAAAAATATAAATTTTGCATAAAAACTAATAAAAATATACTAAAGAGTGAATAAAACATATTATAAACTACCTAAAAACAATGCTAAAAAGCGTATAAATTATCCGCTCATCAGTCTTTAACTGGAAAAAGGAGTAGAATTACTGTTAGCAGATCAATGTCTCCCAGCACAGCATCACCTGACCTATGCGAATGCATCATTGATAATACTGCTTCCGGAGCTGAATGTTTGTATATATACCCTGCTTAGGTTTAGGGTTAGCTTTCAAATCATTTTAAATTTAAATCAATTATAGAGAGAAATTAAAATTGTTATAATTAGAATTTCGCATGGGCTCTTCAAAGTTGGGCTTGCTCATTTTTGTCATGCAACTAAAAGGGAAATTTACAGCAAAGTAAATTGCTACTGTTGAATGGATGATGAAGATGAATAGTGAAGGGGCAATTGAGATGGGTCCAATTCCCCACTAAGCCCATCCCAACAACCTCTTTCATTGAAGGACGACGAGACGGTGACTTGAGCAAACAGAGCAACGCAACCTTGATACAGAGCAGAGCCTGCTCTTTATCCAAACCCTAAATGGATTCATCAACAAGATCACGCAGCTTCCCTTTGCGGCTGCAATGGCGACACCACGACACAAGATTCGCTCTCTGAAACTCACTGCTCGACAATGGCGAACCAGTAGTCACCTCCAATGGACGCCTCCCAGACACTATCACAAGCAATAACACCCCGAAACTGTACACATCGCCACCACACTCTGGAGCAACATAGAACATCGTCCCTCTCATGTTTTGGTTGCTACTCATAGCGCCACTCTTGGGGATTTCACCATCATCTACCCATGAATCTACGATGTTCCTGCTACCACTTTTCTTAATCTCCCTAAACCACCACTCATCACTCTCTCTCTCTGCACCATCTCTATCCTTTTCTTTCTTCTTTTTGTTTTTCATGATACTTATGTATTTTAAGTAGTAATAGAATAAAAAAATATTTTATTTCTAATTAAAAAATTAAGCAACTAAAAATATTTTTATTAATATAAAAATGACACTCCAAAAGGACTGAAGAAAAGCAAGTCAAAACAGGAAACAGAAATTTTTAACCGGTGCTTTGCACGGATCTTCTACCAGTATACTCCGTTTTGAAGGAAGTGCAATTGCCAATATTGGATGAGAAGTCTCCTACCCAATTTCCATTCTCATTTCTAAGAACTCCACCACATCCAGCTTTCTCAGCAAAGTACAACCTAATTACCCAATTATGTGCGGAGGGTTCCATTTTATTTGTTGCTCAGTTTTCACTTTGAGAAAGTTCTGTTTCCTTCTTCTTTTAAAAGCTTCAGAAATTTTCTTCATCTTCTTCAGTATTTCGTTGTGGCATTGAGGTGATCTAGAGTAACTTTGTTGATGAATCTTTTTATTCCTCCACACGGATGAACATAAGGGGGGCGAGTGGAGGCCCCCAAATTTTTTTTTAATAGTAATAAGTTATTATGTATAATTTAATTTTTTTAAAAAAGTTATTTAGTATTTAGTCTAGTATAAATAAAAGTCCAGTCTAATTTAAATATTAATGATTTCTAATATCTAAAAAGTAAGTAACAATATTAAAAAATTTAAAAAAGATATTATTACTAATATTTTTTAATTAAATAAAAATTTTCAAATCTCATAAAGTGAATTCTTTTTTTTTCTTGTGACCGTCTTTTTTTATTCATTTGGTATTAATTTTCTTTGTTTCAACTGTTACAATTAAAAAAAAATTTTCAACTATGAATATTGTTAAAAATAACTTAGAAACAAAATAAAAGATGAATTTTTTACTAATTGTCTTTTAATTATATTGAAAAGAAAATTGCTGAAAATTTTAACACAAATTCTATTATTGGTGAATTTTATGATACGAAGAATCGACCACTTCGTTAGTAAAAATTATACACATATTTTTTTATTTTAAAATATATTCTCTATCGGTATATTTTTGTAATACATCTTATATTATATAATTTTTTTTACATAATTTTTAATATTATATATATTATTGGTATCTCATAATATCATTTCTGGATTCGCCCCTGTCCAAGATACAATAGTTTTGTAGGCTGAAGATACAAAAAAATTACCGTCGTCCATGTATCTCCAAGCCACTCTATCTTCTCCTCTATTCCGATTGGATGCATGTTGAGCCATTATTTTCATGATCATACTTTTTGGTAAGGAACTCTCTAATTTAATTTTATTTGATTCTTCTCATTTATTAGTCTATTCCCAGACATTGCTAGATAAGTCTCAAGTCTTTTCTGCTTGCAAAATTGATCAGGTTCGCCTTCCACCCAAGCTTACGTCCATAATTTTGTGGTGAGCCCATCCTCAACGAAGGTGATGGTGGAAAGAGGGTCAGATTTTGATTAATTTCTTCGAAAGGTGAGAATTTAAATTTCTTGTTATTGGTTGTGACCGGTGAATGTTCCTGTGTTGATATTTGAGATAGAAAATTTTTGCCCATAATATCTCTGGGTCCTCTTTTAGCTGTCAGATTATCTTTAAAAGAAAAGAATCTATCTAGTATTCTTTTTTTTTTGGTCGGTAATCTATCTAGTATTCAAGTAATCTATAAACGCATAATTATCTCTCTAGTGCTAGCTACTGTCAAATGGGCTCAACCCTACAAATTTTTTTGGGGCTAATAAATGTTACCTTAAGCGTCTGATATTCGTGGCTCAGAAACAAAAAACAAAAGCCTCTAGGATTTGGGCTCCACATAGCCCAATATCCCAAAATTTGTAACTTCTATGTGTGGATTAGAATTGGTTAAACTGTAGTTTGAATGAAATTAATTTTGTAAAATTGAATTTGAATAGAAGTAAATTTTTTTTTTGTCAAGTGGATTGGACAACCTCTAATCCTAGGCATCACAACACACCCACACTACACAGCATATTAAAAGGCACATGGTTTAAACAATTGAGCTAAACCTCAGCTGCTGGATAGAAGTAAGTTTGTGATAACATGATTTATGTTTGGCTATTAAAATTGATTTTGATAAAATGAAATTGTTTGGATAATATTAGTTAAAATCATTTTTAGATAGATAATTAGTTAATTACTAAAAAAATATAATATTAAATTATAATATTATTTATACTTATTTTAGTATATCTTTTATATAATATTTTTTATAAAATTCTATTTTAGTTTTTTATAACTTTTTTAATAAAAATTAATATTTATTTATTAAATTAAAAATAATATATAAAATAATATATTTTAATACTTTTTATGAGTACTCTCAATAATCTTATTTTGTTTACTGTTTTGAATTCTAATTTTTTACTAATTATATTTTTATTATTATTTATGATTAATTTTTTATTTAATTTATCATTTTTAATAGGAACAATAATACATATTATAACAAATTAGAATAATAAATAATGAAAAAATTATAATAATAAATTTTACAATGTTAAACAAAAAAATATTCTATAATTTTTTTAGTATTCTCAGTATTTTTTATTTAGTATTATTTTAGACTGTAAAATTTTATTACTTATAATTCCATTGTTACGTATAATTAGTTTTTTATTTACTTTATCATTTTTAATAAGATCAATAATTTATATTATAATAGAATTACAATAACAAATTTAATAAAAAAATTAAAATATAAAAAGTACTAAAAATTTAAAAAAATTTAAAATATTTAAAATGACTTGAAACAAATATGAAAATTAATAATCATCAAAGGTGAACTCACGTTGAAGTGAACGAAGAAGCAACAATTTTTTGCTCCGAGCAACAATTTTTTGCTCCGAATAAACGCGCTTTTAAGATGCAAAATTACTTATGCGTTTAGAGAAAAAAATTGCCAAACATAAAAAAGCAGCATTCAAAGAACTTTAACGTACTTTTATCCGCATTTTTATCCTCTCAAATGGGTTTGCCAAACACACCTATAAGGACTAATTTTAAATAATTTTAAATTTAAAGTAGTCGTGATAGAAATAAAAACGGTTATGATTTAAATTTAATTTTAAAATTTAAAAAAAATATTATCAACAAAATGCAAATTAAGGAAATGATTGAAGTATATCAAAATAACATAAAAGAACAATTGAAATCTACAAAAGGTATACATTAAAAAAAAAGTACCCAAGGAAAAAAAATATTACGATCTACTGTAACAGCTGACTTCCCTGAAGGAGCTGCAGCATTACCTTTGGCACCATCTAGACCACTGAACCCGCCAATAAACGAGGTTGATATCCAAATCTCGGTTAAATAACTGCCAAAGTTTCAAAGTATTGGTGATGCAAATATAGTAGATAGCGTCTCTCTTTTATTCCATAGATGATCCTTGAGCTATGATCCTTCAAATTATAAGCCACGACTTTTCTCATTTCAACTGACACAATTGCAAGCATTGCTTCTTCGTCTTCGTCTTCTTTTGGTGGTTGGCGAACAATACATAACACATCAAAGTGACCCATATCTGATTGGAGAGAAGTTAGATCTATATAATATCTTACAATCCATCCGCTGTAATCTTCCTTTAATTCCCATATATCATACCTCAACTTTTCATTATACTTAGCTACGATCAAGTGTATATTCCCTCCGCATTCTCCGAAATACACATCTTCTAGCAGATCAGAAAGTGGTCCAGACAGAGGTAACGGTAATGTTGGTAAATTTTTTACGCAAAGGCGATCAACATCAAGATAGACTGAACTTTTACCAAGAGCGAACCAATATCGAGACGGTGACTTAAGCAAACAGAGCAACGCAACCTTGATACAGAGCAGAGCCTGCTCTTTATCCAAACCCTGAATGGATTCATCAACAAGATCAAGCAGCTTCCCTTTGCGGCTGCAATGGAGACCCCACGACACAAGATTCGCTCTCTGAAACTCACTGCTCGACAATGGCGAACCAGTAGTCACCTCCAATGGACGCCTCCCAGACACTATCACAAGCAATAACACCCCGAAACTGTACACATCGCACTTCTCCGACGCATTGCCACCACACTCTGGAGCAACATAGAACACCGTCCCTCTCATGCTTTGGTTGCTGCTCATAGCGCCACTCTTGGGGATTTCACCATCATCTACCCATGAATCTACGCTGTTCCTGCTACCGCTTTTTTTAATCTCCCTGAACCACCACTCATCACTCTCTCTCTCTCTCTGCACCATCTCTATCCTTTTCTTTCTTCTTTTTGTTTTTCATGATACTTATGTATTTTAAGTAATAATAGAAAAAAAAATATTTTATCTCTAATTAAAAAATTGAGCAACTAAAAATACTTTTACTAATATGAAAAATGACACTCCAAAAAGACTGATAAAAAGAAAGTCGAAACAGGAAACCGAAATTTTTAACCGGTGCTTTGTACGGTTCTTCTGCCAGTATACTCCAAATCTCAACTTTGAAGGCAGTGCAATTGCCAATATTGGATGAGAAGTCTCCTACCCAATTTCCATTCTCATTTCTAAGAAAATTTTTAAGAAGTACGTATTTTGTGAAATAAAATTCTTTTCATATTTATTTCAATAAAAATCCTCTATTCTAGTATTATATAATGATAAATAAAAAAATTAATGTTTTTCAACCGAGGTGATCGTTTGACTCCTTGGATGAATTTCTCTTCCAAATATGCTTGATCAAAAAGCTCTTATTTGGATTTCTCTCTTCCATTTTCACTGATCATTGCTTAGGAGACTGGTAAAGTTATTGATCAACAATGTATCTAGACTTGACAATGTAATAGAATGAAACTGTTATCTGTCGGGCGTTTAGCTTTGTGTGTATATATTTATGTTAATTGTGTAATAATGAAATTTTTACACCTCCTTATGCTAGCTAGTATCTTGTGCTTAGGCATGTTTATAACTCGCCACACTTGGCAATTATTTTTATTTTTCTCAGATGTATTGATAAGTTTTGCTTATATTGTTGTTTATTAGTTAGCTGATAATGAGTTCAAAAGCTATAGTGTAGGGAAAGCAAGTATTTACTGGCTTAACAGTAGGTCTAGAAATCGAAATCTGATAGTGGTATTCCACTTGTGATTATATGCATGATTGTTTTGCAGGTGAAAGTGTTTATGCAAGAAAATTACCTCGCAAACTGGATACAGGTTGGTAGGATTCCATGGGGTGTATAATTACATGTTTTATACATAGTTTTACTTTTTCATCTAAGTAAACATTTGTGCATCTGTAGGCACTGTTTGATTCATTGCCTCCAGAGGATTACAAGAATGGTGTATTGGTGTTGGGAGGTGATGGTCGATACTTCAACCGGGAAGCTGCGCAGGTTAAGCTTTTGAATGCGTTGTTCTAGCTATCAAATTTAATTTTGTTAAGAAAATTGCTTACCCTGTATCTGATTTCTGCTGCTATTCTCATTCACTTCAGATTATAATCAAAATTGCTGCCAGGAATGGTGTTGGAAAAATTTTGGTTGGACAGCAAGCATCTTAATCATTTGATTTTTTCAATGAATTTTTCTACAACAAATGTGAAGAACTTTGTAACACAAGATGGCAGTAAATGACGTCATCATAAAGATAAAAATATCTTTGATGGACTGGTGCATCACCTTATTGTTCACACTCTTCTAGTGTGTATTAACCAGACTCTTTTCTTAATAGAAATTGAGGACAACTTATCTTTCTAATACAGGGAAGATATATTGTCAACACCAGCTGTTTCTGCTGTGATAAGGAAGCAGAAAGCAAGCTAATCTAACTAACTCCCTTTTTATCCTGCAGTATTTTAGCTCACTTGCTAATCATTTCTCTCATTTCCTTTTACTTTAACAGGCAAATGGTGGATTTATTATGAGTGCTAGCCATAATCCTGGGTCAATTGTGAATTGACTAATAGGTTATTTGGTATTCCATAGAGATAATAAATACAGCTCTATCGCATAAAGAAGATTTGTCTTGATATATATGTAGCCAATTTCCATGTTGTGTGTAAGTTTGCCAGTTGGTGTTTCTGATTAATCCTATTTTATTTACCCTAGTTTAATTACATTAGTGGACAACCTGCTCCGGAATCCATCACTGACAAGATTTATGGAAACACACTATCTGTAAGGTTTTGTCATGCTGTCTTGCTTTTTGCATCCTTATTCTATTCTTTGAAATTATTGACTTGATCATATATTGTCTGGTTGGAGGATGAAAGTTCTCATGTAATATTGCCATAACCAATAGCACTTAATCTTTCTTCGTGAACTCCTTACATTACTCTAAAATTAATTTGTTGGTGATTTTTTTTCTTTTTTTTTTCATTTTCTTTTTTCTTGAATGGTGCTATTAATGCATCTAAAATCTTGCACACTATTTTGCATCATCAGCCTACCCTGTTCCTATGCGGGATTACTCTAATCAGCCACTAACATGTGCTCTCTTTTTTTTCCCTTCTGATGAACATATAACTTGAGCTAGGCATGAAGAAAAATAGTTGATATTGATTGGATACTCATGGAGGAGCATGACCTAGTGACCTGTGCTTTTCTTACCTTAAAAGTTTAATGAAATTTCTATTATATTGGGCTTAGATATTCTGCTTCCATGCAGATATCTGAGATAAAGATCGCTGACATTCCTGATGTTGACTTATCAAAAACTGGGGTTACAAAGTTTGGAAGCTTCAGTGTTGAAGTAATAGACCCTGTTTCTGACTATTTGGAGCTACTGGAGGTGAGAATAATTTGTCTGTATAATTAAAATCTAACAGGACAATTCATGTTACTTGATCTTACTGCTATAGCTTCATTTTATTTATTTATTATTCTACTTCTGTGAGTGTATTTGATTTTCAGCTAATAAGGAGTCTTATATCAAGGCCAGATTTTAGGTACAATTTTCTTCATATCTGATTGCTAATGTTAACATTATGGGATTGCATGTCCCATTTTGTTTCGTATCTGGTTCTCCCCTTGGCCTCTTTGTCTCTTTGTTTATCTGTCCCTTTTTTTTCTTTTCTCTTTTCTGCTTTGCAGCTCTAATTTTCTACAATTGTTGTTTCACATATTCTTGTTTACTGTGGCATTAATGAAAGAAGTTCTCTGTCTAATACCTTGCTCTCAATAATACGAAATTTCTTGTTTGACAAAAAAATTATTCTTTTAATACACTGTGGTTTTTAGGGTATAGTTTTCTCTATTTAGTCAATCTTATTTGTAACTAAAGAGGTTGACCTTTCTGTTGTTCCTTGCAATTCTTATGGCTTGACTTCCTGGATCTTGCATGTCTTCTTTTGGTTGTCTAATCTTTCTTGGTTGTTCTTAAGATTCCATATATAAAATTTATCATGTTTTGAACAAAGTGAGCATATCATGGCTGATGTATGTGGCTGGTTATTATGCTCACAATTTATGAAAGTCTCAGTCTTGAAATTCATTACATCTTTTTTATGTTTCAGGTTTACATTTGATGCAATGCATGCAGTTACTGGTGCTTATGCCAAACCTATTTTTGTTGATAAACTTGGTGCAAGTCCAGTATGTTTTGCCCCTTTAAAATCATTTTAATAAGTTGAAAGTAATTTATTTGTAGTTGTTGATAATAGGTTTTAATTATGCAATGTAGGATTCAATCGCAAATGGAATCCCTTTGGAAGATTTTGGACATGGTCATCCTGATCCTAATCTAACGGTGAGTTTAGCTCTTTATTTTATAAAATTGTCTTTTCACCCGAAAAAAATATGTTTGATGGATTGTTCATTGGACAGATATGCAAAGGATCTTGTCAACATTTTGTATGCTGAAAATGGTCCTGATTTTGGAGCTGCTAGTGATGGTATTTGAGTTTCATGAGTTTCTTTTGTTTGTTTCTCCGCATCTAATTTCCTCAGTAAACTATTAAAATTCAATGTTCATATTGTATTTGTTGTGCAAATATTGTTATGGTACATTTATGAGAAAGGATCTATCTCGTGTAATATGGGTCCACCCCAATTTTCAACATATTGCAGAATGCAGAAGATACAATTGATGTATGCTTGCACAACAATGTTTTCTCTGTTTACTTAATGTTGTTCAAGTATTTCATTTTTATTGTTTTTTCTCCAGGTGATGGTGATCGAAATATGATTTTAGGAAGATGTTTCTTCGTAACTCCTTGAGTTTCTGTAGCAGTTATTGCAGCCAATGCAAGAGAAGCAATTCCATACTTCAAGGATGGTGTTAAGGTAGAAATTTTATCCACTCGTTATTGTTAAGTGTAAATTTTTACATGAAAAAAAAATGCCATTTTCCTTCATTTTAATTTCAGGGTCTTGCTAGATCAATGCCAACAAGGCAACAAGTGGTGCTCTAGAAAAGTGCATAAGCGTGTATCAAATTATGCGAATGCATCGTTGATAATGAAACACACAATGACTGCTTCTGGATCTGAATGTTTGCGGTTGGGGTATATTGTATATATACCCTGCTTAGGTTTAGGATTAGCTTTCAAATCATTTTAAAATTAAAGCAGTTAGAGATAAAAATGAAAATTGTTATAATTTAAATTTAAATCTAATTTTTAAAACCCGATTCATAATTTAAAGGGATTTTTTTAAATAAATAATTTAAATATTTTATTTACGAATAATTTGTAGCATTTTTGCGAATTTTTTTTATATCATATGTTTTAAATTTTAAATTAATAACTTTGTTTATTTATATCATATTCTTAACGATGAAACGATTCAATTAATAGAAAAGATTAATGATTTTAAATAATAAAAAAGATGAATAGTACGGTTTTAAAATAAAATAATAAGGGAGCCGAACGATTTTGGGCGACTAGACATACATATATAATGCAAGTTAAAACTGTCCATTTAAAATCAGCACATTATTTTTATAAAAATCAACACATTTAAATTAGTATTCAAGAAGAATAAAAAAAACATAAAAAAATTAAAAATTTTAATAAATAAAATTTCAACGATATATAATTTAAATTTAAAATTTTGTTGATATTGCACCTGAAGTTCACTATTTCCAGGTCGGTGCCAGCTTCTTCCTTATCCTCATCTTGCACAAAAAATTTACTTTACAAGAGGTTCCTTCCTCTTCCCCTAATTCATTATTTGAGTCACTTAATAATAAAAATATATAAAGGTTTAATTTGTCTGTGAAATTATAAGTGCTATTCAATTTTTGATATTATATTCTATAATTTAATTTAGTTCTACTGTGATCTCAATAAAAAATTAGATTAAATTATAAAGTGTAACTTCAGAGATTAAATTAAATATTTTTAAAGTTAAAAACTCAATTGAATTTGAATTATGCTTGTAATTTTTAAAATGAATTTAAGCTTTATACAAAAAAAAAAATATTAAGAAAAAATATATATACTAACCAGCACGGGTGAGAGTGAGTGAGGTTCATAAATCACAAAGACAATTTGTGATGGTGGTAGAGGTGTGAGAATAAAAATTCTATGCTTGGTAATAGCATCTTTTGTAAAGTAAGAAAATTAAAACATAGTACCCCAGAGAGGTATGTGTGTGTGTTTTTATATTAGAAAAAAACAAACAGTGAAAACAATTACACATTAGAATTTCTTATATATGTCGGGTGCATTAGAATTTCTTGAAGTCACACTTGGCACTATAATTACTATAATTCTGTTTGCAAGATTGATGTGTGGTTTGTCTTCTCTATCTTTGTGATTTTATGTTGCTCTCTCCGTTGTCTTCTATTTATTATCTTCTCCTTCAATCAATTCATTTTTTAAAAGAAATAAAATATAAATTTTATACTTTTATTTATTAATGATTGTGTTAATGGGTTACGTCAATTGAAAAGTTTAGACTTTTGAGCCTTATCTGCATTTATACTACAAATTTTGTAGCTGAATTATCTCCGAATTTTTAATGGATTAATTGAATTGAATTAGTGGAGTGTTTTTTTATGCATTTGCAGGTAAGAAGCTTTGAAACTTTTTTATAATATTGATGGTAGGATTGTGAAAAGGCCATTACACAAACACAAGATGCTATTGCGGATGGTGGATCTAAGAATCATGCTGAGAAAATCAACTTTACAAATGCAGCTATAATAACTCAAGCAGCTCTCAGAGGCTATTAGGTATTTAACCTTTCATGCAATTTTTGCATGAAAAATATAATTATTGTAGAACTTTCATTTTTACCATTATTTTTTTGGTCATTAATGTGTATTTGTTTTTTTTGAGTTGGACTATATCAGATTCTCTCGTAAAAATTTCTAATAATTTTGTATATAACTCTAACTCTGTCAAGTGTTAATTATTATTATGAATTCATTACAAATTTTTTTTAGTAACTTATTTGATACTTTTTTCTCTTTTTAAAAATTTATAAGTTTATTATGAAATTTTTCTAAAATCTATTTATCTTATTACATGACCTAATCTTCACACGAGATGATAGATTTCATGCTGGCTATAAGGTTGGTGTAATTAGACTACAACTTAATTTAAAGAATCACAAATGGTGTCACTATTTTTGCCGATTTTTATTTAAAAAAAAAAAATTTTTCTTCTATTTTTGTTCTTAGTATCTACTTTGATTCCTGAATTACTTTTTTTAAGGAAAAAATTGTGTGGTGAATCTTATTTTTTCTAAAGATATTTGAATATTAGGTGAATGATCCCAAATGAATTTAAATCATTAACTTTCAAAGTTTCATGCTCATAAATTCTTCTCCAAAGTTAATATTGCTCTATTCTATTTGGGTATGCTGTTTTGGAATTTTCTCGCTTCTTCCATCATTATTTTAATATCTTATTAAATTTGATTTTTTTTCTGTTTCTTTTTCTCTTGGTTTTAGAGTAGAAAGAAACATAAAAATAATCACTTAGATTAGTATATTTTAATTTTTATTCTACTTATTCTCATTATATTTATATTACATTGAATTCTTAGTGATAGACTACTTAAAATAAAAATATATTGGCATGATAAACTTGAGATGTTGAATTACGATATTTTATTTCTTGATCGATAGCATGTTTTGAATAGAATTTGTGTTAGTTAATAGAAGCAGAAAGAGAATACTTTCAAACTTTGAAAATAGATTGAATGAGAATGGATTTGTAATTAGCAAAATAGCCGGTGAAATTGAAGGCAAACATGATGAGTTGCTAAATGAAGCTGAGGTGGTAGCAGCTGCTGCAGAAAAAGAAACTCATGTTATGATGATGATGATCATGACGATTGCTTTTAATGGTAACTTACAAATAATCAATACTGGTTTAGCTAATCAGTTTAATTTATTTCATTTGCTTATGCTTAACTATATACAGGTTTTTATGATTGGTTCTGGTTTGTATTGCTCAATTAGTATCGGACACAAAAACAAATATTATTTGTGATACACATATAGTAAATATTTATATTTTTATGTTTTCTCTTACTTAAGAAATGTGCATTTAAAGACTATCTCCAAAAAGGAATATGTGCTTTTAAGAAAATTTTAATTAGTTGTGAGCTGTGATTGTTGACCTTAACAAATTTATTTTGTTAAAAGCACAATAGTAAGTAAAAAGTTGCTGAAGTGCTAAATGATA
This sequence comes from Arachis hypogaea, assembly GCF_003086295.3. NCBI lineage: Eukaryota > Viridiplantae > Streptophyta > Magnoliopsida > Fabales > Fabaceae > Arachis > Arachis hypogaea. The sequence continues at coordinate 109,972,355 of NC_092044.1, forward strand.
AACTGTTTATTATTTCTCCATTTTTCAATTAAAGCATGACTTTTGACTATTTAAGATTGATTAAGATACAATTTTCAAACACAAACTTAAGTGTTAAGGTTGATTAAGTGAGAACATGAATTTAAATGTGATTCAAATAGAAGCAATGAAATATTATTATAATAAAGCATCAGTTTTTTTATGTTATTTTTATGCCAATTTATTATAAATCATTAGTATATGGCTAAATTGAAGACGCCAGACAAATTGCTAAAAGTTTTGAATGGTCTATGCTTAGTCAGAGTTAGTATTTGTATTATTTTTGTGACTTGATTATTTGCTTATCAATAACATATCAGTATATTCCTAACAAAAATGAGTATTTCTTCAATCATATTAAAAAATGCTATTCTTTCCTTCTATAATTATTTTTATTCTTTTTAAATATAAACTGCTTCCTTTATATATTTGAATAAATCATTTTATTGATTGCCATTAAGCAACCATACTTTGTTTTCTTAGTCCTTATCTTGAATTTTTTTTGGTAGAGTTCATGGCTGGAGCTGTCATTATTATGGCATTGCAACAGCTTAAAGGTCTGCTTGGTATAAAGAACTTCACCAAGAATACCGATATTGTTTTTGTAATGATCTCGATTTGGAGTAATGTGCACCATGGAGTGAATCTTCATCTTTTTTTACATTTTAGTATTTATGTGGGTCTCACTATATTTAGATGATGAACAAGCTCACAAATAATTATTGCTTTCTTAAATTCAAATTTTCAACTTATGTGGAATTGGCATAGTCTTCTCATTGGATTATTGTTCTTGATCTTCCTTCTTATAACCAAGTATATCGTAAGAATCTCAACATTTTTTTTATTTAAATTACTCTGTTAAATCCAAAATGAATCTCACTTTGATCAAAGTTATAAGTCTAATAGACCATGGAGACCATATTAAACAGCTCCTCTTAGCACTTAAAATGTATTCCCTTTTAGAACTTGCATTGCTGTTCTATTGTGATAATAGGTAAAAAAGAACAAGAAACTCTTCTATAAATCTGTAATTTTTCCTATGATCACTATTGTGGTGTCTACATTTCTTTGTGTTTATTACCAAAGCAGATAAGGAAGGCGTATCAATTGTAAGTACCATGATAATAATGTTAATTGGGTATACATATATTTTCTCTAAAGTTAAAAACAAAACTTAATCAAAGTATTTATATGCTACTTCATCAGGTGAAACATATTAAGAGTGGTGCGAATCCATCATCTGCTAATGAAAGTTTTTTCAGTAAAAAATATGTAGCGAGTTGGTGTTGTTTCTCTGCCAGGATTGCCCTTATGGTAACAAAATTATGAAGCTAATTCCTCAATCCACATAACATTTATTTTATGTCTAACATAAAACATTTCTAGAACAGGCATTAAATTTTTTCAAATAATTCATTATTTAAATTATTTTAGGAAATTGTAGTAATTGGCAGAATTTTTGCTCCAATGACAGACTATTCACTGAATGATAACAAAGAAATGATAGCAATGGAAAACAATGAACATTGTTGGTTCTGATTGATTGTTTTATGGTGCCTTTTAATCACTAATTACTATCAACTAATTTTTATGTCCAAACTCCAAGCCATATTATAATATATTTCTGTCTTTTTTATCATAAATTATTTTATCTTCATGTTTATTTAGTAAAAAAATATGAATATAATTGCCTCGACGCCTTTACTTGTTCGACCCCAATAAACACTTCCAAATCCACCTTCTCCGATCTTGTGATCTTGGTGAAAATTGTTTGTTGCACGAAGCAGCTCCTTCGATGTGTAGATTTCCCATGGATAATCCTTATTCTTATTCTTTTCTCCTTTATTCCTACATATATTCGAAAATCTAGCGTTAGAATTTTCGTTGAAAGCTTCGTTAACAACTTTAATCTACAAATATATACACACACACACCTTGCTTTGCTTTGCTCTTCTTCAGATAGGAAACAACAGAAACATTTCTTGTGCATGTCTTGTGTATTCTCAATAAGTTCAAGAAGGAAGAAGTGAAAAAGATTCGCAAGAAATTAAGAAACAAAAAAAATGGGGAAATGTAAAGAAAGAACGAGAGAAGAATAATGAGAAGGCTTAAAGTGAAGACAAAAGGGTGCTTTGGAAGTCAAGGACTCTCTAGGTTGAAGAGGAGACAGTTCTATTTGTATTATATATATGCATGCCAGCACAAGTGTTATTTGCAAGGTTTTTCTTGCCAAGCCACATATTCCATTGGAAATGTCTTCTTCATCTTTATACTCCTCTTTGGCGTAACAAACATTCTTTAGCTTTTTATTCATCTAATTAATCTTATTATATGGATATATATTTGAAAAATACTAGAAAATCATTAAAATTTATTATTTTTTATTATTATTTAGTTATTATTTATCAACTCAATGTTTTTAGCTTAATTTTAGGGTTAAGTATAATTTTGGTCCCCAACGTAGAGGTCGAAAATCGATTTCGTCCCCAATTTTTATTTTGCAACAAAATGGTCTCCAAGATTTCAGTTTGTTTTAAAATCGTCCGTCGGACGAAAATACCCCTCCCTCCCATTTTCTTCCTCAACACCCATCTTCTTCCTCAATATTAACCAGAAGCAGATGCACAAACACAGAAGAACAACAATGGATAACAACAAGCTCAACTAGAAACGGAAGAATAGCAGAAGCAAAAAATAATGAAACAACAACAACCAGATGTAGAACAACAACAACAACCATAAATTGTGTATATAATTAACCATTAACAGAAATTCAATAACCTAAACTAATTCTATCAAATCTAAGCTAATTCAATAACAACAACAACAATTCAGCAGCAACTTTCAGCAATTCAATAATCTAAAATCAACTAACAGAAAATTAAAATCTAACTAAACTAACCCAGAATCAAATTAAGGGGCTGGAGGGAGGGTAACAGGCAGTGGTGGCTCTGATTCCTTCTGCGACAAGGACTGAGGGAGGGAAAGCAGGAGGGTTCGCTGGCGGTGGTGAAGCAGAGAAGGCTCCACGTTGCTGCGTGGTGGTGAAGCAGAAGAGGCTCACCGGCGGTGAGCTCTGGTTCGAGGAGATCCGAGACGGAGAAGAAGAGAAGGAGGGGAGAGGGTCGCGGTTGATCTGGACAGGAGAGAGGCGGCGGGCGGCGGAACAACGGCTTCCCTTCCCCCTTCTTCCCTTCCCTCCCCCTCCCCTCCCCATTCCCGTTTCTCGCGCCCCCACCCCCGTTCTTTCTCTCCCCTTCTCTCTGTATCCCTTTCTTTCTTTCTTTTTTATTTTATTTTATAATTTTTTAATGAAGGATAATTTGACAATAAAAAATATAATTGATAAAAAGAACGATTTTAAAATAAACTCAAATCTTGAGGATCATTATATAACAAAAAAAAAAAGTTGGAGACGAAATTGATTTTCGGCCTCTACGTTGAAACCAAAATTATACTTAACCCTAATAATATCTTCAATAATATCCATGTCGGATATAACATTATAGAATACATTGCCATAACATAACACCGTGTTTGCATTAGTGCCACCAAATTGATTTTTTTTTTTTTCACAGAAGAGTTGAATTTCATAAATTAAAGTAACAATTACAAGTGTACTATTTATTAAATTGATGTGTTTTTTTAGATAGATTGAACCGCTTCTAATTTTAGGTATTATAAACTGGTTCATACTATACTTACACACAATATTAAGAGTGCTAGCTACTATTTGGTATTAGCTAAGTTTTGAATCCAGTTTTTTGTTTTTATAGTTTTGAATTATGAAAAAGTCACATTACGTATATTTCGCACCATTTAAAAAAAATTTAATTTTTTAAAAAGTTAATTCATAGTTATTTTAAAAAGTACAAATATATGACTCTTTCTTTTTGATAAGTCATTATATCATTTCCGTACAAAAAATTGACTTCAAAATAAAAAAAATATATTTTTATTCTTGGTTCTGAAAAATATTTTCTGTTTCTACTGAAAATACTGGCTCTTCACTACGATTTTTACGCAAAGTTCCACCTGTCAGAAGCATTGGTCATCCACCATCATTTTCACGCAATGTTTCAACGGTTAGAAGTATTGGCCTTCCATCACCATTTTCACCTAATGATTGTATTGCTCCTCCACCACTATTTTAAAATAATATTCTATTTGAACAACCTATTGCATATATTCCTTCCAGTTATTTTTTTTATCATTTTACTTTTTTCACATGTGATTTTATTTTTTATATAACTTGCTATTATTTTTATAGTTAGTTATAGCAACTTAGCAAGTTCTTGACTCCAATAAAGGAGGAGGGAGTTCTAATAGGAGTAAAAACTAAAAAGAATAAAAAACAACAAAAAAAATATACATTTACACACATTTCATATTTATTTTTTATTTTCACCTATTATATCATATACAATAAAACAGCAAACACTAACTATATAATAATTTCTTTAGCATTATCATCAAAATTATTATGAATTAAAATTTTATTACTATTCACCACATACAAAAACACCGTTATGGGTGATGGTGAAGTAGAAGAACCAGTTTTGAATGATATTATATGGAAAGAACTAATTGCCTAAAAAATGGAACTAATAAGAGAACAAATAAAGAATCAATTGCCTAAACGATTGTAATTTTAGTGATTAGGTTATTTAAAATCAACATTCAATATTGAAAAGTATTTGTTATCATCGTTATTTTAATATCTATTTTTTTGTATAAAATTTTTTTTTGAGTTATTTATCTAAATGCTACAATTTTAAAATAAGTACTTCTATTCTATAACTAAAAGTTCAAATACAAAATAATTTATTTATAAATGAATATGAATAAAATTTTTTATATTTTTATTTTTTTTAAAAGAGCTTATTTAAATTATTTATTCAAACTGAATCAAAAGAAAGGTTTTTTTTTAGACTTGGAAGTTATTTTTATTTTTATTTTTTATGTTTTTGGTTTCCCACGGTATCCCCCAACCCGACAGGTCAAGGACTAATCCGTCGCGATACTGAGCTCCATTTAAGGGTTTGCCGCTGGCCAATGGGTTACTGCATGCACAAGGCGGGATTCGAACCCCCGACACTTGCTTAAGCGGACTAGTGAGCTAACCACTAGACCAACCCAACTTGGTTTTTTATTTTTTATTTAACTTCACCAAATTGATGGATTTCATATTAATTTATATTTATCCCCAAAAAAAAAAAGAGTCTGATTAACGAGCCCAATTTAGCAAATTAAACTTGTAATGGGCTCTGTACATCCAATCATGTGGGTCTTTCTTTCAATTTTTGTTTTTCGTGCTCCTTATCTATACGGAGGCAAAAAAAAAAAAAAAAACTGTTGCTACTTTGCGAATTATTTTTTAAAAAAATCTAGGAAGCCAATTCAAGCAAATTCTTGTATTTTTAGTTTTAAAATTTAAAACATTAAAATAGTAGATTTTTTTTTTATAACACACTTCTTATTTTAAAATTAATTAGTTCTAATTGGCTATATCTCTAGTTGGTTCCTAGCAAAACCGGGCCAAGGTTTGTTCGACATAGGTTGCTATTAAAAGCGACTCCTAATATAAAATATAGTCTTTATAGTAGAGGGTGCTGATGATTAGAGAGTATACAATAACTATGAAGTTGTGTGTTGTTGCAATTTTAATGAATTATCAGTAAAGCAATACTGTATATAATCAGGCATACTGAAGTTTTTTTAATGTTGTAAACATTTTTATTTAGAGTCTGTAGGATTAACATATACAAGATAAAAAAGTTTAGGAGCTAGCAATTTTATTAAAATATAATCAATATTTAATTAATAAAAAAATGAATAATTTTATACTATTAAAAATATTAATTAATAATTATAAATCACAAAATTTGTCACCCCTAACACTCCTCATATAAGATATTACTTTGTGATGACAAATAATATATGCATGTACAAGTTAAATTTTAGTTACTAATAAACGAAGTTCTGGTCTCTTTTTTAATAAACAAAACAAGAAATATAAAGCAATGCTAGTAGTCGTAGATAATATGATTAGGTTTGGTCTCGATAACTTGTGTTTGTTTGTCGTTTAATTTGGAAGTTTAGAGCATGATAGTCACTATATGCATGGCGGCAGGCAGGTACTATAAATTTTTTATTAAATAATAATCATATGACAAACGTATTCAAGTAATGTCGGCAGGTTTCCTAGCTATCCCAAGCTCACCCAATTTAATTGGAATCTATTATTTTTGTTTTTAATATTTAAAGAGACGGTATCAAATTATTAATTAACAATGCGTTGCAGCAGTGGAGGAGATTGCAAAAGAGATTTGACATCATACATCATCGAAACACTGAACCCAGACTTATTACTTTCACTGAATCACTGTGCTTTGGCTTTTCCTCAATTGTTTGATTAATATTCCTAATTTCTTTATTTTATGATATTTTTGCGATGATATGCTCATCATCATTTACATGGTTAATTATGATTTAACTTTAAAAAATTATTGAAATATTAATATACTGGTACACTTAAAAATTTTTCAAATATTTATATATGCTGCCAACAAAACAAATTAACATTTTTTTTGTGGGTTGTGGGGATTTGCTTAGGGATATTTGGATAAGATCAAATAAATATAAAACAAGAAGCACGCTCGCCGTTCATATAAATATATATATATATAGAAGATCTCAATAGACTAAACTTTATTATAGCATTATAGCATGTAGCACTTATCATTTTAATATGGTACATGCTGTGTCGGAAGATTTCTTTTAAGGAAGCATCACAACCGAGATTAGCTTGGCTGTCACCATATCTTTGATTCCCTATTCCCTAATATATATGATGATGCTTTTTCTCAAATTTATTGTTTACAAATCTCTGTCTAATTAGCACATGGAATTCGTTACACAATACAATTCTTAATATAGAACTTAATATAATGAGGGATACTACTGCTTGGTTTATATATAGTATGCGTCAAACCTAACTGTTCTGATTTGATTTTCAGAATCAAAGTATTGTTTGTCGTACAATATAATGGACCCAGATACATGAATGTAATCACTTGAAGATCACTATGTTTGAACTTTGAACTAATTAATCCGCCCAAAAAATATCATCCAAGAGATTTTGCTATAGAATTGAATATAGATATGTCACAGAGGTCGTAATTAATACATGACCATTGAAGGGAATTCCCAAAATAAAATAAGATAAAGTTTATTTTTATTCAAAGTTTTTGGATGAAAAGAACTAAGAAAGTTTTAAAATCCTTTTTTTATCTAACAAAAGTTTTAAAGTCTATTTTTTTATATATATAATGTTGTCCTTTTCTTTGACATATAGTCTATAATTAAGAGCCATGCCGTCTTAAAATATAGTCACTTAATCATTAGACTTCTAATTAAGAATGCATAGTGTATATTAAACAGTTCAGTTTAATAGTTGTGAATTAGTAAAATTTTAATTGATGTCCGAGGACATCACATAACATCTTTTTTCTTATATTTAGAAAAGATACCATACTATTCGTGTGAAATAATAAAATTTTAAATAAGATAATTCTATCTAAAGATAGAAGGAAAATTTTAAAAATAAAACTTTCAAAAAATTATTGAAAGAAAATTGTAACTCAAATTGGTAAATATATAAATTTTGAAGTTAAGTTATAAGTCTACAAAAAATTATCAGAATAGCAACTGATTTAGCGACCGATTTTTCTTGAATCATAATGTAAACTTTTTGTGCTAGCTAGAAGCAATTATATATTCGAGCCAAGAACATTTATATCTGAGTGGGGTTTATTTTCTTAGCGATTTTTTTCCCAACAATTCGAACTCAGACTTTGCTTAAAGGGAGATAGAAACCAATCTCGTTTATGTGTTATGACATTGTTCAATATTATTTTAGTCTAATAAGAATATATGTAGTTATTGATTGTGTACCAAAGATAAAATTGGAATACCACGAATGAAATATATGAAAAATATTGTAATTTTTTTTCCAACGCATTTGATATGAGAATAAACACGTACAATTTAAAAAAAAATAAAAAATAAAATTTTTTTTACAGATTTGAAATATGATAATTTATAAAATAGGAAGTATAGGGAGTTTAGAATAGTAAAGGTGTATTTGTGTAAATAGTTTTAAGTATTTTAAATTAGATGTTCGATTCCGTAGAATATCAGATGTTTATTATCCGTGGTATTTGGATAGTTATTTTGAATAATATTAGTGTATTTTGTTTGATAAATTAGTAATATTTTACCTTTAATATTCGAACCTGTTCAATAGCAAATAATTACTTCTTTTTATTGGACCAAAGAATCAACTCATTGTATATATTGTACACTTATTCCATCCTAACCAATTCTTTATAAAATGATTCTTTTTAAACTCATTTAATTTGGAACACATCCTTGATAAGAATTAATGAAGAGAGTATTAATGTAGATACATTGAATTGAGACTCTAATAAACTACATTCTATTATTATTATATCTGACATACATTAATGAGTTACCGCACTATACTTTACCACATATACTAATACGATTGCACCTTAATGATATATCAACTCTCAAGTTCAAACATCATTCCTGCAAACCTACAGTTGATACTAATAAATTATAATTAACCGAAAAAGATTAAAAACAGGCGAGGCCACATAAGATAATTTTGTGAAGCACAAAAAGATACATAGTATGTATGTAGCGGAATACTAATTACTTGATGATGATATAGCTTCCTTAAGCTTTCTTTGCAGTTCAGTGTAGTCAGTCTCAGTGGTCATCACTTGTGGATCCTTCAAGTCATACATAAACATTATTATAACAACATGACACTAATTAATAACAACCCAAATTGATAATCTGAAATAACAATAGTGATAATGGTACCTCTGATCGGATAGTGTGTATGAACCTGTGATCATCAGTGGTGATTGAAGTACAATCAACAACATTAAGGCCTTGTCTAAGCACAATGTCCAAGATACCTGATAAAGGGAATGCATAGTTCCTGAAGCTATAACTACACTTAATCAGAACTCCCCCGGAAAAGGGTTCAACAATGACAAAGGTTTGATGATAATGATGATGATGATCATGCTGTGTAGAAGAAGAAGAACTACTTCCACTCTTAGGTCTCAAATTAATCAACTTCACTAACTCATCCCTTTTGGCTTGCAACTTTTCCACCCTATTCTGTAAGTGTTTGATGTATTTCACCCCCTCATGCATGTGATCAGAAGTTGAACGCTTTCCCTAATGATTTTGGTCATCATCAGTAAACAATACAAATAATTAACTGTCTAAAAAATCATGTTTATACTTGGTTTCAAATTTTAATTACTTCAATTTCTATATATATATACAGCTGAAAATAAAACTAAAGAGATGAAATATTAATACATAAACAATAAAATACAATGTGTATGGTATGCATAAATAGTTAATTACCTACCTTAATATATTCAAAAGGTAGAAGAGTTCTAAAGGTGGTGCAAAGTCTTGACATTTCTTGCCTTCTTTGTTTTTCTATCTCCCTATGCATCCACTTCTTGTTCTCATCACCATCTTCTGCTCCCAAAGCATTATTATTAGGAGTCAACTCTTTTGGCTGCTTTCCCTTTCCCTTTCCCTTTTGATTTGGACAAGGTGGTACACTTGCACTTGCATCCACCATAGCAGGATCATATTCATATCCATGAACCAGGATCTGATGATGATGATGATCTTCCACGGCTGATGGTGATGTTTGGATTATAGGGAGGGATGAATAGTCAGCAGAAGATGATGAAATCTGAAAGTATAAATCATCACACGGGTTCCAAGGATTCATGTTGCGCAATCTTGATGTGATTTGGGCTCACAAATTAAATAAACTAAAAGAAGATCGAATTAGGGTTTGAGAGTTCTTGTTCTGCCATTATTATATAGGATCCTCATCAAATCCCTTATAGCATAAGATAAGAATCCATTTCACCAGCCGTATCAATGTTATAATTGCTATTTCCATTGCTTTTGTATTTTTATTTATAAATTTATAAATTAATGTTCTGGTGGGGCATGGTGTTAACCCCAGTTTTGTTGGGTGACTCGTGACCAATCTTTATATATAAATATATTCGGAAACACACATCAATCAATAATTGATATATTCATATAAAATATTTAAATGGAAAATTGAATTTAGAACTACTACTCTCTTGAATTGTTTACATTGGTTGCAAATTTAATTTTCTCCTTTATATTCAGCGCTGAACAGTGGCAACTGTGATATGTTAGGATCTATTTTAAAACGTGCTTTTTCACTATTCCCTTAACGGCGACTTATTTATATCTAAGATTTGTTTGTTTGTTTGGTCAGCATGATAGCTGTAAAGCTTATGTACAAATAGAAATTTATCATGACGACAGAATAAACGACTAAAATCGGGTTTATCATGGTAAGCAAAAATAATGTTATACCCTAAACAATAAACGGAAGAAGATAGGTTAGGGACACATTGTATTAAATTCAATCGATTGTGTTATATTTTTAATTAATTAAATTATTAATAAATACAATTTTTTTAGTTTTTAGAGATATAATAGATCAAAAATATAAAAATTCATTGATTCATATTGTCAAAATATTTATAGAAATCACTATTAATAAAAGATTTATTTTGTTGTTGTTTTTGTTTTTAATTATAAACAAACAATATTAAAATAATAATTTATTAAATAGATGATATATTTTATAATTAAATAATATATAAAAAAATAATTTATAATTAATATTAAATAAAGACTATTTGATAATTATTAAAAATCTTAAAAAATATATTGTTAATGGACCTCTTTCATATCTTATAATGCTCAGTCAAAAGAGTAAATATTTCGATCAGTTGTTTAGCATAGGTAAACCACTATGCAAGCTGATCTCAGAATTTTGGACCTAATCAAAAGTCGGTTACATAAAAGTGCAATAAATAACAACGTTTAGATTCGGTAGAAAAGTAGAAGCAAGAAAAAGACAGACTATACAATATCGCACTTATTCTCTTCTCAAAAAATATTTCACTGACTTGAGTGTAGGGATAGCGACCGGTCCCCATAGAGGCAGGGACATCCCCCCGGTCACCATAATCCGCCCCCTGCCTTGTCACGGGTGACAGGGACCCCGTATCAGTGACGATGAGCGGCGAAGAGGCTGTTGGAGGTGACGGCGTGCTGGTGGCAGTGACGATTCTGCTGGAGTTGGAAACAACGAAGAAGACCGATTAGAAGGCTGCAATGATGATGAACGAGCATGGAGCAGGAGGCGGCGACAATAAATGAGAGGGCAGTGATTTGTAATGTGAATGAAGGAGGGAGGCGGTGACCAACGACGAAGCTTGTATGCGGCGAGATGCAGAGAACCTTGGAGTGGTTAGCGAGGTGACGAGGTGATGAGGTGGGAAGAAAACAATGGCAATGCTGTTGTTGGAGAAGAGAAGCAGCAACTAGAGGCAGAGAAAGAAGGAGGTGACTAGGTCAAGGTGAGGCTACTAGATGAGGCCGTGAGGGAGAGAATAAATCTAAAGTGAGGCTGGTAGGGTAACATTAGGGTTTTTAATTTAATATATATATATATATATATATATATATATATATATATATATATATATATATATATATGGGTATTTAGGTAATTTTATATTCGCGGGTACTATACGGGTACCCACGAGGCAGGTACCTCATCCCCTGCCCTCTCCCTATTTAATAGACGGGTACCCGTTTCCATCACCCACGGTGGAAAACTCTCTCCATATCTACTCTCTGGTGGGTAAATTTTCGCGAATACTTATCCTACCGAAAATTTTTTTTATCCCTACTTGAGTGTCAGAATCTTTTTTGCAGGCTTCATGTCCGAATCCGAGTTCTAAGAGCTACTTCCTTGCTGATTAAGAGGCTTCAAGGATTCGCAGAGTAGCACGGAGCCGATCTATAGTATGGAAGAGTATCATTGACAGAACATGACCATTTAATAGTTATGGGACAGTCGAATCCTTTACCCGTTTAATGTTGTAAGTGTAAATTAAAAAGTGCATGAAGTTAGTCTCACATAAAAAAAATAAAGAAGAGTGATGAGAAGTGTATAAGATGAGAAACATATTAACTTGGCACCTTAAAGTTTTGAGTTGGATGTGGTGTCTTCTCATCTTATGTTCTCTCATTTGGTTCTTCTCCAAAATTTTTCGATGGTCGAGAGCTCTCCACGGTGACCCATTAAATAGTATCAAAACCTAGTTAATCGATCTAATAGTTTAAGAAATATTCAAGATGAAGTATCAAAAGTTTTTCCCAAGCGGTGACCTATGTGTTTAAGATTTTTTAATAATTATTTTTTTGGTCTTTATGCGTGTTTCTGTTTAAACCGCTTTTTGTTCACTAAATTATTTTTTATATTCATTGTAGTTATTTAATCTGCATGCTGATGGCCCTCATATTCCTTTAGAGAAAAATATGATCTCCATCAATATTTTTACTCTATTGGTAGTGCTGTTTTAAATTTATGTGATCCTTTATCAGATGTTTTCTTAATCTCTATTTTTAGATCAAATCATTAGGTATACTAATTAAAATATAGCTTTCATTTTTTTTCTATATATAAAAATCTTAATATATTTAATGTCGGTATGGTTTGAGATTTTGAATGTTTTTAATGCATGTTATTTATGTCGTGTAATTATATTAATATTATTTATTATTTATTTTTTGAAAAAAATATAAAAATTTGTTACTAGTTCAAGAATAATTCATACTGCATGTATGAAAAATTGTGTGATCCATGTATAAAAAATTTAGAATTTAAGGTGATCCATATAAAATTGTGTAATCAATAAAAGATATCATATTAATTTATAGTTAGAATTCTTTCTTAGGCTCTTTTTATTGAAGTTAGTTCCTTTGTGTTGAATACAAAATATTTTTCATGTTATCTAAGATGTTATTCTATTAATGAGAATATTAAGTATTCACATAGCTTAAGTCTAATTAGGTGTTGCATAACATAGTAGTCCTCTCACAATTGAGCGTGAATTATAACTTGCTTTTGAAAAATATTTGAATAGTAATTCGCATTGAGCATATAGATGAATGTAGTGCTTAATATCTAATTTTTATTGACGGTATCATGTTTAAAAAAGTTCAAAGTATATGAAAGACAATAACTATTATTTAATTTAATAAAGAAAAACTTATTATAGAGTAAATAAAGATTATATGTGAACAATTATGTGTGCTTAGTTTTTAGAAATAGTTAAATTATTGTGAAAAGACAATTTAAATAAGTTTTTTAAAAAAAAATTAAATATAAGGACTTTTATTAATAACATTTTATAAACAAATTATTTTTTATTTAAATTTTTAGTTGTAAAAATATTTATTTTAAAGTTGTATGTAGTGTTTGGATAAATAACTTAAAAAATATCATAATAAAATTTTAATTCACAATAATTTTATTAGAAATGCTAAAAAAATTATTAAATAGTTAATGTTTGGTATTTTATTGTGTATGATATAGTAGGTAAAAATAAAAAATAAATATAAAAAATGTGTCATGTATATAAAATGAAAATGAGACCATTAATTATTTGGATATTTGTTCTTTGTTTCAGGCAATATCTCTTTTGATTCAATGTTGGCGAGTGAAACTTAAGAAATTTTCTATTTTCTAGTTTCATTTGGAAGATGTATGTTCATGAATTGGATCCAATTCGCATATCTGCGATATTATTCGAATTCAATCCAAAAATTACAGAGATCGATCCGATTTGTAAAGTTATCGGATTGGATTGAATCCGTTATTGGATTGGATTATCCATAAATCCACAAAAATAAATAAATAAATAAGAAAATTTTTTTATATTTTATTTCAACTAATAATTATCATATATGTTGTATTATTTTATTTTTATTATTTAAGAGAAATATATTTAATAATATTTAAGATTAAATATGTTTAAAAGAGTAAAAAAAATAGTATTTTACTGATATTTTTTAAATAAAAATAAACTTTTTAAAATATTTATATATTTTGTGGATATATTCAAAATCCGATCCGATTTAATTCGTAAATGTATGGATCGAATCGGATCGAATCTAAACTTAAAAATCGAAAATATTGGATCCGATAGGATCATTTCATCCTTGATCTACCGAAATGCTATCATAGAGATTATTGAGTGATCCTTTAGCTTGTTGCATAATAACGAGTGGTCAATGAAAATAACAACATCCGTCATGTCATCGTGGAATTCGCTTCTTGCCCCGCCTTCATGATTGATAATCCGAGCATAGGTGGTTCATTGCTTTTTAACAACTTCCTCAAGAGTCAAGAGCATATCATCCTATTAATTTACTGGCCGCCCTCTTTGAAAAAATTATGTTATTGTTTATTGCCCGACACAACTTACAGTTTTCTATGCAAAAGGAAAAATTCATACCCTTCCTGACGTGTACCCCATTATACTCGGAAACGGGATCATAACTGAAACCGAGCTTAAGGCTCGGAAACAAACAAAGAAGAACAGAAAACCTTTGACTAAGTCATTCTTATCTCATCCAAAACTCATCACTGAAACTGAATCACAACCATACACAAGTCAAAGATACTGGGAACGGCACTTACTAGATATATCGGAACAAGCAAGACCATTAATAACACACCACTCGCCTATAAAACTAGGCTACGCAACCCATGAAGCCTCAGGTCACAGAACTCATTCTCATTTATTATTCTTCATTCTTTCACTCACATACTTACTTGAGCGTCGGAGTGCTTTGTGCAGGTGCTCCCGCCGTCGTGTTTCAGAAGGCCGAGGTTATTCATAACACTATCCCTGGCCGACGTATAATTCAACCAAAGACTCAAGCAACCTCTCAGGGACCACACACCTCGGCTCATTCAGAACAGATCATTTAGTGCCCACCGTGGGGCCAGCTGTTACACTAACCCCACTCTTTTTCCATACTGCGCTTTGAGTTTTTCTTTTACAGGGTTTCCCGACCTTCCAACATGGCTGACAACGGAGTTCATCAACTCACTCAGGCCGAACTTATGGCCCAGATGACTGAGCTACAAGCAGAAGTCAAAAGGCTCGCAGAGCTGTCAACACAAAACAGCAAACGGGAAGAGGGCAACTCCAAGGGCCCAACCCAAGGCAGCACTGACCTATTGTGCGTCAACCCCCCAAAGGAGAGGCTGACCTTAGACAACTCATTCTCTGAAGAAATCACGAATTACCAAATGCCAAAGCACTTCACACTACCTTCCTCACTCGAGCCATATAAGGGGATTGGTGACCCCCGGGCTCATATTAAAAAGTTTTAGTCTATAATGTTCTTCAATGGTCCTAATAATGAACCTGTGCTTTGCAGAGCTTTCCCTACTTACCTTGATGGATCTGCTTTACTTTGGTTTTCAAAATTACCTGCAGGGTCAATTTCCTCCTTCGAAGAGCTAGCAAGGTCTTTCATCGATTACTTTGCGGCAACACGGATTTACATACACGGATTGGATTACCTCAGCACCATCCGCCAAGGTCCGCAAGAAAGTTTGAAAGGTTACATGACCAGATTCACAGAAGCAACCATGGAGATACTTGACCTGAACCCTGCTGTCCACCTACATGCCCTCAAAGCCGACCTCTGACCTGGAAAGCTCAGAGAGATAATCGCGGTCACGAAGCCGAAGACATTAAAGGAATTTCGAGAAAGAGCAGCAGGACAGATCGAGATTGAAGAACTCCGTGAAGCCGACAAAATAGAAAGAAAACCGAGAAGGGAGGAAGAGAGAACGCTAAGGTTGGCGAACAATAAAGATCTCGGCAAGCCGTTCAAGCTCACCCCAAAATTCGACAACTACACCAGATTCAACACAAAAAGAGAAAAGATAATCAATGAGATACTCAACGCTAAAATCATTAAACCACTAGCAAGAGCGGGGAGTTATCAAGATCAGCGATTTGTAGACAAAAGCAAGCATTGTGCCTTCCACCAAAAGTACGGACACACAATCGATGAGTGTGTGATAGCCAAAGATCTCTTGGAAAGACTAGCTCGGCAGGGTCTCTTGGATAAATACATTGAAGGAAGGAAACATAAAGAGAATGATAGGAACAAAGAAGAACGTCAACAAACCCCCGGAAGCAAGGAAACCAATAAATGGTCAAACAGTACCCCACTCAAAGGGGTTATAAACTGTATATCTGGTGCATTTGCCGGGGGAGGTGAAACAACGTCAGCAAGAAAGCGTAGCTACCGTGCAATGCTGGCAATTGAAGGAACAATACCACAAAAAAACAAAGAGGAGTCCGACCTAGTAGAAATCACTTTCAACTAGGCCGACATATGCTCGGCCGCGCCACATGCAGATGACCCAGTGGTAATTTCTATTCAGATGGGCGAGCTATTGGTAAGAAAAGTCCTTCTGGACCCAGGTAGTAGTGCCGATGTTCTTTTTTACACTACTTTTCTAAAAATGAAAATAACTGAAAGGCTCATACAACCCTCATCCGGAGAATTAGTCGGATTCTCTGGAGAAAGAGTTCCAATTAAGGGTTACTTATGGTTAAAAACGATGATGGGAGACCCCCCATTGTCACGGATCATCGATATACAATACCTTATAGTTGATTGCCCTAGTCCTTATAACATTATCCTCGGAAGATCTACTCTGAACATGTTCAGGGCAGTAGTTTTAACTTTTTATCTATGTGTCAAATTTCAGGCACAGGACGGAAAGATAGCGACACTCCATTCAGACTGCCAACAAGCTCGGCAATGCTACAACGCAAGCCTAAAGAAGTCAGCTTCTCGAAAAGAACCCCAACAAGAGGTTAAGGCAATTCACAACACAAACGAGGTATTGTCCCTAGCAGAACTCGACCCTCGAGGGGACACCGAAGAAAGACCTCAACCAGCAGACGAACTCCAGGAAGTCCCACTAACATCAAAACCAGAGCAGGTAACATACATCGGCCAAGCACTACAAGGAAAAGAAAGATCTGAGCTCATAAATGTCCTCCAAGACAATGCCGACTTATTTGCCTGGACCCCAGCAGACATGCCAGGTATAAACCCGAACATTATCTGCCACAAGCTCGCCACCGACAAGACAAGCCGACCTATAGCTCAAAAGAAGAGAAATCTCGGCGCAGAGAAATCCAAGGCAACCCTAGAAGAGACCAGAAAACTCCTTAAAGCTAACTTCATCAAAGAAATCTGCTTCACCACATGGCTCTCAAACGTGGTAATGGTATGGAAAAACTCAGGTAAATGGTGCATGTGTGTCGACTTTACAGATTTAAACAAGGCATTCCCTAAATATGCTTATCCTTTACCATGCATTGATAAGCTCATAGACAATGCATCAGGATTCAAAAGCTTGAGTTTTATGGATGCATACTCTGGCTACAACCAGATCCTCATGCATCCAGAAGACCAAAGCAAGACAGCGTTTATAACTGAACATGGAAATTTTTGTTATAGAGTAATGCCATTTGGTCTAAAGAATGCAGGTGCAACCTACCAACGCCTGATGGACAAAGTTTTCCGTCATCAGATAGGTCGGAACATGGAAATCTATGTGGATGATATGGTCGCCAAGACCACTCAAGAAAAGTCGCATTGTGACGACCTTAGGGAAATATTTGAGCAAATCCGAGCATATAATATGAGACTCAACCCAGAGAAATGTGCCTTCGGCGTACAAGGAGGCAAATTCCTCGGCTTCATGCTTACCTCACGAGGAATCGAAGCAAACCCTGAAAAATGCGAGGCAATACTCAACATGGCAAGCCCTAAAACAATTAAAGAAGTACAACAATTGGCAGGAAAGGTAGCTGCACTATCTCGGTTCTTACCCGCGGTGTCAAGCCGATCATACCATTTTTTCCAAACAGTATCAAAGAATAAGAAGTTTCAATGGACAGAAAAGTGTGAGAGGTCCTTCGCCGAGCTCAAAACCATTCTATCATCACCACCCGTGTTGCAGAGACCAAAAGTCGGTAAACCTTTATACTTATATTTGTCTGTTTCTAATTATTCTATAAGCTTGGCTCTTGTCATTGAGATAGGAAAAATACAACAGATAGTATACTTCGTCAGTAGAGTCATGCAACTGACGGAACAAAGATATTCGAGAATAGAACAACTAGCCTTAACACTAGTAATAACAACAAGAAGACTCAGGCACTACTTACAAAGCCACACAATAATAGTAAGGACAAACCAACCATTAAGGCAAATACTGACAAAACCAGAACTGGCCGGACGCTTGACCAAATGGTCTATCGAGCTCTCGAAATTCGATATCCAGTTTCAACCAAGATCGGCACTCAAAGCACAGATCCTCGCCGACTTTATCACGGAGCTGACTCCTAATGAGCACAACAAACCCTGGGAATTACACGTGGATGGGGCATCAAGCCGAGAAGGAAGTGGGGCCGGGATAATTCTGAAAGAAGGAGACAAAGTGGTAGCCGAGCAAGCCCTTTAGTTCCATTTTCCGGCAAGCAACAACTAGCCCAAGTACGAGGCCCTCATAGCAGGACTCAAGCTCGCCCTAAGCTACCAAGTACAAAGCTTGACAGCACATTGCAACTCCCTCTTGGTGGTCCAGCAAATTCGAGGAGAATTTCAGATAAAAGATCCCTTGGTAGAGCGATATTGGCTCATAGCAAAGGATCTTATTTCAAAATTCAGCTCGTTTATTATACTACATGTGCATAGAGAAAAGAATGTTAGAGCAGACATATTATCCAAACTTGCCACCACTAGGGCGGACACACAAATATCGGCATTATCACAACTCACACTCACAAAACCCAGCATTGAACTATTATACATAGCAAACATTAACCACCTCCATGACTGGAGAATACCCTTCCTTGAGTACATAAATACAGGTATCATACCCAGAGACGAGCTCAACCCACAACACTTCAGACGTAAAGCAAGCCTCTACACAAAAGTAGCAGGAGAACTATATAGGCGCGGTTTCTCACAACCATTGCTAAAATGCTTAAACAAAGATGAAGCAAAAGAGGTGATGGACGAAGTTCTTGAGGGTGTATGTGGGAACCACATCGAAGGACGAGCTCTCGCCGCAAAGATCGTCCGAACAAGATACTATTGGCCGACCATGAAAAGGGATTGCATAACAAAAGTCAAGACATGTGACAAATGTCAAAAGCACGTAGCCATCTCTACAAAGCCTGCCGAAGTATTACACAGCATGGAGGTAAGTTGGCCTTTCCACAGATGGGGGCTCGATATTCTCGGTCCATTTCCAACAGCGCCAGGTCGGGTAAAATTTCTTTTAGTATCAATAGACTATTTATCAAAATGGATAGAAGCACAGCCACTAGTAAGAATAACAGCCGAAAAGGTACGATCTTTCATATGGAAAAACATCATATGCCGATTTGGAATACCAAGAGAAATAATATCAGATAATGGTAGACAATTTACAGATAATAAGATCGGATCTTTCCTAAAAAACTTTAATATACAGCATCATTTTAGCTCGGTTGAACACCCACAAACCAATGGACAAGCCGAAGCTGCTAACCGAGTTATATTGCAGGCAATAAAGAAAAAGCTCAATATTGCGAAGGGAGAATGGGCAGAGCTCGTCCCAGAAATATTATTGAGCTACAATACAATAATACAAACTATCACGGGTGAAACGCCCTTCAAATTAGTCTATAGGGCTGAAGCATTAATTCCCGTTGAAGTCGGCGTCCCTACATTGAGAGCCGAGCTATATGACGAGCAACACAACGTGAACGCAAGGAACGCCGAGCTCGATTTAGCCGACGAGGATAGGGAGATCGCCGCCTTCAAACAAAGGGCTAAAAAACAATTAGCCGAAAGAAAGCACAACAAGAGAGTACATTCGAGGACATTCAATGGGGGTGATCTAGTACTCAGACAAACAGAAGAAGCCAGACGACCTCTTACACACGGCAAACTCGCCGCAAATTGGGAAGGTCCCTTCCGAATAGCAAAAGTACTCGGACTGGGGGCTTACCAACTTCAAACATTGCAAGGCAACACAATACCAGGAAACTGGAATGTTTCTTCACTAAAAATGTATAGATCATGATATGTACAATCAGCGAATGAAGGCACTCTTTTTCCCCCCTTAGAGCTTTTCTCCCAAAAAAGGGGTTTTGCCTAAGGAGGTTTTAACGAGGCCGGACGCCCAATACATTTAAACAAACGTGAATGACTATTTTCTCAAACAATTCTGCTTCTAACCAATAAAGTGCAAAAAACAATAAAGCATATGCTAACAAATTCATAATAAGCGATATTGTCAACCTGGCCAAAAATCAGCCAAAACAAAAACATCATCCGAGTTCAAAGCAAACAAAGCCAAAATAAGTACAGCTAAACAGGCCAAAACCTCGGTCCACAAAACTAAACTTAGTCAAACAAGAGTAAAAGGTTATCAATACATAAACAAAATCAAGAAGGAGTGCTCTCATCGTGCTCTTCAACAGTACCATCCATAATCATTTTCCCATCGATCATGACCTTAGTCACGTCCAGGTGATCACAATCAAAATCAGGAGCCAAAAAAGAAATCTGACTAATAGCACGATCAAAGCCAGAAGAAAACATCTCCATTCCGACCTCCTCCAGCTCGTACACCCTTGCAGTCAACTTCCCCTTATCGACATCGCCCTCCTTAATGTTAGCCTGTAGCAACTGAACTTGATCCCTCAAACGGACGACCTCCTCCTCGGACTCCTTTGCCCTACTCACAGCACTAACAACAGCATCATCTTTCTCCTTCACTGACTTTTCCAACTCAGCAATTTTCGCCTTATAGGAGCTCTCCATGTCCGAAATTTCCCCCATGGCCTCCTGCTACTCGGCACCTATAAGTTCGGTAGTGCGACCAACGCACATTAGGCGAGAAGCAACAACCTGGCCAACTTATCCAAAGTGAGAACGAGGCACAACAAGGACGAATGTAAAATCAAAAAGAAAATATAAAACAACCTGAACGAACTTCCCGAGTGCTTCAACACCGACTCGGCAAGTCATGAGCATATCTCCCGGATACTGAGACGCCTTGTCTGAAAGCTCAACAAAATTAAACTGCTCACTCCACAAAGAGTGAGAGCTAGACCCCAGGATAAAACCATGGAGCCTTTTTTGACGATCAAAGGCAAACTTACCACCCCCTACGACCTCTTGGTCGCCCTCTGATATGACCTCAACGGACTTATCAATATCATCTTTCTTCCTTTTATATGAAGAGGCTGGCTGAACAAACGAATAGGCTGCCGCCCCTCCATCATCTTTCCGAGCTCCTATACCGCTAACATCTTTTTCTTTCTTCTTCTTCATGAAGGACTGGAACTTAGAAGGATCCAAGAGAGGAACTCGCCCACCTACAAGAAGCCAAGAATATTAGAAAATACAACAAACACCAACACAAATGACAACAACCAAGAAATTACCTATGTAGGTTTTTAAGCCTTCACTATCACCCGAATCGCACAAACACAAAAGATCAGGAATAGACAAACACTCCCTAGCAGCGACACTCTCAACCAAAAAATCCAACATAAATTCCTCCTCTTCGCTACCGTCACAAGCCTCGAGGATCTGGCTCGGCTCTGAACACCAATAAAGGGGAAACTTTTCAATAAGTTCATCATCCAGATAAAATGGATACTCTACCTCAACCGAACGAACCTTGACAAAGAGGGACTTGAAATTCTTAAAAGAAGATTTATAAAGAAGAAAAAGAGAACGACAAGGAAAACTACTAAGACAAGCCCACAAGCCTTTCCGAACACCTTTTGCCTGAAACAATGAGAAGAACGACGACAATGAACAAGGGAAAGAAAGAAAATCCATCAAACATTGGAAGGCGCGAAGGAACGCCCAGGAATTGGGATGTAGTTGCGAAGGCACACATTTGAATTGGGTAAGAACGTCGCACTCAAAAGCAGAAAATGAAAACCTCACACCAAGTTCAGTCATACAGGGGGTATACATATAGAAATACCCCCAATCACCCCTTCTCTCACAAACCCTATCACCACTAGAGTAAGTAAGAAGTTTGACAGCAACACAAGAACCACCTCTTACGAGGTTCAAACCCCTCAACTCAAACAGGGACTCGACACTCGTGAATGAAGAAGAACGAGTCCTAACATCATCATGGACCCAATGGTAAGGATCGTCTTCCTTCTCCTCAACTACTTTCAATTTCTCTTTCATCCTCTCTCCCGCCATGAACAAACAAGCGGCAGTAAACAATAAAAAGTGAGAGAAGAAACACTAACCTTTCGAAGACATAGCGAAAGATAAAGCGGTAAGAAGATAAAATAGCAACGCGTAAGTTCCAAAACAAGAGAGAACTATTATTGCAAGCCCACTACTTTAGTGGATAACTTAATTCACACCCACTAAAAACGTGGAAAACCCAAACGGCAATAAAAACGCAATAAAAGCGACACGATTTGCGAAGACAAAAGAGAAAGTCTATTTAAAACCCTTTTAAAATTTTTTCAAACAAAACAGAAGGAAGCCCAACCATATCAGCCACGTAAGAAAGAAAGTCAAAAACAAAAATCACTAAAGCTCACCTACCATTACTACACAACACTAGGCGAGTTTGGGGGCTATGACGTGTACCCCATTATACTCGGAAACAGGATCATAACTGAAACCAAGCTTAAGGCTCGGAAACAAACAAAGAAGAACAGAAAACCTTTGACTAAGTCATTCTTATCTCATCCAGAACTCATCACTGAAACTGAATCACAACCATTCGCAAGTCAAAGATACTGGGAACGGCACTTACCAGATATATCGGAACAAGCAAAACCATTACTAACACACCACTCGCCTATAAAACTAGGCAACGCAACCTATGAAGCCCCAGGTCGTAGAACTCATTTTCATTTATTATTTTTCATTCTTTCACTCACATACTTATTTGAGTGTCGGAGTGCTTTGTGCAGGTGCTCCCACCGCCGTATTTCAGAATGCCGAGATTATTCACAACGCTATCCCTGGCCGACGTATAATTCAACCGAAGACTCGAGCAACCTCTCAAGGACCACATACCTCGGCTCATTCAGAACGGAACACTTCCTTTGCGACATTTTGATACAATTTGGACTACTTTCGATGCTAATGATGTTCCATTGACTCGTGTAGTCAACATTAATTAAAATTTAGTAATGTGTAATTTAAAAAAAAAATTATTATAAAAGTTATACCATTTTATATTTTCATAATGTAAATTACAGTTTATCTAAATCACTTTAAAATTAAACCTACATGTAGCAGAATCATTATTTTCATGTTCTTTTTTAAATTCCTCTCTAACATCCGGGTTATTGACGCAATGAACATTGGTCACTAGTTCTACTCCGAGTCTGCCTCTTCTATCAGTAGTTCAGTACCAATTACTATTCTACTATCACCTAAATTAGCTATGTAAAGCTTGCCGTGTACCATTAACATCGTTCTTGTTTAACGTCCCCTACAAAAATTACTCATAGTGAATAGATGCACTAAAAATAAAAGAAAAAACAATAAAACAGAGCAAGAGCGTACCAAAAAATAAATACAAAAATATAAGAATATAATTAAAAAAAACCTAAAAAAAAACAGGAACATCTAAGACTATGCGATGAACTAATCAAAGAGCAAATAGAATATTTTTTTACGTCATATCACAATGAAAAGAGTAATATCCATTTCGAACCATACACCAAACTAATTAAGCAAAAATAACGTTATACCCTAAATAATAAACGGAAGAAGATAGGTTAAGGACACACATATGACAGAGAAGATAAAGTAGAACAATAGGATATATTACATAATTAAGCACTATATAAGTAGCACACAAGTTTTTTTTTTAAAAAAAAAAACTAATCAAGCACGATGATCATCGTAATCTTGCACACACACTATAAAGAAATTTATTTAACATATAGATCAAGTACTAGTAATTGCATATAATTAAGTTAACAAATAAAGGAAAGTTATGAGAGTTGAGATTAGGAATGATCATAGTCCGGCTCTGACGTTGGACGGAGCTCTGTCAGTTGGAACAATTAGCATGAAGCAAGATTGCATGATTTAATTTCTGTTTCAGCCTAGTAAGATCAATGCTTGTCAAGTCCTCCACCTGTGTTCTCAACAATTTCATGTAATATCATATATAGACGCATCAAATTGTTG
The DNA here is from genome assembly GCF_003086295.3 of Arachis hypogaea. Classification (NCBI taxonomy): domain Eukaryota; kingdom Viridiplantae; phylum Streptophyta; class Magnoliopsida; order Fabales; family Fabaceae; genus Arachis; species Arachis hypogaea. The sequence goes on from NC_092044.1 coordinate 109,996,646, forward strand.
CAACTTATTGCACTTCAATTCATCAATGAATAATTTTTAAACTTTCATATAGAAATAGAAACAATGATATTTATCCTTATTGTTTTACAAGTTATATTATTGTAAATAAAGAGTTCAATTAACATGAACTGATTTGTTTAAATTTAAATTTTAAGAAATCTTAAATTATACTTAGGGATATTAAATTCTCTAAAAAATGTGACTAAAAAATATTAATTATTTAAAAGGATTTTTTATACTTCTTAATAAATTAAGTGATACACAACTACACAAGAATGTAATAAATCTAATAAATAAAATCAAAATTTCAAAAGACTAAATCCAAACAAACATAGTGTAATACTTTCGCATACATATTTACCATTACCAATAGTATAACTAAAATTTATAATTGTGAACAGATTATTTTAATTTGTATATATTTTTCTATAGGCATATATAATAACATAATATTATTAGTGAAAAATAATGAAAGGCATGCAAGTATATATGCAAGTGAAGTAGTTATATAGCAAAAGAAAGATAGGTTAGTATTGGAGAGAGAAGAGAATGAAATGTGGTGCCATTGACTTGAGAGGAAACGCAGTTAACAACATGACAGCCATGTTGAAGCAGTACTGCCATGAACTCCGATAAACAACCACTCATAATACACATCTCAAGAACGGGGTTGATCTTCACACTACTTCTATGATCTGATGATTCTGGAATATTCTGTTTCAACTTGTCTACGAATCATCCTTTTCATATTCTTCTTCTCATCATCATCATCGAATATTATATGCTGATTCTCTTCGCCCATTCTTGCCTCCAATTCAGATCTCGTATCTTCTACTTGGTGATCATTAAGATTTGGAAACGAGATCTTCAATAATCAAGTTCCTCAGCTACTTGCACCTTTTATTTTATTTTTATTTTAATAATGCTGCAATTACTTTTGGCCGTGGTTTTTTAGATGCTCGCACAACCCTGACTTATGATTGACAAATTTTTTATTTTTCGGTGACCCAGAATAATTTCTCTAAGAATTTGTATTTATTTAGTGCTAGAGAAGTATAGACTATGGTGGATAACGAATAAATATTCTTATATTCAGATTAATATATGAAATTTAGGTCGAATTTTAAATTGATTTTAAAAAATTAATTGACTCCGTTATAATTCTTAAATTTTCATTTATCACTCGAGTTAGTTCATAGCAGAAGTAGTCAAGCATTTGAACATTTTACTAACTTCGATTATTTTTGTACGAGCTATATCTCATTGTTAACGGAGATGATTTTAGAGACTAACATGATAATGTTATAAGTGTAAAAAATGTATAAAGTTAATCCTACATCAAAGAAAATAAGAAAATAAGAAAGAGTGGAAAATTTATAAAATGAGAGACTTATTAACTTAATAGTTTAAGATTTTGAACTGGTTGTCATGTCTTCCTATTTTATATTTTTCTACCGAGAAAGACTAAAAAATATATATTTTTAAATTGGGTAAAGTATATTTTTATTTTTGAAGTTTGTTAAAAGTTTTTAAAATATCCTTTAAATTTTATTTTGTTTCAATTTTATCCCAAATATTTTTTAATTCCATCAAATATATCTTTAATGGCTAATTTTTCAAAAAATTTAGGACTAATGCAGCAACAATTTTACAAAAAACAACTTTCAGCACAAGCAAACTTGTAAAATCCCTACAATATTCTTACTCTCCTTTTTCCCAAACCAAACCCTAACTCTCTCCTCACACACACACGGCTGAAAATGAAAGGAGAAAAAAAGAGAGAAAAAACGGAGAGGGATAAAAAAGGAAGAAGGGGGTGGGGAAGGAGGACGACGCTGGTTAGGACCACACTGTCGTCGTGGTGGCTTTAAGTGGTGGTTGCGCATAGAGGACCGTCGCGTCGCTAAGGAAAGCCCGAGAGGAGAGAGAAGAGAACGCGCAGAAGAGAGGCATGGTGAACAGAGGAGGTTCCCTCGCCGTCACTGCTGGAATCCTAGCCACCGCCGTTAAAGTTAGCCTCGCCGTCGTCAAACTACTATGCCGCCGAGGAGAGAGAGAGAGAGAGAGAGAGAGAGAGAGAGAGAGAGAGAGAGAGAGAGAGAGAGAGAGAGAGAGAGAGAGAGAGAGACTTCACGAAAGGGGGAGGAGAACGTGACAAAGCTCGTCACCGGGAAGAGGACTACCGGTGGTGTGAGCTATCGCTGCTGTTGCCATTGCTGGGAAAGGAGGTCACTCTCGAGCTGCGCACTGCCATCAGAGTCATTCCTTGCTAGCGCCACTGCTGGTAGTTGCCTCTGCTTCCGATTTAAGCATCTTACTGGATCTTCTGTCGTTGTTGCAATTTCTAGAGAAAACGTCGCTAAAGTGTCTCTGTTCTGGTCTAGCCTCCATAGTTGTGATTGTTACAGTGTTGTTGCTGCGGGATTAGTTACAGCTATTGCCATTGCCTGTTCTTTCGATCCATTCTATTCCAACCATCCTCACCCTTTAATTTGGCACTCCGGTTTTGGTCTTTTCAGTCCTTCAAGACCAAGTTGTGAGTAAGTTTTATATTTATAATTGTTTGGCTTTGCATCTATAATTATTTTTATATATGGTGCTTGAATTTATAATTATATTTACAAAGATTTTAAATTAGTTTGAATAATCGATTTATTAGAACTAAATATTTATTTTTGTTAAACTCATTTTAATATGCACATGAGACTATATATTTTTAGGAGACTATAGGCATGTTTGATGAAACTTTATATTATTTTAAAACATTTGATTTTATTCGAATATGTATTTTTGAAACATTAAAGTATTTGATGGTACTCACTTATTTCAAAATTGTGAAATATGTTTGAAATGCCTTGAGATTGAGAAAATATTATTAAAAAGAATTTGGATGAGAAAGTATTATTTGATTTAATTTGATACCTTATATGTTTGAAAGATCGAAGAATTTGTTATATTTGAAATTATATGTTTTGAAATGTTTGGGAGGCTCGTATTAGAATACCATAGTTAACGGCGGTTATAATGTTAACCTAGATGCATATAACTCAGATCTTAGCTAGCAGGGGCATTGTTAGCCTAACGTGCAGGCTACACGTTGGATCTGTTATTCCGTACAGACACACGAGAGGAAAGGACTACCCATGGAGGTGGACACTGAGTTGCAAAAACTCACCCTATTTTTCTAAAAATATTTTTCAAGAACAAATATTTGATTATGTGAGATTTTCTACTCAAGATTCGGCAATGAGTACTTATTTTTCGTAGAGTTCCTAAATGTATATGCTCCATATGTCACAGACAGGATCCATCTATATTTATTTATATTACCTTTTGTTAAAAATATGTAATTATTCATTTTATAAACGGTAAATTTATTTAAAATATTTGTAACTTTCTTATTCAATTTATCTTTGAGTCGGTTAGACTTGTTAGGGGATTATTTTTTTGAGTGCCGGTCATGGCTCATTTTGGACCATAACAAAACTAGACTAGTTATCAATGTATTATTACTAGATTGGTTTTAAAATTTTTGAAAATTTAGCTGTCAATGGTATATTTGATGCAAATTAAAAACTTCATGGATAAAATTAAAATAAAATAAAATTTATGGATATTTTTTAAATTTTTGACAAATTTCAAGAACAAAAAATATACTTTACCCTTTAAAATTAAAACTTATTATTTTAGTTTTAATCACACTTGTTGAATTAAAAAATAGATCAAAGAAATATGAAATTATAATTTATCGACAAATTCAAATTTAAATATGAATAATATATTTTTTTTTATAGATAAGTGCATTATAATTTTTTGATATAAAATTTATCAAGACTCAAACTTTATCAAATTAGACTCAATTTTAGTGTAAACCACTTAGTTCTTTTTCAAAATTTCTCTTGCGATCGAGCGGATTGTCAACATAGAATACTTTCATAAAAGTTATTGAGTGATCTTTTACTTTATTGCGTAATAATAATGAGTAGTCAAATTCTATCTCGTACGACATAAAATATTTTTTAATAAATTTAATTTTAATAAATTGTTATTATAAAATAATTTTATAAGTGTATCTAATTATGTAATATTATTATATTACAAAAAAATAACTACTTTTACCAATGATATTAAGTATCTATTAGTAATAATGTTGTACTTGATCTAAATTAGGAAGTACAACATTGATAGATTTGGCTAGAGTTAAATATATCCTTTACTTTCAATATCTTTTGGCAATCGAACGCTTAAGGATGGAATTCACCAGTTACCACTTCATTGATCAATCAAATAGTAATTTTAAGAGAATTTTTTTTTATAACAGTAGAAGAGGAGCTACTTTATCCCATTTTTTTTGGTCTTCTCACCTGTTCAAATACAAAAAAATAATTATTTTTCACAATAAACACAGTCATTCAAAACCATAGAATTTATTTGATTTATATTTTTTTTAATTCTTTTTGAATAATATTATATACCAAATTTTTTTTATAAACCAAATCTAACAAAATTAAATAATAAGACTTAAAAAAATACTAATCATAATTGATTTTTGTTGATATTAAACCAATTTAATTGGATTTAGTTAATAAAAATACTTGAATATGTAGCATTATTTAATTTTGAGGAGTGCTACACATACAAGTCATTTTTGTTTACAAGTCTTACAAGTTGGGTCTAACACGCGCGTTACTGAATCATCTTCGTATGTTTCATCTTCGTTTCCTTTTTTACAAAAAAGAAGAAGAAGAGACATAGAGAAAGAAGAAGAAAAAGAAGAGGAAAAGGAAGTATGGAAAAAAAAGAGGCACAAAAAAAAACGTGAAAACGGCGTGAATATAAATGACTTGTATGATATGTATGAAAAAGCGTTCTCTCTTTGCCTTCGATCTCCTTTTATTTTTTTCGATTTTCATGGTTTCTGAATCAAGCTTTGAAATTGTTTTGAAGATGATGAAACTTCAGAAATACACCCGAACGATTACAAAAATACATCCAAACGATTATAGAAATACATCCAAAGAATTACAGAAATACACCCAAATCGTTACAGAAATAAACCAAATAATTACATAAATACACCCAAAGGATTACAGAAATACACCCAAAAGATTTAAGAAATACACCCAATATAGGGAGAGACAGTATATTTCTTCTTGAAATCTTTTAATGTTTTGCTGGTTAAGGATGAGGCACATGACAGAGACAATCTAGAAAAAAATCTAGAAGAACATTAAAACAGTACCTTGAATAATGTTTCTTTATTTTTTCTGGTGATTTTGATGAAGGAGAAAGAGAAAACGAAAAGAGGAGAAGAAATTTCAATAAAAAAAATAGGGAGGAAGAGGTGGTGTTGATGACGATGATAACGAGAGAGAAAAATCACGAAAAACAAGAAGAAGAAGAGGAAGAGGAAGAGGAAGAGGAAGCACGGAGAAAGAAGAAGAAGAAAAAGAGGCACACAAAAAATGTGAAACGGCGTGAATATAATTGACTTATATGACTTGTATTGAAAATCACTTGTATGTGGAGAATTACTCTTTAATTTTTTTTCTAAGATCTTATAAAAAAATGAGAATAATAACTAGAACGATTAATTAAATAGCATGACCTATTATACCACTATTCCACCTTAACTCATGACAACAATAAAGATATCTCACGGCCCACAAATTTAGCTCAACAGAATATACAAATTCAATTATAATTTTAGTCTTTATCTTATCTTATCTTTACATTATCTTTATCTTTATCTTATCTTTATTTGCTTTTATCTTTTATAAGACAATGTTCTATATATACTTAATTTTACCTTCATAGTTTACAATTCTCAATCAATCAATAATCAATAAAATTTCTTCATCTTTTCTTTTCTTTCATTATTCTTTCACAATTTTTGTAAGACCCAGAACTTTCAAAATTTTTTTATTAAGAATTAATTTTAATTTATTTATTCATTAAGTACCTTAACCTTAGAAATTATTTTATTAAAGATAAATTAAAGCGAATTTTGATTAATTGAGTTTAAAGTAATTTAAGGTTTTATCTAATTTTATAATTATCGAATTATTTTCTATATTTAAGTTATAAAGTTTAGCAAACGTAAAATAATAAGAATTTCATACAATATGGTCTAATTTTATTAAAATTTATCAAAATCCAATTTACCCAAATTTTCTAATTTTATTTTTATCTCAAATTAAACCCAAATTCCTAAAATAAACCCCACAAACCCTAATTTCTACCACCTCACCGTCACTCACCTTTTTCCCCACCGTCATTCCCTTCCTAACAGCACTAACACTTATCAGCTTTGGGAAAAACTAAAGAAATAAGGAAAGAAAAGAAAAGAGAGGGGGAACGAAGGAACAGAAGGGAGAAAGGAGGGAGAGAGAGAGAGTCGCGACAGGGGAGAAGAGAAGGAAAGGAGACGCGCTGGCGCTGCTGGGTGTCACCGCCGCCGTTGCATCCTTGCCGAGCCTTGGAGGGAGACCCCGCCGTCAAGCCGCGTCACCATCGAACTCATCCAACCGCGCCACCGCGCTCTGCCCTGTCTCGCGTCGCCACTGTGCCATGCGTCACCGTCGTTCGCACTGTCAGTTTTGCGCAGGGGAAACCATGGTCGTCGAGGGTCCATCCACGCCGTAACTGAAGCTTGAACGTCGCTGCAACCACCGCGTGTTGTTGTCTTCAGATTCGCCGCTGTTGGAGTCGCGAACAGAGATTGTGTGCAAGGGAAACCGTCACGGAGCTGCCGTCGCCGCCGCATTGCAGGGCTCACCATCGTTCTGCCTGCGCAGCTGCTGCGTTGCCAGAGCTCCTCGCCGCCGCTGCTGGCGCCGAAAACCGCCTTCCAACCCCGTGTCTGTTGGTAAGCCCTAACTCTACTTCAGCTTCTTTATCCGTTAAGTTTACCCTTACCATGAGAGTTGTCGCTGAGGTTGTCTGTGCCAGGTTATACGGTCACTGCGAGTTTCTCTGCCGCCATCCAAGCTACCACCAGAAGGATCCACCACAGCCTCCTCTGTTCTTGTCTTCAAATCAGCACTGCTCTTTTCCAGTTTTAACCCCAATTCTGCTATTTCTGAATATGTAACTCCTCAATCCTTACTTTGCTTCCATTTTGTTTTAGTCTTTTTCTATTTTGAGTAAGGAAAACCTATGTTTTTGTTTAACACTGCTGCTCTGCCTTCCCTGTTTGCTGATGAAATTATCATAGGTGATAGTATCAATGGTACTAACGAGCTATTAGAGTTGCTACTGCTGCTGAAATTAACAAAGAAGAGATCATCGCGTTTAAATTCGATGGGTTCGACTAACTGAGGTAGGGGCGCTTTTCTTAAACTTGTTTACTTTCCAGTGTTGTTATAAATCGATATTAATGCGTAAGATACATTTTTGGTGATTTCGTAAGTCTTATGAATTGAATTGAGTTGTTTTAGATGAATGAGGTTATTAGTTATATTGATTGATTGATCAATTGAGGAAGTTGAATATTCTGGTTAGTTGATTGATGTTTTTAAAGTAGTTTTGCTAGAGTTGTTGGAAGAGATTTAATAATGGCATTTAGTTTAATTTTGGAAACGATTCGATTTTAGGAAAGGTTTAGTATTGAAATTTGATTTGATATTGAACCTGATTTGATATCGAAATTTGATTTTAAAAACAAATTTGGAAAGGACTTGATATTTGAAAACGGTTTGTTTATTGAGAATAATTTACTATTTTGGAAACGGTTCGAACAGGGTTTGAGGAATGGTTTGGTTTGAAACTGTTTGAGAAAATCGAGAGTTCTAAATTATTGATTAATGCTATTGAATGGGGTTGATTTAGATTATGATTTATAGGTTTGGTTGGTTGGATTCTGGATTTTGCAACTTCTTTGTCTTGAGTGTGGTTATTGTGAAAATTGTTATTGGAAGTGATTTGAATGATTAACAGGTGTTTGGTTTGGTTTGGTTGGAACCCGAAAAGGGTGGCAAAGTCCGAGTTTTAGAGGAGATGCTGTCGAAATTTTATTAATTGAAAGTTTTATTTGAAGTAATTATTTAAAAAGATTTGGTTTTAAATGTTATATGTTTTAAGATTGATTTATTTAAAAGAAGGAATTATGTCTTGAATTGGAAGTGTTAACAAAAGGAATGAAAAGAAGGATGATGAGGATTTTCTTTGAAACATGGGTTTTGAATGAAATTGAAAATGAGATTTGAGTTGATGAATGATGATGATGTTGAGAATGTTGAGATATGAACTTTGAATTATTCACATGGCTTATGATCTTTGAATTATCTGAGATACGAGGCTCCCTAGATAAAGTACCATGGCTTGCCACCACGTGTACCAGGTTGAACACTCGATACTCTGTTGACCCTACGACGTAAGTGTGACCGGGCACTATATAAATTCCCGGGAATGTTACCCCAATTGAGCAATATTGATTATTTGAGAAAAAGTTATGCATAGACTCTTGGGGATGCACGTCGGGGGACAGTCTAAGGACAATTCAGACTTGTCGGGTTGGCTGGATAACCGACAGATGAGCCTCATCAGCCATAAGACAGGCATGCATCATATGCATTTGTATGCTTTGTTTGGGTTTGAACTTGTTTGGGTTTGCCTAATTGCTAAAATGTTCTTAACTGCTACTTGATCTATTTGCTGTAACTGCTACCTACTTGTGTTTTCCTTGTCTGTCTTGCCTGTGGTTATCCTGGTGTGCTATATTTGTGATTGAACTTTGGTGTTGAATTAAAGATTGTGTTATCAATTGCGTGGTTGGTTTCTGATTGAGAATTTCTTTTAAGAAAGGAAAGGTTTCGGATTTCTGAAAGATTAAACATTATTTCTTTGAAAAGGTTTTGAACGATTACTTATTGGTTTTTAAATGTTCATAAGGCAATGATAATCACTGAGTTTGAAAATAGTTTTCTTATTAAATATCTTCTTATGACAAATTTGAAACTCCGTGGTGAGACCGTGTGGTTAGGTTCTCACCCCCCTACAGCTTTATCTTTTCAGAAACCGGATGAAAAAGCATTAAGAAGAGTTATACTATGTTTGGTTTATATATTGTTGTATTAATTAGTTTACTTTCTTCTCTCTTCTTTGTTATTACAAATTTGCAAGAGGGATAGGAATTGTATGTTTTATATATATATTATATTATAAGTTATTATGTAAGAAATCTTGTATATGAATCTATGCCTGCTTGTATTTTTCTTAAAATAATGTATTAATTTCCGGTTTTTAAAGAAATCAGCGATACAGTGTCGAGTCACAAGCTCCTATTTTAGTATTTAGTATATAAAGTAGTCGTAATACTTCTTGCTATCAGAGTAGCGTAGCCAAAAGCGTGACTTCTGATAGTGAGGGTGTTACATTATGGTATCAGAGCAGTTCATCCTGATTAGAGCCTTGGGAATGGACTGACTATGCTTCATTGCATACTCTGAGCGTCTGTCATGTTGTAGGTTTTGTTCAGATAACAAGAATTAGAGTTTTATGAACATGACTGTCTATTGATTAATGCTGTTAGCTTATCGTTGCATAACTGTTGATGTTGAGTTTGGCCAACTTAATGTTAAAGGTTATGTCTACGAAAAAGTTACTGGGTTATCATAGATAAAGTAAGATTGATAAGTGATACGATTCATGCGCTTTGAGAGTGTTAGAAATTAATTTTGAAGTTAATTCCGTTTCAGTGTATAATCCTTTAATCGTGCCTAGTGTTATCTCCTTCTCTATCAATTGCATTGGAATTCCTTATTCATTATTTCCTTTATGAAATGTGATTGATTTAATTGCCAACCTTATCTTACCGTTCATACACTGCCTTTGCTTGGTTTTGTATTCGGTTGTTGCTTGAAACTTTTGAGGTATTTACCCCTATCACTGTTAATAGCCATCTTTATAAAATTATGTACTCCTTGACTTGATCTTGGATTTATTCTGGTGCCACAAAAGATTCACAAATCTCAGAAAATATTAACTATTGATTTTGGTTACCCTCACTTGTGAGTTTTGAATTCTTTCCTAGCTGCATGGTGTCAACGGATGTATTACGAATCGTGCCATGTTATCTGATGTATCATTTGTTTTTCTTTTCTTTATCTTGAAAACACTTGCTTCCCCATTACTTAAAAAGCAATTTGAATTTTCTTACGCATAATTTAGTCGATCATGTTCTTAATTTTCCTTTTTGATTCTTATAATAGTCATGGATTTTGAATTCCTTTACATGAGCTAGGAAAACCCTTGAATTGACTCGAACTTGCACCGTTTATTTGATCCTCTTAGAAAATTTGTTTCAGACATTTCTAAAGAAGTTTTAATTTGATTTGTTTTTTTGTTTTAATGTATTCCTGTAAGTTTGCTTACATCTTTTTGAAATATCTTTCTTAAGAAGTACATGCACAGCCCTTTAATTTTAAGCGGTTTCGAATTTTGAGAGAGTTATTGTCGTAGTGAACTGATTATACGGTTTGATCCTTTCGCTCTATGTTCTGTATTTCATTTGTATCTTGTCCTGTTGTGATACTGTGTCTTATAGCATTCTTTTGAATTTTTACTTAGGATCTTTTAAAAGAATTTCACTTTTATTTTTCTCTATTCAATTATACCCACAACTATTCTTTGAAAATCTCAACAAGATTGCCATTACTTTTGCATGCACTTTCTTATGTGGATTTTGAAAGCTTTTATGTGGTTTGAATACAATTTAAATTTTTCCAACCATACTTCAGTTCTTTATGCAAATTCTTACTTGATTATATACTTGAATATCTTCTAAGATTTTGCATTTTCCCTAGTTAAAATTAACAAGATTTTTTTATACCTTATTTTGACTTAAATTTGTCTTGGCATAATGCATTACTTATATTTCTAAAATTTCCTTTGAAGAACGTTTGCCTCGTATCTTTCTTTAAGAAGGTGGAATGATTTTCTTAGTTCTGTTCATTGTTAATGGATGTCCTAATTAAGTGTGTTTCATATCATCCTCTTAACTTCTTGTAAACATTATCTTGAATCATGTTATCTTCTCTTTTGCGAACTTCGTATATCCTTTATTTGGCCTAAACTTGTTTCGGCTGGATATGTTAACTTTTCTTATGATTCCTATTAAAGTTCTTTGATTCAGACCTCCTAGGAAAAATGTAAATTGACTCTTTTTCTGGAATATTTCATTGTTATTGCGCATTTTTGTTAAATTACGATTTTAATTATCCTTTTGACTTCATGCAAACGTTGTCCTTGTCATTTGATTTGCTCTTCCTAGGTGTTGTATCCCTCTAAGTAAACTCAAGTTTTTTAGTGACTCCTAGATGTGGGTAACAATATGTTAGTTTACTAGTACACAGCTTGTTAACGCAGGAGGTGAATTTGGTGAGTTTGAAAATGTCACAGGTTATGGCATTTGATTTGGCACTGATGTGTTTGAGTACGTGTCAGGTTGCTAAGTTTTCGAACTAAGATCAATTGCTTACATTGCCGCTTACTAACGAATGAGTTTAGAACCTTGATTGAGTTTGTTGTGATTCAAAGATAATAGTTGAACGTGGATAAAAATGAGAATTCAAAAGGAATGAAAGTTGAGAAGTTTTCAAATAAGATAAAGTGTGTTTACGAAAAATTTTACCTCGGGTTTCTCTTTTCTAAATAGAGTTTGACTTTTATCTGAGGTATAACTTTTATATACATTTGTTTTAATATGAACTTCAAGAATTTTTGAACAAGCATTTGACTTTCTCGCAAGTTTTATGATTACCTTTGGTTAAGTGGTGCACCTAACTATTGTTCTTAAATATTTGAGGGAATATTTTTGTTTTTAGTCACATCGGTATTCATTTTCTTTTAAAACTCTACATAATCTATTTCAATATGGAATTATATTAACGTAATGCCACAAATATACTTTTGTTATTTCCTTTACAAAGTGTTTGATGTGCACTTTTCCTTTGAAAATGTGAAACAGATTTTGAAATATTTTTCATTCTCTGTGAGCAATTCATTCAAAAGTATTCTTACTTCTACTCGAGATTTATGAGCCTTGTCTTTGGTCTTAGACATTCTTTTCTGTAAACCTCATATTCCTTGATTCGACTTAATTTTGCTTCAAACTACTGCACTACTTTTCCTTTTGTTATTCCTATCGGGTTTGTTGATTTGGGAATCATTCTTGAGATTGCCAAACTAATTTTCTGTCTGACGCTCTTCATTCCTTATTGATGAGCGGATAATTTATACGCTTTTTGGCATTGTTTTTAGTATGTTTTTAATATGTTTTAGTTAGTTTTTATTATATTTTCATAAGTTTTTAGTTAAAATTCACTTTTCTGGACTTTACTATGAGTTTGTGTGTTTTTCTGTAATTTCAGGTATTTTCTGGCTGAAATTGAGGGATCTGAGCAAAAAAATCTGATTTAGAGGCTGAAAAGGACTCCAGATGCTGTTGGATTCTGACCTCTCTGCACTCGAAGTGGATTTTCTAGAGCTACAGAAGCCCAATTGGCGCGCTCTCAACTGCGTTGGAAAGTAGACATCCTGGACTTTCCAGTAATGTATAATAGTTTATACTTTGCCCGAGATTTGATGGCCTAAACTGGCGTTCCAAATCAGCTCAAAACTGCCCGGCGTTAAACGCCGGAACTGGCACAAGAATGGGAGTTAAACGCCCAAACTGGCACAAAAGCTGGCGTTTAACTCCAAGAAGAGTCTCTACACATGAAAGCTTCAATGCTCAGCCCAAGCACACACCAAGTGGGCTCGGAAGTGGATTCTTATGTCATTTACTCATCTTTGTAAACCCTAAGCTACTAGTTCTCTACAAATAGGACATTTTTACTATTGTATTTTAATCTTTCAATCTTCGGATCGTCTTTTGATCATGTTTTTATGATTGAACCCTCTTTGGGAGGCTGGCCATTCGGCCATGCCTAGACCTTGTTCCTATGTATTTTCAACGGTGAAGTTTCTACACACCATAGATTAAGGTGTGGAGCTCTGCTGTACCTCGAGTATCAATGCAATTACTATTGTTCTTCTATTCAATTCAGCTTATTCTTGTTCTAAGATATCACTTGTTCCTCAACTTGATGAATGTGATGATCCGTGACACTCATAATCATTCTCACCTATGAACGTGTGCCTGACAACCACCTCCGTTCTACCTTAGATTGGGTGGATATCTCTTAGATTCCTTAATCAGAATCTTCGTGGTATAAGCTAGAATTGATGGCGGCATTCAAGAGAATCCGGAAGGTCTAAACCTTGTCTGTGGTATTCTGAGTAGGATTCAAGGATTGAATGACTGTGACGAGCTTCAAACTCCTGAAGGCTGGGCGTTAGTGACAGACGCAAAAGAATCAATGGATTCTATTCCAACCTGATTGAGAACCGACAGATGATTAGCCGTGCTATGACAGAGCACGTTGAACATTTTCACTTAGAGGACGGGATTGTAGCCACTGACAACGGTGATGCCCAACATATAGCTTGCCATGGAAAGGAGTAAGAAGGATTGGATGAAGATAGTAGGAAAGCAGAGAGACGGAAGGGACAAAGCATCTCCATACGCTTATCTGAAATTCTCACCAATGAATTACATAAGTATCTCTATCCTTATTTTATATTCTATGTTATCCTCCATAACCATTTGAGTCTGCCTGACTGAGATTTACAAGATGACCATAGCTTGCTTCATACCAACAATCTCTGTGGGATCAACCCTTACTCGCGTAAGGTTTATTACTTGGACGACCCAGTGCACTTGCTGGTTAGTTGTGCGAAGTTGTGATAAAGAGTTGAGATTGCAATTGAGCGTACCATGTTGATGGCGCCATTGATGATCACAATTTCATGCACCAAGTTTTTGGCGCCGTTGCCGGGGATTGTTTGGGTTTGGACAACTGACGATTCATCTTGTTGCTTAGATTAGGTATTTTTCTTCAGAATTTTTAAGAATGAATTCTAGAGTTTCAAGGTGATGTACTTATCATCACCAAAGCTGATTGATTCTCATCAATTTAGCTCTTGAATGCAATGTCCTGCTGAAGCTTGGCTAGCCATGTCTAATCTTTTTAGACTACAGCTTTAGACTAACATTGCATGATTCCTGGAATTCTTATTAAAAGTTTTGATCCTCTTTATTTTCTTTTTCCATATAATTTTCGAAAAATCCAAAAAAATTACAAAATCATAAAAACCAAAAATATTTCTTGTTTGAGTCTAGTGTCTCATTTTAAGTTTGGTGTCAATTGCATGTTTCTATTCTTCTTGCATTTTTTCGAATTCAATCATGTATCTTCGTTGATCTTCAAGTTGTTCTTGATGATTTCCTCTGATCTTTAAATTCTCTTGTCTTGAGTGTTTTGTTGTTTCTCATATGCATTCTCAATTTGTTAGTGTCAATAGTATACAAACTTCTAAGTTTGGTGTCTTGCATGCATTGTTTATTTGATCTTAGTTTCCTTTTGATTATTCCTCATTATTAAAAATTCAAAAAAAATTTTTGTGTCTTTCCAAGTCAATAATACAGAGAATTGAAGATTCAGAACATTCAGCAGAGGAATTACACAGAAAAAGCTGGGCGTTCAAAACGCCAAGTGAAGAAGGAAAACTGGCGTTTAAACGCCAGTCAGGATACATGGCTGGGCGTTTAACACCCAAAAGGGTAGCATTTTGGGTGTTAAACGCCAGAATGGATACCATTCTGGGTGTTTAACGCCAGGATGGCACATGAGGGAAGATTTTGTTTTTAATGCAAATTTTTTCAAGTTTTCAAAACTTTTCAAAATCAAATCTTTTTCAAATCATATCTTTTCAAAATTAATTTCTTTTCATTTTCAAAAATACTTGCTAACAATTAATGATTTGATTCAAATATTTCAAGTATGTTGCCTTTTCTGTTGAGAAAGGTTTAATGTCTGAATCATATCTTTCTTGTTAGCCAAGTCATTAATTTTCAAAATCAAATATTTTTAAATTGTTTTTCAAATCATATATTTTCAATCATATCTTTTTAATCACAACTTTTCCAAAATAGTTTTCAATCATATCTTTTTGATTTCTAATTTCAAAATCTTTTTCAAAAATCACTTTATTTCTTTCCCTATCTTAGTTTTCGAAAATCAATTACTATTTTTCAAAACTTCTTTTAATTAATTCACTTTAATTTTCGAAAATTTCTTCCCCTCTTCTCATATCCTTCTATTTATGGACTAAATGCACAATTCGAACTCTATCTCTCTTGATAAGTTCGAATTCTTCTACTTCTTCCTTCTATTTTTCTTTTCCTCTGACACCTCAAGGAATCTCTATACTGTGACATAGAGGATTCCGTATTTTCTTGTTCTCTTCTCTTTCATATGAGCAGGAACAAAGACAAAAGCATTCTTGTTGAGGCTGACCCTGAACCTGAAAGGACCTTGAAGCGAAAGCTAAGAGAAGCTAAAGCACAATTCTCTGTAGAGGACCTAACAGAAATCTTCAAAGAAGAAGAACCCATGGCAGCCGAACACAACAACAATGCCAACAATGCAAGGAAGGTGCTGGGTGACTTTACTGCACCTACTCCCGACTTCTATGGGAGAAGCATCTCAATCCATGCCATTGGAGCAAATAACTTTGAGCTTAAGCCTCAATTAGTTTCTCTAATGCAACAGAATTGCAAGTTTCATGGACTTCCATTGGAAGATCCTCATCAGTTTTTAGCTGAGTTCTTGCAAATCTGTGACACTGTCAAGACCAATGGGGTTGACCCTGAGGTCTACAGACTTATGCTATTCCCTTTTGCTGTAAGAGATAGAGCTAGGATATGGTTGGACTCACAACCTAAAGAAAGCCTGAACTCTTGGGAAAAGCTAGTCAATGCCTTCTTGGCAAGGTTCTTTCCACCTCAAAAAATTGAGTAAGCTTAGAGTGAAAGTCCAAACCTTCAGACAGAAGGAAGGTGAATCCCTCTATGAAGCTTGGGAAAAATACAAACAATTGATCAGAAAGTGTCCTTCTGACATGCTTTCTGAATGGAGCATCATAGGTATCTTCTATGATGGTCTGTCTGAACTGTCCAAGATGTCATTGGACAGCTTTGCTGGAGGATCTCTTCATATGAAGAAGACGCCTGCAGAAGCTCAAGAACTCATTGAAATGGTTGCAAATAACCAATTCATGTACACTTCTGAAAGGAGTCCTGTGAACAATGGGACGAATCAGAAGAAAGGAGTTCTTGAGATTGATACTCTGAATGCCATATTGGCTATTGACTCAGCAAGTCAATATGATTTCTCAAAGTCTGTCTAGAATGCAAGCTACACCAGGCAGTACTAAGGACGCTTCATCTGAAGAAGAAGCTTATGATCTTGAGAACCCATCAATGGAAGAGGTGAATTACATGGGAGAACCCTATGGAAACACCTATAATCCTTCATGGAGAAATCATCCAAATCTCTCATGGAAGGATCAACAGAGACCTCAACAAGGTTTCAACAACAATAATGGTGAAAGAAACAGGTTTAGCAATGGCAAGCCTTTTCCATCATCTTCTTAGCAACAGACAGAGAGTTCTAAGCTGAGCCACTCTGACTTAGCAACCAGGGTCTCTGATCTAATCAAAACCACTCAAAGTTTCATGACTGAAACAAGGTCCTCCATTAGAAACCTGGAGGCACAAGTGGGTCAGCTGAGTAAGAAAGTTACTGAACTCCCTCCTAGTACTCTTCCAAGCAATACAGAAGAGAATCCAAAAGGAGAGTGTAAGGCCATCAACATGGCCAAATTTGGAGAGGAGGAGGAGGTAGTGAGCGCCACTGAGGAAGACCTCAATGGACGTCCACTAGCCTCCAATGAGTTCCCTAATGAGGAACCATGGGAATCTGAGGCTCACACTGAGATCATAGAGATTCCATTGGATTTACTTCTGCCATTCATGAGCTCTGATGAGTATTCTTCCTCTAAAGAGGACGAAGATATCACTAAAGAGCAAGTTTCTAAGTACCTTGGAGCAATCATGAAGTTAAATGACAAGTTATTTGGTAATGAGACTTAGGAGGATGAACCCCCTTTGCTCACCAAAGAACTGGATAACTTGACTAGGCAGAGATTACCTCAAAAGAGACAAGACCCTGGGAAGTTCTTAATACCTTGTATTATAGGTACCATGACCTTTGAGAAAGCTCTGTGTGACTTAGGGTCAAGCATAAACCTCATGCCTCTCTCTGTAATGGAGAAGCTAGGGATCTTTGAGGTACAAGCTGCAAGAATCTCACTAGAGATGGCAGACAATTCAAGAAAACAAGCTTATGGACGTGTAGAGGATGTTCTGGTAAAGATTGAAGACCATTACATCCCTGCTGATTTCATAGTCCTAGAGACTGGGAAGTGCATGGATGAATCCATCATCCTTGGCAGACCCTTCCTAGCCACAGCAAAGGCTGTAATTAATGTTGACAGAGGAGAATTGATCATTCAAGTGAATGAAGAATCCTTTGTGTTTAAAGCTCAAGGATATCCCTCTGTAACTATGGAGAGGAAGCATGAAGAGCTTCTCTCAAAACAGAGTCAAACAGAGCCCCCACAATCAAACTCTAAGTTTGGTGTTGGGAGGCCACAACCAACTTCTAAGTTTGGTGTTGAACCCCCACATTCAAACTCTAAGTTTGGTGTTGGGAGGTTCCAACATTGCTCTAAACATCTGTGAGGCTCCATGAGAGCCCACTTTCAAGCTATTGACATTAAAGAAGCGCTTGTTGGGAGGCAACCCAATGTTATATTTATCTATTTTCCATTGTTATTTTATGTTTTTTTATAGGTTGATGATCATGGGAAGTCACAAAATCAATTGAAAAAGCAGAAACAGAATGAAAAATAGAAAGAAAAATAGCACACCCTGGAGGAAACTCTGCTGGCGTTTAAACGCCAGTAAGGGCAGCAAATGGGCATTTAACGCCCAGTCTGGTACCATTTTGGGCGTTTAACGCCAGAAAGGGGCACCAGATTGGCGTTAAACGCCAGGAAGGGGCAAGAAGCTGGTGTTAAACGCCAGAAATGGGCACCAGCCCGGCGTTTAACGCCAGAATTGGCAAAAGGAGCATTTTTGCTCGCCACTTGGTGCAGGGATGAATTTTCCTTGACACCTCAGGATCTGTGGACCCCACAGGATCCCCACCTACCTCACCACTCTCTCTCTTCTTCACCCATTCGCCAATCACCTCAACACCTCTTTCCCAAAAACCCCTCACCTATCAAATCCCACTATTCTCTTCACCACTCACATCCATCCTTCATAAAACCCCACCTACCTCACCATTCAAAATTCAAACAACTTTCCCTCCCAAACCCACCCATAATGGCCGAACCATACACCCCCTCTCCACTCCTATATATACCCATCTTCACTCCTTCATTTTCACACAACCTAAACACTACTTCTCCCCCTTGGCCGAACCTCAAAGCCACATCCATCTCCTCTATTTCTTCTTTTTATACTTCCTTCTTTCTTCTTTTGCTCTAGGACGAGCAAACCTTCTAAGTTTGGTGTGGTAAAGGTGTTGCTTTTTGTTTTTCCATAACCATTTATGGCATCTAAGGCCGGAGAAACCTCTAGAAAGAGAAAAGGGAAGGCAAAAGCTTCCACCTCTGAGTCATGGGAGATGGAGAGATTCATCTCAAGGGTGCATCAAGACCACTTCTATGAAGTTGTGGCCAAGAAGAAGGTGATCCCCGAGGCCCCTTTCAAACTCAAAAAGGGTCAACTTTGATCAAAGGTTGGACCAAGTCCTCATGGATACCACTAAGAAAAGGATGGAGCAAACAAGAGATCCCACTCATGGACATGAACATGAGGAAATTCCTCATCATGAAATCCCTGAGATGCCTCAAGGGATGCACTTTCCTCCACAAAACTATTGGGAGCAAATCAACACCTCCCTAGGGGAATTGAGTTCCAACATGGGACAACTAAGGGTGGAGCACCAAGGACATTCCATCCTCCTCCATGAAATTAGAGAAGATCAAAGACTCATGAGAGAAGAGCAACAAAGGCAAGGAAGAGACATTGAGGAGCTCAAGCAATCCATAAGATCTTCAAGAGGAAGAACAAGCCGCCATCACTAAGGTGGACCCGTTCTTTAATCTCCTTGTTCTTTATTTTTCTGTCTTTTTCGAAAATTTATGCTTATGTTTATCCATGTTTGTGTCTTATGATCATTAGTGTCTTAGTGTCTATGCCTTAAAGTTATGAATGTCCTATGAATCCATCACCTTTCTTAAGTGAAAAATGTTCTTAATTGAAAAAGAGAAGAATTTCATGAATTTCAAATTTTATAATAAATTAATTATTTTGATGTGGTGGCAATACTTTGACTTCTGAATGTATTCTTGAACAGTGCATATGTCTTTTGAATTTGTTGTTCATGAATGTTGGCTCTTGAAAGAATGATGAAAAAGGAGACATGTTACTGAGGATCTGAAAAATCATAAAAATGATTCTTGAAGCAAGAAAAAACAGTGAATTCAAAAAATAAGAGAGAGTATATGCGGAAAAAAAAGAGAGAAAGCAAGCAGAAAAAGCCAATAGCCCTTTAAACCAAAAGGCAAGGGTAAAAATAAAGTTGTGATCCAAGGCAAAAAGAGTGTGCTTAAGAACCCTGGACACCTCTAATTGGGGACTCTAGCAAAGCTGAGTCACAATCTGAAAAGGTTCACCCAGTTATGTGTCTGTGGCATGTATGTATCCAGTGGTAATACTGGAAGACAGAGTGCTTTGGGCCACGGCCAAGACTCATAAAGTAGCTGTGTTCAAGAATCATCATACTTAACTAGGAGAATCAATAACACTATCTGGATTCTAAGTTCCTATAGAAGCTAATCATTCTGAATTTCAAAGGATAAAGTGAGATGTCAAAACTGTTCAGAGGCAAAAAGCTAAAAGCCCCGCTCATCTAATTAATACTGATCTTCACAGATGTTTTTGGAATTCATTGTATATTCTCTTCCTTTTATCTTATTTGATTTTCAGTTGCTTGGGGACAAGCAACAATTTAAGTTTGGTGTTGTGATGAGCGGATAATTTATAAGCTTTTTGGCATTGTTTTTAGTATGTTTTTAATATGTTTTAGTTAGTTTTTATTATATTTTCATCAGTTTTTAGTTAAAATTCACTTTTCTGGATTTTACTATGAGTTTGTGTGTTTTTCTGTGATTTCAGATATTTTCTGGCTGAAATTGAGGGATCTGAGCAAAAAAATCTGATTCAGAGGCTGAAAAGGACTGCAGATGCTGTTGGATTCTGACCTCCCTACACTCGAAGTGGATTTTCTGGAGCTACAGAAGCCCAATTGGGCGCTCTCAACTGCGTTGGAAAGTATACATCCTGGGCTTTCCAGCAATGTATAATAGTCTATACTTTGCCCGAGATTTGATGGCCCAAACCGGCGTTCCAAATCAGCTCAAAACTGCCCGGTGTTAAACGCTGGAACTGGCACAAGAATGGGAGTTAAACGCCCAAACTGGCACAAAAGCTGGCGTTTAACTCCAAGAAGAGTCTCTACACATGAAAGCTTCAATGCTCAGCCTAAGCACACACCAAGTGGGTCCGGAAGTGGATTTTTATGTCATTTACTCATCTTTGTAAACCATAAGCTACTAGTTCTCTACAAATAGGACCTTTTACTATTGTATTTTAATCTTTCAATCTTCGGATCATCTTTTGATCATGTTTTTATGATTGAACCCTCTTTGGGAGGCTGGCCATTCGGCCATGCCTAGACCTTGTTCTTATGTATTTTCAACGGTGGAGTTTCTATACACCATAGATTAAGGTGTGGAGCTCTGCTGTACCTCGGTATCAATGCAATTACTATTGTTCTTCTATTCAATTCAGCTTATTCTTGTTCTAAGATATCACTTGTTCCTCAACTTGATGAATGTGATGATCCGTGACACTCATCATCATTCTCACCTATGAACGTGTGCCTGACAACCACCTCCGTTCTACCTTAGATTGGGTGGATATCTCTTAGATTCCTTAATCAGAATCTTCGTGGTATAAGCTAGAATTGATGGCGGCATTCAAGAGAATCCGGAAGGTCTAAACCTTGTCTGTGGTATTCTGAGTAGGATTCAAGGATTGAATGACTGTGACGAGCTTCAAACTCCTGAAGGCTGGGCGTTAGTGACAGACGCAAAAGAATCAATGGATTCTATTCCAACCTGATTGAGAACCGACAGATGATTAGCCGTGCTGTGACAGAGCACGTTGAACATTTTCACTTAGAGGACGGGATTGTAGCTACTGACAACGGTGATGCCCAACATATAGCTTGCCATGGAAAGGAGTAAGAAGGATTGGATGAAGACAATAGGAAAGCAGAGAGACGGAAGGGACAAAGCATCTCCATACGCTTATCTGAAATTCTCACCAATGAATTACATAAGTATCTCTATCTTTATTTTATATTCTATGTTATCCTCCATAACCATTTGAGTCTGCCTGACTGAGATTTACAAGATGACCATAGCTTGCTTCATACCAACATTCTCTGTGGGATCGACCCTTACTCGCGTAAGGTTTATTACTTGGACGACCCAGTGCACTTGCTGGTTAGTTGTGCGAAGTTGTGATAAAGAGTTGAGATTGCAATTGAGCGTACCATGTTGATGGCACCATTGATGATCACAATTTCGTGCACCAAGTTTTTGGCGCCGTTGCCGGGGATTGTTTGAGTTTGGACAACTGACGATTCTTCTTGTTGCTTAGATTAGGTATTTTTCTTCAGAATTTTTAAGAATGAATTCTAGAGTTTCAAGGTGATGTACTTATCATCACCAAAGCTGATTGATTCTCATCAATTTAGCTCTTGAATGCAATGTCCTGCTGAAGCTTGGCTAGCCATGTCTAATCTTTTTAGACTACAGCTTTAGACTAACATTGCATGATTCATGGAATTCTTATTAAAAGTTTTGATCCTCTTTATTTTCTTTTTCCATATAATTTTCGAAAAATCCAAAAAAATTACAAAATCATAAAAACCAAAAATATTTCTTGTTTGAGTCTAGTGTCTCATTTTAAGTTTGGTGTCAATTGCATGTTTCTATTCTTCTTGCATTTTTTTGAATTCAATCATGTGTCTTCGTTGATCTTCAAGTTGTTCTTGATGATTTCCTCTGATCTTTAAATTCTCTTGTCTTGAGTGTTTTGTTGTTTCTCATATGCATTCTCAATTTGTTAGTGTCAATAGTATACAAACTTCTAAGTTTGGTGTCTTGCATGCATTGTTTATTTGATCTTAGTTTCCTTTTGATTATTCCTCATTATTAAAAATTCAAAAAAAAATTTTTTGTGTCTTTCCAAGTCAATAATACAGAGAATTGAAGATTCAGAACATTCAGCAGAGGAATTACACAGAAAAAGCTGGGCGTTCAAAACGCCCAATGAAGAAGGAAAACTGGCGTTTAAACGCCAGCTAGGATACCTGGCTGGGCGTTTAACACCCAAAAGGGTAGCATTTTGGGTGTTAAACGCCAGAATGGATACCATTCTGGGTGTTTAACGCCAGGATGGCACAAGAGGGAAGATTTTGTTTTTAATGCAAATTTTTTCAAGTTTTCAAAACTTTTCAAAATCAAATCTTTTTCAAATCATATCTTTTTAAAATTAATTTCTTTTCATTTTCAAAAATACTTGCTAACAATTAATGATTTGATTCAAATATTTCAAGTATGTTGCCTTTTCTGTTGAGAAAGGTTTAATGTCTGAATCATATCTTTCTTGTTAGCCAAGTCATTAATTTTCAAAATCAAATCTTCTTAAATTGTTTTTCAAATCATATATTTTCAGTCATATCTTTTTAATCACAGCTTTTTCAAAATAGTTTTCAATCATATCTTTTTGATTTCTAATTTCAAAATCTTTTTCAAAAATCACTTTATTTCTTTCCCTATCTTAGTTTTCGAAAATCAATTACTATTTTTCAAAACTTCTTTTAATTAATTCACTTTAATTTTCGAAAATTTCTTCCCCTCTTCTCATATCCTTCTATTTATGGACTAAATGCACAATTCGAACTCTATCTCTCTTGATAAGTTCGAATTCTTCTACCTCTTCCTTCTATTTTTCTTTTCCTCTGACACCTCAAGGAATCTCTATACTGTGACATAGAGGATTCCATATTTTCTTGTTCTCTTCTCTTTCATATGAGCAGGAACAAAGACAAAAGCATTCTTGTTGAGGCTGACCCTGAACCTGAAAGGACCTTGAAGCGAAAGCTAAGAGAAGCTAAAGCACAATTCTCTGTAGAGGACCTAACAGAAATCTTCAAAGAAGAAGAACCCATGGCAGCCGAACACAACAACAATGCCAACAATGCAAGGAAGGTGCTGGGTGACTTTACTGCACCTACTCCCGACTTCTATGGGAGAAGCATCTCAATCCATGCCATTGGAGCAAACAACTTTGAGCTTAAGCCTCAATTAGTTTCTCTAATGCAACAGAATTGCAAGTTTCATGGACTTCCATTGGAAGATCATCATCAGTTTTTAGCTGAGTTCTTGCAAATCTGTGACACTGTCAAGACCAATGGGGTTGACCCTGAGGTCTACAGACTTATGCTATTCCCTTTTGCTGTAAGAGATAGAGCTAGGATATGGTTGGACTCACAACCTAAAGAAAGCCTGAACTCTTGGGAAAAGCTAGTCAATGCCTTCTTGGCAAGGTTCTTTCCACCTCAAAAAAATGAGTAAGCTTAGAGTGAAAGTCCAAACCTTCAGACAGAAGGAAGGTGAATCCCTCTATGAAGCTTGGGAAAAATACAAACAATTGATCAGAAAGTGTCCTTCTGACATGCTTTCTGAATGGAGCATCATAGGTATCTTCTATGATGGTCTGTCTGAACTGTCCAAGATGTCATTGGACAGCTCTGCTGGAGGATCTCTTCATCTGAAGAAGACGCCTGCAGAAGCTCAAGAACTCATTGAAATGGTTGCAAATAACCAATTCATGTACACTTCTGAAAGGAATCCTGTGAACAATGGGATGAATCAGAAGAAAGGAGTTCTTGAGATTGATACTCTGAATGCCATATTGGCTATTGACTCAGCAAGTCAATATGATTTCTCAAAGTCTGTCTAGAATGCAAGCTACACCAGGCAGTACTAAGGACGCTTCATCTGAAGAAGAAGCTTATGATCTTGAGAACCCATCAATGGAAGAGGTGAATTACATGGGAGAACCCTATGGAAACACCTATAATCCTTCATGGAGAAATCATCCAAATCTCTCATGGAAGGATCAACAGAGACCTCAACAAGGTTTCAACAACAATAATGGTGAAAAAAATAGGTTTAGCAATGGCAAGCCTTTTCCATCATCTTCTCAGCAACAGACAGAGAGTTCTAAGCTGAGCCACTCTGCTTAGCAACCAGGGTCTCTGATCTAATCAAAACCACTCAAAGTTTCATGACTGAAACAAGGTCCTCCATTAGAAACCTGGAGGCACAAGTGGGTCAGCTGAGTAAGAAAGTTACTGAACTCCCTCCTAGTACTCTTCCAAGCAATACAGAAGAGAATCCAAAAGGAGAGTGTAAGGCCATCAACATGGCCAAATTTGGAAAGGAGGAGGAGGTAGTGAGCGCCACTGAGGAAGACCTCAATGGACGTCCACTGGCCTCCAATGAGCTCCCTAATGAGGAACCATGGGATTTTGAGGCTCACACTGAGACCTTAGAGATTCCATTGGATTTACTTCTGCCATTCATGAGCTTTGATGAGTATTCTTCCTCTGAAGAGGACGAAGATACCACTGAAGAGCAAGTTGCTAAGTACCTTGGAGCAATCATGAAGTTAAATGACAAGTTATTTGGTAATGAGACTTGGGAGGATGAACCCCCTTTGCTCACCAAAGAACTGGATAACTTGACTAGGCAGAGATTACCTCAAAAGAGACAAGACCCTGGAAAGTTCTTAATACCTTGTATTATAGGTACCATGACCTTTGAGAAGGCTCTGTGTGACTTAGGGTCAAGCATAAACCTCATGCCTCTCTCTGTAATGGAGAAGCTAGGGATCTTTGAGGTACAAGCTGCAAGAATCTCACTAGAGATGGCAGACAATTCAAGAAAACAAGCTTATGGACTTGTAGAGGATGTTCTGGTAAAGATTGAAGACCATTACATCCCTGCTGATTTCATAGTCCTAGAGACTGGGAAGTGCATGGATGAATCCATCATCCTTGGCAGACCCTTCCTAGCCACAGCAAAGGCTGTGATTGATGTTGACAGAGGAGAATTGATCATTCAAACGAATGAAGAATCCTTTGTGTTTAAAGCTCAAGGATATCCCTCTGTAACTATGGAGAGGAAGCATGAAGAGCTTCTCTCAAAACAGAGTCAAACAGAGCCCCCACAATCAAACTCTAAGTTTGGTGTTGGGAGGCCACAACCAACTTCTAAGTTTGGTGTTGAACCCCCACATTCAAACTCTAAGTTTGGTGTTGGGAGGTTCCAACATTGCTCTGAACATCTGTGAGGCTCCATGAGAGCCCACTGTCAAGCTACTGACATTAAAGAAGCGCTTGTTGGGAGGCAACCCAATGTTATATTTATCTATTTTCCATTGTTATTTTATGTTTTTTTATAGGTTGATGATCATGGGAAGTCACAAAATCAATTGAAAAAACAGAAACAGAATGAAAAATAGAAAGAAAAATAGCACACCCTAGAGGAAACTCTGCTGGCATTTAAACGCCAGTAAGGGCAGCAAATGGGCGTTTAACGCCCAGTCTGGCACCATTCTGGGCGTTTAACGCCAGAAAGGGGCACCAAATTGGCGTTAAATTCCAGGAAGGGGCAAGAAGCTGGCGTTAAACGCCAGAAATGGGCACCAGCCCGGCGTTTAACGCCAGAATTGGCAGAAGGAGCATTTTTGCTCGCCACTTGGTGCAGAGATGAATTTTTCTTGACACCTCAGGATCTGTGGACCCCATAGGATCCCCACCTACCTCACCACTCTCTCTCTTCTTCACCCATTCACCAATCACCTCAACACCTCTTTCCCAAAAACCCCTCACCTATCAAATCCCACTATTCTCTTCACCACTCACATCCATCTTTCATAAAACCCCACCTACCTCACCATTCAAAATTCAAACAACTTTCCCTCCCAAACCCACCCATAATGGCCGAACCATACACTCCCTCTCCACTCCTATATATACCCATCTTCACTCCTTCATTTTCACACAACCTAAACACTACTTCTCCCCCTTGGCCGAACCTCAAAGCCACATCCATCTCCTCTATTTCTTCTTTTTCTACTCCCTTCTTTCTTCTTTTGCTCGAGGACGAGTAAACCTTCTAAGTTTGGTGTGGTAAAAGTGTTGCTTTTTGTTTTTCCATAACCATTTATGGCATCTAAGGCCGGAGAAACCTCTAGAAAGAGAAAAGGGAAGGCAAAAGCTTCCACCTCCGAGTCATGGGAGATGGAGAGATTCATCTCAAGGGTGCATCAAGACCACTTCTATGAAGTTGTGGCCACAAGAAAGTGATCCCCGAGGCCCCTTTCAAATTCAAAAAGGGTCAACTTTGATCAAATGTTGGACCAAGTCCTCATGGATACCACTAAGAAAAGGATGGAGCAAACAAGAGATCCCACTCATGGACATGAACATGAGGAAATTCCTCATCATGAAATCCCTGAGATGCCTCAAGGGATGCACTTTCCTCCACAAAACTATTGGGAGCAAATCAACACCTCCCTAGGAGAATTGAGTTCCAACATGGGACAACTAAGGGTGGAGCACCAAGAACATTCCATCCTCCTCCATGAAATTAGAGAAGATCAAAGACTCATGAGAGAAGAGCAACAAAGGCAAGGAAGAGACATTGAGGAGCTCAAGCACTCCATAAGATCTTCAAGAGGAAGAACAAGCCGCCATCACTAAGGTGGACCCGTTCTTTAATCTCCTTGTTCTTTATTTTTCTGTCTTTTGTGAAAATTTATGCTTATGTTTATCCATGTTTGTGTCTTATGATCATTAGTGTCTTAGTGTCTATGCCTTAAAGTTATGAATGTCCTATGAATCCATCACCTTTCTTAAGTGAAAAATGTTCTTAATTTAAAAAGAGAAGAATTTCATGAATTTCAAATTTTATAACAGATTAATTATTTTGATGTGGTGGCAATACTTTGACTTCTGAATGTATGCTTGAACAGTGCATATGTCTTTTGAATTTGTTGTTCATGAATGTTGGCTCTTGAAAGAATGATGAAAAAGGAGACATGTTACTGAGGATCTAAAAAATCATAAAAATGATTCTTGAAGCAAGAAAAAGCAGTGAATTCAAAAAAAAAAGAGAGAGTATATGCGGAAAAAAAGAGAGAGAAAGCAAGCAGAAAAAGCCAATAGCCCTTTAAACCAAAAGGCAAGGGTAAAAATAAAGTTGTGATCCAAGGCAAAATGAGTGTGCTTAAGAACCCTGGACACCTCTAATTGGGGACTCTAGCAAAGCTGAGTCACAATCTGAAAAGGTTCACCCAGTTATGTGTCTGTGGCATGTATGTATCCGGTGGTAATACTGGAAGACAGAGTGCTTTGGGCCACGGCCAAGACTCATAAAGTAGCTGTGTTCAAGAATCATCATACTTAACTAGGAGAATCAATAACACTATCTGGATTCTGAGTTCCTATAGAAGCCAATCATTCTGAATTTCAAAGGATAAAGTGAGATGTCAAAACTGTTCAGAGGCAAAAAGCTAAAAGCCCCGCTCATCTAATTAATACTGATCTTCACAGATGTTTTTGGAATTCATTGTATATTCTCTTCCTTTTATCTTATTTGATTTTTAGTTGCTTGGGGACAAGCAACAATTTAAGTTTGGTGTTGTGGTGTTGTGATGAGCGGATAATTTATACACTTTTTGGCATTGTTTTTAGTATGTTTTTAATATGTTTTATTTAGTTTTTATTATATTTTCATCAGTTTTTAGTTAAAATTCACTTTTTTGGATTTTACTATGAGTTTGTGTGTTTTTCTGTGATTTCAGGTATTTTCTGGCTGAAATTGAGAGATCTGAGCAAAAAAATCTGATTCAGAGGCTGAAAATGACTGCAGAT
This sequence comes from Arachis hypogaea, assembly GCF_003086295.3. Taxonomy (NCBI): domain Eukaryota; kingdom Viridiplantae; phylum Streptophyta; class Magnoliopsida; order Fabales; family Fabaceae; genus Arachis; species Arachis hypogaea. The sequence goes on from NC_092044.1 coordinate 110,024,746, forward strand.
GTGTTGGATTCTGACCTCCCTGCACTCGAAGTAGATTTTCTGGAGCTATAGAAGCCCAATTGGCGCGCTCTCAACTGCGTTGGAAAATATACATCCTGGGCTTTCCAACAATGTATAATAGTCTATTCTTTGCCCGAGATTTGATGGCCCAAACTGGCGTTCCAAATCAGCTCAAAACTGCCCGACGTTAAACGCTGGAACTGGCACAAGAATGGGAGTTAAACACCCAAACTGGCACAAAAGCTGGCGTTTAACTCCAAGAAGAGTCTCTACACATGAAAGCTTCAATGCTCAGCCTAAGCACACACCAAGTGGGTCCGGAAGTGGATTTTTATGTCATTTACTCATCTTTGTAAACCATAAGCTACTAGTTCTCTACAAATAGGACCTTTTACTATTGTATTTTAATCTTTCAATCTTCGGATCATCTTTTGATCATGTTTTTATGATTGAACCCTCTTTGGGAGGCTGGCCATTCGGCCATGCCTAGACCTTGTTCTTATGTATTTTCAACGGTGGAGTTTCTATACACCATAGATTAAGGTGTGGAGCTCTGCTGTACCTCGGTATCAATGCAATTACTATTGTTCTTCTATTCAATTCAGCTTATTCTTGTTCTAAGATATCACTTGTTCCTCAACTTGATGAATGTGATGATCCGTGACACTCATCATCATTCTCACCTATGAACGTGTGCCTGACAACCACCTCCGTTCTACCTTAGATTGGTGGATATCTCTTAGATTCCTTAATCAGAATCTTCGTGGTATAAGCTAGAATTGATGGCGGCATTCAAGAGAATCCGGAAGGTCTAAACCTTGTCTGTGGTATTCTGAGTAGGATTCAAGGATTGAATGACTGTGACGAGCTTCAAACTCCTGAAGGCTGGGCGTTAGTGACAGACGCAAAAGAATCAATGGATTCTATTCCAACCTGATTGAGAACCGACAGATGATTAGCCGTGCTATGACAGAGCACGTTGAACATTTTCACTTAGAGGACGGGATTGTAGCCACTGACAACGGTGATGCCCAACATATAGCTTGCCATGGAAAGGAGTAAGAAGGATTGGATGAAGACAGTAGGAAAGCAGAGAGACGGAAGGGACAAAGCATCTCCATACGCTTATCTGAAATTCTCACCAATGAATTACATAAGTATCTTTATCCTTATTTTATATTCTATGTTATCCTCCATAACCATTTGAGTCTGCCTGACTGAGATTTACAAGATGACCATAGCTTGCTTCATACCAACAATCTCTGTGGGATCAACCCTTACTCGCGTAAGGTTTATTACTTGGACGACCCAGTGCACTTGCTGGTTAGTTGTGCGAAGTTGTGATAAAGAGTTGAGATTGCAATTGAGCGTACCATGTTGATGGCGCCATTGATGACCTACCACAGCCTCCTCTGTTCTTGTCTTCAAATCAGCACTGCTCTTTTCCAGTTTCACCCCTAATTCTGCTATTTCTGAATATGTAACTCCTCAATCCTTACTTTGCTTCCATTTTGTTTTAGTCTTTTTCTATTTTGAGTAAGGAAAACCTATGTTTTTGTTTAACACTGCTGCTCTGCCTTCCCTGTTTGCTGATAAACTATCATAGGCGATAGTATTAATGGTACTAACGAGCTATTAGAGTTGCTACTACTGCTGAAATTAACAAAGAAGAGATCATCACATTTCAATTCGATGGGTTCGACTAACTGAGGTAGGGGCCCTTTTCTTAAACTTGTTTACTTTCCAGAGTTGTTATAAATTGATATTAATGCGTAAGATACATTTTTGGTGATTTCATAAGTCTTATGAATTGAATTGAGTTGTTTTAGATGAATGAGGTTATTAGTTATATTTGATTGATTGATCGATTGAGGAAGTTGAATATTCTGGTTAGTTGATTGATGTTTTTAAAGAAGTTTTGCTAGAGTTATTGGAAGAGATTTAATAATGGCATTTAGTTTAATTTTGGAAACGATTCGATTTTAGGAAAGGTTTAGTATTGAAATTTGATTTGATATTGAACCCGATTTGATATCAAAATTTGATTTTAAAAACAAATTTGGAAAGGACTTGATATTTGAAAACGGTTTGTTTATTGAGAATAATTTACTATTTTGGAAACGGTTCGAACAGGGTTTGAGGAACGGTTTGGTTTGAAGCTGTTTGAGAAAACCGAGAGTTCTTAATTATTGATTAATGCTGTTGAATGAGGTTGATTTAGATTGCGATCTATAGGATTAGTTGGTTGGATTCTGGATTTTGCAATTTCCTTGTGTTGAGTGTGGTTGTTGTGAAAATTGTTATTGGAAGTGATTTGAATGACTAACAGGTGTTTGGTTTGGTTTGGTTGGAACCCGAAAAGGGTGGCAAAGTCCGAGTTTTAGAGGAGATGTTGTCGAAATTTTATTAATTGAAATTTTCATTTGAAGTAATTATTTAAAAAGATTTGGTTTTAAACGTTATATGTTTTAAGATTGATTTATTTAAAAGAAGGAATTATGTCTTGAATTGGAAGTGTTAATGAACGGAATGAAAAGAAGGATGATGAGGATTTTCTTTGAAACATGGGTTTTGAATGAAATTGGAAATGAGATTTGAGTTGATGAATGATGATGATGTTGAGAATGTTGAGATATGAACTTTGAATTATTCACATGGCTTATGATCTTTGAATTATCTGAGATACGAGGTTCTCTGAATAAAGTACCATGGCTTGCCACCACGTGTACCAGGTTGAACACTCGATACTCTGTTGACCCTACGACGTAAGTGTGACCGGGCACTATATAAATTCCCAGGAATGTTACCCCCATTGAGCAATATTGATTATTTGAGAAAAAGCTATGCATAGACTTTTGGGGATGCAAGTCGGGGGACAGTCTAAGGACAATTCAGACTTGTCGGGTTGGCTGGATAACCGACAGATGAGCCTCATCAGCCATAGGACAGGCATGTATCATATGCATTTGTATGCTTTGTTTGGGTTTGAACTTGTTTGGATTTGCCTAGTTGCTAAACTGTTCTTAACTGCTACTTGATCTATTTGCTGTAACTGCTACCTACTTGTGTTTTCCTTGTCTGTCTTGCCTGTGGTTGTCCTGGTGTGCTATATTTGAGATTGAACTTTGGTGTTGAATTAAAGATTGTGTTGTCAATTGCGTGGTTGGTTTCTGATTGAGAATTTCTTTCAAGAAAGGAAATGTTTCGGATTTCTGAAAGATTAAACATTATTTCTTTGAAAAAGGTTTTGAACGATTACCTATTGGTTTTTAAATGTTCATAAGGCAATGATAATCACTGAGTTTGAAAACAGTTTTCTTATTAAATATCTTCTTATGACAACTTTGAAACTCCGTGGTGAGACCGTGTGGTTAGGTTCTTACCCCCTACAGCTTTATCTCTTCAGGAACCGGATGAAAAAGCATTAAGAAAAGTTATACTGCGTTTGGTTTATATATTGTTGTATTAATTAGTTTATTTTCTTCCCTCGTCTTTGTTATTATAAATTTGCAAGAGGGATAGGAATTGTATGTTTTATATGTATATTATATTATAAGTTCTTATGTAAGGAATCTTGTATATGAATCTATGCCTGCTTGTATTTTTTTTAGTATTTAGTATGTAAAGTAGTCGTAATACTTCTTGCTATCAGAGTAGCGCAGCCGGAAGCGTGACTTCTGATAGTGAGGGTGTTACAATTTTATTATCTTTGCGACTCTTTATGTACTCTTTCCGTTTTATTATGGTATCAGAGCTCTTCTTGAGCTCTGCTGACATCCATGGATAAATCAACCAATTCAGATATTAAAATTCCTTTAACTTCTTCTCCCACTATGAATAATTAACATCCCTACTTTGTCCTAGATCAAGGAAAAAAGTCACACCGACAACTTCATTCGGAGTCTCTTTTGGACCTTTTGTCAGCTCAATACTTTTCTTTCATAGCACATGTAATAGCATGCTCATCATCTACCTACCACTCATTTAAAATTATATATAAAAAAAATCAATGATAAATTAAATTTGTATTTTTTATTAGGTCATTTTTTACATAATTTTTTTACATTATATTTTGTATGAACTTGTACAAAAAATAATAGTTGGCATTATTAAAATAAGAATAACATTATTATCTCCTATAAATAAATTATTTTTTTTTTCTAAAACCAAATTTCAACTAATTTACTGTCACTCAAAGAGGTTTAATCCCTTAGTATTTTACCTTGTACTACTATAGGGATTAGAATTGTGTGTGCTAAAATTTAGTAAAAGGCTAAAAAATTTGTATATAAAAGTAGAAGGAGTGTTATATCTTAATAAAACGAAAAGAGTACATAAAAAGTACGCAAAGATAATAAAATTGTGAAAGAATAATAAAAAAAAGAAAAAAAAACTCCAAATTTTTTATCCCCATATTTTTCTCAATTAAAAAAAAACTTTTATAGCAATAATAAAATTCTATACGGACTCTATAACATGTGCCTCCTTACAGACTTATAGAATTAATCAAAGAGTAAATAGAATATTTTGTAACGTTATATAACAATGAAGAGAATAATATCCATTAAAAGTAATTACGAACCATATACCCAAATTTGAACCAAATTCCCAAACTTGAACCATATATTTAAAATGTAATTACATTTAAACACTATTATCTTAAAAGAAAAAAAAGAAAAGTTGATTTAACTCACTGATTAAAATGCTATTAAAGATACTATTAAAGAGATGTTTTTTCACAAATTCTGCCGCGGTATTACTGGTCCCATGACCATCATATAACCCAACAAAATGGAGGACTTGTTAAATATTATTATTGTAATGAATATGTAGGCCAAATTTGTTAAATTTCTATTAAATAATATTTGGTTTTTTACCTGTGTTAGTTGTTACTAGTATTTATCAGGATGAACTTCTGGTTTCTAAATATACTAATTAATATAAAGATAAATATTCATCATCTACCTACAATTCATTTAAAATTATATATAAAGAAAATCAATGATAAATTAAATTTGTATTTTTTATAAAAATCATTTTTACATAATTTGTTTTACATTACATTTTGTATGAACTTGGACAAAAAATAATAGTTGGCATTATTTTAAATAAGAGTAATATTATTATCTTTTATAAATAAATTATTTTTTTCTTTTTCAAACCAAATTTCATCTAATTCACCGTAGCTCAAAGAGGTTTAACCCCTTATTATTTTACCTTATAACAGTTTTTTTTATTATTTTTTTTATTGTAAATCACTGTCGGAATTAGAATTATGTGTGCTAAAATTTAGTAAAAAACTAAAAATTTTGGTTATAAAAGTAAGAGCAATGTTATATCTTAATAAAATAGAAAGAGTACATAAAAAATACACAAAAATAATAAAATTATAAAAAAATAATGAAAAAAATACTCCAAATTTTTTAGCCTCGTACTTCTCTTAATTTAAAAGAAAAAACTTTTACAGCAACCACAAATTCTATACAGATTCTATAACATGTGCCTCCTTACAGATTTATAGAATTAATCAAAGAGCAAATAGAATATTTTGTAACGCCATATCTATAACAATATATAATGGCAATACATGGGTTTGGTATCCAAAATTTTTTTCCAATATTACCCTTTTTAATCAACTTCTCCACTTAATGTCACTTTCAATTTTATTTCAAACTAATAATTAACAAACTAACGTGCCTGTTCAGCCGCTTTTCTATTATTTTTAAGAAATTAATTTTATTTTTTTGTTAATATATTATTTACGTTTCAAATTTATTAGATTTTTTTAATTTTAATATTGACGTGATCTTATTTATATCATATTTTGTTGAAATTAAAATTACTATAAGACACTTTAAAATGTTAAATTATAAAACCACACAACAGAGAGATAACATAAAATGGTCATAGTTTAAAATTCTAGGTAATATATGAGGTGAAATATTCGATAGAGTAAATTTTTATTCTCAACTGTTCTAAAATATACAAAAAGTATTTTCAGAATGATAATGCTTCTATTGTATTTCTTTAAAAGTTTTGAATGTCGTCTATTAATTTATAATATTTTTAATTTAATTTTTTAAATTTATTATGACAAAATAACGATATGATGAGGATTTTGTCTGCTAAAATTGCGAAAATATTTTTAAAAAATAGTTTATTCATCGTACGTTATTTTGTTTTTTTGGTGTTTATGTTATATTCCACACATTATTAAATTTTAATTTGATAAGTTTTTTTATAATCAAGGGCTTATTATTTAGTTACTGTAATTTAATTAAGATTTATTTTTCATCACTAAATGATGTTATGTGTATTACAGTTATTGCCATTAAATAATATTTGTAGTAGCATTTTTTTTAGTTTGTACTTAAATTAGTTATTTAATAAAAATTTGTCCGGTAACTCATAAAAATATATACAATGTTATCTATGTTTTTAATTTGAGAATTTTTAATTTAGTTACCTATTGACTTGTAATATTTAATATAGTATTTTGATATTTTTTAAGAAATTAGAACACATCTTGCCATGACCAAATTTTGCTATTTGTTAAATTTTTAGTTGGATAAAAATTCTATAATAAAAAGGATCCATATAATTTGTACAATACATTAATAAATACATGAGATAAAATAAGACATATTTTTGTACTATTTTTTAATAGTCGTTGTTTTGTGTTTAAGATAGATTTTTTCTAATTTTACTATTTAATTTTAAAAGATATATGTTGTTAACAAAATTTTATTTCAAAGCTACTGTTATTATTAGTCTTATGAATATATTGCCTATTTAAAATTTATAGTATTTGTTAATTATTTGTTTTATTTTTTTATTATAGAATTCATAATTTTGTTTGACATTAGGCATTTTATATAGTAGTGTACAATATCAAACCTCTTAATTTATTCAATACAAAAAATATTTTAAATGAATATTATGCAATGAAGATAAAATATTAAAAATATAAGTAAAGTAAGTGAGTACTAACTATTCATATTTGCATGACTTTTAACATTGTTTGTAAATGGTTCATTATAAAAGATTGATTGAGACATTAAATTAGTATATTAAGATTATCTTGACCTACACTTATACAAAAAAAAAAAATACAAACTTAATATGTTATAGATTATCTTAAAAGATTGTTAATCTTTTATATTAAAATTTAATGTGTTTATATGTTAACATTTCACATTAGAAATTTATTATATATTTAATATTATTAAATTAATATATTTTTTAATAATAAATAATGTTACGTGTCTCATGATTATTATCATTGGCTGATATAATAGCATTTTTTTATAATTGATATTTAAAATAGTTATTCAATAAAAATTGATTCAGTAACTCATATAAATATGTAAAACATTATCTATGTTTTTAATTTTAGAATTTGAAAATTATTTATCCAATCACTATTTGTAATATTTAATATAGTATTTAGATTTTTTATAAAATTATGACCCATTTTATTGTAATCAAATTTTGGCAGTTGTTAAATTTTTAAATGGACAATAATTTTATAGTAAGAAGGATTAATTTTTATTTATGCCATGCATTTAAATACATGAGATGAAATATTAATATTTTTGTATTCTTCTTCTATCATTATGTTTGTATTTAGGTCAGATTTTTTCTTATTTTATTTTAAAATTATAAAAATATATATTATTACCAAAATTTTAAAATATGAAAATATAAATTAAAATAAAAACTAAAAAAATTAAATTAAAGTATATTAAAAATCATTATGTTACATTAGTTTAACACAATATATAAATACTATTTTGATAATAAAATTATTATGTTTGACAACTTTTTGTAATTATCTTATAACGTAGTATTTTTATATATAAAATGACTTCATTTTTTTAATATAAGAATGCAAATGCATATTTTTTATTTTTAATATTTTATCTCAAGCATCTACATTAATTTGAAACATAAATATATATTTTTTTGTAATAAATTTTTATAATAAAAGTTTTAGTTAAAGAGTACTCAGTACTTCCTTTTATAATTTATAACAGTAAATTTATTTTCATTTCAGAGATATTACTTTGTAAAATATATTTAATCACTCAAATTTAAAAATACACATGGTAAAAAATAAGTAATATGTTAATTTTTTTCTCTTTATTCTATTTGTTATTATTAGTTTTATGAATACATTGTTTATTTTATTTTTTAATTATTTATATATTATATGATAAAAATGGAATATTAAAAAATTATTATTTTGTCCACTAAATTTATTTTATGAAATAGATTATGTAAGGATATACGAAGTCTAAAAAAAATTAGACACCAAATTCTAATAACTTTTTATATTTTTTTATCAAGGAATGCTCTGTAATATGTAATTTTTTTAAGTTAAATAATAAGCATAAGAGTGTATATTAATTTAATTAATTTTGTTATAGAATACCAATTAATTATGTTACTATGACGTCTGTTATTTTGTTATTAAAAATGAATCGGTATTTAAATTAGTACGTATTAATAATTTTTTTTATTGAAAGTGAATAAAATAAAAAAAATTGAGTACGTAGTAACAGTTTTTTTTATTTTTTATTGAAATCAGTTTTTAAGTTCTGTCGTGTCGTGGGATAAATACGGTTTCTAATAAAGAGAGAATAGGGGTAAAATAGGAAGAAAGAATTGGATATCAAAATTCCGTATCCCCGTTATATATTGGTATAGATTATTTTTTGAATTATATTTTGGTTTATAATAATTTTAATTTTAATAAAATATGATATAAATAAAGTCACATCAACATTAAAATAAAAAATACTTATCTAATAAATTTGAAGAGTGGATGATATATTAATAAAAAAATAAAATTAATTTTTTAAAAACAATAAAAAAGCAAATGCCTATTCAGCCGCTTTTTTATTGAGTTAAAAAAATATTTTATTTTTTTATTTTTAAAATTATCAATTTAATATCAATAAATAAAAATTAATTATAAAAACATAAAATATTTTATATTATTTAAGATATGTAAAAATATAAAATAATTAAATTTAAATTAAAAAAGGTAAAAAGTTATATTATTATTATGTATACTAAAATTAAAATAAAGATTTACTAACATGGTTTACAAATTAGTTATTTATATATTAAATTTATTTATTTTCTCAATCTTATTTAATTTGAAGCAAATTTAAAAATTTATATTCAAAAGACTCTTTATTTTTATGTATAATTCAAATAGATAAAAAAATATTTTTTAATCTTATATTAAACATCTTTAATTATTTTTTATTTTATTATTATTTTAAAATTATTAACTTTTATTTTGATTATATCATCTCATCATATTATACACTATCATTTTTTTTATCATTCTTTTTACATGGATAACTATTAGTATTATTGTCTCACCGTCACTATTATGTTGTCTTGTTTTATTTTTTTCTTCTTCTTTTATTAACCACAACCGCAATCAATTACCATAATACCATTATGGCAGCTCTCATTTTTGTTCATCACTTTGTATGTGAAAGACAAATTAAAAATATATAAGAATGAGTTAACAAAATAATTTATGAGAGTTATTCAGTTCATTATTGATAGGTATATACATGTCAAAAAAATTAAAAAATAAATATCAGATAAAAAAATAATCATTTTTTTTAAATTAAATTGATAAGAGAAAATTTTGTATGTGAAAGACAGATTAAAAATATATAAGAATGAATACAATTTGGTAAGTAAACCGAAGAGAAAGGAAAATGAAGGTGAAAGTTATGCGTAAAATTAATATACGTAGTAAAATGGTATAAAATTTGCAATTGTAGTAAATGAAAGCGAGGAAAAGATGGAGACGATACAATCACGATATTCAAGGAAGAAGAATGATGGCAACATAAATAATAAGAGTGCACCTAATGGTGAGAGAAGAAGCACTAAAAATTGAATAATGAGATCAAACTTGGTATAAAGTACTCACATAAAGAATATATCCAAAATAAAACGATAAGATCCATAAAAAATTATTTATCACCCCTAATTATTTTTTTCCTCCTTTCATACATGGCGTCGAAAATCAACATTTGGCATAGTTATTATCTAGTTCAAAAAATTACAAAAACTCATCCAAATAATTGTTACATACAAAGAAGTACATTCAGACTTGGAAAGAGAAGTAAGAAAAATTGAAAACGGATAAAATTAATTAAATGGATAAATTATTGGAATAAAGAATTGAAGGAGAGGTTACGGTTTCTACAACTAGTAGTGAAATATAGAATGAAAATAAGATAAAAGAACACGTGTTGCTGTTAACGAACGGTAAAAGTTCCATTGTCATGCACTTACATTCCTGTATGTTTCAAAAGTAAAATATAATTATTAAAAACTAATTGAATTCATAACAAAGAAAATTAGTTATCGTATTACCGGTATCAAATTAATGATGGGTGGTAATTCTTCTAATTATAGTCAATCGGGCTACTACTCCTATGTTTGTAGTTAATCGACTACATCTATCTGTGTTTGGCACTGGAGTTGGAATTGGAGTCAGTTGATATGGCAACTTATTTTCCTTGTCGAATCATCTCCCGATAAGTTGCTGTCTTTGTTCTTCGATCATATTGTCTTCTTCGCCTTTGATTTTGTGAAGTTTTCATTTTTATTTGTCACAAACATAGCAAAATGCAGAGAAGAAAAAGGTTTGCGATACCAAAATTGAAAGTGAAAAAGTATTTAATTCTGTTGGGGGTTCAGGTTTTAAATTTAGTACGTAGTGGGAGCAGTTTTTTATTGAAAGTAAATCAGTTTTAAAATATGTCGTGGGTTGAAAATGAATCAGTTTAATACTCTGTCGTGAGATAAATTCTTTTTTTATAAAAAAAAAATTGAAAACGTAGTAACAGTTTGTTATATTGAATTCAGTGTGTAACAAAAATAAAAAAGAAATAGGGATAAAATAGGGAAAAGAAATTGGATACCAAACTTTTCTATCCCATTCTATATTGGTATAGATAAAAAAATAGTTATTATGACAAAAATAAAAAAATAGTAAATAGAAAATAATAGAAAAAATAGTTATTATAATAGAAATCAAAGTTGTCGATTATGTAATGGGACTATTTCAATTCGAAAAGAATAAAAAAAATTCAAATCTAAATTTATTTGATATTAAATAAAATAAAATTACATAAAAAATTATTATTTACCGTATAAATTAAATAAAAAATTACCAATATTTTAAATAAATATTTTATATAACAACTGTCAAACAGAACTCACTGAATAAAAAAAATTGAACATCAAACTTCCATATTTTTTTGTATATTGTTATTTTGTTATAGTATAAATAATAGTTTTAGAATTATCTAAATATTTTAATATAAATTATTTAATATTGTCAAAGCTAAAAAATTTAAGAGATAAAATTAATATTTCTTTTAATGATTATTTTTAAAATTATAAATACACAATAAAAAATTAGAATACATTAAAATAATACCATAATAAAAAATAATTTAAAAGATATAATTAACAAACTAATGGAATATATATGCACAACTAACCAATGTTATCATCATTCAGAATATTATTTGGACCAATTCTAATACTTGAATATCTAAAAATAGATTTTTATTATATAAATAATATTTTTTAAATTTCGTAAATCTTTTAATATAAATAATTTAATATTATCTGAACAAAAAAATTAAAAAATAAGATTAATATTTCTTTTAAGAATGATTTTTATCAAAATTATAAATACATAATAAAAATTTAGAGTACATTAAAATAGTACTATAATAAAAAAATTTAAATATTAAATTAATAGTGTAAATTTTTTAAGTGAACAATTAACAATCATAATATATTGTATTATAGATATATGTAACATAGTATATTAGAAATAATTAAAAGTTTACTAAGAATAATAATTTATACCCACTAATATTATTATCGTTCTATCTATTAAAAAATTTGGACCAATTTTATTACTATTATGAATATCTAAATAATTAAAAGCAAATCTATTATGGGCATGAGTCTAATGTATTTTTAAAATCTATCAATGTATTCAATAATATTAATAAGAGATGAGATGAGAAGAGAAAAATGGGTAAGAAGTGACAAGTAAGAATTACGTCAAGTGGCCAAGTGAAGTGATGGAAGTTTTTCAGAGATAACTGACATTAAGTAGAGAAGTTGATTAAAAAGGGTAATATTGGAAAAAAAATTTTGGATACCAAACCCATGTATTGCCATTATATATTGTTATAGAATAGATATACAAAAGATAACTTTCAATTTCTAGATTTTTAATTATGAATATCTCTGATTAAAATATTTGGATGATTACTTAAATCTCAAAAAGAAATAATAGCATTAGAGTCACATTATATTATAATTCTTTTTAGACTCATGGTTCATGCTATTTTTAGACTTTTATATATATTCCAAACCTCAGCTATGAAGGCAGGGCAATTGCCAATATTGTATGAGAAGTCTCCTCCTATTCAGTGTTCATTCTTATTTCTAAGAACTCTACCACATTCAGCTTTCTCATTTTGTTGAGATCCATCTGTGTTGAGCGTACCAATTTGTGTGGGAGAGGGTTCCATTTTATTTGTTGCTCAGTTCTCGCTTTGAAAAAATTCTGTTTTTCCTTCCTCTTTGAAAAGCTTCAGAAATTTTCTGCACCTTTTTCAGTATTTCGTTGTGGCATTGAGGTGGTCTAGAGTAACCTTGTTCATGTATCTTCTTATTCCTCCAGTTCCAAATTTTCTAACACGCCGTGATGAAGACATATCTAGCCAATCCCTCCGGTTGCTGCCATTCAAATTTTCTCTAAAATTGAGTTCAATCCATTCATTGAAGCTAGCTCCAAAAAAGGAATCGAGCAATCTAGGGTTTGTTAGTTGGACCCTGATCGTTGACACCTTGGGACAGTTTCTCATAGCGTCAAGTGTGTCTTCCTTTTGGTTGCTGCACAGGGCTCTAGACTCCGGTGCTTGTTACTATCAAATGGGCTCAACCCTACCAATTTTTTTGAGGCTAATAACTCTTACCATAAACGTATGAGATTCGTGGCTAAGAAACAAAAGCCTCTAGGATTTGGTCTCCGTATAGCCCAATGCCCCAAAATACTTTTTTGAATTAATCTAATTACTAATTTTATACTAAAAAAAATAATTATTACTGATTAATTCTACTGAGACTCTGAATGGGAAGGAAAGCATCACCTATCAGCCTGTTACAATTTGATATATCTTTTGCTGTCCCTCCAAATAAACAAGATACATGTATCAATTTTATTAATCAAATGAAAAAAACTAAAAAAAAATGTATCTTACATTCATGTATGGGTACATAACACTAACACTTGGAAAGCAAGTCAAAATATGTAGAGATGAATTATGTAACAAGTTACCCATTAGTGGCCCATTACTACATCGTAGTTATTAGCGAATGTGAATTAGAACTTAGAAGTACGATGGAGAAAGCAAAGTGCATAGTAGCATAGTTGAATAGAACAGATGCCGGATAGCGTTGCACCAGTTTCGTAGACGGGCTTTTATCCAATATTCTCGAATGATTTTATTGATTCGTAAAAAACTGTATGAATGTCCAGCTGTCCAAGTCAATTTGTATAATCAGAAAAACGACAACAATCAATTACCAAAAAGAAAAGTCTAGAACGTCAGCAATTTTTGTGTTTTTTTAGCCAGCACTTAACCATCAAAATAAAAGTGAGTAATTTTCCACTATTAGATGTAATCTCACACAATTAAAAACACTATTGATAGTCAATTGATGATTACAAAACACCAAAATTACTGCCTATATCATTCCTCTTACCAAAATATATTACACAAAAGTAAGAAGGGTTTCTGATTAGCAAAAGTTGTGAACTACAAAGATGGCCTCTCCACTAAAGCATGCCTCAAAGTTAGTGTGAAATAGAGAAATCGATCAAAACTAGCAAAAGTAAAAACAAAAGAGAGTCAACGCAACTAAAAGGAAAATTTACAACAAAATAGAATTGCTACTGTTCAGTGGATGATGAAGATGAATAGTGAAAGGGCAATTGAGATGGCTCCAATTCTCCACTAAGCCCATCCCAACAACCTCTTTCATTGAAGGACGACGAGACGGTGACTTGAGCAAACAGAGCAACGCAACCTTGATATAGAGCAGAGCCTGCTCTTTATCCAAACCCTGAATAGATTCATCAACAAGATTAAGCAGCTTCCCTTTGCGGCTGCAATGGCGACCCCACGACACAAGATTCGCTCTCTGAAACTCATTGCTCGACAATGGCGAACCAGTAGTCACCTCCAATGGACACCTCCCAGACACTATTACAAGCAATAACACCCCGAAACTGTACACATCGCACTTCTCCAACGCATCGCCACCACACTCTGGAGCAACATAGAACACCGTCCCTCTCATGCTTTGGTTGTTGCTCATAGCGCCACTCTTGGGATTTCACCATCATCTACCCATGAATCTACGCTGTTTCTGCTACCCCTTTTCTTAATTTTCCTGAACCACCACTCATCACTCTCTCTCTCTGTACCATCTCTATCCTTTTCTTTTTTCTTTTTGTTTTTCATTATATTTATGTATTTTAAGTAGTAATAGAATAAAAAATATTTTATCTCTAATTAAAAAATTGAACAACTAAAAATACTTTTATTAATATAAAAAAGACACTCCAAAAGGACTGAAGAAAAGAAAGTCAAAACAGAAAACAGAAATTTTTAATCGGTGCTTTGCACGAGTCTTCTACCAGTATACTCCGCTTTGAAGGCAGTGCAATTGCCAATATTGGATAAGAAGCCTCCTACCCAATTTTCATTTTCATTTCTAAGAACTCCACCACATCCAACTTTCTCAGCAAAGTGCAACCCAATTACCCAATTGGGGGGGGGGGAGGGGGAGGTTCCATTTTATTTGTTGCTCAGTTTTCACTTTGAAAAAGCTCTGTTTCCTTCTTCTTTTAAAAGCTTCAGAAATTTTCTTCATCTTCTTCGGTATTTCGTTGTGGCATTGAGGTGGTCTAGAGTAACTTTGTTCATGAATCTTTTTATTCCTCCACACTGATGGATACAAGGGGGACGAGTGGAGGCCTCTCTCCAAAATTTTTTAATAGTAATAAGTTATTATGTATAATTTAATTTTTTTTAAAATTATTTAATATTTAATCTAGTATAAATAAAAGTTCACTCTAATTTAAATATTAATGATTTTTAATATCTAAAAAGTAAGTAATAATATTAAAAAAAATTTAAAAAAGATATTATTACTAATATTTTTTAATTAAATAAAAATTTTCAAATTTTATAAAGTGAACTTTTTTTGTAACCGTTTTTTTATTCATTTGGTATTAATTCTCTTTGTTTCAACTGTTATAAGTAAGAGATCTTTTTTAACTATGAATATTGTGAAAATAACTTAGAAACAAAATAAAAGATGAATTTCTCGCTAATTATCTTTTAATTATATTGAAAAGGAAATTGCTAAAAATTTTGACACAAATTCTATTATCGGTGAATTTTATGATACGAAAAATTGACCACTTCGTTAGTAAAAAATATACACATATTTTTTTACTTTAAAATATATTCTCTATCAAAATATTTTGTAATACATCTTATATTATATAATTTTTTTACATAATTTTTAATATTATATGTGTTATTTGCCTCCCATAATATTATTTCTGAATTCATTCCTGACCAAGATGCAATAATTTTGTAGGCTGAAGATACAGAAAAATTACCGTCGTCCATGTATCTCCAAGCCACTCTATCTTCTCCTCTATTCCGATTGGATGCATGTTGAGCCATTATTTTCATGATCATGCTTTCTGGTAAGAAACTCTCTAATTTAATTTTGTTTGATTCTTCTCATTCATTAGTCTATTCCCAGACATTGCTATATAAGCCTCAAGTCTTTTCTGCTTGCAAAATTGATCAGGTTCGCCTTCCACCCAAGCTTACGTCCATAATTTTGTGGGGAGCCCATCCTCAACGAAGGTGATGGTGGAAAGAGGGTCAGATTTTGATTAATTTCTTCGAAAGGTGAGAATTTAAATTTCTTGTTATTGGTTGTGACCGGTGAATGTTCCTGTGTTGATATTTGAGATAGAAAATTTTTGCCCATAAGATCTCTGGGTTCTCTTTTAGCTGTCAGATTATCTTTAAAAGAAAAGAATCTATCTAGTATTCAAGTAATCTATAAACGCATAGTTATCTTTCTAGACTCCAGTGCTAGCTACTGTCAAATGGGCTCAACCCTACATATTTTTTTGGGGCTAATAACTGTTAAGCGTCATGGCTCAGCAACAAAAGCCTCTAGGATTTGGGCTCCACATAGCCCAATACCCCAAATTTTTTTTGAATTAATCTAATTACTGTTTCATTCTTGTAATTTCTATGTATGTTTGGATTAGAGTTGGTGGAGTTTGAATGAAAATGATTTTGTAAAATTGAATTTGAATAGAAGTAAGTTTGTGCTAATATGATTTATGTTTGGCAATTTTATATTAAAATTGATTTTGATAAAATGAAATTGTTTGGATAATATTAATTAAAATCACTTTTAGATAGATAATTAGTTAATTATTAAAAAGATATAATATTAAATTATAATATTATTTTTTAGTATATTTAATCCTTTTTTATACTTATTTTAGTATATTTTTTATATAATATTTTTTATAAAATTCTATTTTAGTTTGTTATAACTTTTTTAATAAAAATTAATATTTATTTATTAAATTAAAAATAATATATAAAATAATATATTTTAGTATTTTTTATGAGTATTCTCAATAATCTTATTTTGTTTATTATTTTGGATTCTAATTTTTTACTAATTATGTTTTTATTATTATTTATGATTAATTTTTTATTTAATTTATCATTTTTAATTGGAACAATAATACATATTATAACAAATTAGAATAATAAATAATGAACAAAAATTATAATAATAAATTTTACAATGTCAAACAAAAAATATTCTATAATTATTTTAGTATTCTCAGTATTCTTTTATTTAATATTATTTTAGACTGTAAAATTTTATTACTTATAATTCCATTGTTATTAATGATTAGTTTTTTATTTACTTTATCATTCTTAATAAGATCAATCATTTATATTATAATAGAATTATAATAACAAATTTAATAAAAAAATCAAAATATAAAAAAGTACTAAAAATTTAAAAATATTTAAAATGACTCAAAACAAATATGAAATTTTTTTTCGAAAAAATCAATAATAATCATCAAAGGTTAACTCACGTTGACTTTAACGCATAATCAACAATTTTTTTGCTCCGAAAAAAATTGCCAAACATAAAAAACAGCATTCAAAGAATTTTAACGTACTTTATCCGTACTTTTATCCTTTCAAACGGATTTGCCAAGGACTAGTTTTAAATAATTTTAAATTTAAAGTAGTTGTGATAGAAATAAAAACTGTTATGATTTAAATTTAATTTTAAAATTTAAAACAAAAAATATTATCAATAAAATGCAAATTAAGGAAATGATTGAAGTATATCAAAATAACATAAAAGAACAATTGAAATCAACAAAAGGTATACATTAAAAAAAAGTACCCAAGGAAAAAAAAATTATGATCTACTGTAACTGCTGACTTCCCAGAAGGAGCTGCCGCATTACCTTTGGCACCATCTAGACCACTGAACCCGCCAATAAACGAGGTTGATATCCAAATCTCGGTTAAATAACTGCCAAAGTTTCAAAGTATTGGTGATGCAAATATAGTAGATAGCGTCTCTCTTTTATTTCATAGATGATCCTTGAGCTATGATCCTTCAAATTATAAGCCACGAATTTTCTCATTTCATCTGACACAATTGCAAGCATTGCTTCTTCGTCTTCGTCTTCTTTTGGTGGTTGGCGAACAACACATGACACATCAAAGTGACCCCTATCTGATTGGAGAGAAGTTAGATCTATATAATATCTTACAATCCATCCGCTGTAATCTTCCTTTAATTCCCATATATCATACCTCAACTTTTCATTATACTTGGCTACGATCAAGTGTATATTCCCTCCGCATTCTCCGAAATACACATCTTCTAGCAGATCAGAAAGTGGTACAGACAGAGGTAACGGTAATGTTGGTAAATTTTTTACGCAAAGGAGATCAACATCAAGATAGACTGAACTTTTACCAATAGCGAACCAATGTACAGCACCATTGCAATAAACACCATTGTCAAAGTAATAAATATCATTTGGGAAAGAAGTAAGAAAATCAACTTTGCTCCAAGAACCCGTCTCTGAGGAATAAACACTCATTTCCATCTTGGTTGTGGGTTTATTTCTATCCCCATCTAGTTTGGTGAAAAAGATAATTTTATAGTGAGGAGATTTCCAAGGTTCAAAGACAAGAAATGGATTGGAAAATTTTGGATGAAATTCATAGCCAAATTTGTCTATACGAACATAATGGCCGGTTGATGGGTTACTTACGTAAAAACTGCCTCCTTGAGTAATTACCTTAGTTCCTGCATCGTAGGTTAGTGAAGTCAAATCTCCTGGAGTACTTCTCCAGAGTAGTAGACCATTGCAAGATTGCTCAATTTTATAATGTCTTGCCTTATCGAGCTTATTATCAGCATGAAGATAGGTGAACCTGCTGTTGCTGTTATTGGTGAATGGACTTATCTTAGCCCTCTTATTGAATAGGCAAGAATCAAGTGTTTGCCGCAAGATGCCTGATGGGTAAGGATTAGGGATGTGTTTGTATTTGCGGCATAACCCAAGTGTGTGTTGATAACAAAATTGGTCTTCGGAGATGAGAGACTTCCATTTTTTGCACACGCACTTGCTTCGGAGAAGGTCTTTAACTGACAAAAGGAGAAGAATTACTGTTAGCAGATCAATGTCTCCTAGCACAGCATCACCTGACCTATGCGAATGCATCGTTGATAATACTGCTTCCGGAGCTGAATGTTTGTATATATACCCTACTTAGGTTTAGGGTTAACTTTCAAATCATTTTAAATTTAAATCAGTTATAGATAGAAATTAAAATTGTTATAATTAGAATTTCGCATGGGCTCTCCAAAGTTGGGCTTGCTCATTTTTGTCATGCAACTAAAAGGGAAATTTACAGCAAAGTAAATTGCTACTGTTGAGGACGAACCAAGACGCAGCACAGGCTGAATCGAGCCTCTCACTATCGCGGCAAGAGTGAGATACACGCTTGGATAACGGGTCGGTTCGGGGGCATGGATCTCTGTTCTGGACCTGGGCTGGTCTGTTGGCCCGGATTCCCGTCCAAAAAAAAAGGACGACGAGACGTTGACTTGAGCAAACAGAGCAACGCAACCTTGATACAGAGCAGAGCCTGCTCTTTATCCAAACCCTGAATGGATTCATCAACAAGATCAAGCAGCTTCCCTTTGCGGCTGCAATGGCGACCCCACGACACAAGATTCGCTCTCTGAAACTCACTGCTCGACAATGGCGAACCAGTAGTCACCTCCAATGGACGCCTCCCAGACACTATCACAAGCAATAACACCCCGAAACTGTACACATCGCACTTCTCCGACGCATCGCCACCACACTCTGGAGCAACATAGAACACCGTCCCTCTCATGCTTTGGTTGCTGCTCATAGCGCCACTCTTGGGGATTTCACCATCATCTACCCATGAATCTACGCTGTTCCTGCTACCGCTTTTCTTAATCTCCCTGAACCACCACTCATCACTCGCTCTCTCTCTCTCTGCACCATCTCTATCCTTTTCTTTCTTTTTTTGTCTTTCACGATACTTATGTATTTTAAATAGTAATAGAATAAAAAAATATTTTATCTCTAATTAAAAAATTGAGCAACTAAAAATACTTTTATTAATATAAAAAATGACACTCCAAAAGGACTGAAGAAAAGAAAGTCAAAATAGGAAATAGAAAATTTTAATCGGTGCTTTGCACGGGTCTTCTGCCAATATACTCCGCTTTGAAGGCAGTGCAATTGCCAATATTGGATGAGAAGCCTCCTACCCAATTTCCATTCTCATTTCTAAGAAAATTTTTAAGAAGTACGTATTTTGTGAAATAAAATTCTTTTCATATTTATTTCAGTAAAAATTCTATATTCTAGTATTATATAATGATAAATAAAAAAATTAATGTTTTTCAACCGAGGTGATCGTTTGACTCCTTGGATGAATTTCTCTTCCAAATATGCTTGATCAAAAAGCTCTTATTTGGATTTCTCTCTTCCATTTTCACTGATCATTGCTTAGGAGACTGGTAAAGTTATTGATCGACAATGTATCTAGACTTGACAATGTAATAGAATGAAACTGTTATCTGTCGGGCGTTTAGCTTTGTGTGTATATATTTATGTTAATTGTGTAATAATGAAATTCTTACACCTCCTTATGCTAGCTAGTATCTTGTGCTTAGGCATGTTTATAACATACTTGGCAATTATTTTTATTTATCTCAGATGTATTGATAAGTTTTGCTTATATTGTTGTTTACTAGTTAGCTGATAATGAGTTCAAAAGCTATAGTGTAGGGAAAGCAAGTATTTACTGGCTTAACAGTAGGTCTAGAAATCGAAATCTGATAGTGGTATTCCACTTATGATTATATGCATGATTGTTTTGCAGGTGAAAAGTGTTTATGCAAGAAAATTACCTCGCAAACTGGATACAGGTTGGTAGGATTCCATGGGGTGTATAATTACATGTTTTATACATAGTTTTACTTTTTCATCTAAGTAAACATTTGTGCATCTGTAGGCACTGTTTGATTCATTGCCTCCAGAGGATAACAAGAATGGTGTATTGGTGTTGGGAGGTGAGGGTCGATACTTCAACCGGGAAGCTGCGCAGGTTAAGCTTTTGAATGCGTTGTTTTAGCTATCAAATTTAATTTTGTTAAGAAAAGTGCTTATCCTGTATCTGATTTCTGCTGCTGTTCTCATTCACTTCAGATTATAATCAAAATTGCTTCGGGGAATGGTGTTGAAAAAATTTTGGTTGGACAGCAAGCATCTTTTAATCATTTGATTTTTTCAATGAATTTTTCTACAACAAATGTGAAGAACTTTGTAACACAAGATGGCAGTAAATGACGTCATCATAAGGATAAAAAATCTTTGATGGACTAGTGCATCACCTTATTGTTCACACTCCTCTAGTGTGTATTAACCTGACTCTCTTCTTAATAGAAATTGAGGACAACTTGTCTTTCTAATACAGGGAAGGTATATTGTCAACACCAGCTGTTTCTGCTGTGATAAGGAAGCAGAAGTCAAGCAGCAGGCCTATCTAACTAACTCCCTTTTTATCCTGCAGTATTTTAGCTCACTTGCTAATCATTTATCTCATTTCCTTATACTTTAACAGGCAAATGGTGGATTTATTATGAGTGCTAGCTATAATCCTGGAGGGCCGGAATATGATTGGGTATTAAGGTGAGTTAATATTTTTTAATTATGGGTCAATTGTGAATTGACTAATAGGTTATTTGATATTCCATAAACATAATAGATACAGCTCTGTCCCATAAAGAAGATTTGTCTTGATATATCTGTAGCCAATTTCCATGTTGTGTGCAAGTTTGCCAGTTGGTGTTTCTGATCCTATTTTATTTACCCTAGTTTAATTACAGTAGTGGACAACCTGCTCCAGAATCCATCACTGACAAGATTTATGGAAACACACTATCTGTAACAGACTGTAAGTGTTTGTCATGCTGTCTTGCTTTTTGCATCCTTATTCTATTCTTTGAAATTATTGACTTGATCATATATTGTCTGGTTGGAGGATGAAAGTTCTCATGTAATATTGCCATTACCAATTTAGCACTTAATCTTTCTTCTTGAACTCCTTACATTACTCTATAGAATTAATTTATTGGTGATTTTTTTCTTTTTTCATTTTCCTTTTTCTTAAATGGTGCTATTAATGCATCTAAAATCTTGCACACTATTTTGCATCATCAGCCTACCCTATTCCTATGCGGGATTACTCTAATCAGCCACTAACATGTGCCATCTTTTTTTTTCCCCTTCTGGTGAACATATAACTTGAGCTAGGCATGAAGAAAAATAGTTGATATTGATTGGGATACTCATGGAGGAGCATGACCGAGTGATCTGTGCTTTTCTTACCTTAAAAGTTTAATGGAATTTCTATTATATTGGGCTTAGATATTCTGCATTCATGTAGATATCTGAGATAAAGATCGCTGACATTCCTGATGTTGACTTATCAAAAACTGGGGTTACAAAGTTTGGAAGCTTCAGTGTTGAAGTAATAGACCCTGTTTCTGACTATTTGGAGCTACTGGAGGTGAGAATAATTTGTCTGTATAATTAAAATCTAACAGGACAATTCATGTTACTTGATCTTAGTGCTATAGCTTCATTTTATTTATTTATTATTATACTTCTGTGCAGACTGTATTTGATTTTCAGCTAATAAGGAGTCTTATATCAAGGCCAGATTTTAGGTACAATTTTCTTCATATCTGAATTGCTAATGTTAACATTATGGGATTGCATGTCCCATTTTGTTTCGTATCTGGCTCTCCCGTTGGCCTCTTCGCCTCTTTGTTTCTTTGTCCCTTTTTTTTCTTTTTTCTTTTCTGCTTTGCAGCTCTAGTTTTCTACAATTGTTGTTTCACATATTCTTGTTTACTGTGGCATTAATGAAAGAAGTTCTCTGTCTAATACCTTGCTGTCAATAATACGAGTTTTCCTGTTTGACAAAAAAATTTTATTCTTTTCATGCACTGTGGTTTTTAGTGTCTAGTTTTTTCTGTTTAGTCAATCTTATTTGTAACTAAAGAGGTTGACCTTTCTGTTGTTCCTTGTAATTCTTATGGCTTGACTTCCTGGATCTTGCATGTCTTCTTTTGGTTGTCTAATCTTTCTTGGTTGTTCTTAAGATTCCATATATAAAATTTATCATGTTTTGAACAAAGTGAGCATATCATGGCTGATGTATGTTGTTGGTTATTATGCTCACAATTTATGAAAGTCTCAGTCTTGAAATTCATTACATCTTTTTTATGTTTCAGGTTTACATTTGATGCAATGCATGCAGTTACTGGCGCTATGCCAAACCTATTTTTGTTGATAAACTTGGTGCAAGTCCGGTATGTTTTGCCCCTTTAAAACCTTTTTTAATGAGTTGAATTTAATTTATTTGTAGTTGTGGATACTAGGTTTTAATTATGCAATGTACGATTCAATCGCAAACGGAATCCCTTTGGAAGATTTTGGACATGGTCATCCTGATCCTAATCTAACGTGAGTTTAACTCTTTATTTTATAAAATTGTCTTTTCACCTGAGAAAAATATATTTGATGGGTTGTTCATTTGACAGATATGCAAAGGATCTTGTCAACATTTTGTATGCTGAAAATGGTCCTGATTTTGGAGCTGCTAGTGATGGTATGTGAGTTTCATGAGTTTCTTTTGTTTGTTTCTCCGCATCTAATTTCCTCAGTAAACTATTAAAATTCAATGTTCATATTGTATTTGTTGTGCAAATATTGTTATGGTACACTTATGAGAAAGGATCTATCTCGTGTAATATGGGTCCACCACAATTTTCAACATATTGCAGAAGATGCAATTGATGTATGCTTGCACAACAATGTTTTGTCTGTTTACTTAATGTTGTTCAAGTATTTCATTTTTATTGTTTTTTCTCCAGGTGATGGTAATAGAAATATGATTTTAGGAAGATGTTTCTTCGTAACTCCTTCAGATTCTGTAGCAGTTATTGCAGCCAATGCAAGAGAAGCAATTCCATACTTCAAGGATGGTGTTAAGGTAGAAAATTTATCCACTCGTTACTGTTAGGTGTAAATTTTTACAGAGAAAAAAAATGCCATTTTCCTTCATTTTAATTTCAGGGTCTTGCTAGATCAATGCCAACAAGTGGTGCTCTAATGTGTTGCAGAGAAATTGAAGCTTCCCTTTTTTTAGGCATGTTTTAATTTATTTTATTTTGTATAATTGTTTATATTTTTCTAAACTATTTTAAATAGAGTCTCAAATATTTATAAGCATAGTTCTTTAATAACAAAGATGGACTTGGGTTCAGGTCCCCACTGGTTGGAAATTTTTTGGGAATCTTATGGATGCTGGGAAGTTATCAGTTTGCGGGGAAGAGAGTTTTGGAGCAGGCTCTGACCACATTCGTGAGAAGGATGGCATCTGGTAAGTATTCCACATGTTTTTTTAAGTTTATATAATTTGATTTAATTTTATGTTTCCGGGCTACTACTTTGGTATATCTTGAAATTATTAGAATTCTGAAAAACAATGTTGACCATTTAGAATGGTAATGTCTATGTGTTCCCGAAGAAAAGAAAATTTGTTGTGTATCTTGTGTTTACAGGGCTGTTTTAGCTTGGCTTTCTATTATTGCGCACCGCAACAAAGACAAGAAGGCAGGGGAGAAACTGATCTCTGTGGCTGATGTTGTGAAGGAACACTGGGCAACTTATGGAAGAAATTTCTTTTCTAGATATGACTATGAGGTAGGTGTCATCATGGCTGCAATTGAAGTTTCATTTGTAACATGATCTTGGCATTTCAGTTTTATCTTTTGATTTTCTTAGTAAAATGAGCATGGTTATGTGTAATGGTTTATTTTACAAATCCATCTCCTTCATGTAGGAATGTGAATCTGAAGGTGCCAATAAGATGGTAGCATACCTACGAGAGACTGCATCAAAGAGCAAGACTGGTGATAAGTATGGTAAGTTGCTACTAACAATTTCTCTTAATCTTGATGATCCTTTCTTGTGTATATCATAAGTGTGAAATTCTCTTGCAGGAAGCTATGTCCTCCAATTTGCAGATGACTTCACATACACTGATCCTGTGAGTTTTCACATTCGTTTACATCTTTTAATTTAAGGTCAAGAAATTATGATTCTTGCTTGATATGGATCCAACTTATTAAATGTGTAGGTAGACGGAAGCGTGGTATCAAAACAAGGTGTTCGGTTTGTTTTTAGCGATGGCTCGAGGATTATATATCGTTTATCAGTAAGTGACATCTGTTTTATTTCCCCACCATTTCTCCGTCAAGAATCTGAAATCCATAGTGGAATTTATGTACCACTAAATGCAAATGTTTGCTATATTTTTTTAGGGAACTGGTTCTGCAGGTGCAACTGTTAGAGTTTACATTGAACAGTTTGAACCTGATGCCTCCAAACATGACCTTGATGCTCAAGTTGCCTTAAAACCATTAATAAGTTATATTCATTTCCAAAACCAGTAACTCTGATGTGCAGATTATGTGCAGATTTGGTATTAACTGTTTTGTTTATCATTTTTTATACCATTGATTTTTCTATTGATATGCAGATTTAGCACTATCTCTGTCAAAGCTCAAAGACTTCACAGGAAGGGAGAAGCCTACAGTGATCACATAATGTACTTTATGTTAATTGTAATATTGCATATGAAGGTTGGTTGTCAAATTCAGTTTTGGTTACTCAAGCTTTTTGGAGCAATATAAGTATGGTAGTTAACTTATTTGTCAAATATGGAGGATTATTTATGTACCCAAATAATGTATTGTAGTGACAATAATTTTGTGCTCTGCAAAAGGAGCTGATCTTTTTAAAATTTTGTCCAATTACATTATGGAGAAATTAGAGTTGCATCTCGAGTATAATAGCAACTTAACTATGTGTTCTAATGCAGTAAATACTAAGTAGTTAGTCTTCCAATTTTAATATCCTTTATTTTATTTTTTGATATATCCTTAACAAGTCAAAATTTGACGTCTTTACCTATATAATCTTGAAGGGTAGAGGGTTTGATTGGGTAAATTATTACGAATTTTTTTAAATATACTTTTTAAAGATTTTGTACAGTACTCTACCTACTCGGAGCTTATCGCCATATATCTCGGACACGTCAGTCTGATCAAAACACACGTGCATCTGATACTCTAGGCACGTATATGTTAGTTCCCCAAGAATCTCGGGAAAGCCGAGATTCATTCAAATGAACCCTTACGGCAATTAAAGCTCTAGCTCTATAAAAACAGCGCTCACATAAGCAGAGAAAACACATGAAGCATATACCTCCTCTAAAGAAAATCACTTCACCTTCTGAAGTCCTCTGCTGGAATAATCTCTTTCTCAATTTCATATATATACATATATATCTGATCTTTTGTTTTATCTTCATACTAACTTGGGCGTCGGAGTCCCTTTTGCAGGTACTACGCTCGGGTCCAAGATCACAAGAAAATTGTCGGTCCCAATAAAACTACTGAGCGGAGGTCAGCACAGGACCGAAGTATACAGCGGCAACCCCATCCTTGCAAGAACATTTGGCGCCCACCAGGGGGCCGACGTCGATTCCTTCCCACCCGAGGATATAACCATTTTTAGCTCACCCATATCTGTTACGCCTTCCTCCCTTTTTGTAGGAAAAGAACTATGACGGACCATTCAGAGACTCAACAAACTCCCCGAACAAATGCTAATCTCGCGGCCACAAACGCTGTGCTCCTCGCAGAAAACCAGCGGATGGCTGAACTATTAGCAGCAATGCAAAACGACGGAGATCGGAAGATTGATAGTGTTGAGTTAAGAAATTAATAAATTTAATTAGTGATGACAAACATTATTTTTGGGCAAAATAAATAGTTAGTGTTGATTAATTATAATTGCATCTTACTAATTATTTAGTGTTGCAGGCCAAAACTCAACATTGCAACAACCTAATATAAAAGCAAGCAACCCAAACTGGTTGAAATCAAGAAACAAGGTTGGCGGGCTATAAAGCAAGGAAAGCCCAAAGAAATCAAAGCAAGATAATTAATGGTCTGAATTTGAGTAGAACCCGATCCAAGCCCGAATTGATTTCAAATTTCTCTCACTTGCTTTCACCAACTCAACGTTCTTCTCTTCTTTGACCATGTCAAATCACAAACTCAGAAAAGTGAGAAAGAGAAAGAGAAAGCTTCTTCTCTAAGGTGATCATCAAAGAAGCAAGAAAGAGAAAGTCCAAGCTTGAAACTCAGAAGTCTAATCACCCATTTCAAACCAAATCAAGCTTAGGTTAAAGGTAACACATTTCCTTTTACATGCAACACACTTTCTTCTCTTCATCTTCAACTCTCTGCCACTCCATTTCGGGTTATATGGAAAAGAGGATTTATGTTCCTCACTGCTGTGCATCAATGGTTGAGAATATGTCTTGGGGACCAAGTTGTGTTTCAATGGTCAAGATCTAGGTTTACCATTGAAGAAATCTTTTCTGCTGTTAAAGTAGCTTTCGGTCAACCAAGGAAGGTCAGAAGCAAAGTTTCCATTGTGATGATTAATGGGAAAAAGTGAGACAGTGGGTTGGTGAAGCTCAAGGCTCAAAAAGTTGACCTAGGAAGAGCAACAAAGCAACATGCAAGGAGATAAAAGAAGACTTTCTGCTCATTCAGAACCAAGGAGAGATAACCAGAGTATTGAGATTTTGTTCTGAGAAGTGTTCTTTGAGAGAGTTCAACTAACTGGACAGTGTGACCTAATCAAAGGTGCCTTCCGCCAGTATGAAGAACTGAATCAGATGCTTGCTAATCTGGTTTTCGCATAGCACAAAGGCTGTTGATGAAGTCAATCTCCTTCATGTTTTACTGATTGTAATGTACTTTTCTAAGTTTATCTTTCTATAATTTCTTGTGAGAAAAGGCACTGTGAGAAAGCTCAAGTAAAAGCCATGAGTGGAAAAAGGCTGAGTGATACACTTGAGAGAAAAGCCTAGAGTTATTTTCTGATTTCTTTAGGTTGGTTAAGTGTCTTATATCTTGTACCTGTTAGGTATCCCTTTCTTAGTTGGGTTAGCACTAAGAGTGACTAGTTAAGTGTTAGCATAACCAATGTCAAGTTAGGTTAGAACTTGAGTGTGAAATTGGTGTATGTAATACTTTTAACTATAGTGGAAATTCCTCCATTGTTGTGGAGGAGACTGGACGTAGGTTGCATAGCACAAGGCAACCGAACCAGGATATATTCTGGTGTTAGCTTTTCTCTTCTCTGCTGTGTTCTGTTTTCTGATATTCATGAGACAAAAATAAATTGTCTCATAAATTTCCGCTGCTGAGTACAAACAGAATCAGAATTGAAAGTTTGATTTAAAAGGTCATAACACCAACTTAAAAAGGAAGGCATAGTTTCAACCCCCCTTCTCTAAGCCTATCACAACCTTTAGATAGCAAAAGGACAAACGATGAACAACACGAGGAGCATCAGTCAGAGTCCAATGCTAAGACAGTAGAAACTCCACCCAAGTCCGGGAGACGCCGAGCTAACCCATTCTCCGAGGAGATAATGAGCTATAAGATGCCACATAATTTTACACTCTCGATGACCTTAACGCCATACAAGGGGATCGGAGACCCAAAAGTTCATGTCACCAAGTTTGAATCCATGATGTATCTGAACAGTGATTGCGACCCTATTCTATGCCGATCTTTTCCTACTTTCCTAGATGGAGCTGCTTTACTATGGTTTTCTAATTTGCCTGCAGGATCCATAACCAGCTTCGACGAATTCACCAAGATGTTTATCAATCATTTTGCAGCATCCAAAATTTATGTGAGAGACTTGGATTATCTCAGCACGATCAAGCAAGGTTCGCATGAAAGCCTCAAGGATTACATGACGCGGTTCACTACGGCGGCCATGAAAATCCCCGACTTAAACCCAGAAGTACAGTTGCATGCTATCAAAAGTGGCTTACGACCAGGAAAATTCCAGGAAGCCATAGCTGTGGCTAAGCCGAAGACGTTAGAAGAATTCCGAGATAAGGCCACAGGACAGATCGAGATAGAGGAATTGCGAGAAACACGGAGGAGTGAAAAACTGTCATCACGAAAAGATGATGACAAGCCGAGCAGGTCTATTATTAAAGATAATAGAAAATATTTTAAGCTAACTCCAAAATTTGATTCATATACCAGGTTCAACACAAGAAGAGAGGACATCATAAAGGATATATTGCACAACAGACTCATAAAGCCACCAGTAAAAGCGGAAACGTATCAAGATCAAAAGTACGTAGACAAAGGAAAGCATTCCACCAGAAGTTCGGTCACACCACGGACGAGTGTGTAGTAGCCAAAGACCTATTGGAGAGACTGGCAAGACAAGGACTGCTAGACAAGTACATCGGTTCAAGGAGCCAGAAGGAAACAGCTGACACGAGTAAATCGAAGTGTAGCTCAGACCGAAGGGATAAAGGAACATGGCGGGACCAGTAGAAACCCCCACCTCCAAAGGGGTCATAAACTACATATTAGGAGGTTTCGCCAGATGAGGAATGACAAATGCAGCAAGGAAGCGAAGCTACAGGGCCATGATGGCAATAGAAAAGACACAGCAAGATTGTTCGACTCCAAATTCTTCGGCAGACATCAGATTCAGTACATTTGACTTCAAATCACGAGTTCCAAACCTAGGCGACCCAGTAGTGATCTCGGTAAACATGGGAGAACTGACAGTGAAAAAGGTGTTACTCGATCCAGGAAGTAGCGCCGATGTCCTGTTCTACTCCACATTCAAGAAGATGCAGTTAAGTGGTAAGTCACTACAGCCATCAGGAGGAGAACTAGCAGGCTTTTAAGGAAAAAGAGTACCCATATCAGGATACATCTGGCTGAGAATAACATTGGGAGAACCCCCAAACTCCAAAACACTGGATATTCAATTTCTAGTGGTCGACTGTGTTAGTCTTTACGATGTCATCTTTGGACGACCATCGCTTAACTCCTTTGGAGCAATTGTTTCCACTATTCATTTGTGTGTCAAGTTTTCCTTACAGGATGACAAAATAGCAACAGTCCACGCCAATCTAAGGAGGCCAGACAATGCTACAATGCTAGCTTGAAGATTACAAAGGAAATCGTCTTGAGAATCAATTCGGTATACAACTCGGAGCGTATCCCACGCCTAGCCGAGATGGATCCTAGAGACGACCACAGTCGCCCTTCACAACGGACGATCTAGTAAAGGTAACATTAATTGCAGATAATCAGTATACTAACATTGGATCGGCTTTTTCTGTAGAAACAAAGCAAAATCTGAAGAACATTCTGAAAGCCAATGCCGACCTATTCGCTTGGACCCCGGCCGACATGCCAGGGATTGATCTGAACTTCATCTGCCACAAACTAGCAGTCAACCCCAATGCTCGACCTATAAGACAGAAGAAGTGCAACTTGGGAACAAAAAGAAGAAATGCAGCAGCAATAGAAACACAAAAACTGCTCGATGCAGGTTTCATAAGAGAAGTCCGATTTTCTTCATGGCTAGCAAATGTGGTCATGATCAGGAAAAATTCAGGGAAATGGTGAATGTGCGTGGACTTCACAAATTTGAACAGGGCATGCCCAAAGGACTCATACCCATTGCCAAACATTGAAAGACTTGTTGACAACACTTCAGGTTACAAAGTGCTGAGCTTTATAGACGCTTACTCTGGATACAATCAGATCCAAATGCACCCAAACGATGAAGACAAAACAGCTTTCATAACTGACCAAGGTAACTTTTGTTATAAAGTAATGCCTTTCGGATTAAAAAATGCAGGTGCCACTTATCAGAGGCTCATGGACAAAGTATTCAAAAAACAAATAGGAAGGAATATCGAAATATATGTCGACGACATGGTCGTCAAATCCAGTTCAGAAACACAGCATGAATCCGTCTTAAACGAGGTCTTTCAGCAACTCCAAATGCACAACATGAGGTTAAATCCAAAAAAAATGTGCATTCGGAGTAAAAAAGGGGAAGTTCCTTGGATTCTTATTAACAAATCGAGGTATAGA
Organism: Arachis hypogaea; assembly: GCF_003086295.3. Lineage (NCBI taxonomy): Eukaryota > Viridiplantae > Streptophyta > Magnoliopsida > Fabales > Fabaceae > Arachis > Arachis hypogaea. The sequence goes on from NC_092044.1 coordinate 110,055,613, forward strand.
AGCCAATCCAGATAAATGTCAAGCAATCCTAAACATGCAGTCACCAAAGACGATCAAAGAAGTACAGAGACTAACAGGATGCTTGGCCGCCTTGTCAAGATTTTTACCAGCCGCGGCGACAAGATCTTGCCATTTCTTCAAGACTATGAAAAAGTCAGATGAGTTCTCTTGGACAGACGAATGTGAAAAGGTGTTTACCGAATTCAAACAGATTCTGGGATCACCACCTATACTGCAGAAACCATAGCATGGTAAACCCTTATCACTATTTCTTTCAATTTCTACTAACACTATCAACTCGGTCCTTGTAACAGAAATAGGGAAAGAGCAATATCCAATGTATTTCGTAAGCAAAATCCTGCAAGACGCTGAAACAAGATACTCAATGATTGAAAAATTGGCATATGGCTTAGTAATCACCGCCCGATGTCTGAGACATTATTTCCATACACATCCGATCATAGTTCGAACAAGCCACCCTCTGCAACAAATATTAGCAAAACCAGATTTAGCAGGTCGATTGACAAAGTGGCAATCAAACTCTCTGAATTTGACATATCTTATCAATCAAGGGGATCACCGAAGGCACAGGCATTAGCCGACTTTGTCTCCGAACTCACAGGTAAGGATGAACTTACCAAATCCTGGGAACTGTACGTGGTCGGAGCATCAAACTAGAATGGATGCGGAGCAAGGATTCTGTTGAAAGACGACAATGGAGTCCATGCAGAACAATCAATCAAGTTTCTCTTTGAAGCAACCAATAACCAGGCCGAGTATGAGGCCTTGGTCGCAGAATTGAGGCTAGCCAAAGAAGCAGGAATCTCAGCCCTAAAAGTACACTACGATTCGTTGCTCGTGGTGCAACAGGTAAATGGCCAATTCCAGGTACGCGACCCGCTTCTAGAGAAGTATTTGATGATGGTTAAAGAGCTTATGAAATATTTTCAACACTTCGAAATTTTACACATACCTAGAAAACAAAACAATAGGGCTGATATTTTATCCAAGTTAGCCACTCATAGAATGACAGATCATACAGATAAACTACACCACATTAGTCTAACGGAATCCAGTTTAGAAGCAAAGTTAGTTTTGAGTGTGACACAGGTGGAAGATTGGCGAAAACCATACGTCCACTATTTACAGAACGGGAAAATACCAGAAGATGAAAATTCGAGAACATTCAGGTACAAAGCAAGCCAATACACTTTACTAGGATCAAATCTGTACAAGCGAGGTATATCTCGACCTCTCTTGAAATGTCTCAGCCGAGAAGAAGCCGAAAACGTGGTAAATGAATTACACGACGGCGTTTGCGGACACCACACTGGAAGTAGAAGTTTGGCCACAAAGATACTCCGAGTAGGTTACTACTGGCCGATGTTAAGCAAAGACTGCGAAATGAAAGTCCAAAGCTGTGACGCCTGTCAGAGATGTGCACCACTCATACATAACCCGGCCGAACTCCTACATACATCAGACATCAGCTGGCCATTTCATAAATGGGGAATGGATATACTCGGACCATTCCCAATCTCTACAGGGTAGGTAAAATTCCTTTTGGTTGCTATCGACTACTTCACGAAATGGATAGAAGCTCAGCCGTTAGCAAAGATCACAGCCGAAAAGGTACAAAATTTTATTTGGAAGTCTGTCATATGTAGATTCGGCTTACCAAGAGAAATTGTATCCGACAATGGTAGGCAATTTACCGACAAAAAGATTGCATCATATCTGACAGATTTGCATATTAAACATCGTTTTTCTTCATTCGAGCACCCACAAACTAATGGGCTCGCGGAAGCTAACAAAGTTATCTTGCAGGCATTAAAAAAGAAGTTAACAGATGCTAAGGAAGGATGGGCCGAGCTTATCCCAGAAGTATTGTGGAGTTACAACACGACTCCGTACACAACAACAAAAGAAAGTCCATTCCGATTAGTATATGGCACAGACTGCATGATACCTATAGAAATCAGCCGAGGATCAATACGGACTTAGTACTTTGACAAACGTGACAACTCGGAAACAAGATCGGCCGAACTTGACCTCATACACGAGGACCGCGAACTCACCAAACTGAGACAACAAGCGATGCAGGCAATAATGAAGAGGCAATACAACAAAAGGGTCAGACCAAGAACACTAAAAGAAGGAAACCTAGTACTAAGACAAATGAAAGAAGCTCCGAAACCACAAGGACATGGGAAACTAGCCGCCAATTGGGAGGGCCCATACCGCATTTCTAAAGTCATTGGCAAAGGAGCATACATTCTTGAAACACTAGAAGGCAAACCCATACCCAGGACATTGAATATTTCATCTTTGAAGACATATTACAGTTAACTCTTAAGTGTAAGCGCAAACTAGCCAAGTACACTTTTTCCTGATCACGAGGTTTTTATCCCTAAGGAGGGTTTTACTCGGACAGGTTTTAACGAGGCCGACCACTTCGTAAAATAAGACATCAAATACATATCAATAATATTCAGTTGCATAACATGTGATACTCATCATTAGCAAAAGTCAAAACAACATCATTACCGACCACTAAAGTCGGTCGAAAAGATCGCAAAATGCAAGAAGTGATATTAAAGCAATCCTTATCATTCAAACACACGCAGGAAAAAGTCAAATTAAACGATCATACATGAGCTTCTGATACAGCTCTAAACATTTTTTCAACTGTCGTCAAGATTGGATACCAAAATATTAACAAAAGTCTGAAACAGAATCAGTCTTAAACTAAAACAAAAGTATCACATTTTCCTACTTTCAAATACAATCATACTTTCAGGCAGGGGGAGGAATATTTTCACCATGATCCTCACCCGCCTCATCTTGAACAAGCTTTCCATCAATCACGATCTTCGTTACATCAAGCCGGTCGACATCAAACTCAGGAATGAAAAGCGAAACTTGGGAAACAGCTCGGTCAAAACCAGACGTAAACATTTCAATACCTTAATCTTCCAATTCATTGATCCGAGCAATCATCTCACCTTTCACCTTGTCATTATCCCTTATCTCACTTTGAAGTACATGAATCTGATCATGAAGACGAGCCACTTCATCTTCATAGTAACTTCAGAAACCTTTTCTTCTTGATCTTTCATCTTGGCAGTAATGTCAATAATAACTCATTCTTTCTCTTTAATCGTTCGTTCTAAAGAAGCAAACTTCTCAGCATGAATCTGCTGCTCGTCCCCGATCAATTCGGTAGTACGGCCAACACAAAGCAAACGAGCAGTAACATTTTACAAAAAGCAAATCAAATACAATAAACAACATGAAAAGGAAAAAACAAAAACAAAAGAAAATTCACATACCTGAACATATTTTCCCAAAGCTTCCATACCAACTCGGCGAGTAAGAAGCATGTCCCCTGGATATTGGGAAGCCCTATCAGAAAGCTCAGCCAAAGGGAAGTTCTCACTCCAAAGAGAATGAGAATTCGCCCCTGGTATAAACCCATGAAGACTTCGCTGACGATCAAATGCCAACTTTGAACTTTCAGTAAATTCTTTACCCCTCCAGATAATACTTCCAACGAGTCTTCAGAAACATCTCTCTTCCTCTTCGAAGAAGCTGGTTGAGCAGTAGAAAAAGCAACTTCCCCTGCACCAGTCTTAGAAAAACCAGAAATACCAGCACCTTTATCATTTTTCTTATCAAGAAAAGTCTGTAGGCGAGATGAAGTCAGATGCGGAACTCGCCCTCCTACAGATAGAAACAAGAGCTTATAGACCAGACAAGAACAGAACAATTAATAAAAAGTACATATTTATATTACCTATGTAAGTCATTAATCCCTCCTTATCACTTTCCTTCTCAAAATGCAATATCTTAGGAATCGACAAACACTCGCCGGCAGCCAAATTTTCAATTAAAAATTCCACCACTAAGTCCTCCTCCTCACTTCTATAAGCCTCAAGCACTTGCATGGGCTCAGAACACCAGTATAATGGAAATTTTTCTATCAGCTCATCGTCAAGGTAAAAAGGATATTCGGTCTCTATGGATCGAACTTTAACAAACAAAGGTTTAAAATTTTCGAAGGAAGACTTGTACAGAAAAAAATGGAACAACCAGGAAAGCTACTCAAAAATATCCATAGACCCCTTCGAACCCCTTTTGACTGAAACAGAGAAAAAAAAATACCCAAAGAAGGCAGATACTCAAGAAAGTCCATCAAACACTGGAAAGCCCGTAAAAATGCCCAAGAATTTGGGTGTAATTGGGAAGGAGCACAGTTAAGCTGTGTCAATACATCACACTCGAAAGGTGAAAAAGGAAATCTAACATGCAACTCAGTAAAGCAAAGAGTGTACATATAAAAATATCCCCAATCCCCCCTACGCTCACAAACCCTATCCTCACTGGAACAAGGAAGAATTTCAACGGCAATACCAGAATAGTCCTTAACTAGCTTTATACTACGAAGCTCCTTCAACGACTCAGAAGTAGAATATGAAGAAGCACGCGTTTTTACATCATCATCTACCTAATGGAAATGATCATCCTTCTTAACTTCAACCACTTTCACTTTATCTTTTTCCTTATCCCTAACCATTTTTTTCCTAACAGCAATAGAGAATCAAAAGCGAAAAGAAGGAAGCAGAGCGAGGAGAATCAATCTAACCTTTCGAAGCCATTCTAACCGCCAAAGCCAGATAAAAAGTAAAAAGGTGAAAACTTTGAAACAAAAATCCAAACAAACGATATGACAAACCCACTAAACAAGCAGGAGACCCAAAAGGAACAACTGTTGAAGTACCCTAGGTCAAAACGGTTCAAATCCGGTCATTAAGGAACTTAATTGCACCACGTTCACCAAAAAATGGGAAAGTAAGTTTTTGGCACGTTCACCAAAATGAAACGCCTCAAAAAACATGAATGGAGTTTTAAAACGCAGCGTTGAGCTTGGGGGCTACCAAGTACAAACCAACGCCGAGATATAAGTCGTCCAAAAGCTCAACTTGCTATAAATTAAAACTAAAGACACAAGTTAAGCTTGGGGACTGTGTACAGTGTCCTACCTACTCGAAGCTTATCGCCATATATCTCGGCCACATCAGAGAACGGAGCTTATCGCCATATATCTCGGACACATCAGTCTGATCAAAACACACGTGCATCTGATACTCTAGGCACGTATACGTTAGCTCCCCAAGAATCTCGGGAAAGCCGAGATTCATTCAAATTAACCGTTACGACAATTCAAGCTCTAACTCTATAAAAACAGCGCTCACATAAACAGAGAAAACACATGAAGCATATACCTCCTCTAAAGAAAATCATTTCACCTTCTGAAGTCCTCTGCTGGAATCATCTCTTTCTCAATTTCATAAATCTATATCTGATCTTTTGTTTTATCCTCGTACTAACTTGGGTGTCAAAGTCCCTTTTGCAGGTACCACGCTCGGGTCCGGGTTCACAAGAAAATCGTCGGTCCCAATAAAACTACTGAGCGGAGGTCAGCACAGGACTGAAGTATACAGCGGCAACCCCATCCTTGCAAGAACAGATTCTATAGAAAAAAATAAAAATAATTTTATGTTTGGATATTTTATATAAATTTTTTTTAAATTTATTAATTATATTTAAGTACAATATAAAAATATTTTTTATTTATTTATAATTTTAAAAATAGTTTTTTAAGTTTTTTCAAAAAAAATATAAATTATAATTAAAACAAAGATATTTTTATTTTTTTATTACTTTTATTTTTACTATTAAAATTTTGTCAAATATACTAAAAAATAATAAAAGATAATATTTTTTATTGAAAAATATTTTTTCAAAAGAGAAACATTATTATTATTTCTGTTATTAAGTGATATTGTCAAGGATGATCTTTTAGTATTTAATATGTTTTAACATTTTTTTCTATCTTACTTAAAAAATGTGTAGTAAAATATCACACTTTTTATCACATGAGAGAAAAATTGAGAGAATTTATTTCTCTACTAATAATATTCTTAAGATTTAGAATAAGTTGATTTTTTTTACTTACTCATTTTTTATTTTATTTAAATATCGGATACAATATTTGTCTTTATAAAAAAGAAGCACAATATTTTATTTATAATCAAATTATTTTGGCTTAATAAATACGTTCTTAATCTTATCACATCAACATTTAGCCTATCATAATAATACTCAACAAAACAAACTAAATAGAGACATTTTAAATTGTATTAAAACTAAAAGAAAAATTTATAAGGCCAAAACAAACAAATAAAAAGAATTGTTTTATAAGAATCAAAAACTTATTTAACTCAACTATTTTCTATATTTTTATAGGATTCCAACGTGCAATGAGTCCCGATCAACATTTTGTCAAACAATTTTCCACTTATTTGCAAAATTATATGACCGTGAGGTTTGAATAAGTTTGCAGTAAAAGTAATGCAAAGGTGGGATGATTGTTGAGGAAGATAAGTGTGAGCTTATAGATGGATATATACGAGACAATAATGAATGACAGCAACATGGCATGATTCATTGATTCTTGGTGGTAAGGCCCATGGCTTATAAAGGTTACAGTGACCCGCACATATTGCTTGTCTCCTGTGGTGGTTCAGACATGGCAAGGTGGCTATCTTAACAAGATCATATGAAAAGATGTACTTCCTTCTCTCTCTCTATCTCCCTTCATCCCTTCATCTCATGACCTCGTCAGCTTTCCATAACATCAAATCTGCCCAATCAACCAACGTTACTTTGGACCATTATTATTTCATATTATCTCCCAACTTTATTTATTTATTTAATTTGCATGTGCTTGCCAACCCAAAGCCATATGCACAAGCAAAATTAATTAGTAACTAATTATAGCATATTGTACAACGTCATATTTTCTTATAGGTAAATACTCATTGTTTTCATATACAGTTGATAGTTGAGAGACGTTAGATAACAATTTAGTCAAACATATAAAATTATTTTACGATTTTCAACAAATAACTTTATATCAAAACAACGTGAATTTTCACATTTTTTATAACTTCAAAACACTGATGTATTAGATACACTACTGAGAAGCAAAATGAAGCAATATGAGTTCCATTATACTAATTGCATTTTGCCTTAGAGAAGCAGAATGAACACTATGAAATTTTTCCAACCAAAACTGAAGTTTCTTGCTGAGATCTGGATGATGTGTTTGATCTTGAATGAGACAATATTTCTTCTTGAAGACAGATATTGGCGCTTGACTTAGAGACAGAGTTACATAAATGGCCAAAATAATAATGAGAATCTAATTGTATATTCAATTATTTCAGGTGAGAAATTAAAGTTGGATTGTGCTCTAAACTTATCTTGTTCTTCATTAGTTGACACACTAGAACCACTACTTTGAGATGCTAAGCTAAGCCATCATGCATTATTGTTCTAAATTAAAGATAACTTTGAGGATGATAAATACAAACAGAGATTTCAAAATCTTCATGCTAGTAGTGGAGGCTGATCAGAAATTTGACCAAATTTGGTGGCCTCGATCCATTTGTCAGATATTTGTATTCTGTGTTACGTTCTTCCATAACCAATTATGTATTATATGCAAAATATCTTTGTGACTGCTACTAATTAATTCATGTTTGAATAGGTAGTTTTAATTTGTTCCTAGCAATGCTGAACTATAGAAACTGGAGTTAGTTGAAAAGTAGAACAAACATATCTAGCCTAAAATTTGTTAAGACTACGAAGTCAATGATTGATCTACAAATAGAGTGCCGCAATAAAAAAATCTCGACAAGTCAACACCGTCAAATGGATTAGTGGACTATACGTAATAATTGTATGAAGAAACTTAGATCAAAGAATAAATTTTAAGATAGAGGAACGTACATATACCACGAGATCTTGTCGGGTACCATGTACCCAATTTGTAACTGGAAAAGAAAAGAAATGGATTGGAATTACTCACCAGAAAAAGAAAATTAAAGGGAATCAGTATGAGCACCAAAGTGAGGTTTAAGATAGAATAATGATGCTTAAGCTTCTACGCACAACACATAGAAAGTAAAAGAAGACAAAATTGCATCTGATGTCACTTTCACTTTACAACACTAGTTGTTGTTAACCTTTTATCTAATTAAAAATACAGAAAAATTTACGTGTCTTCGTATAAAACTGATAATTAAAATCTATTAGATGATTTAATATATATATTAGATTAAATTATTATTTAGTAATTTTTAACTATTAACTTTATATAAAAATAATTGTATATAAAATTTTATCTTAAAAATATCATTGTATTAGTATCTATTACATAGTGAAACAACTATTTAATTATAAAAAATAATATAATAAATCACAAAAATATTATATGTATATTAAAAATTAATTATAAAATTAATTATTATATATTTATATATAAATTTATATAATATATTTATTTTTAATGTATATTTTATATTTTAATATATATTTTATAAGTATAACTAATATAGTAACTGATTTTTAGTGTATAATTTGGTATAGTTTTACAAAGTTTATTCTATTCAATAAAATTATTTTAAATTTAATATAGTTAAGATCAAATAAATTCAATATTTTTTAATTATCTAATATAATAACATTATCAATTAAGTCTAAATTTTAAATTATCAAATTTTAATCAAAATATGTAATGCACCTTTTATAAATAAACATTATTAAATGCTCTCAGATTAAAATAAAAAAAATTTACTTTGTCCAACTAATTTATGTCATATATACTACTAAAATATTATTATTATATATAAATATTTATTGATGACTTATTTTTCAATTAATATATTAATGAAAAAGTTATAATTTTCACGTATAGCACCGAATAATGTTTCTAGTAGGTGTATGTTATACAATTTTCATTTGAAATACATTCTAAACCTCAAACATTAGCATCTTTATATATATAAAAAAATATTGCTATCACAATAGTTCCATTTGAAATACCTAATTATTCAACAAAGATAAGGAGAGATTATCTCAATTAAATTAATTTAATTAATACACATATAATTAGATTTGTTATAATAAATCGATTTTGTTCTAATTTATTAAAAAATGAGGAATGCTACACATATAAATCATTTTTGTTTATAAGTCTTACAAGTTGGGCCTAACACGCGCGTTACAGAAGAAGAAGCGTGAATATAAATGACTTGTATGATTTGTATGGAAAAGCGTTCTCTCTTTGCCTTCGATCTCCTTCTGTTTTTTTCGATTTTTTTCGATTTTCATGGTTTCTGAAATCAAGCTTTGAAATTATTTTGAAGATGATGGAACTTCAGAAATACACCCGAACGATTACAAAAATACATCCAAACGATTATAGAAATACATCCAAAAGATTACAGAAATACACCCAAACAGTTACAGAAATAAACCAAACGATTACAGAAATACACCCAAAGGATTACAGAAATACACCCAAAGGATTTAAGAAATACACCCAATATAGGGAGAGACAGTATATTTCTTCTTGAAATCAATACACCCAAAGAATTATAGAAATACACCCAAAAGATTACAAAAATACACCCAAAGAATTTAAGAAATACACCCAAAATTCGTTGAAGTACACCTTATGCATAATTCAGAACTCTTTCTCTTTTTCCTCCTCATCTTCTGCTGCTGCTTTTTCTTCTTCAAAAACGATTTCAGAGCTTGATGTCAAAAAACAATGGAAACCGAAAATAACGAAGAAAGAAAACAAAGAGAAAAGCACGTAAATGAAGAAGAAGAACAGGAAGAGGAAGAAGAACGTGTAGCAAGAAGAAGAAGAAGGAAAAAGAGAAGGCAAGAAACGTACCTTGAATAATGTTTCTTCGTTTTTTCTAGTAATTTTGATGAAGGAGAAAGAGAAAACGAAAAAAGGAGAAAAAATTTCAATAAAAAAAGAGGGAGGAAGAGAAGAAAAAGAGACACAAAAAAAGAAGAAGAAGAAGAAGAGGAAGAGGAAGAGGAAGAAGAAGTACGGAGAAAGAAGAAGAAGAAAAAGAGGCACAAAAAAACGTGAAACAGCGTGTTTATAAATGACTTGTATGACTTGTATGGAAAATCACTTGTATATGGAGAATTACTTTTAAAAAATAAATTATTAATCAGTTTAATAAAAATGTTCGATAATAACATGACACATGTAAACATCTTTTAAAAAAGATATTTTTAGTGTCTTTATTAAAGTGGTCTCCTTTAAAATATAATCCTCATTTCAACTCTAAAATTTTCCAGGGATCTTTATCTTCATCTAATCATCTCAACGATTTTTTTTTGTCTCCATATATATGCATCTGTATTGTGATCTTCGAATATCTTTATAGATATCCAAATTTACAAATTTTCGTTGTCATTTCTAATTGAAGGAGACATTACAAAACTCTTTCTATTATTCGCGAGCATATAAATATAAATTTTTATCTGTATGCAAACTAAATAGTTTGATATGATATGAAGCTCATCTAAATCTGACTTTAAACATATAAATGTCGACCATGATAGTAGATAGTGTGGTACTGCTTTTCCCACTGGGAAAACATGCACTAACTGTTTATATAATAAAGTGATGATAACGTAAATCGCAGTTGGTGTGGCAATGGAAGTAAGATGGTGATGGAAACTGACACACTTGTGTCCCTCGCAATTATGGAGGAAAGAATACCAACAGGGGGTTGCTTAATGGATGGCTTAATGAGTAATATGCCATGGCAAGATAAGAAAGCTGCCCAACTACAAGAACCTCATGAGCTTTGGGCCTTACTATTACAAGTATAAAGTGGGTTCCATCTATTTTTCATCACAAACAAATAGCACTTCTTGCTTTTCTCCTTGTTTTTTTTTCTCCCATTAAACGTAGAATCATGATTTGGGGGTGGATTATTTGTTGTTTTGGAACTTTTTGAGTTTGTCCGATGGTTAGTTTATTAGTTCGTTTAAGTAAATGTCGATAGTTTGAATTTAATCTCGTGCATGTAGCATGTAGCAATCCGTTGGTCAGCGGCAAACCTTTAAATAAAGCTCTGATTCGTGACGAATTAATCTTTGGTCTGCCAAATTAAAGAATATAAAAAAAATTAAAAAATGAATACAATGATAATATTCTCAAATGGAATTTAGTGGCACTATAAGATTTAGAAAATTTACAGGATTTGAATCTTGATTGTGACTAGAAAGTGATTATATAGAACTCAATGAGAAGGAGTGTGCGTTAAGACGTAACTTGATAAAAAATTGAGTTTAGTCATTATTAATTATAACGGGATTCTTTTTTCTTTTTATGTCGAAAAGAGTATTGTCTCATTGTTCTAAATAAGCAGTTATTTATATCAGAATAGGAATTAGGAGAAAGTAATAAGTGAAAATGGCAGTAAACTTAATACCAAAGCAGGAACCAAAGAGACTTTGATGAATGATGACATGAAATTCTCTAACTCTATATGCGTGTCATTTTGTTGTTCTGATAACTTTAGCTGGCACCAGCAGAAAAAAGCTTGTCCTTTTAAGGGTCTTTACCCTACTCTCCCATATATATTAGGCATTTGACACTCCTAAGTCCTAATATTAGTTCCACAAGATCTGCCATTTGATCCAAATCTAATAATCCAATTGTTCCGTAAATTTCCAATAAGATTTATCATTAAAATACTAACAACTGTTATATTCATGATTCAGTTTTGGTAGAGACATATCATAGTGGGAGTAGTCAGTGTTAGTAGTTAGTACTTGTGTTTTTGGCTTTCTCAATATGTATCAACTTACTACAGTTGCTTCCCTTTAAAAAGGTTCAGGACCTCTCTCAAACATACAATGAGTTGAGGGTAAAAAAGCACTATGAAAATTAATAATCACACATTCTACATATGAAGTCCATCACAAGGGTTTCAATACAGTCTAAAAGTACTTAATAATAGCTGTATCATTTAATAAATACTTGTACTTATATGACCAATGGATAATTAAATCAAACAATAAAAATTATATACCATGATATTAGATGTACAAATATTTTTGTAACCAAATCTAATTCAATTGGGATAAGCCCAAACAAAAAAATATATCTATACATCATTGTTTCTTGTAAACCTCGCTAAAATTGGTAAATAATTAGTCAATAAATCGAATTTTAAATAAGAATATTAGAAATGAAAAACAAATATCAAAATAGGATAAAGCTCGTCGAAATTAGAATTTTGATAACAATTTCAAAATTTTGGTCCAAGATCGGACCGGAAGAGCCGAACCAATTGAACTGGGATCCAAACCGGGCCTGTGGGTTCAACCGGACCCATAACATAAATGAAGCAGCAACTTCATCTTCTTCATTTCACAAAGCAACGAAACACAAACAGCAAGGGGGAGGAGATGAAACATAACCCTCACCTTTCCTTCTCACCACCATAACTCCTCCGTCCGGGCTCCGATCGCCGCACCGTTCGCGGCCACGCGCACAGCGCGTCGAGCTCTACCTTTCTATCCGAATAATTTCATTGGTAAGTCCCCTATTCAGTTCAGAATCTCTACCCCTCTTTCTTTGGTAAACTTAAAACTTATGGTGAATCTTGTCCAATTTCCATGTTCTAGGTTCAAGTTAGCTTCCGGAACTTGTGGGCTCAAGCTATTGAGCATATGGGTATGGTAAGAATACCCTAACCCTAGCTCAATCTTATTTTTGGTAATAGAAAACTGAATTGGAACATATATATGTGTATTAGGTGTAGTTTAAGAGGGTATTTATGCTTTGGACTTGCATTTGGATTACTTGGAGTTTTGTTGGTGACAAGGCTTGCTTTGGGGCTGTTTGTTTGAGTTTGGAGGAGACTGTGATTTTGTGTTGAGAGGCTGCCTTGGGTGAATTAAGTAATCGGCCAAGGTATGATTTAAATTTCGCACGTTTAATATTTATGGTGTTGCGAAAACTTAGGTTAGAAGAACCATATGATAGGTTGAATTTGTTAATGGCATTTAATGAGTAGCTTTGTGTTGTGTTGGTATAAATGTTGATGAACATTAAATGGGATGATGATGTTATTAATTCCATGTTGTTGGACTTGCTTATAATGGGTTGTGTTGATATTGTTATTGATGAGTTATGATTGGTAATTGTTAATGACAAGTTATTATGTTAAGTTGATGGGTTAATGTGTATGAAGGATTGATTTTGCTAATGGCATTTAAATTGGTATATTGGTGGGAGGTTGATAAATAAATGGTGTAAGTTGGTGTGTGTGAAATGTTGATATGAATAATGAACGGTTGTTGAAGTATGAGGTAAAAGTGAGTAATTATCAATTATTGAGGTTTGTTAAGTTGATTAAAGTTATTATTAGCAATGGTTGTTGATGAATTGAGTGGATATGGCATTACAATGTAGGTTTATATGGTAAGAAAGTTAAGTTGGTGAAAATGAGGTTTTATTGAAAGTGGTTAAAACCAAATTTTGATGAACTTTGGACATCCATAATTTACTCCTCAAATTCTTGATTGGTTTATGGTTTGTTGCAAGTAAAAGATGGTTTTAATTACTCTTGATTGATATCAATTTTGTGAAAAATGAAATTTCTTAAAGAAAGTTATGGATGTTGCAAGTTTGAGGTATAAAACTGTGTTGCAGGATGGTAAAATCTGGTTGCAGAATGCTTATGGGCATTCTGCCCTTTTTTTTCAAAACACGTCCACCCACGCGTGCGCGTGGCTTGCGCGTACGCGTGGTGTGGAATTTTGGCGACGCCTACGCGAGAAGCGTGCGTACGCGTGTGTGCATATTCACGCATACGCATGACTCACGCGTACGCATGACTTGATGTACACCCACGCGTGCGCATGGCTTGCGCGTATACGCGGATGCTGCCTGCTGCAAAAATTGGTTTTGGCTGTTTTTAAACCAATTTTCCACTTCTAAACCTTCGTCACGCGTACGCGTGGCTTGCGCGTACGCGCGGATGCTGCCTACTGCAAAAATTGGTTTTGGATGTTTTAAACCAATTTTCCACTTCTAAACCTTCATTTTCTTCCCTTTAAGGCTTTAAGTATGGTTCTAGGTCCAGTAGACAAAGGAAGCTAGAAAAACAAGATAACTTGAGGGTGAAGAAAGTTGTAAACGGTGACTTTTATGAAGGAAATGAGAACGTTAATGAGGTCTAAAGTTAAGGCTTGCCATTTGATGATATATTGATGATAATTGTTTTGGCTTATGAATAAAGATATTTGAGATACGAGTTTTCCTGGGTAAGAACGTGGCTTGTCACCACGTGTTCCAGGTTGAATCTCGATACTTTGTTGACCCTACGTCGTAAGGGTAACCGGACACGTATAAATTCCCGGGTATGGATAACCCCCATTAAGTGATTATATGATGAATGAATATGAACTCTATGCATAGACTCTTGGGAATGCGCGACAGGGGACAATCTAAGGTTTTCGGACTTGTCGGGTTGGCTAGATAAGCGACAGATGGGCCCCATTAGCCATAGGACAGGCATGCATCATATGCATTTGTTTGTTTTGATTGCTATGCATTTCATGAGTTTGCCTAACTGTATGTATACATCCTGCTACCTGTTATACTTGCTACTTGCACTATCTGTCTATTACTTGTGCGTGAATTTGTTTGGTTGCTTGTATTTGCTGAATTATGGATGACGGAGGGATGGAGTAAGGGTGAAATGGTTTGAAGTTAGGTTAGGTTTAAACTGAGTGAGTTAGGCAGGTTTAGAACACCTACCCCTATTTCTGGCTTCTGTTTAGAAATTAAGTTTTACAACGGTATGATGGAGTTTCTAGGATTGCCTCTGGCATTTCTAGGACCTTATTTATTATACGCGTGTCACCTTTACCATGCTGAGAACATCCGGTTCTCATTCCATACTGTGTTGTCTTTTTCAGATGCAGGTCGAGAGGCTCCTCGCTAGGTGTCTGGATCTTCAAGCGGAGTAGTCCCTGGGGTGTTTTGGTTTATCAGATTATGTATATATGTACTTAGTTACTTAGCTTGCTCTCCAAGAAACTTGTTATTTTGTTCCTCATAGAAGTTTCAGGAGAATTAGGACTTTATTTCATTATTTTGGGTATTTTGGGATATATATATATATATATATATATATATATATATATATATATATATATGCTACGGCCAGCCTTGGCTTCGCTAGTCAGGAGCTAGCTATGATGTTTCCCTTGTATTTCCTTTATTCTCTTATTTATCTTTATCTCTTCCTTCTAGGTTTCTTAACACGCAAGTAATTCGATTACTCGAGCGTTGCGCTTTTCTTTTTGCGAATTTGTTTTACCCGTTTTTCAAGACTCATAATTGAGTATCTTTTTCCTTATTACTATGTATATATTTTTACTTTTAGAAGTCGTAATACCATACTATCTCAGTTTTATGACTTAAGAATAAGATTAAGGGCTTGTTTGGATGAGCTTCTAAGAAAAGGTCTTTTTTCAAGTTATCTTTTTTTAAAAGATCTTATAGAGAAGTAAAAGTAATTTTATGTTTGGATATCTCATGTAAAAAGGTCTTTTTATCTATCAATTATGTTTGGGTATAACAATATAAAAGTACTTTTTTGTTTATTTATTGCATGAAAAACATCTTTTTTTTAAGAAAAAAAGATCTTTTAAAAAAAGATGTAAATTACAGCTTCTCAAAAAAGATCTTTTTTTTATTTTACTATTAGAAATTTGCCAAACACATTAAAAAATAAAAAAAGATCTTTTTTCATTGAAAAAAGATCTTTTTTGAACAAAATAATGGCACCCAAACATGCACTAAGTATAGTAGAATGTTACATTTCTGCTTCTCTTTGTTTCTTTAGCATAGAAAATTTTGTTAAAGAGTACAAAAATTTAATAGTATAACACAAAAATTTCATATAATATAAATTTATCAATATAACATAAAAAAATTTACATATAACACATTAATTTTTGTTGTGAATGTATTTTATTAGTTGAGTGAGTTAATAGTTTGGGTATGTGATTTTTCAAAAAAAATTTGATGTTGCGAGTATTTTATTAATTGAGTGTCTAAGTTCTAAATACGTGATTCTTCAATTTTTTTTGTATTGTATGTATTTTGTTAGTTGGGTGCTAATATTTTGAGCATATAATCCTTAAAAAATTTTTGTATTATGCATAAAAAATTTCTATGATCTAATTTTGAAGATAAAAAAATGACAAAAATGACAAAAATTTCAAAAAAGTGTGCATACAATAAACAAACTTAATTGGACTTGATTTAAAAAGTACTTGACTGTTTAATTTTATTGTAAAACATATTAATCTTAATAAAATTAACATTAAAATCATATTATTAAAAAAATATATTTATATAAAAATATTAAGATAATAATTGAGATACAATAGATGATTCAATATATTTAATTAAACTACTTGATATAATACCTAAGAATATCCTCAAAAAATAGGCAAAAATAACTTTATAAAAGAGGAGTACTAGGGAGCGGAGTACTCTATGAAATTTGTATGAAAATAGTGAAGGTGTGGGTGCTTATATAAGATTCCAATATTTGTTCTACAATTTCCCCAACAAACGGCCTTGGCTTTTCTTTCATCGCATCTCTCTAACTCTTTTTTCTTTTTCTTCTCCTTGAATGCAATGGCAATAGACTGCATGCACTCGATGCCTCAACCACCAAAAGAACCCCATTGGTGTTTGATGCCTCCGTCCTCAGCCACCAACTCAACCTACCGTCACAGTTCATTTGGCCTTACCACGAGAAAGCCTCATTCCATGTCCCTGAGCTTCAGGTCCCATTCATTGATCTTGGAGGCTTCCTTCCGGCGATCCCTCGCCGCAATTAAAGCCTCAAGCCTTGTTGGCGAAGCATGTTAGAAGCACGGCTTCTTCCTCGTCGTCAACCACGGCATAGACAGGAACTTGATCACTGATGCTCACGCTTTGATGGATTATTTCTTTGAGCTTCCCCTGTCCCAGAAACAGAGAGCTCAGAGGAAAACAGGGGAGCACTGTGGCTATGCTAGGAGCTTCACCAGTAAATTTTCTTCTAAGCTTCCATGGAAGGAGACACTCTCCTTTCAATACTCAGCAGATAAAAAACACTCACCCAACCTTGTCAAGGACTACCTTTGCAGTAAACAGGGCAAAGAGTTTGAGCAATTCGGGTAAGCAGAACTAAATAATAAATGTAGAAGTTCGAATATAATCTTGTACATATGAAAACTTATCAACCAACCACAAACTCTTAAATAAAATTTAAAATTCAGATCCACAATAGACTAGTCCTTAGAGCATTGTAAATTTGACTTGACATGACTTACATACATGCAGGAAGGTGTATGAGGAAGGTGTATGAGAAGTACCGTGAGACAATGAGCAATCTTTCTTTGGGGATAATGGAGCTTCTGGGGATGAGCCTTGGAGTTAGCAAATCATATTTTAGAGAGTTCTTTGAAGAGAACAATTTAATAATGCGGCTCAATTACTACCCTCCTTTGTCAAAAACCTGACCTCGCCCTCATTGTGATCCATCTGTTGTTGTTTCACTCAATCCTCACACACTCTCACTCACTGTCCTGCAATGAATTTGTAGAACTCACACTCGAACTGTTGTATGTTCAGAGAAAAAAAAAAGAGAGAGAGTTGAACACTAGAGAACTGAAGAAGCAAAACTAACTACTGACACTATTCAATAAACTGTTAAATACAATAATAGAAAGAAGAAAAAAAACTAACCACTCACTCCACTACCTTAAGAATAGGACTCCACTTCCTTAAAAATAGAAACTAGCTGAACAAAAAAAAGATTAACTTGCCTCTGAGGCCACTAATGACTTTGACCCTATTAACTGAATCATACACATAATCATAAAACAGAAATAAATAAATATCAGGTCCTAATACATTATCTAACATTTCTCCTCCTTGGATTAGAGACCTTGACACATTCCAACTTCATGAATCAATTGACTAAATCGACTAACAGCAAGAGGCTTGGTGAAGACATCAGCTATCTGATTATCTATCTTGCAATACTTCAGCTCCACCTCTTCCTCCTGTTGTGCTTCACGCAAATAATAGAATCTCAGCTTGAAATGTTTAGTCTTGCCATGAAAGACTGGATTCTGAGCAATTGCAATTGCAGCTTGATTGTCCATATACAACACAGTTGATCTTTTCTCTTGCAGCCCCAAATCACAGAGTAACTTCCTGAGCCATACTGCATGCTTTGCAGCTGCAGTTGCAGCCACAAATTCAGCTTCTGTAGACTGTGCTACAACTTCCTGCTTCTTTGAGCTCCAGGAAAAACAACTTGATCCAAGTGAAAAACAGAAACCCATTCTGCTTTTCATGTCTTCCACCGAACCACCCCAGTCACTATCTACAAAACCAACCAGCTTCATCTCAGGAACTGCTTTGAATTTCACACCATAACTTTGAGTCCCCTTTAGATATCTCAACACCCTTTTTGCTGCAGTAAGATGTTCCTTAGCTGCACAATGAAGGAACCTCGATAGAATACTCACTGCATACTGAATGTCAGGCCTAGTAGTTGTTAAATACATTAGACAGCCTACTAGACTTCTGTACTCATTCTCATGCTCAGAATCCTGCACATTACTCTTGCTTAACTTCTCTTTCTGATTAACAGGAGTAGTGACTGTCTTGCATTCTCCCATTTCAAATCTCTTTAGGACCTCTCTGATGTACTTTCTCTGACAGATGAATATCTCACCTTCTTTTTGCTGAATCTCCATGCCAAGAAAGTAAGACATTCTCCCCAAATCTGTCATCTCAAACTGCTTCATCAGTCCTACCTTCAGCTTCACTATCTCACTCTCCTTCTCTCCTGTAACAAGCAGATCATCGACATAGATAGACACCACCACAAGGCCTCTCTCACTCTGTTTGTAGTACAGAGTGACTTCACTTAGACTCTTCTGGAACCCAAGCTGATGCAGATAACAATCAATTTTGCTATACCAAGCCCTGGGAGCTTGTTTTAGCCCATACAAGGCTTTCCTCAGCTTATACACTTTGTCTTCATGGCCTTTAACAACAAATCCTTCTGGTTGGTCTACATAGATGTCCTCAGATAGGTCACCATTTAGGAAAGCTGATTTCACATCCAGCTGATAGATGGTCCACCTTTTCTGTGCAGCAACAGCTAGTAGCAATCTGATGGTATCCATGCGAGCAACCGGAGCAAAAGTTTCAGAGTAGTCCACCCCACTCACTTGAGCATATCCCTTCACAACCAACCTGGCTTTATACTTGTTCACAGTGCCATTTGGATTCAATTTTGTCTTAAAAACTCATTTGACACCTATAGTCTTCTTGTGATCAGGCTTAGACACAAGTTGCCATGTGTTGTTCTTGTTGATCATGCTCAGTTCTTCTTTCATAGCTGAGGCCCACTCCACACTTCCTTTTGCTTTCTCAACTGTTCCTGGTTCTAGGAGAGCCACATTACATCTGGCATAGACCTCTGCCAGTGGTCTTGTACCTCGCATAGGCAAACTATCAATCAATTCATCTTCAATAAGCTCACACTCATTCTGTAGATCTGCTTCCTCATTTAACTCATCCTCATTCTGCACATTAGCTTCAACTACAATATTGTTAGCCATTTTCTTTTCAAATACTGCCCTCTCCCAATTTTTATCTTCACAAAAAATCACATCTCTACTCATAGTAATCTTTTGTGCATCAGGACAATACACTCTATAGGCTTTAGACTGAGAACTATACCCTACAAAGATACCAGCCTCACCTCTATGATCAAGCTTGTCTCTACTGACTGAAGGAGTCAAGTAATAGCATAGACAACCAAATGTTCTTAGTCCACTAACCTTTGGTTTGTACCCGTGCCATGCCTCGAATGATGTCTGCTTGTTGAGAGCTTTGGTTAGTAACCTATTCAACAAGAAGACAGCAGTATTTACTGCTTCTGCCCAGAAGCTCTTGGGTAGTTGTTTGCCTTGTAGCATACATCTTCCCATCTCCACAATGCTTCTATTTTTCCTTTCACTCACCCCATTTTGTTGGGGAGTGTAAGGAACTGTAAACTGCTGCTTTATGCCAGAGTTCTCACAGATGGCTTTGAACCTTTTTGAGGTATACTCACCACCATTATCACTCCTCACTGTCTTTATTTTACAATTTGCTTCATTCTCCACCTCTTGTTTGAACCTCAGAAATACTTCATCAACTTCTGACTTTTGTTTGAGAAAGTAGACCTAGCAAAATCTTGTGCAGTCATCATTGAAGGTCACAAAGTACTTGCTTTTGTTCAGTGACTCCTCAGGCATAGGCCCACAAACATCTGAGTGAACCAGTTGAAGCTTCTCCTTGGCCCTCCATCTTGTTTTCTGGAATGGCTTCCTTACTAGCTTCCCTTGCAGACATACTTCACAATCAGACACTTCACTTCCCAACTGAGGCAAGTCTTCAACTAAACCATGCCTCTGCATAAACTGCAATCCCTTATAGTGAAAGTGACCCAACCTTCTATGCCACAACTCCTCCTGACCCTGCACACATGCCATAGCTTTGCTCTCTTTGCTTGCAGGATCGAATGCAAATGTTTTGTTCTGCATAGGGATCCTAAACAAGAGTTTGCCCTCCTCATCTGCAATAGCACATTCATTCTTATCAAACACAATCTTCATGCCCTTCTCAACTAACTATCCCACACTCAGAAGATTCTGATCTATCTTGGGAACATAGTAGACATCAGACATCAGCTTCACTCCTCCAGGGCCTTCAAGTAACACATTGCCTCTTCCTTCAACCTTTAGATGATCACCATTCCCAATTCTCACTCTAGTATTGACTGATCTGTCAATATTAGTGAAAATTGCCTCATTTCCTGACATGTGATTGGAACAGCCACTGTCCACCAGCCATCCATCACGTGAGACTTGAGACACAAAGCCTGAAGCAACAAATAATTGCTCCACTTCACCTGCAGCTGCTTGAGCCTCTCCTTGTTGAGAGCTCTTTTCTTTGCAGATTCTCTCTATGTGCCCCATCTTCCCACACTTCCTGCAAACTACATTTGGTCTTCTCCAACACCTAAAGAAAGGATGACCTTTCTTTCCACAGTGTTTGCAGGCTTCATCACTCCTTTTCCTCACTTGTGCATCACTTGAACTAAAACTGGTCTGTTGAGCACCAAACTGCTTGCCTTGCTTCTTCTTCTCACCACTTCCATGCTTCACCCTAGCCTGCATTGCACCTTCAACTGGCTCATCTCCTCTCCTCAGTACCCTCCTTTGTTCTTGTGCTTGAAGAGCACTAACTGCTTCAGCAAATGGCATCTCTGAGATTTCTCTTGTGTTCTCAAGAGATGCTATAGTAGCTTCAAATCTTTCAGGTATAGAACACAGGAGCTTCTCGACAAGTCTTTCCTCTCCAAGATCAGTACCCAACAGTGCCAATTTATTGGTTAAGTCTAGGAGTTTATCAGCAAATTCTTGAACTGATTCATTTTCCTTCATCTGCACTCTTTCTAGCTCCCTTTTAAGGTTCATTGCTTTCATTCCTTTAATCTTCTTATTGCCCTCATATTCTTTCTTCAAGAAATCCCAAATATCTTTTGCAGATTCTAGACTCATGATCCTATTAAAAATAATAGGAGTAACAGCAGCATAGAGACTAGATCTTGCTTTGGCTTTTCTAGTCACACGTTCTTTGTAGAGCTTTTGTTGATTTGCAGTTGGATTGGCAACCAATGGAGGCACCACGTAGTCATCCTCCACTGCCTCCCACATATCAGCTCCTTCAAGGAATGCTTTCATCCTCACTTGCCAGACATGATAATTGCTCCCATCAAGGATTGGAGGAGCAATGCCTGCTAGCCCAATAGTTGTTGATGAAGCTTCCATCACCACAGCCCTTAAGATACTTAAGGCTCTTGATACCAATTTGTTGTTGTTTCACTCAATCCTCACACACTCTCACTCACTGTCCTGCAATGAATTTGCAGAACTCATACTCGAACTGTTGTATGTTCAGAGAAAAAAAAAAGAGAGAGAGTTGAACACTAGAGAACTGAAGAAGCAAAACTAACTACTGACACTATTCAATAAACTGTTAAATACAATAACAGAAAGAAGAAAAAAAACTAACCACTCACTCCACTACCTTAAGAATAGGACTCCACTTCCTTAAAAATAGAAACTAGCTGAACAAAAAAAAGATTAACTTGCCTCTGAGGCCACTAATGACTTTGACCCTATTAACTGAATCATACACATAAGCATAAAACAGAAATAAATAAATATTAGGTCCTAATACATTATCTAACACCAACATCCTTAACAATTCTCCACCAGGACCAAGTTGGTGGCCTCCAAGTTTACCTTGACGATCAGTGGCACTCAGTTATCCCAAATTTCAATGCTTTTGTCGTCAACATTGGTGATACGTTCATGGTATGTAACACTATACATACTTAACCACATAATTAATGGTTTAACCTCCTAATATATATAATTGTTTTGGGTTTGTATGTTGATTATTAGGCTCTTTCAAATGGGAGATACAAGAGTTGTTTGCACAGGCCAGTGGTGAATAGCAAGACAAGAAAATCACTTGCTTTCTTCTTGTGTCCAAGAAGTGACAAGGTTGTGATGCCACCATGTGAGTTAGTGGACAATTTGAGCTCAAGGCTCTACCCTGATTTTACATGATCCATGCTCCTTGAGTTTATTCAGAAGCACTACAGAGCTGACATCAAAACCCTTGATGAATTCACTAACTGGCTTCAATGGAAGGACGATAAGATTAGTTGACGAGGGAAAGGCATTAAACAAGAACAAGCAGCACTGAATTGGAGTTTCTTCATGTTTTGAGTATGCTAAAAAAAATGTTTAAAAAAAATCAATAAGCAGATCTCATCAGGTAATTTTGTAATTTTAATTTCATTATATAGAAGGGTATCTCCTAATGTAAATATGTTGATTATATGTTAAATTGAAGCAAGTTTGTACCAATGTATATTGAAACCTTTAAAAGGTTAATTATGCAAGCGTTTGATTAAACAAAAACTTTAAACTTCCATAGAAATATTGTAACAACATTTCCTTATAATCAATCATTGCCAATACCAGGCTATATTAGGTCTAGGGGAAACAAAGGTTAACACCTAATAATCCTAATTAATGGTGGCTAAAAACTTAAAATATTAAAATGATGCTTTAATTTACCAGTACATGTGATGTCACAATTCTCAAGCATCAAATCAATGATCTTTCAATATCTTGGAAGTCCTTGGACATATGTAGGAGTAAGGTTAAAACTGACAAATAAATCTAATAAAAATAAGTGGCCCACTATTTGAATGATTCAGTGGAATTGAAAGCTAAAATCCAATGACGATTATGTTGTTATCAATTTTGGAGGCTTAGTAATTTAGAATGCGAACTAACTCTCGCTAATCTTTGTCCTGTTCCCTGTCCTTAGATGCTGAAACATTCTTCTTATGGTTTTCTTTTCTTTAATTTATTCCCACTCATTTTAAATTTTATGTCTTATTATGAATGTAATAAAATTTTATACAAATATATAGCTACTTAAAAAAAGGTAAGTTAATCTCTATGTATTTAAATTTAAAAATAAGGTACCACTTGTGACCGATGAGTTTGCAGTTTGTATTCAAACGGCACATTTGCAATGAACATATTATTATAATTTATTTTTTGTTAAAAGCCTGTATTATGATCCAATAACTATACGACGTTTGTTTAGTTGTTACAAATCAGATTGATTACATAATACAATAAGGAAAGAAATGAAAAAAGACATGCTTGCTTCAAACTCGGAAGGCTCAGCCGCCAGGCCACAACTGAAGACAATGACAGTCCATTCTCGTACTCTCTTTCCTCAAACCCTGCACCACGTGCAAATTAAAACCATTTCATTTTCTTATACTACTTAATACTTATTTCTTCTATCTCACTATGCCTTCAATAAACGTAACAATTTCTTATGATGGACTATTTATCTCCGTGCCCACGGAATTAATATTTGTCATTGGCCACAAATATTTTAGTCCCAACAGATAGAATAAAACTAAAAACTAGTTCAAGAAAACTATCAATTGATATGACTTTTTGTGTGTAAAATCATTCTAAAAGGACCAAACATTGCGGTGTGCAACACAGCTACCATATCTTCTAAAACAACATTTTTTTACTAGATTTTGGTCATATTATATAGATGCCTCTGATCCTATACTCATCACCTATATGTAATTAATATTCTTTGTATTTGATCCCTAGTACTAGCTATTTGTCTATAAGTTCATTTACTTTTATATATATTCGGCACCCAACTACAAACAAATAATGGTATCCTTAACATACTCCAAAAGAATAAGAAGCAACTAGCTTAATTAGCTGGTAATTAATTATGATTAAGCATGTTTGCATGCCCACAGAAAATATATTAGCTTCCATTGATATTCGGATTCGACTGTTGGGAATAAGGAGTATGACCACAATCCAATCAATCATGTTTCAAATAATTTGTTATTGTTATTATATTAAAATGTTAATATAATAACGTCCTAGATTAAATTTAAAGATTTATTATTATGATAGTGATCATAATATTGAGAAATAAATCTTTTATAATTTAATCTAAATTGTTCTTGGTCATAGGATTATTAAAAAAGGACATTAATAATCCGGAAAGACCAATATATATATATATATATATATATATATATATATATATATATATATATATATATAATGGTCTTCATTGGAAGAAGATTAATAGATCTCATTTATTAAATTATATATATAGATGGTGCATATAGAGATATGACCATTGAACTGACTCACTTTGAGAATTCCTAATGGTTATAATTACCGTATAATTGTCAATAGGATATTTTCAAGATGAACATAGTAATAGAGTTTCCTTTGACTTGCGACTGTCATAGTAATTAACAATGTATTTATTATACTTTGATTCCGGACACCTAATACCCCAGGGTGCTAGTTGAATGGATATTGGGTATGATTTAAATACTTGTAGAATTAATGATTAGTCAATAAGGAATCCGTCAACTCTCGGTAAAGAGTTTGAGCTCTATGATTATAATGACTGAGATGAATAAAACCTTGGTCAAGAAGATTGAATGAATGACGAAATGAGTTTCTTAGGCCATTCACAGTTCATTATAATAAAGGTAACAAGTTAGAGTTTGACAATTAAACCATACTCTAAGGGTTAACCAGGAGCTGGAAAGATGGAAGGAATTATACTTTGTTCTTCTAAGGTTCTTAGTAAAAATATATTACTTCATACTATCGGGTCGTTGAGGAGTGTTGCTAGACGCCAACCTTGATTAGTAAATTTAGTACGACTAATTTACTACCCGCTTAGTATTGAACCTATGGGGTCACACACTAACGAGTGTTCTAATATTTGCTATAGAATTATTTAATTATTATTTTGATTTGATTAAATAAATAATTATATTAATTCAAATAGAATATTATTATATTTTTTGCTAGCACCAAAAATATAATAATAGTATGATAATTGAGAATATTAAATGAGATTTGAGAATAATTAGTTATTCTATTTTTAAATTTGAATTATAAAGTTGGATGAGATCCTAACTGATTCTGTTTCAAATTGAATTATGATATGATTCATAAATTTGAAATATTCAAATTAAAATAGTAAGATATGATTTAAAATTGAATTGAGATTCAAATTTAAAATCAACAACAAATCTCATACTATATATAGGTACGCCAAGAGTAGAGGTAAACATGAGAAAGACAGAGAGAATAACAAGGGTTGTTATTCCTTTACCTCTATGCACATAAATGTATGTGAGACTAATTCTTAGAGAAGAATTTTATGGTGTGCAAAGAGTTGCAAGAGGTTTCTCAATTTAGATCAGATGTCCATTGGTCAAGGGGTTGACAGTAAATGTTAGTCTCGGTGTGGATACGCATAGCGCCTTCGTACCATCGAAGGAAAAAGTGATTTTTACTAGCGTACATACAGGTATTTAGATTTGATTTACTATATATTATATTATTGGAATAAAGTTTAAACACAAAATAGATCTTTAAGGATTATTTTCTTTTCTTCAGCTGCGTGTTATGAACACATAGTAATCGGATTCCATTGATATAATTAGCTGGTAATTAATTATGATTAAGCATGTTTGCATGCCCACAGAAAATATATTAGCTTCTATTGATATTCGGATTCGACCCCTTTGATCTCCTTTACCCTTCAAAATTATTTTGTTAACTATTATTCTAATTCCACCGAGGGTTGTTTTTCATGTACCTTTTGGCCAAAAGAGTGAGGTAGGGTAGCTGATGCGTCCAACATGAATCAAAATGGTAACCATTAAAGTGACATATATATAATAAACAAATGAGATTGGAATAACAACTATTTTACAAATTAAAGAATTGATGAATAACAATTACTGTAATAGCATAATTTTAAGATCTATGACTATTTATATCATATCATCATAGTCTATCACCAAGCTAAATCTCTTGTGACTGCAAATGTTGTTGATTGAAATAAATGTTTTTGTCTTTATGATAATTTCCATTGGTTCATCAATAAGAACAAAACCTCAATAATTTTTTCATTTTGGTCAGTAAAATACAATAATAGAAGAAAGAAAAATAGGTGTACGCACCCCTAGGCTTATTGATCATTGAGATTTTATATAATTATATTATTTTTTAATAAGAGAAAAGGAAATAAGTTCCAATAATTCAGCTAGCATCGTTTGTGGTCCAGTAATCAATCTTCAGATATTAGAAAACAGTGGGAATGAGAGCGAAAGAGCGAGAGAGAGCATGGGAGAGAAACACTGGGTGGGGTAGATCTAGGAACCTAGGAAAGGATTCTCGGGTTTGGAATCGAGAAGAGTATCGACGACTGGAGCATGAGTCTTTCTCGATCTTTGTGAGTGTTACAGACCGCCTTAAGCCCAGTCCGCCTACTCGCTACTCGCCGGGTCGGAGCGCCTCCGGTCCAAACCCGAAACGATAAAGAAACCCTACGGGTCGGTCTTCGGATACCCGACCCTGGCAGCATACGACCACGCTCACTGTACGGACCAAATCACCTAGCCAAAATGATCGGGTCGAAGTCATTGGGATCAGACCTGAATCCCAACCCGACGGTTAGGAACACCAACGCTTCCCCACGTGAGCAGGAGCAGTGCAAGGCATCCTGGGCAGTGAGCCAGGTCACCTTTAGGCCCACCCAACACAGTATATAAGGGGAGAGGTCAGCACTCCCCCTAAAGTACGTCACATCCTGACCTAATTCTGCCACCCCAGTACGGACTCTGACTTGAGCGTCGGAGTGTCCTTGCAGGTGGCCATCCCCTCTCTCTGTCCATCCTCCGACGTCACCAACACACAGCTTCCCTCGCTCCACACACCGTCCGGGACTTCCCTCTCACCAACCCATCTCCCACTGACAACCCGAGATAACCAGGTCACGAACATTGGCGCCGTCTGTGGGGATCCCAGGCGCGAACATGGAGCGACCCATCACTTCGGAGGAGCTCCGCGAAGGAGGCAGGGCCCGTCTGAGCAGAGTGAGCTCGATAGTCTACGCTGCAGAGCACCCGAGACCATCCGTTTAACCCAACCAAACGTATACCGAAACCCCCGAAAGGCGCCCCTTCGGGGGAACTGGAGCCGACAGCGCCTAGATCATGTAGGAACTCAGGCACAGAGTACAAAACCTCGAGCGGGAGTTGGTGGTGAGGGGCTAGTCCCACGAAAACTCTGGCCACTCACACGGCGGCACGAATCGGCCCCCCACCTACACCCGCTCCCCCTCCAAAGCCCAAGACAGCCAGGGTAGAAGCCTGACGAGGCACGAAGAGGCACACACGCAAGCAAAAGCCAAACTTGCTCAGAGCAGGTCGGAAAGCTGTTGGGGATCCCAAAAGCAGGAGACCGGGAGACATGAGAAACCCCGTCATCATGGGTGCGACCCCCTTCCACCCGGCAATCCTCAAGGTCCGACTTCCGAGAAACTTCGACAAACCGACAGACATGAGGTATGATGGGATCAAGAACCCCCAGGAGCATGTCACAGCCTTCGAAGCAAGGATGAATTTGGAAGGAGTAGGCGACGCGGTCAGATGCCGGGCATTCCCTGTAATGCTGGCCGGACCTGCAATTCGATGGTTCAACACACTCCCACAAGGGTCCATCACAACCTTCGCAGACATATCCCAGAAGTTCCTAGCCCGATTCACGACACGCATAGCCAAAGCAAAACACCCAATAAACCTACTGGGGGTCACCTTAAAACCTGGGGAGCCGACTAGGAAATTCCTAGATAGGTTTAACAATGAGTGCCTGGAGATTGACGGCCTCACAGATTTAGTTGCTAGCCTATGCCTAACAAATGACCTACTAAACGAAGACTTTAGGAAGCACATCACAACCAAACCCGTGTGGACCATGCAGGAAATTCAAAGCGTCGCCAAAGAATACATCAACGACGAAGAAGTTAGTCAGGTAGTAGCAGCCAACAAACGGTAGCTCCCTAGCTCGTTAACCCGACAGGCCCCCCAAACAGACAGGTACAAAGAAGCTCCCAGAGACAGCAGCCTAAACAAACCACCCAAGCACCCACGAATAGGAAGGTTCACGAACTACACGCCACTTACAGCGCCCATAGTAGAAGTTTACCAACAAATCGCAGACAACGGAATCCTGTCAAGGCCTAGACCCCTAAAAGAGAGAACAGGAGGCAACAAAAACCTTTACTGTGATTATCACAAGGGATTCGGGCACAAGACCCAAGACTGCTTCGATCTCAAAGATGCCTTGGAACAGGCCATCAGAGAAGGAAGCTAAGCGAATTTTCCTGGCTCATCAGAGAACCGAGGAGGCGGGAAAGGGAGCGCTCTGAGGAAAAACGGAGCCGAGCTATCAAGCCAAGGAAAGAACCTTCAGGAGATGCCGGCAACCCCCCAACGTTCATAATTAACATTGTGGTCGGACACAGAAGCCGACTCTAACATCCTGTTCAGAAACGTGTTCGACGCCATGGGATTCAAGGAATCTGACCTCAAAAATTACCAACATGGAGTCATGGGACTAGGTGACAACTACATCAAGCCCGATGGGACGATTTCCCTCCCAATCAGCCTAGGAACTGGTGACGCTAGGAAATCGGTTATGGCAGATTTCATAGTTCTTAGAGACTCCACTGCCTATAACATCATCCTAGGAAGGAAAACCATCAATGAATTTTCAGCTGTAATATGCACCAAGTTCCTAACGATGAAGTTCATAACGGACAAGGGAACGATCGGTTCATAAGAGGAGACCTAGAAACGGCGGTCGCCTACGACAGCGCCAGTCTCTCCTTAAGGAAAGAGTTGAAAAAGGCAGCTGGCGTGTTCCTAGCAGATCTAGACGTCAGGATGGAGGACAAACCAAGGCCCGAATCAGAAGGGGACATGGAAAAGTTCCAGATAGGGAAGTCGATAGACCAATTTACCTTCATTAACAGGAACCTACCCTACGAACTCAAAGGCTCCCTCATGGAAATTTTTAGGGCAAACAGCGACCTCTTTGCATGGACCCCATCAGATATGCCGGGGTTGGATCCTGAGGTCATGTCTCACTGGCTAGCCATCAAACCTGAGGCTAAATCGGTAGCCCTATGACGAAGAAAGATGTCACAAGAAAGAGCTGAAGAAGTCGCCAGGCAAACAGCAGGACTGTTAGAAGCAGGGTTCATCAAAGAACTCGAATACTCAACATGGCTATCTAACATTGTCTTAGTCAAGAAGGCTAGCGGGAAATGGAGGATGTGCGTAGATTACTCTGACCTGAACAAGGCATGCCCAAAAGACTCTTTTCCCTCCCCAACATTGACACCCTGGTAGACTCGGCAGCAAGGTACCATTTTCTCAGTTTCATGGATGCCTATTCTGGCTACAATCAGATCTCGATGCACCAACCCGACGAAGACAAGACAGCCTTCATAACACCAGGAGGCACCTATTGCTACAAGGTAATGCCCTTCGGACTGAAGAATGCAGGGGCCACTTACCAAAGGCTGATGAGCAGAGTCTTCCATGACCTCATCGGCAAGACGGTAGAAGTATATGTCGACGACATCTTGGTAAAAATAGCAGAGCCGAGCAAACTGATAAGCGATCTCCAAGACGTCTTCGAGGCATTGCGAAAATTCAAAATGAGGCTCAACCCACTTAAATGCGCGTTTGCCATGGAAGCTGGGAAATTCCTAGGGTTCATGATAACACAAAGAGGGGTAGAAGCCAACCCGGACAAATGCGAAGCTGTTCTCAAAATGGCAAGTCTTGGAAGTATCAAAGATGTACAACGGCTCACCGGAAGCTCATGGCTCTGTCTCGGTTCCTCAGGGCCTCGGCCGAGAGGGCCATCCCATTCGTCAACTTAATAAAGAAAGGAATCACCTTTGAATGGACCCAGGAGTGTGAAGAGGCATTTAACCACTTTAAAAATATACTCTCGGAACCCCCCGTACTCAGCAACCCCAAAAAGGGCGAGCCCCTGTAGTTGTACTTGGCCGTGACCATGCAAGCAATGGCAGCAGTCCTAGTTAGGGAAGAGGACAAGACCCAGCGCCCAATATACTTCATCAGCAAAATACTTCAAGGGGCAGAAATGAGGTACACCAAATTGGAAAAGCTAGCATACACCCTACTAATTTCATCAAGAAGGCTAAAGCAATACTTCCAAGGGCATACAATCATCCTGAGAACCGACCAAGCCATCCGACAAGTCCTCCAAAAACCCGACCTGGCAGGAAGAATGATGGCATGGGCAGTGGAGCTATCCCAATTTGATCTGCAATATGAACCAAGGCAAGCAATCAAAGCCCAAGCCATGGCAGACTTCCTCGTAGAGGTCACAGGAGAAACTCCCGACCTATCGAACACACGGTGGAAACTCCACGTTGACGGAGCTTCCAACCAAACGTTCGGATGGGCCGGAATTATCCTTAAAAACACGGCAGGAGTAGCTTTCGAACAGTACATCAAGTTCGAATTCCCAGTTTCAAACAACCAAGTCGAGTATGATGCCTTGATAGGAGGGCTAATGCTAGCTAAAGAAGTCGGAGCGTTAAGGGTGGAAGTCAGCAGCGACTCCCAAGTCGTCACCTCCCAAGTAAACGGCAGCTACCAAGCCAGGGATGCGCTGCTACAAAAATACCTGGAAAAAGTAAGAACGTTGTGCAAAAGCTTCGAAGAAGTCACAATCCAGCATGTTCCCAGAGAGAGAAACGCCCGAGCCGACCTCCTCTCCAAGCTTGCAAGCACCAAACCTGGCACGGGGAACAGATCCCTCATCCAAGGATTAGCAACGGAACCCGTAATCATCATGTGTGCAGCTCAGGCGCTGAACCCCCCTCATGGATAGACCCAATCTCCCGATATTTGGAGCACGCAGAAACACCCCTTGACGAAAAAGAAGCACAAGCCGTTAAAAGGGAAGCTCCTAAGTACACAATCATACAAGGGCAGCTGTACAAGCGAGGGCTCCACCAACCCCTACTCAAATGCCTTCGTCCCGACCAAACGGACTACGTCCTAAGGGAAGTACACGAAGGGTGCTGTGGTCACCACATCGGGGGAAGATCCCTAGCAAGAAAAATCATCAGGGCATGATACTATTGGCCCACAATAATGTTGGACGCCCGGGAATTTGTGAAAAAATGCAAAAGATGCCAAGAAAATGCCAGCTTCCACAAGGCGCCTCCCGAGGAGCTCAGTTTAATGAAGGCTCCCCGACCTTTCGCTTAATGGGGAGTCGAACTTTTGGGGCCCTTCCCACCAGGACCCGGGCAGGTAAAGTACCTAATAGTGGCCATAGATTACTACACCAAGTGGGTAGAAGCAGAACCACTAGCTAGTATAACCGCGGCGAATTGCCAAAAATTCATGTGGAAACAAGTGGTCACAAGGTTCGGGATCCCGGAAGCTGTCGTATCAGACAACGGGACACAATTCACTGACAAGAAGTTCAAAGGGTTCCTAGAAGGACTAAGGATTAAGCAGAAGTTCTCCTCAGTGGAGCACCCCCAAACCAACGGACAGGTTGAGGCGGCCAACAAAGTCATCCTAAAAGGGCTAAAGAAGCGACTTGAAGGGAAGAAAGGCTCATGGGCAGGCGAACTCGCCTCAGTTCTATGGTCATACAGAACCACCCCCCAATCATCTACCGGCGAAACCCCCTACCGACTCAACTACGGGGTCAACGCCGTCATCCCAGTCGAAATCGGAGAACCAAGCCCAAGGTTACTCCTTGGAGGAGGAAGTGAGGCAATCAAAAAAGACATGGCCAACAAAACGAGGGAGATGGCCCACCTAATAGAAGTGACAATAAAGCAAAGAATAGCCCTCAGGTACAACGGCAAAGTGATGAAAAGGAGCTTAGGAAGAAGCAACCTGGTTTTACGGCGTAATGACATAGGACCACCAACCCCAGGAGAAGGCAAGCTAGCCGCAAAATGGGAAGGACCTTACAGAGTAAGAGAAGTCCTCGGCAGAGGGGGTTACGAGCTGGAAAAGCTAGATGGAAACGAGGTACCGAGAACATGGAACATGGCAAATCTCAGAAGATTCTACTCGTAAGAAGGGGTGACCACACGACCTCAACACCCCTCCTATGTTCCACTCTACTTTCCCTTTTTTATGTCTTATGCAAATAATATCTATTATCTTTTTTACTTGATTATGCATCATATTATTTCCTCGTCTAACAAAATGACAAGTTTACCTTTTTGCAAATCTCAAATCAAAATAAAGAGCATAACGAAAAAGGTGAACGGTCGACCCAACGGAAACCCGGGACTGATCACCCCAGGAACCATAAGGGACCAAAGAAGAACAAATCGGCTCAAGCAAAAAATATCACGATAAACGGTAAAACGAAAGGCCGCGACGGCCCGAGCAAACGAAAAGTAAAAGCGAGGCCACGATGGCCCGAATAAAACCAGCATTAACCAATATGACAACGTAAAGCAAAAGGAAAATGTTCATTACAAGCAAAGGCGCCTACACAGGCCCAAAACACCAAAAAACACAAAACATCAAAGAAACAGGAGGGACCTCTACCTCAAGGTTTCAAGAGATCAACGATCTTCCCGTCCTCAACAGTCTTGAGGGCACCCACCTGAGTAAGATCAAGATCGGGAGCAAGCACCGCCACTTGAAGCTTAATCCCTTCTTCGGTGAGCTTCACGGCCTCCCAAGCCCCTTGCGCAAGCTCCCTATTCTTCCTCTTCAAAACAACAACCTCCTTGCGGGCGGCTTCCGCCGAGCTCTCCGACAACTTAAGCTTTTCCTCCAGCTCCTCCACTCTCTTCTTAGCCACTTCAGCTTCACCACGAGAGGTATTCAGATCCTTCATTAAGGCAACATCCCGCTCCATCAACCTGCTTGCCTCTTCAGCATACTCTTAAGATTTCCCTTCCAACTCAGATAATTTCTCTTTCAAGGACTCCTCCCGAGATCTCGAGTCCGTCAAATCTTTCTGGGAATCCCAGAGCTTCACCTCCATGGTATGATAGTTCCCCAAAATGGGCTCCACCTTCTTGACAATGGCGGCTGCTCGGAGAAGGCTGCGATAAATTCACCTCGCCTGTCCGGAGAGATCGGCATCATAAAAAAACTCTTCCGTAACAGGGAGCAGCTGAGACTCAATAAAACCTCCAGCATCGAAATTTTTCTCCATAACCGAAAGTGCCTTCCCAGAGTCCCATTTCCTCTTCTTCGAATTGTCGGTAGCTTGCAAATCATCACCAAACCCCAAGTCATCGTTAAGAATCCCCTCCATCTCCACACTCACTTTCCTCGGGGGGTCCACAACAGAAGTCCCAGCCATAGCGGGCTGACCTCGGTCAACCACGGCAGTAGGACCGCTGCCCTCCCCAGCAGCTTCACGATCTTAGCTCGCCGAAGGGGTCGCCGACGAGTCCTCACCGCTTTCCTCACTCCCCTGAATAAGGCTCATCAAGTCGGCCAAAGTTTTCTTCCCACCAGCCATAGAAACTAGAAAGAAGCAAAGGAAAAAGCATAAGGAACAAGAAAATGAAGGAATAAGAAACAAAAGGTAAAAAATTCACCAACATAAGACCGATCGGCCTCCCGATCCCCCATAACCATACGGGGATTAAGGTTTCTCTCACCAAAAATTGCCAACAAGATGTCAGCAATATTACGATCCTCCGTGCTCAGTCCATCATAGGAAATCTTAATCAAATAATCAGATCCCGCTCTGAAACTCCAGTACGTCGGGATCTGCCTATCCCCCTTAAGAGTCAACCAGAAGAGCTGATGACCTTCGATAGGCCTAACCTTAAAAAAGGTGGATTTGAAGCCATGATAAGAATCCTCGAAGAGACCAAAAATCCTGTGACCTTGTTGGGCCTTAAAGGACATGTATCCTTTCTTCGCCTTCTGGCGGGAAGGATTTGTGAGAAGAAAGAGGTAGAGGAAGACATTTACAGAGGTCGATAGCTCCAGATATTCACAGACCATCTCGAAACAGCGGATGACAGCCCAACTGTTCGGATGCAGCTGCAACGGAGCAACATCATAGCGGTTAAGCAGACCCATGACAAAAGGAGTGAATGGCAGTCAAACCCCTAAAGTCGTGAACATAGGTTCATAGACCCACATCCAATCGGCAACTCGGGGGGCGCCAAGTTTTTGTGACATACGCGCTCCCAGTCAGCAGGAACATAAACCTGGTAGAACGCCTCTTCGCGACCACCCCCACATAGAAGTCCCGCCTGATGTAAATTTTGAAGACCTTCCTTCGTAATCTGGGAGGGGGTGTCCCTCACATCGGAGGACACCTAAGCATAGTGATCGACGAAGTCAGCTAGCGGTCTCTGAGCTGGGCTCAGAAGGACAGAACGCTCGGCCAAACCTACAGCGGGGGCACCGCTCAGTCAGAATGGAAGATCGAGAACCCACACAAAACATAAGCAAAGCTAAGGTTCCTCAAAACACCCCTTTCAAACTCATCCCTACACTAACCCAGAACATGAAAATCCCCAGCAAAACCCAGTGGCGCCCCCTCTAAAAAGAAAGGGAAGCAAGACAAAACTCAAGCGTGCACACAAGAAAAACGCACAACACACAAAAGCAAGGAAAGCAACTAGAAATGACAGAAAACATACCAGAAATTAAGAAAACCTCGAAAGATGCAGAAAAAGGAATCCAGGCAAGAGCAGGAACACTCGAAGGAGGAGGAGGATTGAGAACAGTGATGCACGGAAATGGAAAAGAGAAAATAAAATTGCAAAGGGTTTGCGAAACAAAATAGGGAGAGAAATGTAACCGTCGAAGAAAGAGTGCCAAAAAGAAGGGGCATACCTGTCTTTTCACAAGCTTTGAAATGATGGGGCATTTAATGCCCCGCGCGGAAGCCAAGGAGACAGCACCAAGGACAAGGCAACCACGCGTACAAAACACGAAACGCTACCAGCGGACTCCCGAGGAGAAAGAAACACCCTTACTCGGCGAGTAGCATAAACGCGCCTAAACACGAGCTCCAAAACCTCGAGGCTAGCGCGTTAGGGACACTGTTACGGACCGCCTTAGACCCAGTCCGCCTACTCGCCGGGTCGGAGCGCCTCCGGTCCAAACCCAAAATGATAAAGAAACCCTACGGGTCGGTCTTCAGATACCCGACCCTGGCAGCATACGGCCACGCTCACTGTACGGACCAAATCACCTAGCCAAAACGATCGGGTCGAAGTCATTGGGATCAGACCTGAATCCCTTACCTGACAGTTAGGAACACCAACGCTTCCCCACGTGAGCAGGAGCAGCGCAAGGCATCCTGGGCAGCGAGTCAGGTCACCTTTAGCCCCACCCAGCACGGTATATAAGGGGAGAGGTCAGCACTCCCCCCAAAGTACGTCACATCCTAACCTAATTCTTCCACACACAGTACGGACCCTGACTTGAGCGTGGGAGTGTCCTTGCAGGTGGCC
This sequence comes from Arachis hypogaea, assembly GCF_003086295.3. NCBI lineage: Eukaryota > Viridiplantae > Streptophyta > Magnoliopsida > Fabales > Fabaceae > Arachis > Arachis hypogaea. The sequence goes on from NC_092044.1 coordinate 110,091,629, forward strand.
ATCCCCCTTCTCCGTCCATCCTCCGACGTCACCAACACATAGCTTCCCTTGCTCAACACACCGTCCGGGACTTCCCTCTCACCAACCCATCTCCCACTGACAACCCGAGATAACCAAGTCACGAACAGTGAGTAACCTTCCAGGAGACATATCAAAGAGAGAGTTATTCCACTTGTTCAATTGGACGGGACACATCATTGACATATATCTAACCCAGAAAAATAAAGGCACGAATATCTACATATTTGCGTTCATTCGATACACAACAAACGGGGGGCATTGAAAGCTATAGCAAATATGAATCGAATGTGACTGAGAGGTAGGTGGTGTTTGTAGGGGAGGCCAAGTATAGAAGAACGCTGGAGTGCCAGAACAGGAACAAAAGAAATGAAGGGGACGAAACAGAAAATCCCAGAATCCTGCAGATAAGGCAAGAAGTAGTGCAGAATGAATTATTGGTTGGACATGAAGAACGGACGAAGGGATTGGAGAAGGATTCCCATGAGAATAGCTGCAGAAGAGCAGTGGTGATAGAAAATCTGGAATGGCTGCAGAGGAGCCTCGTAGTAGGCATGACAATGCCTATTAACGTTGCTTCTATGAAGAAGATGGTCTCGAAGAACTTGCCAAACGTCATCCAGATTCGAAAGATAGGAGCATACACAGCGCTTCTTAATTTTGATAGTGTTCGAGATGCGGAAGAAACATATACGTTTAATATGAATAGTCTCCTACAATTATTTCACAGTGTAAGGCGGTGGGAGGAGTCGAAGCATAGTGATAACCGGAGAGTGTGGCTGGAATGCTTTGGGGTTCCATTGCACGTATGGTCAGTGGACACATTCAAAATGATAGGAGGCCAATGGGATGATGTGATTGCATGCGATCGAGGAACTGAATTGTGTAGCTCATTCACAATAGGACGGGTGCATATTGTTACTTGTCTGAAGGACGTCATTCAGGAGTGGATTCATGTCACTGTTGGGACGGAGGGCTTTGATGTTTTGGTTAAAGAGATTGGACACGCAGCGTGTACTCTAGTAGACCTGGAGAAATCAGGAGACGGGGATGAAATGGTACCTTTGGATCACGGTAGCACACGCATGAAGTTAGGACTGGTTACATGGTCGAGGCAGGAAGTGGAATCATGGCATACAAGACTCCATGACGAAGAGCTGGTGATGAAGGTACCTCAAGGAGAGGATGATGACAAGGGTAGAATAGTAATTACGGACGAAATTTTGAGTGAATGGATTAATGACAGTGGATATCGCAATTATGGGGAGATCGCAACGCATCGTGCCGTTAGAGGAGAGAATCACAGCATTCCCAACTATGGGGGAAGTAACACCCAGAGTAGTAAGGCTGACTCGGAGAGGACTGTCACTAGCATTCTTCATGGGCTGCCAAAGAGGCCCACTAATGAACAAACACAAAAATAAAAAATGATAGACAAATCTAAGGCTGGGACCGGTCACTCTAATATTCAGGGGGGTGGAAGGCTTGGTTGTCCAACTAAGGAGTGGGCCTTTGATAATGCTAAGAACCAGGGGAAAGGCTGGACTTATTGGGCCTGATACCCTTAGCTAGCATGGAGACACCTGCAGGACCCGAATTGGATGGATCGGGTCGATGGGGGGTCTGTGAGTATGCGATAGGAACGATGGAGCCAAACAGTGTGAAGGGGGGAGGTAGCGTTCGCGATAGGGACGCCTGCGAAGAGGATGGCGGCGCTCGTGAGGGCCCTGGTCTACACCGAATCCGAGATGAGGATTTTGGTGCCGTCGATGATGACGGCAGTACCGGGGCTGGGGAAGACGAGCTCCTGGCAGACAAGGCTAGGCGTGAGACGGCTGGGGTGGCGGAAGGCCAGAACGCTGGTGGCGGAGCGCGGGATGAGGGGGATAAGCGGGGTGAGGAAGGAAAGGCCACGGTGCTGGACGGATATGCTTCGGAGGGTCGTGGGAACCTGGACGACACGGATGCCATGCTTGACCTGGAATCTGATGATGGCCAGAGGCTTATTCAAATAAATCAAAGGAGGGCTTGCAAACAGATTGGTGGTGGTATTAAACGAGGTGCTGGTCGACAGGACGACCTGGAAACTAGGGAGAGGATGGTGATAGTCAGTCTTCAAGGGTAGAGGAGCAATTACTGGAAAACCGAAGAACCTGGGAGCTGGGTATAGAATTTGGTGTGATATTGCAAGATGAGGATGTGGATATTATGGAAATTCTCCAAGCACAGAATGCAAAAATAGCTCGTAAAAGAAAAGTGGCAAAGCAAAAGGCGAAGCTGAGATGGTGCAAACCAAAAAACAAAAAACAGGTGTGTAAAAACATTTTAAATGATTATTAGTTCATAGAATGTTAGGGGATTATGAGGTGATGGAAAGCTGCAAATGGTGAAGGACCTTACGAATAAACATAAGTTAGACATGGTTGGGTTGATTGAGACCAAAAAGCAGGTAGTGACGAGGTTTGATGTTACAAGAATTTGGGGGCATGACAGTGTAGGTTGGGAATATGTAGGATCTGATGATTTCTCCGGTGGACTTTTGTTAATTTGGAATGATTTGGTGTTTAGATTGAATAATTGCTACAAAGGAGAGAGGTGGCTGTGTGTTGAAGGTGTTATGTTAAAGAGACGGTTCAATTGTTCATTTATCTTGGTCTACGGAGCACATACTAGAGCTGAGAAGAATCATGTTTGGGAGGAGCTGAGTTATATAGCTGGGTTATGTCAAGTTCCTTGTTGCTTTATGGGAGATTTTAATGAAATAGTACATGAAGGGGAAAGAAAAGGCGCTACGGGTTTGACTCGGTCTGTGGAAGATTTCAAGAGTTGGATACAAGATATGAATTTAGTGGATATGCCACTTTCTGATTGCAAATTTACATAGTTCAGGGGACGTTCTTGCAGCTGGATAGATAGGGCTCTGCTGAGTTTAGAGTGGTTAGAAGAATTCCCAGAGTCTTGGCTTCGAGGTGGGCCAAGGGGCTTGTCAGACCATTGCCCTATAATAGTTGAAGACAGGAAGCTGTCGGTTGGTCCAAGGCCGTTCAGAAGACAAGCTCCTAAGAAGCTAGGTGGGTTGGGAGTGGGGGACGCTTTGATTCGGAACACTGCTCTATTGTTTAAGTGGTGGTGGAGTTTTGCTTAGGAGGAGTGCCCGTTGTGGAAGAAGGTAGTATGCTCATGCCATAATCTGAACTCAAATGAACTACTCTCAACCCAAGTACTACCTACGAGAGGAGGACCGTGGAGGGATATTTGCCAAGTAAGTTTCACGAATCAACAGCTTCAGGATAAGATGGTCACAGACTTGTCAATGGAGGTGGGTGATGGGCAACAGACTCAGTTTTGGGAGGATGTGTGGCTTCTCGGTGGAGCTCTAAAAGATCGGTTCCCGAGACTCTTCTCTGTTTCAAACCAGAAGGGATCTGTGATCGGGGTTTGTGGGTTTTGGGATGGGTTAGAGTGGATTTGGAATTTCCAATGGAGGCGTGAGCTCTTCTAATGGGAATTAGAACTTCTGGACCAGTTGCATGAGGTTTTGAGACCAATGAGGCTAGTACAAAACAGAGAGGATAGGGTGGTGTGGAAATATGATAGGCAAGGTGTTTATTTAACTAACTCGTTTGTGCAGGTATGGCAGGAGGAAATGCTACCACAGGAGATAACTAGCTTCAGCTTTACTAGGAGTATTTGGAAAGGTCTGGTTCCACCAAGGGTGGAGTACTGGAGCTATTTGCTTGGTTTGTGCTGATAGACCGAGTGAATACAAAAGAAAGGCTAAGCCGGTTTCGTATAATCACTCAGGAAGATAATGTTTGTGTATTATGTAATAATGATGTGGAACATGTACATCACTTGTTTATAGGCTGTACTTTTGCGTGACAGGTGTGGAGTGCTTGGATATTAGCTTTTGACCTATAATGGTCTTTTTCGGGTGCGCTGAAAGAGCACTTTTTGAGCTGGACAGAGGAACCGCGGAGTAAGGAGAACCAAAGGCAGCAGTTGAGGTGCTTCTATGCGATCCTTTGGAACATCTGGCTGGAAAGAAATAGGAGGATCTTCCAGAATACCAACAAAGGCATTGAAGAAATTATCAACATGACCTTCCTTAGCGCTAATGAGTGGAGTTGTGTAGATCCTTTTTGTTGTTGATGGCTATGTTGAAGATGACTTGGACATCGGTTTCGTGTGGCTGTTCTTAGTTTTTAGTCTTCAGTTTATTTTTATTTTTATTTTATTTTTTGGTGTGATAAATGATCCTGTTTACTCCACCTTATTATGTTGAGCTTTGTCTTTAAAAAAAAAGACAAAAAAAAATAACTATTTATGAGTATGCTCACATAAGAGATTGGCTAACTTGCTAAGACTAATTTGGCGCTACATTAGGACCACAAAACGACAAAATAAAGCATGATCGAATCGAGTTGCTGAATGGGGAGTTGGGACCCCTCGTGTTCTTTTTCCTGCCTCCTCCCATCAATTATATATATTTTTCGTTTCCTTTTTTTAACAACATCTAAATTTATTATAAAAAAAATTGATTCCGAAAAATTTGAGTACTCGAGTTTAATTATATGATTATAATTACAAAAGAAAAATTGTATTCTCTTTTCACTTCAAATCTCATCCATAATTACGCGTCTAGCTAATACACACATTTATTAGGGGTTTAATCAAATAACAATGAATCATACTAATGGGTAGATTGATAGGACTACTCGTATTCAAAACACTGGCTAAGATTTAAAGTTGGCCACTTAATTTCAGACATTATAAAAATATGGCTCAAAATGGCTTCCATTCGTTAGTTTTGTTTCTTCTGTTGTTCAGTTTCGTTTGGGAAATGGGAAAATTGAGTGCTCGAAAACGATGCTTGCTTATAACTATTGCATTATATTATGTCATGATGAGGAACGTATGTGACTATGTGTAACGTTTATTTGTTTTACATTTGATTTCTTTTATTATTATCCAACCCTCTACTTTTATCAAAATTTTTACACTACCTTTATTTTTTTACCAAACCTTAATCCTAATTAACATCTAATTATCCCTTTACTCTAAAGAAATTCTAGCCCTCTTTCTTTTTTAGCAACACATACACACACACATTCTTCTCTTCTTCATCGTTCAACTTCACTCAGACACGTTCATCTTCCCTCAGCTACTCATTCATGCATAAAATCACTCACCCTCCCTCTCAATCACTCATTCACTCTGTGACAAAGAAAGACAGAACCAAAGAAAAAGAGAGAAGAATGGAAGAAGAGGAAGACCACGTTGCTGCTGACACCAATTGAAGTTGTTGCCATCACTGGAAGGAGCTGAGCAGATAGGGAAAGAACGTAACGATGGGCGCATCTACTGCTGCTACCATCAACGTTGTTGGGACTCACGAAGAATTGAACCGTGTTTCTGCTGTCCAGGCTGATTGGTTTGGTGCTGCCACCACTAAAACAAGTGTCTTGGCTACTGGCTTCTATTCTTCTAAGCGCCAGAGCTACTCGTGCTTCGTTTGATCTCCCATGGCTGCAAATTATTTTTATATTTAATTTTCGTCAAATTCGAATTCTTTGTTTTGCTGCAATTATCATCACTGTCGTAGAAAGTTGGAGCTGCTGCTGCCTCCATCCAAATTTTGCGCTCTTTCGTACCCTTTAGTTTGGTATCTTCAGTCCCTTGAGACTAAGTTGTGAGTAGGCTTTACATCTATAATTATTTTGATATATGCTGCTTGAATTTATGATTATACTTATAAGTTATTAATAGAGGATTTGAATTTGATTTTAATAATGAATTTATTAGAACTAAATATTATTTTTGTGAAATTCGAATTTTTAATCTGCACATGAAACTATATACATATTTGATTAAGTTTTGTATTATTTTAGAATATTTGATTTTATTGAATATGTGTTTTTGAAACATTAAAGTATTGTGAATATTCACTTATATACTATGAATTTGTAAAGTATATTTGACATTTCATATAATTGAAAAAGATTTTTGATAAGAAAGTATTATTTGATTTGATTTGATACTGTATATAGTTCAAAGATCAAAGATTGGTTGTATTTGAAATTATATGTTTTAAATTAGTTTATGAGGCTCATATTAGAAAACTGTAGTTAACGGCTCAGACCTCAGCTAGCAGGGGCATTGCTAGCCTAACGTGTAGGTCACACGTTGGATCTGTTATTCCATACGGACACACTAGAAAAAAAGAGTTACCTTTAGAGGTGGAGCTGTCCAAGTGTGGACTATTTGATTTGATTTTTATATGAGAACTCCCTTATTGATTTACTTATTTATATAAGTTATTATTTTTTAATTAAAATTATTTTATTAATAATTTTTATATGGTCTTATGTGAATTATACATGGACTATCTAGTCACTGAATTTGACAAAAATTTGACGAGATGAATGAACGATAAAATGTTAAATCTAAGAAGCCATTATGCCACGTGAATTTGACACTATTGATGATAGATTCTGTCGCATTCTAATAGGAATATTGTATGTGATTCAAGAAATAAAAGAGATGTTAAGGATGGGGTGATCAAGTGCGCCACAGTGAAAAGAAGTCACCTTGATGCATTGATACAGCATCCCTCATTCCCTCCCCAAAAAATATTGCAAAGAAGGAAGAGAAACACAAAATAGTCGCCCTAATACTTATTTTCTTTTTAATATATTTTGGGAGTTTTTTTTGTTGTTGTAAAATAAGATTCTTTTTCTTTGGGTTAGTGATCCCTTCACAAGATAAGTGGGCTGAGATTAGAGGTCCATGGTCTAGCACCAAATGAATACTTACGTACTTCTAAGAAAGAAAACGAAAAAGACAAGAGACTATCTGGACTCAAAAAGCTAAAGGAAAAACCTGACTTGAAATAAAAAAACTGGCTTGGGTGTGCCATGATAGAAAACTACCTGACCAATATATCTACTTAATATATTAATATTAAAATTGGGTTTTACCCCAGTTATTAAAGATGACGTATCAATCTCTCATATTTCCGTTTTCTCTCTAAAACGAATAAAATTTTTTTCTATTCTAAATTATTTTATTGTAATTATATTATATAATTAATACTAAATGAATAATATATAATTATACTAATTTAGTAACATATTTTTATTATAATTATATCAAATTAATATTTAATGTACTGTTAAACTACTTATCAATTATCAATTAAAAATATTTTTAATAATTTTAATGATAATAATAATATCAATAATAGTAATAATAATAATAAAAAATCTTTGTTACCCGATTCACGTATATCAAATAATTTTTTAAATTATTTTATAAAAATATGTTTAATATAATTATATTGTAATTAATATTTAATGAATAATATATAATTATACTAATTTAGAAACATATCTTCATAATAATTGTATCAAATCAAAATTTAATGCATTATTAAAAAATACCTTAATAATAGGTAATTTACATATTTATTTTTGTTTTACTAAAGTCTATATATAGTGTTTTCCTGTTATACATGAATTTAAATTTGAGAGTCAATTCATAATTTTATATTTAATGTTTTTTTTTACTACTTCATAGAATAAGAATATATTCTTTGTTTTTTATTGAAGTTGATCTTTTTAAGGTACAATTTATAATTTTTTATAATATTTTTCATATACTCATTCTATTATATTATTCTTTTGATAATTTTTTATTTGTTATTACTTTAAGTTATTCTTATCGTCTAATGTTCCAGTTCGATTATCTTTTACCACAATCATTTACAATGCATCACATCCATGAAATACCTCATCGAGTTGTCTTCACTGATTCGGGTTCCAACTACATGGATATAAGCGTTCAAAGAAGAGGCAATAATCTCTACTTTACCGAATGATGGTTAGATCAACTCACCTATTATGACCAACATAATGGAATGTGGTTAAAGTTAGATTTCTTAGGAGGAGCTCGATTTTTTATTGAGAAATTGCATCCACGGAACTTTATAGGGCAAGTTTAAGTTTCATCCCCTCCATGCTTTTTAAGCACATAATGAAATTGAATTCCCTCAGTTTCAGTTCAATTTTGCTAAATTCGTGACAAATTCAGATATACAATTTCAACTATTGGTAATATATTTAAATTTTCTTAGTTTAAGTTGTTCATTATTAGAATAATTTTTTAACATATTTTGATTTTTTTCAAAAATTACTAGCTTTCTTTTGTATGCATGCAATGCCATTGAGGGGAATAAGAGTTAGTTTGGTTTCTCGATGTGACAATTCTATACCTTACCGCATTGTATGGATAGCGGATGATGAAGCTTATCTAACAAGAGGATGGTCTGATTTTGCACGAATTCTAAATATTGAAACTTACGATGTTATTTTAGTTGGTTGTCGTTATAAGAATGATTCTATACTATACGTGACTAAGGACTAGAATAAATTCAATATTGTTTAGGTAATTTGGTTTTACTATTAGTATTTGATTAAATTATAATTATAGAATTTTAAATTATTGCCTCAATTTATATATTACGATTATTTTTTGTGGATTTTCTATTTTTAAATAATTTAATAAAATAAAGTAGTGTCAGATATTATTAAGTTTATTTTTATCCTTTATTTCTTTATTTGTATTTTTATTATATTTGACAAAAAATGAACCTACACATATATTAAATCGTTGACCTAAAGATAATTTATTTACCAATAAAAACATATTTTATTTATAATTGAAATAAAATTTATTTGCCAATAATTGGTGGATAAAATTGAAATTACACCCGTGTCATATAATTATAATTGATTAATTAGTATAAAATGAAATTATATCCGTGCCATGAGTAATAATCTAAATAATTATATCTTAACAAAATATAATTTGAAATAATTTATAAACAATTATCTTAACAAAAATAATAATTAATAATTGATTTAAAAATCAATGCAAAAAATAATTATTAATAATAGTATTATTAACTGGGTAAATAATATAATTTTAAATGATTACTTGAAATATAAATAATATATAGAAATCTATTGAGTAAATCAATGATTTTACACCTTAATAATTTGACAATTATTACTCAATTAACCAGTTAATTGAATTAGTAATAACAATTTTCAATTTCAAATTTTGTATATTAAGTAGTTATTAAAAATTGGGTAATAACGATTTACACGAGAAAATCATTGATAAATTTAATTAACCATATAGAAGATAATATACTAATAGTTTTAGTATATTATTTATGGCAAGCGAAATTATTTCCTCATATTTTCTATTAAAATTGAAATTAGTAATAATTTAAGAAAATGTTTATTAATAAAATTACTAATAGTCACATTTTTATACACATGATATATGTTTTCTATATATTATTTAGAAAATATAATGAAACATGAATAATGAATGAGTATATTATTTCTTCGACTAGCTAATTAATGCAAAATCGAGTATCCTTTTTTATTCGATTGAGGTCATATTCTATTTGGTGAAAGTTTCAATCACCTTAACTAAATCCTGTGTTTGTGCCTTAACTTATACAGGTAGTAATATATTACATATTATATCTAAGTAGTTATTTCCCATAGCAGAGATTTAAAAAATCATATTAAGGTTTATTGCCAAATAATTAGTGGATGAATAATAGTAGATTATATTATTTTGGGAAAGTATTTTCATTATAATTATATCAAATTAATATTTAATTATGATAAAATATGTTAATTATAATTATATCATAGAATTATAATAATTACGATATTTATGTTATATATTTTAATCATTTATGTACGTAAATAATTAGAAATCAAAATATAACTTATAATTACGCGTACCATGCAAGATTAAATAAGATATATAATAACATAGATGATTTATTACTTATACTGATTAAATACAATAAATACATATTAATTTAGTTAAAAAAATCACTTTCCTCTGTTTTCCTATTTATTTTTTTAATTCGTTTAAATCCAATTAATTATAATAAATTAATTATATCAACTAATTAGTTCAATCAATTATTTTCTAATTTATTTTTTGAATTCAATAAATCAAATAAAATTAATTATACTAATTATTTGTATTGACTAATTGATTTGATTAATTCTTAAAAATATTTTTATTTAATTTATTTTATTTATTTAAATATAACTAATTAGTTATTTAATTTTATTAGGATAAATATCAAATTCTATTTCTAATATAAAAACATAAAATTTTATTCATTTCATTTTTATTTTACCACTATAAAAGATCATATATGCTAGAAGAAAATATCATTCATTTATCAATTACTCTTTCATTGGGTAGCTTTTACAACAATTCTTTTTCTTTCTATGAGGTGCCGTCACAAGAAGACAACTATCATGAATACAAATCAACACACACTCTTCAACTCCCGTGCTCATCATTTAGAGCAATATATGATATGTTATCCATTAAGCATTTATAGACCATGGTGTTATCATGTTTGCATAAATAAATAAAAAATCTATAATTAAGCTTAAGTCATTTATCTATTTGTGTGGTATATTGTAGTGTGAAATTACTTTTAATTTGTGTTGTGCAATGATATTATGATTTAATTTAAGCTTTTATTTTAGAATTGTGTTATTATTTTATCTCATCCTATTTTCTTAGATATTAAGTTGATGTATTTTTATTTATTATTATTGAAGCAGATGTGATATAAAATTTGTAAAAAAAAACTTACATTCAATTTATTTTATTGTAGTCTTCTATTCTTCTATTTTTTATTCTTTTATTTATTTTATTTTCTTTTTAAATATCATATAATTTATTATAATTTATACCAATTAATTAATTATAATTCATTATATCAGTTAGTTTAATTCATTAATTTATAATATACATGATAAAATAGATTATTTGTTACTTATACGTTTATTTTTCTAAAATCTAAATCTGAATAATTATATTTTCATTTTTTTATGAACAAAATATTATTAATAATAAATAATAATTAACCATTCGTACTTTTAATTAAAGTGTTTGGATGATTTTTATATTTATTAATATTAATTATTGATTATTTTTTCATAAATAAATTATATTATAATTTTATGTTAGTTCATAATTGATTAATGATTAATGTTTATAAAGCTATGTTACTATTTTATAAATATTTTATTTAAATATAATTTTTTTAACATAAAAATGTATTATTTTTAATAATATCATAATTTTATATTTTTTAATTATTCTAAATGAATATTTTATCAAATACTAATTAAAGCTATTCACTAATATATTTTTTAACTATTATATAAAATTAAAATCGTATTAATGAATTTAATATTAAAGTTAATTTGACTTTTTATTATTTAGAGTGTTTTTCGATCAATAATTTTATACTCTTTACTTTTTTTAGTTTCATTTTGAATTTTAATTTAGTACTCAAAGGTAGTGAAATTTTATTGATACTGAAATAAAGTTACAAAAGGGTCCATAGGGTAGAATAAGTAAAATAATATGATACCCACATTGCAACATTCAAATGAAAACAACTTAGGATCTAAAATGTTTATCTTTCTCTTTCTCGCCGTCTATTATATTATCTATCCTATCATATAAAAATAAAATTTTTACCTTTAATGATAGAATCAACGTAGCATGCTTCTGTATTATTTTGTTTAACTCATTAAAGTCAATTCATTATGATAAATTAATTATATCAACTAATTGATTTGAATAGATATTTAAGTATCACACAATTTAAAATTATGTATATTAATTATTTGATTTAATTTTTATGATATATAAATTTAAGGAATAAATTAAAATAAGATAATTTATTACTTATTTAAATTAAATACAACAAATATAAATTAATTTAGTTAAAAATTTACTATTTTCTAATCTTCTATACATAAAAATGACAAAATAAAATTATAAAAATAATCTTTTTATCACTTTTGCTATTTTAATTTTATTTTTTTTGTTTTTTATGTATACTTTTATTTTATATTAACTTTGTTTATTTAATAATAAAATATACTCATATTAATTCTATCATATAATAATATATTTTTTTCCTATATTAATCAAAGAATTTCAATAGTTATCAACTACATCTAATAGAATGACTAAGAAGTGAGAACTACGAGAAGTTAAACCCAGGTTCAAAATGCTGAAACAAAGAAAAAAAATAATGGATATATGATTAGAGAAAAATGTATAATAATGACAAAATATACTAAAACTGGATTTTTTCTCCAATTACTAAAAGTGAGGTATTAATTCCTCGTGAATTCATTTTTTCTCTAAAATGAAATCACTATTTTCTTTTCTAAATTTATTTTAAAAAAATATATTTATTATAATTATATTACAATTAACATTTAACGAATAATGTATGATTATACTAATTTAGAGAAATATTTTTATTATAATTATATAAAATCAATATTTAATACATTATCAACTAATAAAAGTGAGGTGTCAATTCCTCATGAATTTATTTTCCCTCCAAAATGAAAGTACTATTCTCTCTTCTAAATTTGTTTTAGAAAAATATCTTTATCATAATTATATTACAATATTACAATTAGCATTTAATGAATAATGCATAATTATAATAACTTAGAAAAATAAAATAAAGTACAGTAATTTATCTTCCGACTGCACACGTGTATAGAATAACTTTTAAGAAGGAGTCATGTATAGTAAATACGGTCGATGATTGTAAAACTATATACTAACATTGATATAATATTATTTTATGTATATGTTTTGCAGACATCAAAGAAAAGTGTTGAGTTGTTTTTTAGTAGATTTAAATTATTCATTGTTTATTAGAGAATTTTGTACATTAGAATTCTCTAATAATTTATTATTTATTTTGAGCTAATTTTGATATATTCTTATTTGACAGTAAAATAACATATAAAATTTGTTGGTGGGTCGAAGTATTATTAAGTTATTTATGGTCACATTGAGTATATATGTTTGATTTATTGAAGAAAGTAGATTACTAAAACCAATTAATAACTATTTAGAGTTAATATATTTAACACTAACTTAAGAAAAAATAAATAATACATAACATGTTATATTTTTATTAATCAAATTATTATAATTTAAATTAATCTTAACAAAATAATTTAAAATTTTAATTTTAATTTTATCACGTACATAACACGGGTTAATACACTTAGAAATTACTGCACAATGAATGTGGTATATAGAGAAGTTTTTGAGAGCCTATAATAAAAAGATAATAACAAAATGTCTTACTAAATCTATTTATTTATTAAAATTTATTACTATCACTTAAACAAATTTAGAAATTTTAGGAACTAATAGATGAATTCTTATTGTACATTAATAGTTTGAGAATATTAAAATTATCATAAAAATTCGTATAATTTTATTCTCTTGACAAATAATTTTATAATTACGTTAATCATATAATTTTATATACAAACATTGATACAATGTTGTTTCATGTATATATTTTGTAGGTATCAAAGGATAGCATTGAATTGTTATTCAGTATATTTAAATTATTTATTGTTTATTACAAAACTTTTTGCATTATGATTCTTTATTAATTTGTTTTACATTTTGAGCTGATTTTGATATTTTCTTACTTTACAGTATACCAACATATAAAACTTTGTTGGTAGATTTAAGTATTACTAAACTATTTATGGTCATATTGAGTATATATGCTTGATTTATTGAAAAAAATAAATTAAATAACTATTTTATAGTTAATACAATTAACATTATATTAAGAAAAGAAAAACAACGTATACAAATTATTTTTTTATTAATTAAATTATTATAATTAAAATAAAATTTAATATAACAACTTAAAATTATAATTTCAATCTTATCACGTGTATGACACGGGTGATTAAACTTGTATATATATATAATAGAGGATACTTAAGGTATGGTTGATTGCGAATCCCGAAAAGCCACCTAAAGGGCCTTTGTATTTTCTTTTGGACCTTGCTTGATTAAATACGGAAATTGAATATAGCGATGATTTTAGAACAACGTTAGGCCAACAACATTTGTGATTGGTAGCTATTAACTAGTTATCAATAATGATTTGATGGTGTGAGATTAGTATAAAATTTTATCTAATAACTCTCTTTCTTTTTGCTGGTTATATGCTGGCCAAAATACAATAAAATTGGTCGCCCTAAATTTTTCCATGATTTTATTCACGTGTGGATAATATGAAAAGAATTAGAGAAGATACATTAACGGAAGGAAGATGGAAAGTAGTAAAATGATGTGGATCAATGAAGAGTTTTAAGTAAATGGAAGACTTTGGTGGACATGGAAGCATCACCAACAAAAATGCCATGGCGACCAGCATTATAAAACTGGCCCACCACATCCACTCTCTTGTCCTTTAGCAGCTTCACGAGCTCCTTCTGGCGGTCCACCAGCTGGTCCCCATCACACCAAACACTGCAACCCTCCACTCAAGCTCCCTTATACTAGCCAACACCTTTGCCCCTCCATTCACCGTTGGATTCGAATACTCGTGATCCCGGTCAGCGCCAACTGGCAGCGATAGCTTCCACATGGAATCCGTAACCGCCAGTGGCAAGTTCAAGTCCTTCGCTAGCCTCAGCTCCGACGGAGTTCTCTTCTTCCCTCCGAAAAACGGCTGAATCAATATCATCCCTTTGATCTTCAGCGGCCTGATCTGGTCTGCCTCCGCGGCTGCACGTAGACCCGCGTTGTACGCTATGTTTCCTCCAGCACTCTCTCCCATGAGATAGCATCGGGAGAAATCAGCGTGAGCCAGCCACAAGTCATTGGAGGCTCTGATCCAGTGCAGCGCCTGCACCGAGTCCTCGTACGCCACCGGCAAGCGGTGCTCCGGAGCAAGGCGGTAATCGACGGAAACGACGACGGATTGGGTGGCGTTGGCCATGCGGACGCAGAAGTCGTGGAAGTAGGTGGAGTTGGCATGGTAGAATATGAAACCGCCGCCATGGTAGAAGACGATGAGGGGAAGGTTGGGGTGGTTAGGGGGAGTATTGAGTGCTTGGCGGGGTAGGTAGATCCGCGCCCAGGTGTGCTTGGATTGGTCGATGGTAAGGTCCTTGGAGAGAACGGATATGGGGAGAGTGGGATCTGGTGAGGGAGGGGTCTCTGGATAGTTTTGGAGGCGGGTGAAAGTGCCGTCTGGATTGGGGATTATGTTGAGAATCTTGTAGGGATCCTCAGATGATGATGAGGGTTCTATTGAGTTCACTCTTACTACTGTGAAGAGGAGAAGATGTAAGCACAATAATGCTGTTATCGTTGTCATGCCAGCACTATAATTGGAGTGTGGGATTGGGAAAGCGAACAAGAGCACCATGCCTCAAAGAGAAGAAGAACGAGAAATGACCGGGAGCGTTTATTTTTCTTTCATGCCATGTGCTTCTTCTTGTTTTTCGTGTCAAGACTACAGCTAGCTAATTATTAATTACGTGCTACCGAACAATAATTTACTACTATATGAGAGAAACCGAAAATTATCACTTAACATATATATAGATATGAGTTACGAAAACAGGTGTCTAATTATGTAATCATCCTAAATTTCAAATAGAGACCTTGAACGACTTTGATAATGAGCGGTTCTCCGGGTTGTGGCGGTAGTGGACTGAAAACCAAAATTGGTCGGTTGAAGTTGGAAATCATTCCCAGGCAACAACCAGAACTGTTGGACTTTAAAGTTACTGTGTAAGGTAACTCAAACATGCGAGGATCATTATTATCCAGTGCTTGCCGTGGCAGGTACACCCGACCCCACATCGTTTCTGATTGGTTTGTATGATGATCAGGGAACACATACACCAACACATGGTTTGGAAGTTCTCCAGCTACGACAGATGGGAGTGTTCCTACGCTAGTGCCGTTAGGGTCCATGGTAGAACAAGAAGAATTGTGGTGGTTACACCAAATTGTTTTAAATGTTTGAAAGCTAACCGAGACATTAAGCTAAGCAAATTAAAGGGTGTGCAATAGAAAAGAGATTTACGTATATATATAGATACATCATGACAATTAGCGTCATTCATGAGGCGATACTTTCTAAACACCGCAGCGTACAAGTCAAAGAGAGTGCAGTGGTGTATTCTTGTCATTATTTGGTTGGAATAACTGCCCTGATCGGAGCGGACTAAGTTATGTAAGCTAATTCTTTTTCGTGTGAAGATAATAAGTAAACACCCTCTGGTCTGAGCTTTGCGAAACCGAAATCAGCTACCTTGGCTTGGAATTCAAGGTCTAACAGAACATTGCTTGCTTTTATGTCTCTGTGTATGATGTGAGGATTTGCCTCATGGTGCAAATACCTGATACACATATATATGCAAATACCTGATACACATATATATGTTTATCTTCTATGCTAACTATATATCAAAATTAACCACCAAATCATCTACGTATTAAACCCTACATGTATATAAATATATTGGTGATTGATTTTAGTGATTGAATTTGATGTACCAATAGTATTTTTGTATATTTATATAACAAAAATATATACATATAAGAAGTGATGAATGAAATTATTGGACTTACGCTAAACCTTCAGCTGCACCAATCGCTATGTTGATTCTTTTAGGCCAATCTAAGAGACAATTAGAAGAAAGGTGACCGTGCAAATGTGTGAGCAAGCTTTGATTAGGCATGAAATCATAAACAATTAACCTTTCATCTCCTCCAGCGTAGAAACCCCTCAAACCCAACAGATTCTTATGCCTAACCCTTCCAAGTACTTCCACTTCAACTGCGAACTCCATCTCGGTTTTTGCAGTCATCGTTTTCAACCGCTTCACTGCAATCTGTCTTCCATTTCATTTATATTAGGCTTTTTCCGTGCATAACAAACATCGTAAATAAGCAAAATAAATCATGGGTATAGTAAAAAAAAATATTAATATAATTGCCTCGACGCCTTTACTTGTTCGACCCCAATAAACACTTCCAAATCCACCTTCTCCGATCTTGTGATCTTGGTGAAAATTGTTTGTTGCACCAAGCAGCTCCTTCGATGTGTAGATTTCCCATGGATAATCCTTATTCTTATTCTTTTCTCCTTTATTCCTACATATATTCGGAAAGAGTAAAGCTAGGGAACCAAAAGCATATCGGCTAAAACCCAGCCAAATACCTTTGGATGAATTCAAAATTTTTACGAGTTAATATATATGGATGTTTCTTCTACTAAACATTAGAATGTTTCTTTTTCATATTAAATGGATGTTCTTTTATATATTTTTCGAATTTGTGATTGTTAGAAGTAGATAGATTAATGTGAGAAAAAAGAGGAAGATTTTTATAGGTTTTATTACTTAATCAATTTAAAATTTTTTAAATTTTAAATTTAAAAAATTTAAAATTAATTAATTATTGATATAAATTAATATAATTTTGTTTAGTTTTTGGCTGATAACCTTTTGGTTCCTTATACTTTTCTATTCGAAAATCAAGCGTTAGAATTTTCGTTAAAAGCTTCATTAACAACTCTAATCTACAAATATACACACACACACCTTGCTTTGCTTTGCTCTTCTTCAGATAGAAAACAACAGAAACATTTCTTGTGCATGTCTTGTGTATTCTCAATAAGTTCAAGAAGGAAGAAGTGAAAAAGATTCGCAAGAAATTAAGAAACAAAAACAAATGGGGAAATGTAAAGAAAGAAGAATAATGAGAAGGCTTAAAGTGAAGACAAAAGGGTGCTTTGGAAGTCAAGGACTCTCTATTTGTATTATATATATGCATGCCAGCACAAGTGTTATTTGCAAGGTTTTTCTTGCCAAGCCACATATTCCATTGAAAATGTCTTCATCTTTATACTCCTCTTTGGCGTAACAAACATTCTTTAGCTTTTTATTCATCTAATTAATCTTATTATATGGATATATATTTCAAAAATGTAATTACATAAAAAGTGATCTGTCAAATACATCTGGATGGCCATAGTAAAACCGCACCCTGAACGGAAGCATACATAAAAAAAAGGTAAGCATATGTTGGAGTTTGTACTGAACAGCAAGTATCAATGAGTCTTATTATACTTTTAATTACAGAAGGTTGCTAAACTCTCATTTATCAAAATAAAACTTTAAGCCAATAGCATCTAAGCAATTAATTGCATAGAAGTAGCAGATTGAACACCTTATACTGGAGCTTAAAGCACAAAGTAATAGAAAGAATAACAATTATTAAAGGAAACTATTCATAGTATACCTTATGAAAATGGAAAGTAACGCCCTTAATGGAAACACTAATATTATTAGGCAATTCACCATTGTAAAACCTACCAAAACCACATAAAAAAAATCATATGAAGGAGGATCAGTCAAAGACAGAGAAGCAACACCACCAAAGGTAGTAGCATCAGTCAAAGACAGAGAAGCAAGACAGAGAAGCAAGAACAAGAAGAAGGAAGAAATACCTTATCGGGGTAACACAAAAGCAAGAGAGGTAATTAACCAATTATTAACATATATACACACTAGCTTTTTTCATCAATAGCAATTACTAATAGTTAATTATAATTATGTCTATGCTCTTGTTCAAGATAGCCAAGTGGCCGTAAGAAAGAGTTCTCCTGAAACAAAAAGAAAAGGAAGTTTATATTAAAGTAAGTGTAAACAATTAAATATCCCATATCAAGAGCAGTCAGGACATTCAATTTATATTATAATTACACATAGTTTGTACTTGATAGATAAATGAGCCAGCTCGACTGGAAGAAATTGAAGGTGCATTATTTAAAATCAGCACATAACTTTTCTGCTCAATGATGCAATTGGGTTTTTATAATTTAAAGTGATAGGCACAAGAACAAATAATCGAAATTCAATATCTGTTAATATCTATCTAATATGAATTATAACAAATTCAATGAGTAGAGAGAACAAGAGATACTTAACAAGAACAATCTCGAATTTCTTGCCAGCATTTCCAACAACAAAGATGTGCTCATACTTTGTCTCATGTTTCAAGTGTTTCAACTTGAGAAATGCCTAAAAAACAATAAATCCTCAATGAACAAAGCATTTAAGTAAAACTAAATAGGGTCTAACTGTCTAAGTCAACAACTCAAACCTGATGAGGCTTAAATGCATGACCACGAGGGGTTGTCAATTGGAAAGAAAAACGGAATTTTTGCAGGTGGTTAGCTGAGAGCGAAACAATGTCATTTCCAGCCAAATTTAGCCTTGATAGCAAAGTGAGAGTATAAAATGAAGCAACAAAAAGTTTATGCAAAAGAATTATAAATCAAATTTCAAAACTCAGATTAAATTCAGATGCATTAAGTCTAGACTTAACATCACAAAAAGAAAAGGAAGTTTATATTAAAAATACAACATGACAAGCATATGAAATCAGACATACCAACCAACCATCAGCATACTCATACATCCTAAATGTAACAGCATAAATCTTTTTAAAAATCCAAAATAGAAACCTACGTTTTCTGGGTTTCAATACTTCCAAGATCATTGTCCAGAACTGCAATTTCTGCATTGCTAACTTTAACAATGCCAGTGACATATATTGGCACATGAATTTGGCCTCCGGTAGCATAGACTTTTTCTCCGTCAACATCATGAAGAACCATCTACAAGATAGGCTCAAAGTTATTTAATTGTGAGGCAGAATAGAAATACACATTGATCCAACTGAAAGGAAAACTAAACTGTAAACAAACAAACATTTTGACTTGTGAAGTGACGAATTAGATAGAGGGAATCAGGTCTTCTGGTGGCAACTCAACTACCTCCTCTTCTTCTTCTTCTTCTTCATCATCATCATCAACCTGGTGAAGGAAGCCACAATCAGGTACATATATGTATAAGCCTTTCTTATATAGTTTTAGATGCAGCCTGGTGATGAAATATAATGTATACAAAGTTCTAAAATGTTTCAACTGTTAACCAACCTGAATGGAATAAGTGTAAGCTGAAGGAAGTTTTGATTCTGGGGTAGGAGCTGTGAAGATATGGGATAATATAGCTCCAAGAACTATGATAAGTCTAAGTCAATGTCAATGTTATCAAGCTGAAACAAGCAGAAACATGGAAAAAATATTAATGTGAGTGAACAGAGATATTATATATGTCACAATCAACGCACTAATAATTTATGCATAAATTTCAACCCCTTTGAATTGTAAGTACCTAAGCTAAAGTCATATGGTCATCAAGCAATCCCATTAAAGAGAATGCATGTTCATACTCATGAGAGGTTTTGATCCAACTGCAGCAGCAATAACTAGTTTTTTGTGTTTTCATCATAATCTATTTCAGTTCATTCAGATAGCTTGAGTTATTCCAAAAGAGAGTTTATATTATGCATGAGGTTGATGCAAAAATAGGAGGAAAGGGTGGAAGGGAATGAGTAAGAAAAAGAGATAGAGAGCAGACGGGCTGAGTTATGGTTGCATAATATAATACTCAATTTTCATTAAAATACATTTTTTATTTATTCCACACATTATTTCTTTTACCTTCTTTTACTTCTTTTAATTGTTCTCTTTATTTTATTCTTAATTTTTTATTTTATTTTTACGCCTCATATATAAATTTATTATAATTCATCACATGCATGTTCTTTTTGAATTTAAGTGATTTTTTTAGGTTATATTTTACCATTAATGCTCTATGTCGTTTAGTGTGTTTTTTTATTTTTTAATTATCTATAAATATATTTAAAAAAATATGATTTTATTTTGTCCAGTATTTACTATCGCGTTTAGCAGATAAATAACAAAATTTTCATTTATTGAGTTTGAAGATTCTATTTTTACTTTTATACATTTATTTATATTGTATGATTTGTATTTGTGTTAGTGACATCACGGTTCATACATTTTAATATTTGTGTAACAAATATTATAAATTGCTTTTACAAGTTATAATTTATTTTTGTTTTATCTGAATATTCAATTTTTAATAATAATTTTTATTTATTTGTAAATATATTATTTTCTATTTTTATTTAAAAAAATTAAAAAATAGTAAATATAAATTTTTTAATTTTATCTTTAATATTTAGTTTTAATTTTATTCTTGACATTTCAATATATTTCCGTTATACTACTAGATAAATAACATTAAGTATAAATAATTAATTATACTAATTATTTGATTTAACAAAAATAAATATTAAATTATTTAATAAATAATTAATAAAAAAATAAAGTAAATAAATTTAATTTAAATTTTTACCTATTTTATATATATATATATATATATATATATATATATATATATAAAATTAGAATATACTTTATACTTTTTTTTCTTTTTTTGGTACTTCCATTATAATATATTTATAAATAAATAAAAATTATAACTAAATATATTATTCCTATTTTTCGGCGGATTACTTGCAATTTGAGACTAAATAGAGATCTGTGAAATTTTTATAGGTGGAGACTTGTCCACGTGAAATAGACTGGGATGGGAACACAGGTATCATCTTTAAGGGACCCATTAAATCTACGAGAATATAAAATTACTAATTTATTCTTTTATATATATATATATATATATATATATATATATATATATATATATATATGTTAAATTTAGTAATCCTAATTCCTGTCTTCAATTTAAACTCTTTTTTTCTTTCTAAACTCATCCTTAGCCTTAATTTTATATCTATTCTTTCTCTAACTCACTTTCTCTACCTCTTAAGTTCGTTGTTATGTCGCTCAGTCTCACCATAAAATATTATATTATGTTATTTTGCTGAAAGATGTTTCCATATATTTTTTTTGAAATGTTATTTTTTATAATAAATATATTATGAGTTGTGTTCAATTATATTGAATTGATTATTTTATGATTATTATATTATAGTTTTTTGTTATTTTTTTAAAAAATCTTCAAAGAATATCCGTAGATAATTGTGGGTATCTGCATTCGTTAAGGAGATAATTAAATAGGGAGACTTATGATATATATATATATATATATATATATATATATATATATATCAAGAGTGAAGGACGGGTAAAAGGGTTCGTCGTGCCCACACGAGTATCTATTACTATATCTAACAAACAACAGAAATTCAATTTGAGCCGATTTGAGATAGGACACGTGAACTTTATCTACATTGAGTTTTAAGACAATGATCCTAATTCGGATTTAGGATCCTAACAATAGACCTAGGTTGATCTTACTCACTTGAGTTAATATTTTGAGTCATTGTTGTAACAAATACTATATTATTAAATATAATTATATTTAGTATATATAAAAATTAGGTATAATTATAATAGATTTTATAATCAAACTAAAAAAATTCTAATTATCTTTTTTTTAATTTTATATATTATTTACTATCTTAATGAAAAAGTGAATAATAATAGTCACTCATATAATTAAAATAAATCATCCTAATATATACATGACACTACATATATTAAGGATTATTATATGTGATAAATTATTTTTTTATTTTTTTAAGAAAATTTATATGTAAATCAACTAATCTTTATAACATACGATCTATTGCATAATTTTTCTCCTCTTAATATGGATAAATTGATGAATTTAATATACAAAATATAATTTATATTATTTAACATACGAAATAAGTAACTTAAGCCATTATTTAAGACAATCAATATAATAGTACAAATACTTACATATTTATTAGTAGTAAGAAAATATACAAATAATATAAACATGTTTTTTTGTAGAAAAGCAATAATAAAGATTATTAATTAAGTTAATTATATAATAAAAAATTATGAATAATTTTTTAAATAATAATAAAAAATAAGATCACTATTTTCATATATACATATACCACAAAGTTTATAAAAAAAATTTAGACAATAAATCAACACTCAATAAATTATACATT
The DNA here is from genome assembly GCF_003086295.3 of Arachis hypogaea. Lineage (NCBI taxonomy): Eukaryota > Viridiplantae > Streptophyta > Magnoliopsida > Fabales > Fabaceae > Arachis > Arachis hypogaea. Next base: position 110,114,528 of record NC_092044.1, read on the forward strand.
AGCTCTATTAAAAAAAATTAAAACATATGTTAGATATTATTATTTGTGTACTAATTAATATATATATATATATATATATATATATATATATATATATAATCAATTGTTAAGTTATAATTAATTTTTAACTCAATTTTTAGTAATTAAAATTTAAATGATTGAAATTATTAAATGCTGAATATTTTGTACCTAACTAATTTTGTTTTTGTTATTAAAATTTTAAAAAAGGTGAGTTGTTAATAAATTCTGAATTCAAATTTAAATTTAAATTTGTGTAAGAAAATATTTTAAATTTTTTTCATTAACTAGAACTAATTTTAAAATAAAAAATTATTTTGTACATCATATTATAAGATAGTGTAGTCATTCATTTTTTCTTAATGGCAATTATTGCCAAATAAAATGATATAAAAATAGAAAAAAATATATTTACCAATTTAGGAATAATAATTTATTTTTCAATAAAATAAATTATATATTGAATAGCAAAAGTTATTCTAGTTTCTTTTTACACAAACTAATACTCAACGACGGTGTTTTGGTAATATTACCAAAAAATATTAATCAATCTAATAGCTTTTGTAATAACATAAGTTTATAAGTTTAGAATTTTAAAAATTATGTCATAAAATATAAAATTTTAACCGATAATATTGTTTGACTTCCTGAATGAATATGATATCAATAAATAAAATTGTCACAGGTCAAGAACTAATTCTCCACAGATTGAAGCTCTATTTATTATTAAGGGTCTGCCGCTAGCCAATGAGTTGTTACATACACAAGGTAGAATTCGAAACTCTAATACTTACTTAGGTAGACGAGTGAGATGAGATGACCACTCAACCAATCCAAATCAGTTAAGACAAATACTAATTATTTTTAATATTTTTAACATTAAAAATAATTAAACTTTGATTTTAATGATAACTTTGTAAAATATTTATAGTAATAATTATTATATATATTTTTTATTTAATCTCTTTTAATAAAAAATTTATATATTTTTATTAATTATCTCGTACAGTGTACGAAAACATACACTAGTTTAATTAAAAAACCAATTGATATAGCTATGATGTTAGATTTTTTACCGTATTTTATTTTAAAAATAAATTGACTAATTTAAATTGAGAAATTATAGTTAATTGTTTACTATATAATTTTTTTAACCAAAATTATAATTAAAAATCATTAAAAAATTAAAATTATCTAATATATTAGACCAGCTCAATGTTAATGAGGTTTTTTTTTCTATTATAAAACATAAAAAAAATTTAATTCTAAAAAAATCATGTTATTTTTTAAGATTTAATTTTTTTTACTGTGTTTTCATAAAGTTTTCACAAAATTCACATATCACATGGACTAAACTTATTTATTTACGTAAAGTTTGTTTATGGACTCAGCAAACTTGTTTACGTTTTAATACGATTTGAATTGTATTACTATATTTTTATTTTTTAATCAATTTAATTTAATTTAAATAATTAGAATTTTAAATTATAAAATTTGTATTAGTTTATAATTTAAAATTTAAATAGATATAATTTAAATTAATGATTTATAAAATTGTATCTATTCGTATTATTGTACTCATATGATTAATTATATTTCTTCGATTTAAAAAAATAATGGTTGTTAATTTTTTTATTTAAATACATTCATATTATTTTCAAATTAAAAGAATATACTTATTTAAAATAATATGAGTACGTTTATTTAAATTTTATTTAAAATAATACAAATATGTTTATTTAAATTAAAAATTATAATAATAAGAGTACCTTTATTTAAAAAATTTTAATTTAAAATAATATAAGTGTATTTATTTGGAGAGCCCATGCAAAATTCTAATTATACAAGTGTAATTATCCGTGCCATACACGTGATAAGATTGAAATTATAATTTTAAATTATTTTTTAAAATTATTTTGAATTATAATAATTTGATTAATAAAAAAGTAACATGTTATGCATTGTTTGTTTTTTTAATCTAGTGTTAATTGGATTAACTCTAAAATAGTTATTAATCGGTTTTAATAATCTACTTTTTTTCAATAAATCAGACATATATATTGAATGTGATCATAAATAATATAGTAATAGTTAAGTCCACCAAAAAATATATTGGCTATTATCACACTATAAAACAAATTAAATATAAAGGCTATTAGCACTTATAAATCTATAAAATCGCACTGTCTTTGATTCGTACAAGGGTTTACTTATCAAATAAACTTAAAATATAAACCAAAAGAGGAAGTATAGGGAGCCAATGGAGTATATGTACAATGTGTACAATGGGCGTTTAGGGATGTTCGATTCAGTAGGATATCAAATGTTTATTATCCTTGGTACCCGGATGGTTATTCTGGAGAGTATGAGTATATTGTGTTTGAGAAATTAGTAGTATTTTATTCTGAATGTTCATTTTTTAACTCATATTGGGCCAAATAAATAGTCCATTGTATACATTATATAGATACTCTATTGGCTCCCTAGCGGGATTCAAACCAAAAATATTTATAAAATGGACGCTAGCATCACTTGAAAGAATAATGGAAAATAATCAACTTACCTTATTATTCATGAGAACCATTTTTATGTAAGTCGTCTTGTTCTTGTCAAATTTGGATAGGACTTTCCATAACCTTATATATTAATTTTGTTAAATATATATATATACATAAATAATTTTATACATATGCATAAATAAAAAAATATATGAATTATATTTTGTTAAACTCTATGTTACCGGTTATTAAAAATATTTAAATCACATATATTAATTTTTTTGTTATAATTATTTCGTTTTATATATATGATTATTTTTTATTCTACAATCGTGTAATAATTTTTTATTTTTTATATCCATATATATTCCTCAATTCCGACCCCATTGATACATATATTAACAGTTTTTTTTTAATAATGATGTTTTAATTTTTAATTTTCCTTTTTTCAAGTATCTTTCTTTTTTTAAATATTGATGTTTTAATATTTCTTTTTTAAATACATTTGTCTTAATAATTACATTACTAATCTAAAATATAAAATGAAAAAAAAAGTGATACATATATCCAAGAAAGAAAATAAACTTAAAAATCAGAAAAAAAAAAAGAAATTTTATATTAAAAAATATAAAAATAATATATTCAAAAAGAATAGTCGTAATATATAAATTGAGTCAACAATTTAATTTTTTCTAAAACTAATTTAATCAAATACCAATATTAGAAATAAATTACTTAAATAATATTTAATTTATTTTAGTCCTTAGACACGTATAGATTAGAGCCATTCTTGTAACGACAACCAACTAAAACAACATCGTAAGTTCGAATATTTAGAATTTGTGTAAATTTAGACCATTCTCTTATTCTTTGAAAACCCTCTATATCCCACATAGAGTTGAATCGCAATTCCTTTTATGGAAAAAGAGTTATGGAGGTGGCTTTGATGTATTGGAGACCGAAATCCGGAAGTCGCTATATATATTTGAGTGTGACACCCATCAAACTCAAAAGCCCAAATAAAATAGTATCTATGATTTTATTCTCATTTAATTCTAAATAAAAAATAATAATGACTTATTTAATTTAGCAGTTATGATAATAAATGAGATGACTATCATATAAGTCATTTAATGTAAAATAGCTTAATTTGCGATTATAATTAATATATATATATATATATATATATATATATATTTATATATTTATTGGCCATAAATAGATTAGAAAATAATAAGAGTAAAGTATGAATCCGGTCCATGTACATTTCCCAAAATGTCAAGACGATCCTTAACCAAAAACATGTTTCAATACGGTCCCTGACCTTGTACTCCGTCTACCAACCCGGTCTTTCCGTCACTTTCACGGCCAAAAGTCGATAGAAAATGCTGATGTGTGAAGGCGAGGGTATGACACGGATGGCTCAGATGGTTACGTGAAAGATGGAATCTTACGTGGCTAGAGGAAATGGACAGGGGCCTTTTTGTCATTGCCCACAACACAAAAACGATGGCGTTTTGAGGGTTCAGGCCTCCTTTTTAGACAAGTCTGGTCGTCTATGTTCTATGTTTCGTGTATGGAACTGATACCATCATGAGCAATAACAGAGATCATGGGATTGGAAGAGATGCGTCGGACAATGAGGGTAGGAGTATTTCTGTGAGCTCCGTTGGTAGTGTTGGAGCCAGGATGAAGAAAAGATTCGTTGCCCCAAAATGCAATTGTGGGATTCATGCAATTCTATTCATGTCATCAACAAAGTCGAACCCTAACATGCTATTCTTTGGATGCCCAAATTTTAAGGTATGAAACAGTTAATTATCTTGATATTCATGCCAAGATCTGTAGCAGGCATCTCTGCATTAAAGAGTTTACTTTCTTTTTACTGTGCAGATTACACAAGGTGGTTGCAAATATTTTCAATGGTTGGATGAATATGTTTCACTTTTTGAAGAGGAGCAAAGAAATGATGGTAGTCCTTATGCTCGAAATCGAAAGCAAAACAATTTTTTGGATGCAGATGTTTGGATGGAGAAGAAAGTGATAAAGCTAGAGGATAGAGTTTCTGGGTTAGAGTTGCAGATGAAAAATTCTAACCACAATAAGTGTAATAGGTGGTTTAGTTATCCATTGATAGTTGTTGTATTTGTCTTTGGAGTTGTATGTGCAAATTATCTCCTTTAGAGTGGATAGTGGATAGTTAGTGTATCTTGTTTGTTTTGTGTTGGAAGTTCCTGTTACTGAATTAGTTGTATTGTATCAGTTAACATTGTAAATCTAAATTTATTAAATGAAACAACTGTGTTGGTTGTTTGGAAAAGAGACATTGTGTAAAAAAAAAGTAGAATGTGTTATAATCGAATCCATTTATATCAGGAAAAGCAATTCAGTAATAACTAACAATAATATGTAACATTAACAACTGCAAACAGCCACCAAATATCAATATGTTGTTCACAAAATAACTCCAAAAGTGGGCAACATATAGCCCTATACCAACATCAGCAACATATAGCCCTCAAAACGTCATCGTTTTTGTGTTGTGGACAATGATAAAAAGGTCCCTGTCCATTTTCTCTAGCCACGTAGGATTTCATCTTCTACGTAACCATTCGAGTCATCCGTGTCATATCCTCGCCTTCACACCTCGGCATTTTCTGTCGACTTTTGGCCGTGAAAGTGACGGAGGGACCGGGTTGACAGACGGAGTACAGGGTCAGGGACCGTATTGAAACGTATTTTTGGTTAAGGATCGTCTTGACATTTTGGGAAATGGACAAGGACCGAGTTGGTACCTTACTCAAATGATAATTTCGTAACAAAATAATCATTCAATTTGAATTCCAATTAATTGATTGATAAAAATTATAATAAATGGTATGATATTTAAATAATTAACCAAATCAATTAGTTGATATAATTAATTTATTATAATAAATTAAATTTAATGAGTTAAAAGAAATAAATAAAAAACACCATCAGAAACATGTCACAACAGTTTTATCATTAAGTGTAAAAATTTAATTTTTATATAATAAAATAGATATTTACAGATTATTATATTAAACACAGACTAAAAAAACACGCTAAACAAAATAAAAGTATCAATGGTAAAATATAACCTAAAAAATCACTTAAATTAAAAAAGAACCTTGATGAATTATAATAAATCTATATATGAGAAGTAAAAATAAATTAAATAATTAAAAATAAAGTAAAAAGAGCAATTAAAAATAGTAAAAGATGATAGAAAAGATAATGTGAGGAGTAAATAAAAAATGTATCGCAATAGAAGATTAATATAATTAATTAATACAAAGAATGAAAGAGAAAAATTAAAATACAATCTTATTAAAAAAATTTCAAAAATAATATTTAAAATAAAAAACCTATTAATCAACTTTTATAAAAATATTACAAAAAATTTAAATTATCTTTAAATAAAATAATAATACTCTTAAGAATTATTAATCAAAATAAATAAAAAAGAATTAATATAAAACAAAATTATAGAAAAATATTAGTAAAATTAAGATAAAAAAATTACAAATAGTTTACCTGAAGTATCAAATAGAGAGGGAGAAAAAGGGATATATAAAATAATAAGATAATAAATTGAATTAATTGAGTTCATTTATTTCATTGCTTTATATATTATTTATTAAATAATTTAATATTTATCTCGATCAAATTAAATAATAAATTAGTTATAATTAATTTAGTTTAATGAATAAAAAAATTTAAAATAATTTGATATTTACTCTAATTAAATTAAATATTTGAAGTTATGATTAATGTAATCTAATGAATCAAATAAAATATTAAAGGATTAAATTTTTATCCTAATCAAATCAAATTATATAATTGATTAATTAGTTATAATTAATACAGTTAAATGAATCAAACACATTAAATTAAAAAATAATTTAGTTAATTTATGTTTTAAAGACACATTTTAAAAATATTTATTTTTTAACAACTTTTATAAAATATTTTTTATAATATTTTTAACCTATGATATAAAGGCACAGTTATAATAACTCATTAAAAAGTACTTAATTAGTTAATACAAATAATTAGTATAATTAATTTAGTTTAATAAATTAAAAATAAATAAATGTGAAAAGAAGAGATAAAGGAAAAGTGAAATTATAAAAACGTATAGCCATTAAAAAGCAATAAAAAAGTCTCTTTTAGTTTTTTATTTATTAATTATTAATTTATTATAATTAATTTTACAACATTTATTATACATTATTCATCTTATAAATTAATACAATCAATTAATTGATATCAATTATCGATAATTAATTATAATTGATATAACTCATTTTGCTATATCTAAATAAATAATTAAAAATGCACGTCTCAATTTTTTGTTAAAGTAGAATAAAATAAAATATATAAATTGAGTAGATATAAATCTGAAAATTATAAAATTTTATTAACAACTTAAATAATAAAACTAAATTTAATGTATATTTTAAAAATAATTATTGACCTTTTATTCTTTTAATTATTAATAATTTAAATAAAATAATACCCTATAACTTATTTTGTTATTTATTTTAAATAATTACTAACATTTTATTTTTCTAATTATTTGTTTGTCTTATTTATCAGTTATACTTTCAATTAATTATATTAATAAACAAATAAACTAAATTAACTCCAGTTATACTTGGACTATTCAACAATTCAATATAATTTTTTTAATTTGGAATTAACTACTAACGATAGAAAATAATTTTTTTAGAGTAATTTAATATTATGAACATTAATTATTATTGTGAAATAACCTAAAATCATAATGCGATTTATTTTTAAAAAAATAATTAAGTATTATTGTTAATTATAAAATAACCTAAAATTATAATGTATTTTATTTTTAAAGAAACAATATTTATTACTATCTATAAATAAAAACTATCGCCAAAATAGTTTGATTAAAAATATGAACTGGTAATAATTGGCTCAACCCTACAAAATTTTTTTGGGGCTAATAACTCTTATCATAAATATGTGAGATTCGTGGCTAAGAAATAAAACTCTCTAGGATTTGGGCTCCGCATAGCCTAATACCTAAAAAATATTTCTTAATTAATCTAATTAACATTTCTTAATTAATCTAATTACTAATTCTCCACCAAAAAAATAATTATTACTTATTAGTTCTACTGAGACTTTGAATGGGAAGGAAAGCAATGGTCGTTTGGATCATTAAATGGTCTTATAACAAAACATGTTTTTTAAGTTTTTTAATAATTATTAAATAAAATTTTTTAATTTTAATTACAAATTAATTTTATATATTTTATTTAATTATAAAAATTATTTTTTATTTTATAAGTTATTATTTTATCATTCATCTATTATGTTTATTAACAATCAAAAATAAAAACAATAACGAATTAGATATTCCGTTGATCGTAATAAACTTTTTAGTAATCCCAATTGATTAAAAGTTTATCTTTGATCCGTGATATTCGTCTAGGGCTGTGAAATTCGTGTTTCTTAAAAAATCAATCGATTGGATTAACAAAACAATGGATTGAATTTCAGGTTTCCATAACTCAATCGATTGAACTTCAGGTTATCACAAAACAATCGATTGAAAATTGCAAGGCACAATGATTTTCGCAAAAATCAATTATATTACCCAATCGATTGAACGATAACTAGAATGTGGATTTTTTATAATTCAATCGATTGTTTATATTACCCAATTGATTGTTATTTTATTTTTATAATCACCTGAAAGCTTGTTATTAGAGTGAAGAAAATAACCACTGCTGACATTTGGAGCCCCATTGAGTACAATTTTTCGCCGGTTCATAATTACTGTTGTAAGAAACTCATTCGATTGGGTTGCAGTGATTATCTTATTATTATTGACTTTGTTACTATTTGGTACATCTATGACTTTTCTAAAAAAAAACTCGTGGCAATTGTGCATGTGAATGCGTTGGATGAAATTAGGACAGTGTCTAACATTCTTTGTTGCCACCACACAAGCAAGGAAAGTCTGATCTATGTCTTCATTGATCCAGGTGAAATAATAGATCTGGAGGAAGAATCATTCATTGATCCTAGTAATCATATTAACATTGTTCCTTATATCAAAGTCAAGCTCCAAATCAATAGTAATTTTTCTGCTAAGGTTGAATCCAAGGGTAATCTTAAAATTGGTCCTATGAGAAGCACTATATGTAAGTATGCACCTTTCTCTTGTCTCTATTCTTTCTATTATGAATTTATGAAACTGTCTCAAACTTAATTAATTCATACCCTATCCATTATGGACATATTTGCTGTTGGATGAAATTGGGAGTCAACCACAGCTAAAGACGTCCTCTGTCACCCATGATTTTGTGGAAGAAGATTACTATATGGATAAATTGTGCATAGCAAATGGTTTTTCCACAAGTAATTTCAAGAATGCAAAAATATCAACAGTGGTCATTTTCTTCACTCTAATAACAAGCTTTCAGGTGGTTATAAAAATAACTTCCGATTGGGTAATATAAGCAATCGATTGAATTATAAAAAATCCACATTCTAGTCATCGTTCAATCGATTAGGTAATATAACCAATCGATTGATTTTTGCAAAAATCATACTGCCTTGCAATTTTCAATCAATTGTTTTGTGATAACCTGAAGTCCAATTGATTGAGTTATGGAAAACCTGAAATTCAATCGATTGATTTTCTAAGAAACACGATTTCACAGCCCTAGACGAATGTAACGGATCAAAGATAAACTTTCAATTGATTGGGATTGGCAAAAAGTTTATTACGATTAATGGAAAATCTAATTCATTATTGTTTTTATTTTTAATTCTTAATAAACATAATAGATGAATGACAAAATAATTTATAAAATAAAAAATAATTTTTATAATTAAATAAAATATATGGGGTTAATTTGTAATTAAAATTAGAAAAAGTCTATTTAGTAGTTATTAAAAAATTTAAAAAACATGTTTTGTTATGGACCATTTAATGGTCCAAACGTTCTGGGACCATCGAATCCTTAGCCAGGAAAGCATCACCTATCAATCTGTTGGCATCGGATTCGATGGTCCCAGAACATTTGGACTATTAAATAGTCCCATAATAAAACATATTTTTTAAGTTTTTCAATAACTGCTAAATAGTCCGTTTCTAATTTTAATTACAAATTAACTCCATATATTTTATTTAATTATAAAAATTATTTTATTTTTTACATCGACACATAGAGAGGGCAATCAACTAGCACATCAAGTGGCAAACCTTGCGATAAATGGCAAACTGAATCGAAATTGGACTTGGGACCAACCAGTAGAAATTAGAGAAATTGCAAGAAGAGAAACACTGAGAAATTTCAAAGAGACCATGACCAACTAGAACGGAAGAAGAGTGACGGGCATAGCAGAGTTTCAACGCACCAGCCACTAGGACATGGCAACAAGGTAATTAACTCTGACTTGAGGCGATGACAACTTGCAGTGTACACATTGGCTTCAACAAGAGATGAAAGTGACTGTGGCGTCCTTGCTTTGTTTTCATCATCACCAAGTAGCAAGGACCAATGGCAGCAGAGTGATGTCGCCATAATGAAGGGGGCAGATTCTGGTCTCTTGAGCAAGGCGAAGAGAGTGACGGCTGATTTGCCAAGAGGAGCAGTTGCAAGCTGCAGGTGTGGTTGGATCCGAGAAGCTGGTAAAATCTGAAATTGAAATTGAAATTGGAGAAATGGGAGAGACAGCTTCTGCAGCTGCGTCCACCATCAACGACCATTTGCTTCTTAAGAACTTTTTCGCTGAAGTCAGCGAAGCTGAGAGGGACAAGAAAGTCGCTAGAATTCTCTCTTGTTTTAAGTTGAATCCGTTTGAGTATCTAAAACTTCCATTTGAATTATCACATGATGATGTGAAAAAGTAGTACCGCAAGTTATCTTTGATGGTTTACCCTGATAAGTGTAAGCATCCACAAGCAAAGAAGGCTTTTGGAGCCCCAGCAAAAGCCCAACAATTATTACTAGACCAAAAAAAAAGTATGATGGAGAAAATTACACAAAAAAAAGTATGATGGAGAAAGCAAAGTGTATGTGAAAAACTCTATGTATGTCCAATTGTCCAAGTCAATTTGCATAATCAGAAATTTTTTTAATTGATTTTAGTTTTCTATTTTAATTATAGAGAGTATTTAAAATATTTTTATTTTAGTAAATAGTAATATACACTATTTCTAAATTTATTTCAAAAATACATGTCAAGAATAAAGTTTGACATATGAACACGTGATGATATTTAGGTGTATCCAAACATATTCGGATAAATTTTTTTTATTTTTTATTAAGACACAGTTAGACACATGCTACCACATATATTTCAATTTTTTAAATTTAAACTTCTCATTTCTTAAAGTAATACGTTTGTTTAATTTGATTAATTAAAATTACTTATTTTAATATTTATTCAGCAATCTTAATTTTCAATACTTTCAAAATAAAAAATATATAATTTGTTTAAAATAAAAAATATGAAATTTAAAATTATTTATTTTCAAAGATTTAATAATTTCAAATTCTAAAATTTGACATTTAAAAAAATTAAAAATTAAAATGATCTATTTTTAAATTTTTAATGATTTCAAATTTTAAAATTCATTCTGCTAGGTTTGTTTATTTAAATTTTATAATTTTCTACTAATAATACTAAATAAATAACCCTTAAACTTTAGGAGTATGTTTGTTTAATTAAAATTACTTATTTTTAAAATTTATTCTACAATGTATTATCAATACTTTTAAATTAAAAAATTACAAATTTTAAATCTTTTATTTTTCAAATTTTTAATAATTTTAAATTCATTTTGTTATCTTTGTTTATTTTAAATTTTCTAATTTTACACTAATAATACTTTTAGGTTTATATTTTAGTTTAAAAAATTACAAACTAAGATCAACTTTAAAAAAATTCTAAACAAACATCAGTTGAATAAAAATTGTAAGATCTTTAATTAACTAAACACAATCTAATTTATTGTATTTTTAAATTACAATATCAAATTCTTTTAGAGTATTTATTTTCAAATTATTTAATTTATACTAAATTTTTGTCTATTTTAAATTAATATTCATTAATTTAAAATTTATAAACTAATTTTTTAAAAACTAAATACACATCACTAAACACTAAATCTTAAATCCTTAAACATAAACTCTAAACCCTAAATTACAAACCCTAAACCCTGACACATAATTTCTCAACCCTAAACCCTCAATAATGTATCATAAATCCTAACCACAAATTCAAAATGCCTCAATCATAACCTAAATTATAAACTCTAAACTACAAAATTTAAACACTTAATACTAAATAAAAAATACTAAATAAATAACACTATACCCTAAATCTTTTAACTTGTTCATAAATTCTATTCCGTAATTCTAAACCCTAAATTCTTAACCCTTCAAATCTAAACCAAAAATTATAAATCATACACTAATAATAATAATAATAATAATAATAATAATAATAATAATAATAATAATAATAATAATAATAATAATAATAACTTCTTTTTTTTAGTTTAGAACTGAAAATCTTTATTAAATAATTTTACAATTGCCTAAATTCTCACAAATAGAATATTATCTTAATTCTATTTATTTTAATTTTATTTTTTTAACTCATCTAACAAATGATCCTAATAATACTCTAGCCACACATGCTCATCATCATCATAATTTTACAAACCAAAAAAAAAAAGCTCCATGTACACATAAAAAAGTCTAATACCTTAATGATAATAATTATACCCACATTAATCCCACTAAATCATTCTACTTTCTACTGATAGATTCTGCTTCTACTACGTCCCACTGTCAGTCAACCTGCAATGATTTTGGCGCGTGCCCACACCTCCATACACGCGTTCAATACAGAAATGTTCCACATCTATTCCTCATCTGCAGAAATAAAATCCCTTCAACATGATAGCGGTGAGTTATAGCCTGCACCTGTCAAGATGAGGAGAAGGATACACCTGTCACTTCTGACAGGTAAATGTTTTGTTGTCCAATTTTTTATAATTTTTAAAAGAATCGTTTGATTAGTCTTAAATTATTTAATAACTTATAATAAAAATAATATTTTTATAATTGCCCCGCTTTGAATAAATGGGCTTTACTAGCCAATGATTCAATATGTTTGCTTCCAATAACAAAAGTTAGAAATAAAAAATATTTAAGACAAAACAAACACTAAAAACTAAAATTACAAAAATGATAAACTTTGAAAACTAAAAACTTTAAAATCAATTCACGACCAACATGGATCGGATCCCAAACCTGCAACCCCAATGTATCAAAGGCAAGACGTGGGAATAAAAAATATTTAATAAAAACAATTTTAAAAACAATGAAAAAAATTAGTAGTTCAAAAAAATCATTTCATTTTATATAGATGACTTCAAATAACTTATAGGTAGAGTTTTTTATTTTATTAGTCCCTTTAATTTATAGTTTATTATTTACTTATAAGAATAAAAGAATAATTAATTGAATCTCTACTTCATAATTAAACTAACTTAATCTACACATCTATGTGTGACACACACACACACACACACACATATATATATATATATATATATATATATACAAAAATTATGTTAACAATTTTTTTTGTTAAATTTGTAACTTAATTCTATATGCATAATGTCAAATTGTCAATAAAAATCTGATAATGTCCTATTTAAAAAAAATGTTTGTATTAAAAAAATATTTGAATTTAAATTTTAAAGTATTATTATTCATCTTGCTTGTTCCAATGAAAAGAGTGCATATATGCTAGTGTCATCATCCACATATACAAAGTTAAGTTAATAATAATAATGATTGATATATAGTAAAAGTAAAATAGACAGGAGATTGTTATGAAAAAAATTTTGGAGATTAATTTGTGTATTATTTTTTTTTAGAGATTAAATGTGTATTTAAATTACCGTTTGCAAATAGGAGTTTGTATAAAATTGATTTTGATAAGAAGTAAGTTTGTGTTAACATGATTTATGTTTGACAATCTTTATAAAATCATTCAACTATTCAATGGTAGAAGATCACACTTTATCCTCTAAAGTACAAATTTAAAATTTAGAAGATCCAAATTTCAAATTCTTATATCAAAATGACTTTTAGATAAAAAATTACTAAAAGAAACATCAATTTAAATATTTTTTATATTATCTTATTAATTAATTTTATAATTAATGAGACATCAATTAATCACTTCTGCGTTCAGAGGGATAAAATGTTGCTAAACATAAAGATGAAGCGTTTAAGAGACTTAAATGCGCTTTTCTCTTCCCCAACGTGTTTCTCAAACACATCCTAAAATATTCACTTTTAAAATTATTGAAAACTAATTTAGATAATTACTCTACTAAGAAATAAACTAAAAACTAATTTATCTACCATAATAAAATTTTAAAATTAAATCTGTATATTAATTTTGTTTGAAACTATTAAAATCTTTAAAATTGATTTGAATTAATTACTCAAAACGAATTAACCGCCATCACAACAAACTCTCTCTCTCTCCTGGCTTGAGATTTTTTTTTTCGTTCTCGGACTGGGTAAAGAAGACCCAACCTAAAAATACACCACTCCTAAACCCATTAGATCACCAGCTTTAGAGGCTCACCTTTGCATTCTATGGTGGTTGAATCTCCACCATCAGCAGTTGCTGGCTCCTCCGCTTCAATGACCACACAAAGTCGTTGTTGTCAGAGGTATCTCCAAACTTCACGGTAACCCGAATCAATTCAGACTTGAGTTGTTCTTCATGTAATGAGAATGCGCCCTATCTTCCTCCTCAATTTGTTCAAGTTGATGAGCCACTGTCCTTTTCGGTGCTTCTGACCTTTATTCCGGTAGATCCAAGTCGGATTGAGAATTTTTTTTGTACATGGTAACTGGTAAGGGCAGATAAACCGATTCAAACTCACAAGGATCTAGTAACAAACAAACCATGAGACTAATCTTTCCATCACTTCTCTCAGCTAACTCGATTAAAATAAAAATTAAAGCAGCACTTCAGTTTCTCTGCTGCAACTCCAATCTACTTCTGCACTGGTCTCGATCAAAATAGAGGTGAACGAAAGTATTGAAAAATTGAACTTATGGACCTGGAAGCTCCAAGCTGTTATTGTGCTACTGGTTTTGAAGACTCCGCTACGTCCTTAGCCACCATCCTTAGCTTGGGAATTTTTTTTAAATATTGACATAAGCTTGGGTTTGAAAATTTTTTAAGTTACATATTTGAATAACTTTTATCATAAAATTATAGGTTTAAAATATTACGAAATTGATATATGAGAAGTTCTAATACGAGACACACAAAAAACTTAAAAAAGGATTGAAAATTTTGGCATAACAAGATTGTATATTGACAAAGTAGCCCAATTTAGTTAAAATTAATAATTTTAGAAGAAACTAATACAACCGATTCAAGGGTCATAAAGTGAACCACATTTTATCATTTTATAAAAATAAAGTAACATATGTCACCAATGTGCACTAACCAACAATGCAAAAAATACTCACCGCATGGTAGCATCCGCCTTTTATATATGGTTCTTGTGTTAGTCCTCTCTGTCTCTCTTTCTCACTCTTTCTGCAAGATTCTCTCTTGCTCTCTCTTTCTCTTTCTCTCTCGAATTTTCTTCTCGAGAAAACGCCATGGACCAAAATATTGAGTTTGGAACTTGAAGACCATTCGGCAGGGAAGTTCTCCTATGCTACCCTCCAATGCAGGGAAATTGTCCAACAATTTAGCCAAATTGAAAGGGGAAGAAAATCAATCTTCGTTGTGCTTTATGACGGACATGGCGCCATGAATACAGCGGCACAATTTGTAGCAGAACATCTTTTTAACAGCATTATGAGTGAGCTATTCGATTTTCTTTGTTTTTCTATTTTTTATGAACTCCTCGTCTCAATGTTCAATGTTCTCGCTTCCTGTTAGGTTTTTATTTTTTTTTCTTGATTAGATTTCTTTTTTTTTAACCGCATTATAAGTGAACTCCCGATAATCTTTCAAAATCTTGTTCTTGGTTGCTTGCTTGCATGGCGTTTGTAATGGATAAGGGAGGGGATAGCCCTGACATAATCACATCCGGAACGAGTTGCCTGATCGGACTTATAGTCCACGGCAAATTGTTCTTGGCTAATATTGGTGACAGGAGCGGTAGTAGGGACAAGTAGGAGAGGAAGGTTAACATGTGATTTCTTAACCAATGATCATAGTACTTGTTCCGTCCGAGTTATCCAGGCCGACCTCCTTGCTGTCCGAGCTTTTAGTAATTTCAGATTAGTTATGCTGCTGTTCGCCGGGACGAGGTATAGGTCGGCTTTCTTTTAAAACACCGCGGGTGGAACACCTGCAAAAGAATCTCCGACGCTCAAATTAGAAGAGGTGTTCAAACAAATCGTAAATAAAGTAAAAGTAAGAAGAAATAGTGATACTGTGTTGTGCTTATTCCCTACTTTGTTGTCTCGGTGCTGTTTAAATAGGTGGAGAGGCCGTTGTGTTTAGTATCTGATATCTTGTACTCTTCCGCAGATCTCGCAATGGTTAGTTTTTAGAATCTTTTTTCTGTTACTGGATGATCTGTTACCTAATTCTTAGCTGTTGTGGTAGCCGTTGTGTCTGTTTTGGGCCGAGGTTTATGATTCACATCACAACCCCTAAGCTTGACCTGTTAAAAAAGAGGAGGAGGAAGAAAACGGGTCGAGCTTCGGAACTACCTCGGCCTTTAAAACTTGTTGGACTATATTGGGTGGTTCCTCAGCCCCCAAGCTGGGCATGTTTCCTTTTAGCGTTTGTTTTTGTTTGATATATTTATTTTTATTTTGTATATATTTTTCATTGTTATTTATTTGTTTATTATTATTTTTATCATGTTTCCTTGTTTTTCGCACCTGTAGCACTTAATGGACATGACCGTGGCATTTTTCTCTATGTATTCCTAACCGTTTGATCTAGCTCCTTTGATTTGAAGTTAGATGTTGAATGGTTATTATTTTTCAAGGCTATTTCCTGGCATTGAACCGTTTTTGTCATATTAAATTTTTGTGGTGGCTTAGTGGACTCTTTGCAAAAAAACTGAAGTTCTTTTGTGTTAAGAAGAAAATGAGCAGAAAAGGTTAGTTCAGTTGAATAATGTCGAGTTTCTTTTTACTGTATCTATTCGTTGCGTGCGTTACTGTGAATGGAGAAAACCCAAGCCATTGTTACGAGACTGATCCCTATAGTTGGGTGCATGAGAATGTTAGGTGTCATGCTTCTTACTTTAATGATGTGGAGTCAGTAGGAGTTCTTGGTTCTAACGTGTGGGTTAGAGAAGGGAGTGAAGTTAGAATTGAGGTGCTTCTGTGTGGGGTTGATGATCGTGTTTGTGAAAAAATTTGTGACTGGTCCTATTTCTATGTTTATAGTTGTGTTCTCACAGAACTTGGAGTCAGGTTTCCTTTTACCGATTTTCAATGTGGTGTGTTGCGTTGGTTGAACTGTGTTCTATCACAGTTACACCCCAATTCCTGGGGTTTTGTTAGAGCATTCGAAGTGTTAATGGATTTTCTAGGGCAGGGTCCTTCTCTGAGAGTGTTTTTTTCTTTATTTCAAGCTAAGGGTGTTCGTAGGGGTTTGTGGGTTAACCTAAGTAGCCATCCTGGTAGGTCCCTCTTTGCGTTGTACAAATCTTCTTTCAAAGATTTTAAGAAAATGTTCGTTAAGATTAGGAGTATTCCTGAGCAATTTCCCTTTTTTATTAATGAGACATTGGAGGAGAGGTTTCCTATTTCGTGGTGTTCGGAACCAGTACAGGTTTTAGATGTAGAAGATCGATGTCCTAGTGATAATGATATTTTGGAGTTTTTGGTTAGTAAAATGGAATCTAAAGAATTATTATCTGTTGCTGAACTGTTGAAATAGGATTCTGATGAGCAATCAGTATTGGATTACCTAGGTAAAGTTTTGTTTGAAGAATGGAAAATGGCTTCTTGTTCTATCATGCTTTTAATAATATGTTCTGTTTTTAGGTGAGAAGGTTCCTACAATTACTTCAGCTGGTTTGAAGACATTCTTTAATCAAAGGAAAAAGTCTGAAAAAGAAAGTTCGACTACTAATGTTGATAAAGAGGTCGGAGGTGGAGCTATTCAATCAGAACTTCAACCTAGAGTGAAAAGGAAAAGAGTAGGGCCAACCAAAGGGACTAACCTGGGTACCTTAAAGAGTGATGACAAGGTAAATTTTGAGTTGATAGAATCTTCGTACAAGTCTCAGGAAGAACTCCATGGGTACCGTGTTGATGATCACGCCAAGTCTTTGTGGAGCAAACTGTTTCCGTTTGTAACTCTTTCTGAACAGTTTGGTCAGTTTCCTGTTGATGTTGAGATGATCAACAGGGTTGGTCCAGCTGGTGTTAGTCGCTTTTTACAGGTAAATTGAATTATTTTACCTTTTTGTTTATTTTCTTTCTATCCTATTGTCATGTGTTTTTTGTGCTTATTTCATTTGCAGGTAATTGGTGCTCGGCTTGTGTCTATTGGGCGGCACAGGAGGTTGCTTTAGTAACAGAAAAGAAGACTGTTGCCGTTGTTACTGAACTAACAAGAACTGTAGAGGAGAAGGAAAAGTTGGTGGAGGAACTTTCTTTGAAGTTAAAAGGGTCTGAGGTTGAGAATCTTCGAAATCGGCATAAATCCCTTGAAGAAGAAATAAAGGATCTGAAGGCTCGCAATGACCAATTGGCTGCTCGTGTGGGAGAATTGGAGACGGAGGTGTATGAGTCATTTGCTCAAGGTTTTGAAAGATCGATGGCCCAGGTTAAAGTATTGTTTCCTGAAGTTGATGTAGAGAAACTGGATGCTACCAAGATTGTCGTTGGTGGGAAGTTAGTTGATGATGAGACTCCAGCTGAAGAGTTAATAGAAGATTCCAGTATCGGAGAGAAAGATGATTGAATATGTTATTCTTGTTTTTTGTTTGTATTTTGTTTTTTGAACTTGTGAATGTTTGATTCCGAGATTTACTATCATCGGTTATTTTGGTTAAATGACTGTACCGAGTAAGAAGCTCGGTTTTGTTTGAATGCATATTGTAGATTGGTAGGATTTGAACTATGTTTTCCTTGTGACTTTATTTCTTTATTGTAAAAGACGTACAAAGTCTGATGTTGGCGTCCGGCCTCATTAAAACCTTCTTTGAGCAAAAAACCCAATGCAGGAGAAAAAAAAACTCATGAGTAGGAAAAAGAGTACCATCATGCGCCTATATGATTATGATATGTACAATTTTAAAGATGAAACATTCCAGGTTCCAGGGATTGTGCTTCCCCTTAGTGTTTGTAGTGTATAAGCTCCCATGCCGAGTACTTTGTCGACTCGATACGGTCCATCCCAAGCAGCCGCGAGCTTCCCATGTCCTTGAGTTCATCGTGCTTCTTCTGTCTTTCGCAAGACTAGATCTCCTGCTTGGAAAGCTCGGGGGATCACGTTTTTGTTATATTGTCTTTGCGTCAATTGTTGTAGAGCTTTTTGCTTTAGTGAAGCGTTGTTTCTTACTTCTTCTATTGTATCAAGTTCGGTTGCTCGAGCTTGATCGTTTGAGGTTTCTGTGTGGTGTTCGGCTCTGATTGTAGGAGTGGCGATCTCTACTGGAATCATTGCTTCTGCCCCGTATACTAGTTTGAAAGGGGTTTCTCCTGTGGCTGAATGGATAGTAGTGTTGTAACTCCATAGCACCTCGGGGACTAGATCTGCTCACTGGCCCTTTGCCTCTCCGAGCTTTTTCTTTAATGCCATCAAAACAATCCGGTTAGCTACTTCTGCTTGGCCGTTTGTTTGAGGGTGCTCTACGGAGCTAAAGTGGTGTTTAACATGGAGATTCTGTAGAAAAGAAGCAAGTTTTGAATCAGTGAATTGCCTTCCATTGTCAGTAATGAGCTGGTGCACGAAATTGCAATCACACTTTTGCAATTCTGCACAACTAACCAGCAAGTGCACTGGGTCGTCCAAGTAATACCTTACGTGAGTAAGGGTTGATCCCACGGAGATTGTTGGCTTGAAGCAAGCTATGGTTATCTTGTAACTCTTAGTCAGGATATCAATAATTATCAGGATTGATCGTAAAAAGTAAAAGAACATGAAATAAGTACTTGTTTTGCAGTAATGGAGAACATGTTGAGGTTTTGGAGATGCTCTATCTTCTGAATCTCTGCTTTCTTACTGTCTTCTTCTTCAAGCACGCAAGGCTCCTTCCATGGCAAGCTGTATGTAGGGTTTCACCGTTGTCAATGGCTACCTCCCATCCTCTTAGTGAAAATGTTCAACGCGCTCTGTCACAGCACGGCTAATCATCTGTCGGTTCTCAATCGGGTTGGAATAGAATCCAGTGATTCTTTTGCGTCTGTCACTAACGCCCAGCCCTCAGGAGTTTGAAGCTCGTCACAGTCATTCAATCCTTGAATCCTACTCAGAATACCACAGACAAGGTTTAGACCTTCCGGATTCTCTTGAATGCCGCCATCAATTCTAGCTTATACCACGAAGATTCTGATTAAAGAATCCAAGAGATATCTACTCAATCTAAGGTAGAACGGAGGTGGTTGTTGACAAACCCCAATTTGACGGGTTGTTTTGTATTGAATTTAGAGCATCTTGATAGCCTTTTGTCACATTTAGCCTATGAATTAGCATGGTTTTGTTGTCTCTCCCATATTTGTGCTTAAGTGTAAAAACATGCTTTTTAAGCCTTATTTTAATGAATTCTAGTTCCTCTTTGATTCCATAAGATGCCTTGATGTGTTTGCTAGTAATTCCAGGATTGAAATAGGCTAGGCATGGATCAAAGGAAGCAAGGAAGGAAGCATGCAAGTGGAGAGAAGCACAAAAAGCCAAAGAGTTGATCTCGGCCAAGCACGCGTACGCGCACAAGGCGCTCGCGCGCACATCGCAGAATTAGCCAGGGACGCGCACGCGTACCGTGCGCGCACGCGTCGTGGTCCGCACGTGATTCTTTTATTGCAACACGTGCCTGGCGATTTTGGAAGGATTCAGCAACCAACTTTGGCGCCAAAATGCATATAAGAGCCAAGGATTGAAGGGGATTGACACACATTCACATCCATAGACTAATTTTAGATCCTTAGGTAGATATTTTTAGTTAGTTACATTTGTAGAGAGAGAGAAACTCCAACTTCTCTCTAGAATTCATCTTCATTCTCTCAATTCTCAACCATTCCTTGGTGAGATCTATTACAACACTCAATTTACTTTGTTCATGTTGTAGATCCTCTTCTCTAATCTCATTAGTGTTTGTAATTGTTCAATTCTCATAAGTCTTAGATTCAACTTTGTTGTTCTTGGATTCTATTGATTCATTGAAGATTTTATTTTTCATTGTTGTTCATTGTTGATTGTTGTTAATCTCTTGTGTTGAATTGCTTTAATTCTAAATCTCTTCTCAATTTCACTATGTCTTTCATTCTTGCCCTCCAAGTGTTTGAGAAAATGCCAACTTTAGATATGGAGTAGCATTCCCTCACTTGGCCTAGTGGTTGAGTCATTGGAGACATTTGAATAATGGATGTCAATTGTTGATTAAGAATTGAGGATTGCTAATTGACTTGGAGTGCACTAAAGCTAGACTTCCCTAGGGTAAGACTAGGACTTGTGACTCAAGTTAGTTACTTTTACTTGACTTTCCTCTATAATTAGGGGTTGACTAAGTGAAGCAACACTCCTTTGTTATCACAATTGAAGGAAACTATAGTGATGGAACTTCCAATGTTCAACCTTGGCCAAGGTTTTTACTATTGATTGATTGTTGTTTTCTTTTATTAGTACTTTTATGCCACACTCTTCAAGCCACAAAAGACCACTTAACCAATAACATGCATCCTTGTAGCATTCCTAGGGAAGAACGACTCGGGACTAATACTCTCGATTGTAGATTGTAGATTTGTTTGATGATGGATTTTGCGTCGGTTTAGACTATACTACGATTGATTACTTGATAATTTCTATACCGGCAAAAATCCAATCGTCAAAATGGCGCCGTTGCCGGGGAGTGCGCATGAGTGCCATGTTTTTGGTTAATGTAAATATGTGAATATTGTGAATATGTTTGTCTTTTATTTGTTTGGTAGTTTTTTGTTAGTTTTAGATCTCTATTAGTTTTGTTCTTATTTGCCACTATGAATTCTCGTCCTTGTGGTTTTAGATATGACTATGACTACTTTGTAGGCGATGAAAACTTGAATGATGGCTCACATTATGGGATAGATGAATTCTCAGGAAGGGAGCCATATCCATATGAGCAATCACCATGACAACCTTCCCCTTCAAGTTACTATGATGGTAATCCCTCCTATAATGCATATCATTCCTATGGATATGATGAATCTTATCATGGTTATACCGCTCAACCACCATCATTCTACACACCATATTCTCAACCCACACCTTATTTCCACCAATTGCCTACATATGATCCAAATCTATATTCCCCCTACGCATACCCTTGTGACGATTATGAACAAGCAACCCTTGAATCACCACCACTCCAACATCTTTACCTTCCAACCCAAGTCCCCATGAATGATACACTTGATATCATTCTTCAAGAGCAAGAAGAACTCCAAACCGCCTTCACTAGTTTCACCTCTACCCTCCAAGAATTTACGTCCCGTATAATTCCACCCTCTACCAATAACCAAAATAACTTCCCACCTCAAAGCTTTGATGAATCCTCTTTCCAACCATATCATGATTTCCCCTCTCCGCCACAAACCTCCATGGAAGAATATCAATGTCCATTAATCCAAGAGCAATACGATCCTACTTATGTTAGTAAAGCGGAACAAGAATTAAGGGATCGTTTCAAGGAAGAAATGGATCGACTTCAAGCAACCATCCGTCAAAAGATAGATTCTTGGGATTCATATCACAAGCGAAATGAGTTCACGGATGATTGTGAGAAAGCAACCAAAGAGGGAGGTATGAGAGAGACTTTAGAGTCTCAAGAAGTAGAGGCAGACCTAGAGGAGGTTGAACAAGAAGGAAGTTCCATCAACGAAAATAACTCTACATCAAGTGACAATGGTGATCTTGTTGAAGCTTCCCCCATCGAATGTGAAATCAATGTTGAGGAGGGTGCGCAACCTCCAACACATAACTTTATCAATGATAAAGGTTTGAAGGAAGTTAGCAAACAAGAAGAATTTAAAAAGAGTTATCAAAAGATGGAAATCATCATGGAGGAACCATAGGAAGTGGAACCTACAATGTCAAGACCATTGGATATCTTCCTTGCTAAGTCGCCGTCCCAATCACAAATTGAGTGGGTAATCATCTCATCCTTTAATTTTCTTGGCCCATATCAATATGCATTGTTAGAAACGGACGGCCAACTTAGAGCTCTTTGTGGGCTAGAGAGTAAGAACGGATTAGATGTCGGTGGACAATTTGAATCAAGGTGCATAAAGGATGGAATATCAAACTTTGAATCTCAAAGGTGGAGTGAAGCCAAATTCAATGGGATTAGGATGATGAGTATGAGTTACAAGGAGAATTCAATAAGTTTGTTACCCTATTGGAAGCATGAAGATCAAGAAGAAAAGGAGTTGACAAATAAAGTATGGGACCCCGGAACATACATAGACCACTATCAACTTAGGGGCCTTGTTACTTGCTTAGGCCCCCTTGAAGGCCTTGTACGTTTAAATTGGGATCCCGGAGGCTATTGGAAGTGCAAACACTGGTGGGGATTCGAAGAAGAGTTTAAGCATAAGCCACCCTAGCAAGGACTCCACCAAATGTCCAACTTAAGGACTTTAACTAAAAGTGCTAGGTGGGAGACACCCCACCATGGTAAACTCTTTCCACTCTCTTCTAACCTTGTTTAATAAGTGATTTGAGTTACCATTGTAGGTAAGTCTGCATATCATAACTAGCTTGTTTGTATACATTAGTAGCTAGAATATTAACATGTATGTTGTGATTAGTAGAAATAGAATAAATCTCAAAACCAACTTGCATTTTAGAAAGTGTAGGTTTTTGACTAAATAAGGAGTTGTAGGCACCATGGGGAGTCTTTGGGCAAGTAGAGCTTTTAGGTATTATCCTATTCAAAAAAAAAATCAAAAAAAAAGAAAGAAAGGGGGGTGGACGCGCGCGCACGCTGCACGCCCACGCGTCCATGAGCGGATGCATCATCACCCATATTCCAGAGAGTTGGGCCTCTCCGAGGCCAGCGTTGTGCCTCAAGCCCAATTCACTCCACGCTGACGCGCATTACGTGCGTGCGCGTCAATACAACTACAGGGAAAAGCACGCGTACGCGCACCTGCCGCGTACGCGTCGAATCGCTGCTGCAAGATCTTACGCCAAGCCCCAGAGAGTTGAGCCAGCACTGGGCTACCCTTAAGCCTCTGGCCCAATTCAAGTCGCGCGGACGCGTACATTACGCGTGCGCGTCCATATGACAAGAGGAGAAAAGGACGTGTCCGCACGCATCGTGCTTGCGCGCTTTAGGGTAAAATACCAAATGTACGCGAACGCGCACATGCCGCGTACGCGCAGGCCTAGTTGTGCAACCTCCAGGCCATTGACCAGAGAGTTAGGCCTCATCTGGGCCAACCTTAAGCCTCCAGCCCAACTCCTTGCACGCGTGCGCGCAATATACGCGCACGCGTCCTTACCTATTTTGGTCATCCACGCGTGAGCGCAAGATACGCGCACGCGTAGGTCCCTAGATTCTCCACTGCACGCGGACGCACAAAGTGCGCGCACGCGTCGATTCAAAATGATGATAACCTAAGGAGTCTCATCAACTTTCCACCATCTTCTTCCCCCCCTCGCCGTATCCACCTCAGACAACAGGAGTCTCAGCCGATACCACAGCCACAGCCAGAGCCTATCGGTGTACCTATCCCTGATCCTCAGGATTAGCATCGAGGACGATGCTTAATCTTAAGTGTGGGGAGGTAGCCGGTGGCATCATTAGATACCGGTGAACTTTTTGGCCACTTTGCTAGCTATCTTACTTTGCACACTCTTTGTATATATTTGATGTATTTTGAGTTTATTTTGGATACTTTTACTGCTTGATACTTTCACTACTTATTTTGGATTTATTTTGGATTTTAGATACTTTGATGCTTATGGATATCCTTAGATGTTTTAGATGATAGATTTCATACTTTTACTTTTAGTTGAATTTTTCTTTATACATTTTTGCATATCTTTCTTTTTAATTCGTGGTTGTGATTAGAAATCATACTTTGACTTGCAAACACTTAGTCACCCTTTTCGCATAAGAAATTGGTTTTAAGTGAAAAGGAAAGGGTGAACTAAGAAAATTTTTGAATTTTTCAATCACAACAATGCTTAGTCAAATATTGAAATTTTCCAAGAAGTTTAAATATAGGGCATTAACCCAATTGATTGAAAGAAATTTCTAATGGAACTTGCTTGAATTTCATACTTCGTGAATCATGTATTGAATTAAGAACACAAGCTTGTGAGACTTGAGCCTATTGATGTGGTTACATTTTATAACCACTTATTTTCCATTCTTGTGTGAAATTGCTCTCTTTCTATAATTGTAATCCTTGATTTGCTTGATTCTATATGTCCATTTATTTCTTGTATTTATGCATTTATATGATTGAGGCCATTACTTCATTAGCCACTTACCCAAATAGCCAACCTTTTACTCTCCATTGTTAGCCAATTTTGAGCATATGCTTAACCAACTTATTCTCAATTTAGCACATTACAAGCCAAGGCGAAAAACCAATAAAAGTCCTTGTTTGGATCTTTGATTAGCCTAGGCTAGTGAGAGTGTTTATTATTCAAAGTTAGTGAGGCTTGGGAACATTGGATGGGATAAAAGGGGTAGTACACTTTCATGTTTAGGAATTGGGTACATACTCATGTATTGATTAAATGAATAGACCTTATGCATTGATGTTCTTGTATATAGTTTGACAAAAGAAAAAGAAAAAAAAAAGAGAAATAAAAGTGAAAATGAGAAAAACAAAAGAAAAGAAAAGAAAAGAAAAAAAATTGTATACGGAAAAAGAAAAAAAAAATATATATATATATAATAAAAAGGGGACAAAAGGCCCCAAAGCGAAGTCAATAAAAAGGAATCAATGCATAGGTGTTATGAGTCAAATAAGAATGCATGAATATGTAAGAAAAAGTGAAGAATGGGTAGTTAGAATAGCTTCCATTTGGATAGGTCATTAAATAGGTTAGGTGGGAAAGTCTATGTTAATCAAAGATTCGAATCCTAGTCCACTTAACCATAAATGATCCTACCTTGACCCTAACCCCATTACAACCTAAATGAAAGACCTCATGATGAATGTATGCATGCATTGAATAAATGTTGATTGTTAGAAGAAAATCAAATTTTGGAAAGCTTGATTAGAAGAGAATTGAGTGAATTGACCCTTAAACACTTGAGTGAATAGAGCGGATACACATATCCGGTGAGGGTTCAAAAGTTCAATCACATGTGTTCACCCATATTATCTATATTCTTGCAAGTTTAAATTCTTTTTGACAATTCAATACAATTGTGGTTTGGAATTAATTCCTATTACCTAGCCTTGTGCTTACACATGCTCTCTTGGCAATTTGATATGTTTGAATTAAGCATTTGCATTTATTTTAGGTAGTTGCATTCAACAAATGTCATAACCCTTAGTTCCTTCTTATTTTAGCATGAGGACATGCTAAGGCTTAAGTGTGGGGAGGTTGACAAACCCCAATTTGACGGGTTGTTTTGTATTGAATTTAGAGCATCTTGATAGCCTTTTGTCACATTTAGCCTATGAATTAGCATGGTTTTGTTGTCTCTCCCATATTTGTGCTTAAGTGTAAAAACATGCTTTTTAAGCCTTATTTTAATGAATTCTAGTTCCTCTTTGATTCCATAAGATGCCTTGATGTGTTTGCTAGTAATTCCAGGATTGAAATAGGCTAGGCATGGATCAAAGGAAGCAAGGAAGGAAGCATGCAAGTGGAGAGAAGCACAAAAAGCCAAAGAGTTGATCTCGGCCAAGCACGCGTACGCGCACAAGGCGCTCGCGCGCACATCGCAGAATTAGCCAGGGACGCGCACGCGTACCGTGCGCGCACGCGTCGTGGTCCGCACGTGATTCTTTTATTGCAACACGTGCCTGGCGATTTTGGAAGGATTCAGCAACCAACTTTGGCGCCAAAATGCATATAAGAGCCAAGGATTGAAGGGGATTGACACACATTCACATCCATAGACTAATTTTAGATCCTTAGGTAGATATTTTTAGTTAGTTACATTTGTAGAGAGAGAGAAACTCCAACTTCTCTCTAGAATTCATCTTCATTCTCTCAATTCTCAACCATTCCTTGGTGAGATCTATTACAACACTCAATTTACTTTGTTCATGTTGTAGATCCTCTTCTCTAATCTCATTAGTGTTTGTAATTGTTCAATTCTCATAAGTCTTAGATTCAACTTTGTTGTTCTTGGATTCTATTGATTCATTGAAGATTTTATTTTTCATTGTTGTTCATTGTTGATTGTTGTTAATCTCTTGTGTTGAATTGCTTTAATTCTAAATCTCTTCTCAATTTCACTATGTCTTTCATTCTTGCCCTCCAAGTGTTTGAGAAAATGCCAACTTTAGATATGGAGTAGCATTCCCTCACTTGGCCTAGTGGTTGAGTCATTGGAGACATTTGAATAATGGATGTCAATTGTTGATTAAGAATTGAGGATTGCTAATTGACTTGGAGTGCACTAAAGCTAGACTTCCCTAGGGTAAGACTAGGACTTGTGACTCAAGTTAGTTACTTTTACTTGACTTTCCTCTATAATTAGGGGTTGACTAAGTGAAGCAACACTCCTTTGTTATCACAATTGAAGGAAACTATAGTGATGGAACTTCCAATGTTCAACCTTGGCCAAGGTTTTTACTATTGATTGATTGTTGTTTTCTTTTATTAGTACTTTTATGCCACACTCTTCAAGCCACAAAAGACCACTTAACCAATAACATGCATCCTTGTAGCATTCCTAGGGAAGAACGACTCGGGACTAATACTCTCGATTGTAGATTGTAGATTTGTTTGATGATGGATTTTGCGTCGGTTTAGACTATACTACGATTGATTACTTGATAATTTCTATACCGGCAAAAATCCAATCGTCAAAATGGCGCCGTTGCCGGGGAGTGCGCATGAGTGCCATGTTTTTGGTTAATGTAAATATGTGAATATTGTGAATATGTTTGTCTTTTATTTGTTTGGTAGTTTTTTGTTAGTTTTAGATCTCTATTAGTTTTGTTCTTATTTGCCACTATGAATTCTCGTCCTTGTGGTTTTAGATATGACTATGACTACTTTGTAGGCGATGAAAACTTGAATGATGGCTCACATTATGGGATAGATGAATTCTCAGGAAGGGAGCCATATCCATATGAGCAATCACCATGACAACCTTCCCCTTCAAGTTACTATGATGGTAATCCCTCCTATAATGCATATCATTCCTATGGATATGATGAATCTTATCATGGTTATACCGCTCAACCACCATCATTCTACACACCATATTCTCAACCCACACCTTATTTCCACCAATTGCCTACATATGATCCAAATCTATATTCCCCCTACGCATACCCTTGTGACGATTATGAACAAGCAACCCTTGAATCACCACCACTCCAACATCTTTACCTTCCAACCCAAGTCCCCATGAATGATACACTTGATATCATTCTTCAAGAGCAAGAAGAACTCCAAACCGCCTTCACTAGTTTCACCTCTACCCTCCAAGAATTTACGTCCCGTATAATTCCACCCTCTACCAATAACCAAAATAACTTCCCACCTCAAAGCTTTGATGAATCCTCTTTCCAACCATATCATGATTTCCCCTCTCCGCCACAAACCTCCATGGAAGAATATCAATGTCCATTAATCCAAGAGCAATACGATCCTACTTATGTTAGTAAAGCGGAACAAGAATTAAGGGATCGTTTCAAGGAAGAAATGGATCGACTTCAAGCAACCATCCGTCAAAAGATAGATTCTTGGGATTCATATCACAAGCGAAATGAGTTCACGGATGATTGTGAGAAAGCAACCAAAGAGGGAGGTATGAGAGAGACTTTAGAGTCTCAAGAAGTGGAGGCAGACCTAGAGGAGGTTGAACAAGAAGGAAGTTCCATCAACGAAAATAACTCTACATCAAGTGACAATGGTGATCTTGTTGAAGCTTCCCCCATCGAATGTGAAATCAATGTTGAGGAGGGTGCGCAACCTCCAACACATAACTTTATCAATGATAAAGGTTTGAAGGAAGTTAGCAAACAAGAAGAATTTAAAAAGAGTTATCAAAAGATGGAAATCATCATGGAGGAACCATAGGAAGTGGAACCTACAATGTCAAGACCATTGGATATCTTCCTTGCTAAGTCGCCGTCCCAATCACAAATTGAGTGGGTAATCATCTCATCCTTTAATTTTCTTGGCCCATATCAATATGCATTGTTAGAAACGGACGGCCAACTTAGAGCTCTTTGTGGGCTAGAGAGTAAGAACGGATTAGATGTCGGTGGACAATTTGAATCAAGGTGCATAAAGGATGGAATATCAAACTTTGAATCTCAAAGGTGGAGTGAAGCCAAATTCAATGGGATTAGGATGATGAGTATGAGTTACAAGGAGAATTCAATAAGTTTGTTACCCTATTGGAAGCATGAAGATCAAGAAGAAAAGGAGTTGACAAATAAAGTATGGGACCCCGGAACATACATAGACCACTATCAACTTAGGGGCCTTGTTACTTGCTTAGGCCCCCTTGAAGGCCTTGTACGTTTAAATTGGGATCCCGGAGGCTATTGGAAGTGCAAACACTGGTGGGGATTCGAAGAAGAGTTTAAGCATAAGCCACCCTAGCAAGGACTCCACCAAATGTCCAACTTAAGGACTTTAACTAAAAGTGCTAGGTGGGAGACACCCCACCATGGTAAACTCTTTCCACTCTCTTCTAACCTTGTTTAATAAGTGATTTGAGTTACCATTGTAGGTAAGTCTGCATATCATAACTAGCTTGTTTGTATACATTAGTAGCTAGAATATTAACATGTATGTTGTGATTAGTAGAAATAGAATAAATCTCAAAACCAACTTGCATTTTAGAAAGTGTAGGTTTTTGACTAAATAAGGAGTTGTAGGCACCATGGGGAGTCTTTGGGCAAGTAGAGCTTTTAGGTATTATCCTATTCAAAAAAAAAATCAAAAAAAAAGAAAGAAAGGGGGGTGGACGCGCGCGCACGCTGCACGCCCACGCGTCCATGAGCGGATGCATCATCACCCATATTCCAGAGAGTTGGGCCTCTCCGAGGCCAGCGTTGTGCCTCAAGCCCAATTCACTCCACGCTGACGCGCATTACGTGCGTGCGCGTCAATACAACTACAGGGAAAAGCACGCGTACGCGCACCTGCCGCGTACGCGTCGAATTGCTGCTGCAAGATCTTACGCCAAGCCCCAGAGAGTTGAGCCAGCACTGGGCTACCCTTAAGCCTCTGGCCCAATTCAAGTCGCGCGGACGCGTACATTACGCGTGCGCGTCCATATGACAAGAGGAGAAAAGGACGTGTCCGCACGCATCGTGCTTGCGCGCTTTAGGGTAAAATACCAAATGTACGCGAACGCGCACATGCCGCGTACACGCAGGCCTAGTTGTGCAACCTCCAGGCCATTGACCAGAGAGTTAGGCCTCATCTGGGCCAACCTTAAGCCTCCAGCCCAACTCCTTGCACGCGTGCGCGCAATATACGCGCACGCGTCCTTACCTATTTTGGTCATCCACGCGTGAGCGCAAGATACGCGCACGCGTAGGTCCCTAGATTCTCCACTGCACGCGGACGCACAAAGTGCGCGCACGCGTCGATTCAAAATGATGATAACCTAAGGAGTCTCATCAACCTTCCACCATCTTCTTCCCCCCCTCGCCGTATCCACCTCAGACAACAGGAGTCTCAGCCGATACCACAGCCACAGCCAGAGCCTATCGGTGTACCTATCCCTGATCCTCAGGATTAGCATCGAGGACGATGCTTAATCTTAAGTGTGGGGAGGTAGCCGGTGGCATCATTAGATACCGGTGAACATTTTGGCCACTTTGCTAGCTATCTTACTTTGCACACTCTTTGTATATATTTGATGTATTTTGAGTTTATTTTGGATACTTTTACTGCTTGATACTTTCACTACTTATTTTGGATTTATTTTGGATTTTAGATACTTTGATGCTTATGGATATCCTTAGATGTTTTAGATGATAGATTTCATACTTTTACTTTTAGTTGAATTTTTCTTTATACATTTTTGCATATCTTTCTTTTTAATTCGTGGTTGTGATTAGAAATCATACTTTGACTTGCAAACACTTAGTCACCCTTTTCGCATAAGAAATTGGTTTTAAGTGAAAAGGAAAGGGTGAACTAAGAAAATTTTTGAATTTTTCAATCACAACAATGCTTAGTCAAATATTGAAATTTTCCAAGAAGTTTAAATATAGGGCATTAACCCAATTGATTGAAAGAAATTTCTAATGGAACTTGCTTGAATTTCATACTTCGTGAATCATGTATTGAATTAAGAACACAAGCTTGTGAGACTTGAGCCTATTGATGTGGTTACATTTTATAACCACTTATTTTCCATTCTTGTGTGAAATTGCTCTCTTTCTATAATTGTAATCCTTGATTTGCTTGATTCTATATGTCCATTTATTTCTTGTATTTATGCATTTATATGATTGAGGCCATTACTTCATTAGCCACTTACCCAAATAGCCAACCTTTTACTCTCCATTGTTAGCCAATTTTGAGCATATGCTTAACCAACTTATTCTCAATTTAGCACATTACAAGCCAAGGCGAAAAACCAATAAAAGTCCTTGTTTGGATCTTTGATTAGCCTAGGCTAGTGAGAGTGTTTATTATTCAAAGTTAGTGAGGCTTGGGAACATTGGATGGGATAAAAGGGGTAGTACACTTTCATGTTTAGGAATTGGGTACATACTCATGTATTGATTAAATGAATAGACCTTATGCATTGATGTTCTTGTATATAGTTTGACAAAAGAAAAAGAAAAAAAAAGAGAAATAAAAGTGAAAATGAGAAAAACAAAAGAAAAGAAAAGAAAAGAAAAAAAATTGTATACGGAAAAAGAAAAAATATATATATATATATATATATATATATATATATATAATAAAAAGGGGACAAAAGGCCCCAAAGCGAAGTCAATAAAAAGGAATCAATGCATAGGTGTTATGAGTCAAATAAGAATGCATGAATATGTAAGAAAAAGTGAAGAATGGGTAGTTAGAATAGCTTCCATTTGGATAGGTCATTAAATAGGTTAGGTGGGAAAGTCTATGTTAATCAAAGATTCGAATCCTAGTCCACTTAACCATAAATGATCCTACCTTGACCCTAACCCCATTACAACCTAAATGAAAGACCTCATGATGAATGTATGCATGCATTGAATAAATGTTGATTGTTAGAAGAAAATCAAATTTTGGAAAGCTTGATTAGAAGAGAATTGAGTGAATTGACCCTTAAACACTTGAGTGAATAGAGCGGATACACATATCCGGTGAGGGTTCAAAAGTTCAATCACATGTGTTCACCCATATTATCTATATTCTTGCAAGTTTAAATTCTTTTTGACAATTCAATA
Organism: Arachis hypogaea; assembly: GCF_003086295.3. NCBI lineage: Eukaryota > Viridiplantae > Streptophyta > Magnoliopsida > Fabales > Fabaceae > Arachis > Arachis hypogaea. Next base: position 110,146,860 of record NC_092044.1, read on the forward strand.
CAATTGTGGTTTGGAATTAATTCCTATTACCTAGCCTTGTGCTTACACATGCTCTCTTGGCAATTTGATATGTTTGAATTAAGCATTTGCATTTATTTTAGGTAGTTGCATTCAACAAATGTCATAACCCTTAGTTCCTTCTTATTTTAGCATGAGGACATGCTAAGGCTTGTGGGGAGGTTGACAAACCCCAATTTGACGGGTTGTTTTGTATTGAATTTAGAGCATCTTGATAGCCTTTTGTCACATTTAGCCTATGAATTAGCATGGTTTTGTTGTCTCTCCCATATTTGTGCTTAAGTGTAAAAACATGCTTTTTAAGCCTTATTTTAATGAATTCTAGTTCCTCTTTGATTCCATAAGATGCCTTGATGTGTTTGCTAGTAATTCCAGGATTGAAATAGGCTAGGCATGGATCAAAGGAAGCAAGGAAGGAAGCATGCAAGTGGAGAGAAGCACAAAAAGCCAAAGAGTTGATCTCGGCCAAGCACGCGTACGCGCACAAGGCGCTCGCGCGCACATCGCAGAATTAGCCAGGGACGCGCACGCGTACCGTGCGCGCACGCGTCGTGGTCCGCACGTGATTCTTTTATTGCAACACGTGCCTGGCGATTTTGGAAGGATTCAGCAACCAACTTTGGCGCCAAAATGCATATAAGAGCCAAGGATTGAAGGGGATTGACACACATTCACATCCATAGACTAATTTTAGATCCTTAGGTAGATATTTTTAGTTAGTTACATTTGTAGAGAGAGAGAAACTCCAACTTCTCTCTAGAATTCATCTTTATTCTCTCAATTCTCAACCATTCCTTGGTGAGATCTATTACAACACTCAATTTACTTTGTTCATGTTGTAGATCCTCTTCTCTAATCTCATTAGTGTTTGTAATTGTTCAATTCTCATAAGTCTTAGATTCAACTTTGTTGTTCTTGGATTCTATTGATTCATTGAAGATTTTATTTTTCATTGTTGTTCATTGTTGATTGTTGTTAATCTCTTGTGTTGAATTGCTTTAATTCTAAATCTCTTCTCAATTTCACTATGTCTTTCATTCTTGCCCTCCAAGTGTTTGAGAAAATGCCAACTTTAGATATGGAGTAGCATTCCCTCACTTGGCCTAGTGGTTGAGTCATTGGAGACATTTGAATAATGGATGTCAATTGTTGATTAAGAATTGAGGATTGCTAATTGACTTGGAGTGCACTAAAGCTAGACTTCCCTAGGGTAAGACTAGGACTTGTGACTCAAGTTAGTTACTTTTACTTGACTTTCCTCTATAATTAGGGGTTGACTAAGTGAAGCAACACTCCTTTGTTATCACAATTGAAGGAAACTATAGTGATGGAACTTCCAATGTTCAACCTTGGCCAAGGTTTTTACTATTGATTGATTGTTGTTTTCTTTTATTAGTACTTTTATGCCACACTCTTCAAGCCACAAAAGACCACTTAACCAATAACATGCATCCTTGTAGCATTCCTAGGGAAGAACGACTCGGGACTAATACTCTCGATTGTAGATTGTAGATTTGTTTGATGATGGATTTTGCGTCGGTTTAGACTATACTACGATTGATTACTTGATAATTTCTATACCGGCAAAAATCCAATCGTCAGTTGTCAAGCACACGTTCATAGTTGAGAATGATGATGAGTGTCACGGATCATCACATTCATCAAGTTTAGGAACAAGTGATATCTTAGAATAGAAGCAAGCGTGATTGAATGAAAAACAGTAGTAATTGCATTAATCCATCAAGACACAGCAGAGCTCCTCACCCCCAACCATGGGGTTTAGAGACTCATGCTGTAAAAGATACAATGAGAAACGTGTAAAGTGTCATGAGGTGTAGATACAATGTCAAAAGATCCTATTAATAGTGAACTAGTAACCTAGGGTATACAGAAATGAGTAAATGACGTAAAAATCCACTTCTGGGTCCACTTAGTGTGTGCTTGGGCTGAGCATTGAAGCTTTCATGTGTAGAGACTTTTTTTGGAGTTAAACGCCAGCTTTTATGCCAGTTTGGGCGTTTAACTCCAATTTTTATGCCAGTTCCAGCGTTAAACGCTGGGAATTCTGAAGCTGATTTGCAACGCCGGTTTGGGCCATCAAATCTCGGGCAAAGTATGGACTATTATCCATTGCTGGAAAGCCCAGGATGTCTACTTTCCAACGCCGTTGAGAGCGCGCCAATTGGGCTTCTGTAGCTCTAGAAAATCCATTCCGAGTGCAGGGAGGTCAGAATCCAACAGCATCTGCAGTCCTTTTCAGCCTCTGAATCAGATTTTTGCTCAGGACCCTCAGTTTTAGCCAGAAAATACCTGAAATCACAGAAAAACACACAAACTCATAGTAAAGTCCAGAAAAGTGAATTTTAACTAAAAACTAATAAAAATATAATAAAAACTAATTAAAACATACTAAAAACATACTGAAAACAATGCCAAAAAGCGTATAAATTATCCGCTCATCATGAGCTCACCTGGAATTCCATATCAACAAATGATGCTTTTCCAAAGGAAAGATTGTACCTTTTTTGCAGTGATTCATGCCAATGGCTATGCTTCAATCCATTTAGAAAAGTAGTCTATACATACTAAGAGAAATTTTACCTGACCTGGTGCTGTTGGAAATGGTCCTAAGATGTCCATTCCCCATCTAAAAAATGGCCAACTTACCTCCGTGCTATACAACACCTCGGCAGGGCTGTGCATTATCGTTGCATGTTTTTGACAGTGATCGCATTTTTCTACTTTGTTTATGCAATCTTTTCTTATGGTCGGCCAGTAGTAACCTGCTCTGAGTAGCTTTGCTGCTAGGCTTCTCCCACCTATGTGATTTCCGCAGACTCCTTCATGGACTTCGTCCATGGCTTCTTCTGATTCCTTTTTGCTTAGGCATTTGAGGAGTGGTTGTGAAAATCCTCTCCTGTATAGCTCGGCGCCGACCAACACATAGAAGCTTGCTTGTCTTCGGAATAGATTTGGGTTTGTCTCACTGGTAGGTATTGTTCCGTGGAGGAGATAATCTATGATGGGTACTCTCCAATCTAGTTCCTGTGACATGCTTAAAATATATGTTAGGTTTACGCTAGGTTCTTCTAGAGTTAATTGTGACAGTTTGGGCGAAGTGCCTTTTCTGCTTGTTGCCAACTTAGATAATATGTCTGCTCTCTGGTTATTTCCTCTTGGGACATGAATAATTTTGAAATTATCAAATGTCAAGATAAGTTTTCTTACCATATTCCAATATCGCTCTAGTAAGGGGTCCTTTACCTGGAAAGATCCGTTCACCTGTTGTACTATTAACAGCGAATCACAATGTACGACGATTCTTGGTATCTGTAGTTTGATGGCGAGGTTTAATCCGGCTAGTAAAGCTTCGTATTCCGCTTGATTGTTTCTGGCTTCAAAAGAGAATCTTACGGACTGTTCTATGATTGTGTCCTCATATTCAAGTATAATTCCTGCTCCGCATCCTTCATTGTTTAATGCTCCGTCAACATACATCATCCCTGTGCTCGGTCCGGCGGTGTTATGTGGACAGGTGAACTCAGCAATGAAGTCCGCCAGGATTTGTGACTTCAAAGCTGGCCTGGGTTGATACTGGATATCGAATTCTGATAATTCGATAGACCATTTGATCAACCTTCCTGCTACTTCCGGTTTTGCTAATATTTGCCGAAGGGGTTGATCTGTCCGCACGATGATGGTGTGGCTTTGGAAATAATGTCTGAGCCTTCTTGCTGTGGTGATCAGGGCTAGAGCCAGTTGCTCTACCATTGGGTATCTTTGCTCGGTGGGCTGTAGGACCTTGCTGACGAAATATACTGGTTTTTGTGTTTTTCCTGTTTCAAGCACAAGAGCCGAACTTATAGCGTGATTAGATACAGATAAATACAAATATAATGGTTTACCCTCCTCCGGACTCTGTAGTATCTGGGGAGACGTCAGCATTGCTTTCAGCTTCCTGAAAGATTCTTCGCAGGCATTTGTCCAAGTGAACTGTTTATGCTTCGATATTGCTTGGAAAAAATGATAAGATCTGTCTGCTATTGCCGGCAGGAACCGGGACAAGGCTGCTATTCTTCCTGTGAGCTTTTGCACCTCCTTCACAGTCTTCGGCGAGGTCATGTCAAGTATCGCAGCACATTTCTCAGGATTTGCTTCGATTCCCCTGGATGTCAACATAAAGCCCAGAAATTTTCCACCTTGTATACCGAAAGTGCATTTTTCCGGGTTTAGCCTCATGTTATATGCTCGGATTTGACCAAAGACCTCGGTTAAGTCATCGCAATGTGAGTTCCCTTGTGATGTTTTGGCTACCATGTCGTCGACATAGACCTCAATGTTTCTCCCAATTTGATTTCTAAACATTTTATCCATTAGTCGCTGGTATGTTGCACCTGCGTTCTTAAGGCCAAAAGGCATTACTGTGTAACAATAATTTCCAAATTCTGTTATAAATGCAGTCTTATGTTGGTCTTCAGGATGCATTAGAATTTGATTGTATCCAGAATATGCATCCATGAAGCTTAGACAATTAAAACCGGATGCGCTATCTACCAGCTTGTCAATACAAGGTAGTGGATATGCATCTTTGGGGCATGCCTTGTTAAGGTTTGTGAAGTCGACGCACATGCGCCATTTACCTGTGTTCTTTCTTACCGTTACGATGTTTGACAGCCATGTTGTGAACCTTACTTCTTCGATAAATCCTGCTGACAATAGTTTTTTGGTTTCCTCTAAGGATGCTTGTCATCTTTCCTCTCCCAAGTTGCGCTTCTTTTGAGCCATGGGCTTGACTGTTGGGTCCACGGCTAGCTTATGGCATATAATGCTGGGGTTGATGCCTGGCATATCTGTTGGTGTCCATGCGAAGAGGTCGGCGTTGTCTCTGAGGAGCTTTATTAGTCGAGCTTTTTCCTTACCTGAAAGTGCATTACCTATGTATGTAAACTTGTTAGTACTTCCATAAAACGTTACCTTCTCAAGCTCGTCCAGTGCTTGAGGTCGTTCTCGGAATTCCTCCCTTGGGTCGAGCTCATTAAGGGGAGGAGGGTCATCCGAGCTGTACACGGCTTGTACCCATGCTGGAATTGCTTTGTTCAATTCTTGTTGTTTTAAGCTAGTGTGGTAGCATTGCCGTGCTTCTTTGTGGTCGGCATGTACTGTAGCGATGAGTTCGTCCTGTACTGGAAACTTAACACACAGATGTAAAGTGGATACAATTGCACCAAAAGTATTTAAAGCTGGTCTGCCTAAAATGATGTTGTATGGGCTTATACAATCTACTATGATGTATCTAATATCAATCGTTTTTGTGAGAGGGGTTTCCCCCAAAACAGTTCTTAACCAAATAGTTCCCATTTCCTGTACCCTTTCTCCTGAGAATCCAACCAGATCTCCGGAGTGAGGTTGAATGGCCTTATCGGATAAGTTCATTTTTTGAAAAGTGGAGTAAAAGAGAACATCAGCACTACTACCTGGGTCTAGTAAGACCTTTCTTACCAATAGGTCTCCCACTTGCACTGAGATGACAACAGGGTCGTCGAGATTTGGACTTGCTGATTTGCAATCCGAGGCTGTGAAAGTGATTTCTCCAGTGGGTGTATCCTTGGGTAGGGAGGTCGGCCCTTCAACTGCCAACATTGCTCTGTAGCTTCGCTTCTGAGCCGAACTTGTTGTACCTCCACTGGCGAAACCACCTAAGATGCAGTTTATGACTCCTCGTGGTTGGTTTTGGTTTGTCCATTGTTTTTTGTCATTCTCCTCCTTCCCTTGGTTAATCTCCGGTGTTTTGATTCCTCCTCTATTCTTCCTCCCGTCAACATATTTGTCTAAGAGTCCTTGTCTTGCCAACCGTTCCAGTAGATCCTTTGCTGCCACACAGTCATCTGTTGTGTGGCCGAATTTTTGATGGAAGGCGCAATGCTTTGTTCTGTCTACGAACCTCTGATCCTGATAATTGCCTGCCCTATTTGGAGGTTTGATCATCTTGGCGTGTAGAATTTCTTTTATAATGTCTTCCCTCTTTGTGTTGAACCGGGTATAGTTGTCGAACTTTGGGTTGAGTTTGAAAGGCTTCTTCAGCTCTTTGCTGCTTTGTGATCTAAAGGTCTTTTCTTCTTCCCTTCTCGGTTGTTGCTTGTCTGTCTTTCGAGCTTCCCGAAGCTCTTCAATCTCCATTTGGCCAGCGGCTTTTTCTCGGAATTCGTCTAACGTCTTTGGTTTTGATACTGCGATCGTCTCTTGGAACTTGCCAGGTCTAAGGCCGCTCTTGAGAGCGTGTAGGTGGACCTCTGGGCTCAGATCTGGAATCTCCATGGTTGCCTCAGCAAACCGCGTCATGTAATCCTTTAGGCTCTCGTGCTCCCCTTGCTTGATGGTGCTCAGATAGTCTGTCCCATGCACATATATTCTTGACGCAGCGAAATAATCAATGAAGGATCTCGCCAGTTCTTCAAAAGAAGAGATTGAACCTGTAGACAACTTAGAGAACTAGAGTAATGCAGAACCATCTAAATAGGTAGGAAAAGCTCGACAAAGTATGGGCTCAAAGGCACCATTAAAGAACATCATAGATTGAAATTTTCTAATATGGACGCGAGGATCACCAAATCCCTTATATGGTTCAAGGGTAGTAGGCAGGACGAAATTTTTTGGCATTTGAAATTTCATGATGTCTTCCAAGAAGGGGTTATCTATGGTCAGCTTCTCTTTTGGCGGGGTGAGCTTTTGGGATTCCGTGTCATTCTGGTTTGAGCTCTTGGGGTCTTCCCCACCATGTTTTGTTGTTCGGTTGTTGGACGACAACTCGGCTATCCTTCGGACTTCCGCTTGGAGCTCGGAAATCTGGGCTAAGAGCTCAGCTTGCGTGGGTTGCTGTATTCCGTTGTCAGCCATCCTCTGAGATTTGAGGAGTCCTGAAAAGAGAGAGAGAGAGAGAGAGAGAGAGAGAGAGCACAAAGCTAGAAAAGAAACTTAGGTTTAGTGGGGTTGTTATTTCCTCGGGCCCCACGGTGGGCGCCAAATGTTCCATCCGAGTTACCCAGGCCGACCTCCTTGCTGTCTGAGCTTTTAGTAATTTCAGATTAGTTATGCTACTGTTCGCCGGGACGAGGTATAGGTCGGCTTTCTTTTAAAACACCGCGGGTGGAACACCTGCAAAAGAATCTCCGACGCTCAAGTGAGAAGAGGTGTTCAAACAAATCACAAATAAAGTAAAAACAAATCGCAAATAAAGTAAAAGTAAGAAGAAATAGTGATACTGTGTTGTGCTTATTTCCTACTTTGTTGTCTCGGTGCTGTTTAAATAGGTTGAGAGGCCGTTGTGTTTAGCATATGATATCTTGTACTCTTCCGCAGATCTCGCAATGGTTAGTTTTTAGAATCTTTTTTCTGTTATTGGATGATCTGTTACCTGATTCTTAGCTGTTGTGGTAGCCGTTGTGTTTGTTTTGGGCCGAAGTTTATGATCCACATCAGTACTAATGATCCAAATGCTCGGGGGAATTCCTAAGAGAGCATGGGAAAAATGCGCTCTCTATTGTGGTCGAGGATGGCATTTCTCGCTATTACATTAGAGAATTACTAGAGGAAATACTAATTTACTTTATAAATGCAAAATTGTATAATTTTTTTTCAATACTAATCTTTATGAAATATCATCTAGAGTACCCGATCCATTGGTGATGTATACCTTAAAATGAAAGAATTCGTGTTGTCCAAAGAAGAATCTGAGGCTTGGTTTGGTAAAACTTTTACTTTTCGAAAGTAGATTATGAAAGTTGTCTTTTAAAAGACAGCTTTTTAAAAGCGGCAGCACTTGCATTTGGTAAAATCACGTTAAAAATAACTTTTAATAAGCACAAGCACTATAATTGTGTTTGGTAAAATAACTTTTAAAAATTTAAAAAATTATAATAACATATTTAAAACGAAGAATAAATTTTTTTTCAAATTTTAGAGACCAATAATTTAAATATTTATTTGATTTACTCTCTATATTAATATAACTAGAGTTATCATTAGTCAATAATAAAATTTGTATGTAATCCAATGTTAGTACTGATACGTCCATTACCCATCTATATATATTGACTCACTTTTATAAATAACAGAAAATATGACACATATCTCAAGTAAAATTATATATCTATATTTACATATGTATATATATGTTGTTATTATAATTTTGACTAATGTTCATGAAGTTGGTGTACCAAAATTTTATGATTGGTTTCCATAAATCAGGTCTCCTTCTTCACATTTTAAAGAATAGAGAAAGACAAACATCTACTAAAAATACAAAAAAAAACGCACAAAAAATAATATAAATAGATTGAAGTTCATACCTAATACATGATAGAGATGTATTTGTGTTGAAATTGTGAAAATTAGGTTGAAAATAAAAAATATATGAAAATTGTGTTAGAATTTGTGAAGGTTAGGTTGAGAAATTAGAAAAATATGAGTATTTCAATGACAATATAATGGCAGAAAATATGTGGAAAAATAAACAAAATCTGGTATTAATAATTAATAATAGTAATTTTAAATATTTATTATATTAGATTTTTATTTTAATTTTGATAAGCACAAGCTAACTTTGAAAAACTCCCTTTTAAGTACTTTCAAAAGTACCCCTAATTTTTAAAAGTTGTAAGTACAAATATTTGAGCTTTTAATTTACCAAACACAAGATGAGATACTTATACTTTTAAAAAGTATAAACATCTCTTCAAAAAATTTTACCAAACCCAGTTTGACTATCACGTTAGCCCAGCCATCAGTAAACCTCTAGTGAAGTCTGACTGCAAAGCCTGGCCCATTTCATTAACACAAGATGACAACTTCTCTTTAAAAAATTTTACCAAACCCGGTTTGACTATCACGTTAGCCCAGCCATCAGTAAACCTCTAGTGAAGTCTGACTGCAAAGCCTGGCCCATTTCATTAACACAAGATGACAACTTTGTTATTTTTGCAACGGCTAGCTTATGGGATATTATCAATGTTCTGAAAACCGGTTCGAACCGGCCGGTCGAACCGTGAACCGGACGTTAAAGCGGTTCGGTCAACAAAGGAAACCGCAGAATTTGATAACGACATTGAACCGACGAACCGGGACCCGGCCGGTTTTTTAACCTGACAGCAAAACGCCGTCGTTTTGCAATGTGGGAAGCCCTAATTCCCTTTTCTCCTTCGTCAGTTTCATCTTCGTGCTTCACTCCAGCCTCAGCGTCCCACACCCACACTCACACTCCCACAGAACAACACCCACGAGGCCACCAGGCCACGACCCACCACGACCCACCGGCCACCACTGTGAGAGACAGAACGCCTGAAGCCCTCAACGCACTCACCTCCGTCGCGCCTTCAGCAGCGTCGCGACCTCAGCAGCTTCGTGGCCTCAGCAGCGTCGCGACCTCAGCAGCGTCGCGCCCTCAGCCTCCGTCGCGCCTTCAGCAGCGTCGCGCCCTCAGCAGCGTCAGCACGGTCAGCGCCCTCAGCCACTTCGCCGTCAGCGTCTGCCTCTGAGAGAAAGCAATAGAGAAGCGTCAGCAGCGTTAAAGAACTGAAGTCCTCATTTCCAGGTAATTTTTATTTTTTAATTTAGTTATGATTTATGAACATGATTTTGTGATGAAATCTGATACTCTGTGAACTCTGTGAACAAAGAATTTTGATGAAATTCTGAGTCTCTGAAACTGTTATGAACTGATATAGTGATATCAACTCTGTGAACTGACTGAACTCTGATGAAGTCATGAAACTGTGATGAAATATGATTATGAACTGATTCTGTGATGAAATATGAATTGATTTTGTGAATTGATTTTGTGAATTCTGATTTTGTGAAATCTGATTGTGTGAACTCTGATTTTGTGACATGATTTTGTCATTGTGAACTCTGGTTTTGACGTTTTGTATACTCTGATTTTGAGAGATGATTTTGTGAATTAAATTATGAATTTTTTGAACCTGAGATGTTGTTTGTATACTCTGATTTTGGAATTTGGATGTTGTTTGTTCAATGTTCATTTGTTGTGAACTTGAGAGTTGAGATTACTGTGAATCAAAAGGGAACACGTGTAGTTGGAATAGTACAAAGAATGAATTCAGTTGTTTAGACAACCATAAAGGTAGCTTATTTTTTTATTTTATTTTTTCATTTTGTTGCATTTGACATGACTAATAGCCAATTTAATTAAGCTTGACTCTTGTTGTTTTGGAGTAGATTCTTTCTTAGATGTTTATTAACAAATAATTGAAGCAAGTAGATGAATTTCATGAAAACATTAGACATCCAAATCAATGAATCAGTCCATGATTCCGACTAGCTTTATGTACCTTTTAACTTGTTCAACAAATTCAGGGTTATTGCTTTTTCAAGTGATTGCATGATCTAAGTTTACTGGTGTAGTTGCAGGACCATCAACAACTCTGGTAATAACAGGTTATTTTCACTTCATTATGCCTTCTCTTTTTTTTAATGCTTTTCTTGGTATCATTATTAATTAGCCTGAAAGCAAGTAAATGTGAAAATTTTCTAAAGATGGAGTTTTGATGAATGCAGGATCAGTACTGGGATCATTTTTCCTTATCCTGCTTACCGGTGTGATTTACTACATCTATGATACTTGCATAATACAAAAATATGATTATATTTTCTTAGATGAGATTGATGCTGATTTAGATCAAGGTGGTGGTGGTGGTAGTACTAGTACATTTTATGCTGCACCACTTGCTTTTTCTGGTCCAAGTAGTGGAAATGAAGGTGATGAAATCAATGACGCAAATCTGCAACAAATTATGGAGGATTTTGATGGTTGATGACAAATTTGGCTCATTTTGATGCTGCTATGTTATGTTTGGTTGTTTGTTTGTTGACTTTTGAACTTTGAATTTGTATTTGAATGAGATTATAACATTTGGTTTATGTAATACTTTTAATTTGAATGATATTTTCAAGTTTAGATTAGACTATAATTATATTTTTATGTGCTTATTTATATTTTATTTATTATTTTATTATAAAACGGTTTTTACAGTTCAACCACGGTCGGACCGGTTGAACCTATGAACCAGTACCTAGAGCGGTTCGATGACCGGTTCGATTTTCAGAACCTTGGATATTATCAGCGTTGACAAGGCCGTGGAAATTGTCTCTGAATCTGGCAATGGAAGAGTAAATTAGTTTTCCCTAATATATATTTAAATAGTCTTTTTTTAGTAGAAGTAGAATTTTTTTGTTTTTATTGTCACTTTTGGGCTTGAGTTTTTTCCCTTTTTAATACCATAATAAAATTCTTACATGACAAAATTCTTCTTTAACAGGGGCCGCTCGAAAATTGATCCAATATGCTATTGAAGTGGTTGTCAAAGAGCATAATATTGAACAGGAAGTCAATAACAGATCTTGGACTCCTTTTACTTTTAGAGGAAATAGAGTTCAGTTATCTCATTTGATGTTTGCTGATGACTTACTTCTTTTTGCAGAAGCATCGGTCCAGCAAATAGAGAAGATAAATGCAGTTCTGGACAGATTTTGCAAAGCTTCTGGCCTAAAAATCAGTAATGCTAAGTCTTCTATAGTGTTCTCGAAAAACACAACTCCGGAGATAAAGAGCAACATATTGACAAAGACTGATTTCACAGAAAATAAAGTGCTGGGAAGATACTTGGGCGCTATGTTGAATAATAAGAAAAGAGGAAAGGAAAACTACAAAGTTGTGATTGATAGAGTGGGCAACAAACTCAAGGGGTGGAAGAGCAAATGCCTTTTAATGGCTGGCAGGATAATGCTAGCACAAGCAGTGATAAGTCCTAGCGTGAATTTTGACATGCAACATGAAAAAGTCCCAAAAACAGTGTGTAAAGAGATTGAAAAACTCCAGAGAAATTTTGTCCGGGGAGATGACAACAACAAAAGAAGACTTCACAGCATTAACTGGAAGACCCTCTGCCGACCTAAGTATGAGGGGGGGTTGGGATTCAGGAACCTGGAACTCATGAATGATTCTTTCCTGATCAAAATAATTTGGCAACTAAAGGAGAACCCTAATACACTATGGGCCAAAATCCTATACCAGAAATATCTCAACAACAACAATTTTCCTACACAGATAGAAGCAAAAAGCTCAGACTCAAACCTGTGGAAAGACCTTGCAAAGCTCTGGGACACATTCCAAAATCTCTCGGTGACCTTTGTGGGAGACGGTCGTGCTACCAACTTCTGGCTAGACAGATGGGTCGAAGGAATTGATGATACCCTGAAAAATCATGCAACCCAACTTAATCTGGACCTCAACAGTTCAGTTTGGGAATGGGCAAATGATACTGAAGGATGGAATAAAGAAAAATTGAAATCTTACCTCCCAAATAACATTACAGCAAGAGTGCTCGCCCAACCGCCGCCCAACAGCAACAATGGTAAGGATAGACAAGGATGGAGGCTCTCAGAAGATGGTGACTACTCCGTGGCGGCAACCTATAGAGCCCTAGCCAATTGGCCCCCTCCATCAACCACAAATTGGAGCAAATTGTGGCAATGGAAGGGACCCTAAAAGGCAAAAACCACTCTCTGGAGAATGATGCATAATAGACTCCTCACTAATGAGAGAAGGAGTCGTTTATTTGGGGGGAGTGATGGATGCCCCTTCTACACTAACCAGCCGGAGAGCACCTTGCATGCGTTCAGGGACTGCCGGGGAATCGCCCTCCTTTGGTCACAACTCATCAATCCAGATGCAACGCAGGTTTTCTTCGGATCAAACTTAGAGCAATGGGTCAATCTCAATTTCGGTAGAGAATTGAGAAGAGGAGCGAATCATAACTGGATGGACATTTTTATCACAGCTTGTTAGAAGATTTGGAGTTGGAGAAATAGGGAGATTTTTGAACAAGGATATAACAGACCACCAAACCCCCATACTGAAATTCTTAGGAAAGTAAAGGAGATAAATGATGCCTTTGGAAAAAAAAAAGAGAGAAAGCAGGGTCAAGAACAGAGAAGAACACCACATCAGATGGCACCCTCCACCACACAATTGGGTAACCTTGAATACTGATGGGTCAAGAAATAATGAATTGAAGAAGGCAAGTTGTGGAGGCCTCTTGAGGAATGAAAATGGAAAATGGCTTGGAGAATTTTCTTATTTTATTGGTGATTGCACAGCTTACAGAGCTGAGTTGTGGGGTATTGACCAAGGCCTCAAATTGGCGTGGACTTTGGGACTAAAGAAGGTAAAAGTAGAATGTGATTCTAAAGCAGTGATTGAGATTTTAAATAGTGAGAAAAACTTATCCAATCATCCGAATAGTATGATCAGAAACATCAATGCTTGGAGAGTCAAAGATTGGAATATTTGTTTTGTAAATATTTATAGAAAAGGCAATAGAGGTGCCGATTGCCTCGCTCGCAAAGGCTTAGAGCTAGAACCAGGATTACACTTTTGGGATACACCTCCTAGAGAGATTGTGAACATCCTTTTTGATGATGAAAAAGGGATTTCCTTGTCCCGTTTAATTTGTATTTAGGTCTTTTTTTTCGGGCTTTAGCCCGTCTTAATACAAAAAAAAAAAAAGAGCATGATATTAGTTCTGATCAAAATATTAGTCTCGAAGGCGCTACAAGAAGTGAGTATCACGACGATATGACAGCTATTGTGGTTTTTATAGACCCCTCCTTACGCAACAAAGAGCTACCAAATACCTCAATACACTCCATGAAAGCATTTTACAAGGACAATCCCCAGACATCTGCCTTCTCGAAAATTATTCATATTATGTGATACATTCTAGAAACTCCATGGAATCATTTTCAGTTTTATTGATTTTTTTCCCTATTGTCTGTATCTTGTCTAGACATTCCCAATATTACCCTACAAATATTAGACAAAGACAATAGTCGTGAGAGATGGTTAAGGAAACTATAATTGTTTTAGTGAAGGAAAGTCATACTGTAAATTGTTGAAATATATGATAGAAGAACTTGTGAATTGGGAAAAGACAATACTTCGGGCAGTAACTGTATGTGAGGGATGGTTAAGGTAACCATAATTAGTAACTATAGAAAAACTACATATATATTTCAATAAATTAATAGCTACTCCCTATTTTCACAAAAGACATTACAATAACTGTTTAAGAAAAGAAAAATAGAAGTTTAAGAAAGTTTAAAATAGTTCACCACTGCAATTTCTTTGCCTCCATAGCAAGAAGATTCCATAATTAAAACATATAAAATTAATCACGAAACATGTACTTACGGTTTAAGACAACTTTATTTTACTTTAATCTAATGGAGTGAGGTACACCAAAAAGGAGTCATCACTGGCACTCGAGGGTGGGCATGGTTTGGATTTTTTAAAATCCAAACTGGATCCACTTCGGAACTAGTTTTGTGGTTTATAAAATTAAACCGAAACTGGATTGAAGAGAGAAATCGGTTCTAAACCAATTTAAAAAAACAAAAAACCGGTTTTAAATCAGTTTTAGAATTTAAATTCGGTTTTACATACAAACCAGTTTTTAAATCCGATTTTTTAATATCCAAATCTAAAAACTGTTTTTTGTTTTAAAAAAAATCCAGTTTTAGAACAAGATTTTTTAAGCAAAAATCTAGTTTTAAAACCAGTTTTTTCAACCAAAAATCCAGTTTTAAAATTAGTTTTTAAAAATCCAATTTCCAAACCAGATATTTTAACAAAAAATCCACTTTTAAAACCAGTTTTTAGAAATTCAATTTTCAAACCATAATTTTTTTAAAAGTAAAATTAATACTAAAGTTATTTTAAAGTGTATAGGTTTATTACAACTAGAATTTGGTTCTTTATAAATCTAACAACAATAGCTAATCTATATAACATTTAATCATTCTCAAAACATCAAAAAGGATACCACCGAAAAATCTCTCTAAAACAACAACTACAAAATATCAAAAGATGCCAAGTTGCCAACAAAATCATCAAACAACCACAACCTTTGAGGAAAATATATCTGCAAATAATAAAATATACCTTTGTCATTTTAAAACAAATCTTTGAATGAAAGTATTAAACCAAATGAGAATACTAAACATATCTAGTCATCATCAAGATTATCAATTGGGCTATAACGTATACCTAATAACAGGTTCCTTAGCTATTCTTGGTTGATTTTGAGACTTATCACCGATCCACTTCCTTCTATTCTCATGCCAAGCAATTGCAGCTGCATAATATATCAATCAACAGTAGGTTTTAAGTAAAAATTTAGAGGAATTAAATATAAACATAAATAAAATCATTGGTGAAAGGTTCAGAAAATTGAAACTGGAAAAAGAAAACAGAAAATTATGACAAGGCTACTGCCAAAAAAGTCTTTACAATTTGAGATTGTAACAAAAATTCAAAGAAAAGCTTTATATTGCTCTTGAAGACAAGTCCTCTGATCTAAATGGATCATTCCAATAATATTATCGTCCTACACACAAGACATAACCCAATTTATCCATCAGCAACAAACTTTAAAGTTATAATAGATTAATTTCTGACTTGATGAAAAATAACGTGAGAAAATAAAAAGCTAACTTCAGCGGCTAACTCTGTTGCCATCGTATAATTGTTGCTTCCTTGATTCTCTGCATTCCCACTCACACAAATGAGTAAATGCTTCATTTATTTATTTATTTATTCATTTTCTTTGATTAATGGTTGGACAAAGAACTAAGTATGAAAATCAATTAATCAAAATGCAATTCAAACTCAAGAATTCCAGCAGCAATATCTCAATAGGATAAAACAATCTCAATAGTTCCAGCAACAATTTCAGCAATTTTGCAATAAATGTAGTAAATTTTCACACAAGCAAACAATGTTCAGACCATCTCAGCCCAGTTTCTCATCAAAACAGCAATTCCATCGTAAACCTAACAATCTAAAGAAAATTATCCTAACCTAACCACCTATAATCAACAAACAGCAACTAATCTAACTAAACTAATTAATCAAAATAAACTAATTAACCAAAATTATTCAAACTTAATAAAAATAAAGAAGAAAATGGACAAAAACCTGGAAGCAGAGAACTAGAACAGGGGCTACTGCTTGTTCTGCTTGTTCTGGTTCAGTGAAAATTCATGGTTATCACTAGTTTCACTAACTTTGTTGTGCCCCGGGATGGAAAAACAAAATCTGCAATGCAATCAATTGCAAAATCAGACATGACAACCCAAAATTACCAAAAGATGTTACACAAAAGTAAGAAGGGTTTCTGATTAACAAAAGTTGTGAACTACAAAGATGGCCTCTCCACTAAAGCATGCCTCAAAGTTAGTGTGAAATAGAGAAATCAATCAAAACTAGCAAAAGTGAAAACAAAAGAGAGAGTCAACGCAACTAAAAGGGAAATTTACAGCAAAGTAGAATTGCTACTGTTAAGTGGATGATGAAGATGAATAGGGAAGGGGCAATTGAGATGGCTCCAATTCCCCACTAAGCATCCCAACAACCTCTTTCATTGAAGGACGACGAGACGGTGACTTGAGCAAACAGAGCAACGCAACCTTGATACAGAGCAGAGCCTGCTCTTTATCCAAACCCTGAATGGATTCATCAACAAGATCAAGCAGCTTCCCTTTGCGGCTGCAATGGCGACCCCACGACACAAGATTCGCTCTCTGAAACTCACTGCTCGACAATGGCGAACCAGTAGTCACCTCCAATGGACGCCTCCCAGACACTATCACAAGCAATAACACCCCGAAACTGTACACATCGCACTTCTCCGACGCATCGCCACCACACTCTGGAGCAACATAGAACACCGTCCCTCTCATGCTTTGGTTGCTGCTCATAGCGCCACTCTTGGGGATTTCACCATCATCTACCCATGAATCTACGCTGTTCCTGCTACCGCTTTTCTTAATCTCCCTGAACCACCACTCATCACTCTCTCTCTCTGCACCATTTCTATCCTTTTCTTTCTTCTTTTTGTTTTTCTTTTTCTTCTTGCTAGCAAGCTCTTGAGAATACTCCTCCTTCCACCATTCCCTCACAGGCCTTCTTCTCTGCTTCTTCAAAACATCACCGTCCTCATCCATAGATTCCCACCATTCCAGTTTCCTCCTACTACTACTGCTATTACTCTTGTTCTTCTTCTTCTTGTTGTTGTTCTCATCGTTTGCACTGGTAGATGCAGCAGAAGCAGAAGCAGTCAACTCAGCTTTGGGTCTCTGCATTCCAACGTCATTCCCAATCCAATCCATCACATAATCCTTCAACACAGCACCCGATGAACCTCCGTTCTCTTCATTTACCAAATTGCCCCCCACACCCTTCCCATTTTTCTTCACAACTGCATCAGGCGATGGAATTGGTCTTTCCGGAGATTGCTCCTCAAAAACAGAGGCACCGTCACTCTCGCACCCCAAAGCCTCAGCTTCCAACCTGTTCTCCGTCTTGAACTTCGCAAGTCCAAAGTCTCCTATCTTGGCCGCAAAGGACCGGTCCAAGAGAACATTACTGGGCTTGATATCGCCGTGAATCACCGGAGGGTCGCAGGAGTGAAGAAACTGTAACCCTCTCGCGACGTCCAGTGCAACGGAGAATCTCGTCTGCCATCGCATGAGCTCAGGGGATTTTCGGCGGAGGAGTGCGTCGTGGAGGTTGCCGTTGTGCATGAGATCGTACACGATGAGGAAACGGCGCCGTTTGGGGTCGGAGGCGAACCCTATAGCAGGGACCACATGACGGCACGTGGAGGAGGAGGATGAACGGAGGAGCCTGGAAGCGAAGAGGAGCTCGTTGTGGAACTCGCGCTCCCCTTGGAGGGATGCAGAGGAGTCCATGAGCTTAACGGCGAGGGGTTTTCCGGCGAGGGAGGCGGAGAAGACAGGGCCAAAGCCTCCATGGCCGAGGATGGTGGAGAAGGAGTTGGTGGCGCGGCGGAGGAGGGAGTAGGAGAAGCGGTGAGGAGGGTTGGAGTCGGAGTCAGAAGAAGGAGTTGTCCGGTTCTTCTTCCTTGTTGGGTTTCGAAGGCAGAGGAAGAAGAAGACGAAGAAAGAGGAGGCGGAGGAGAAGAAATGGTTTTGGGGTTTGTTTGGTGGCGATGACGTGGACGGGTGGCGTGATGGCATCTTTTCATGTGAATTGCCAACTAGTTTGTTAGTCTTCTGAGGGGGAGTTTTAATGCGTCTCTGGATATTCGAGAATAGAAGAATACTGAATACAGTTACACTATGTATCTATTCATTTATTATTTTCTTCTACTTTTCCTGTCTGCAACTCTCCCTACTTGCCTACTTCCATTTCCATAACCCTCTTTACTTATATAGCTACCTCCAATTTTAGTGTTTATACTCATTTTAGAGTTTATTCTTGCCTTTGCCCCCTTCTGTTATATGAGGGCCCGCCTCTGCTTGAAATTAATCTCCTCTTAATTACCGCATCATCTTTATTTAAAAAAAAAAATCACGTCTATGTTACTAGTATTTTAGAAAAATAAAAGTGCATTATCAACTCCATCTACATTTTATTACTAGTTAGTACTTTAATAATTAAGTCTCTTTAAATTATAGGTAGTTGTTGTAAATGTGTTTTGAGTAAGCAAGGCTAAAACAATGACATTAATTACTTTTATAAGAACTGTTTTTTTGATCTACCAATTAAATACTCCGCCTGAGTAGTCCATAGCAACTTAGCAAGTGTGATGAGTTAACTTGTAACCAAGGGGGAAAATGGGGCGATATAAATAAATATTGATGGGCGGTGTTTATTGGTAATATACATTTGTGATTATGTGTGTTGATTCCTACATATATGTATAGCACAGGTAGTATTAGTTACTTCAATTCATTATCTACCTGTAAACGCGGCACTTATTTTTTAGCCTTTTATGATTCATGCTTTGCATATGAATATTGTAGAAGATAGATATAATTGCCTAAGATTCATAATACATGCACTATATATGTTCATACTTTATAATGCTTTTTTGACTCAACTCTTCCTTTCATTATATTACAAGACAAATTAGAAAGAAACCCCAATTATTGCAACTCGATCTTATCTATCGCGGTTTCACACCTTTAGGCTATGTTTTAAAGAGAGACTGCAACGGAGAGAGAAAAAAATAGAAAATAGAAATTAAAATAAAATTTTATTTTGTATTTGGTATAAAATATATTAGATTAAATTATGTCTAAGTATCATATTTAGTTTAAGATAAATATTAAAATTGAGAAATAAATTTATAATTTAAAAAATTAAATAAAATACTTTTAAAAAAAATATTGTTAAAGTTTAAGTCTTTAATTAGTCTAAAAAATTTTAATTTTTTCAGTCTCGACATTTTGAAAGTATTGAAAAAATTGAAATTTTATATCCGAAATTAAAATTTTAATTTCAGTCTCTGACTATCAAACATAATACTGAGTTATAATTTCTAATTTTAATTTCAATTTCTAAAAATAAACACTACTTTATAAAATCAAAAATATTTGGTAACAAAAAAAATTAACCAAAAACAACCAAAATTTATCTTATTTAATATTTATTAATTATTATACAACAATCAATAAATGTTAAATAAAGTAAATTTTGGCAATTTTTTATCTTTCTAACATTACCCTTATAAAATATACCCAATTTTCATGTAGCATGGATTCGTTTTTGTACAAGTAAATTAAGTTATGCATTAATATGTCATTAATTATGTAATAACTATCTAAAAAGTACTTGTACATTAATTTATTCTATTATATAAAAATTGGATGTCTATATTTAATGATGGAGCTGACGTGATATGTGGAGAGTGTTTCCTGATTTAATTATTTTAACTCATTCAATACAATTTATTATCATGACTTAATTATATCAGCTAATTGATTTAATTAAATATTTAAATATTAACATAATTTATTATAATATATATTACTTAATTAAATTTACTACATTAATTATAATTTGTTATATTAGTTAATTAATTTATTCATTTATAAAGTTTGAAATAAAATAAATAATTTATTGTTTATTCTAATTGAATTCATTAAATTTAATTATACATTATATATGAATTAATAATAATTTGTAAATCACTTTATATTATATATGTATTAACAAAATATTATATACGTCTTAATGTGTTAATTAAATATTATATATACACGAAAAATAAATACAAAGATGATTTATATAATATTAATAATATTATATTAGCATAGTGTTTTTTTTTTTGTTTTGATATCATATAGTATTGATCATGATAATATTATTATATATTATTATATAAACTTTCTAATATTAGTATAGAAAATTGGAAAATTATTCCTTATAGTAATCATTCTGAGTGAAATAGTGTGTCCTTATATAGTATTGATAATTGTTGCTTAATTTAAAGTGATTGTATATTGGTATCTTAAATTTATTTTCAATAGTGACCTAAATAGATAAATCTAATTGAATTGGATGATTATATAAAATATTTTATATTATTAATATACTAAAATTAAATTTATTTTTTGGTACAGAATTTTATAGGTAAATTTTATACAAGATTAAGTTATTTTTTATTTTTTTATTTGTTTTATCTATGTTACTTTATTTAATTTTAAGTAGCGTCATATTTAAAATTACCGCCAGTATGATATTTTATAAAATATGAAAATCAATTTTTTTATAATTTAAATATCAATGTTTGAATAGAAGAACTTAAAAGACTCACAATGAGAGAGAGAGAGAGAGAGAAAAGGGAAAATTTACCTAGAGAAAAGAAACTCGCATGAGAATGGTGGCGACGGGCTCAACAACGACGGTAACGGGATGAGCAGCGATGATGATATAAGCTGTGAACAGTGACGGACCCAGAAAAATTTAGTAATGGGGACAAAAATATAATAAAATTTAGGTATATATATTTTTTTACTTCCCACGATATTCAACAAGTTAAGGACTAATCTGTCATGAATTTGAATTCCATTTAACAATCTACAATTGGTCGGCAGCGAGTTGCTATACATACGAGACAGAATTCGAACCCTCAATACTTATTTAAGCAGACGACTAAATCGATCACTTGATCAATCTAAATTGGTTTAGATATATTCAAATTTTAAAATTAGAACTATCTAATACATATTGATAAGAACTAGAAATATACACACAATCATTATTATAATATTTAAAATAATCAAAAATAATTTCATATGCATAATATAATATTTAAAATAACAAAAAAATATTTATAAGGACTTTTTTTATTTTTAACATGATTAAATATTATTTTTATATATATATTTTTAAACAATTATTTAACTTAATTGTCAAATATACTTATTATAATTTTTATAGTATAAATAAATTTTTTAACCAAAATAATTACAGTATATTAATACATAGATAATATATTTTTTTACCTTAAACAATTTTTAAAAAATTACTAATAATTTAAGTTGTATTTAATTAGAAAATTAAGTTTTAATTTAATTATTAATTAATTAACTAATATAATATAATTAACTATCACTAATTTTTGAGTGTATTTATTTATTTTTCATACTAAATCAAATTTAACAATATAATTATTATTATGTGTTAAGTTTAATAAAATATTTTTTAACATAAAATACAAAAAAATTATTTATATTTTATTTTGAGACAAATATAATATAATAAGTGGTATATATGCATATAAGTATTAATTTTTTTAAAAAAATTTGTGGGGGCAAATGCCCCCTCTATAGTAAACGTGGGTCTGTCTCTGGCTGTGAAGGAAGATGGGAGTTGTGAATAGGTAAGCGGCGATGGACTCAGCAATAACATGACAGGAGCTATGCGGTTTTTTTGTGAAGAAGTTGAGAAGAAGAGGATTTTAGGTGAGGATGATTGAGTTTATCTTGCATGGCTATAGAGTATAGACTGAAGTTATGAATCATGTGTGATATGAGGCAAATCCTAATTCCTAAAGAGTGTTTATATGTATATAATCGGGGCAGATACACCCTAAACCCGACGATACCTGTCTTAAGCAAAATCTACCCTGACTCTGGTCAAGTTATTATCCTTTTCATTCGAGTATGGACAGGTCGGGTACCTGCGTATTCAAAAACTCCTGCCAAGTCTAACGACGTATTGATACTCCTTTTATTAAGGGTTTATCACTAGCCAATGGATTGCTATATACACAAGGCGAGATTCTAACTCCTAATAGTTGTTTAAGCGGACGAGTGAGATGATCACTTAACAAACTCAAATTGATTAAGATAAATACTAATTATTTTAATATTTTAATATTAAAAATTTTAAAAGTTTAATTTTAATTATAATTTTATAAAATAGTTATAATAATAATTACTATATATATTATTTAATTTTTTATATTTAATTTTTTAATAAAATTTTTAATATAATTTTATGTATTATCTTGTACGGAAACATACACTAATTAGCAATATAAAAACAATACATGAAGCAAATTCTTATTACTATAGTTTCGAAATAAAATAAAATGTAAACGTCATGAAGAATTGAAGATTGTAAAAATAGCAAATAAAGTTTCTTATTGTAGGAAAAAATAATGAAATTTGATTTAATTTTATACAGGAAATTCTCCTTATCATGCCGGTTCAAACTTGAGAGTTGAGACATAAACCCGCATCCCCGTGCTTATATATGATCATGTGGGCTCGTTTCTCTTTGACCCCTTTTTAGGTGGATAATTTGGAATTAGTAGTATACTTCTGTTAGACTTTCTATTCGTGCAACTACAATAATCAATAAGTAAAGTAACTAACAAATCAATTTCTTTTCTTACTCTTCCACAAAAAAGTAAAGAGAATATACTTATTTGTTATTTCTTTTTTATATTAATGATAAAAATGTTGATCCTAATAACGTGATTCATATGTGAAATGAATAACATATTCTTCTAAATAAATATATTTTGCTTGTTCTTCTTTTGTTAGCAACGGTGATATATGGATAAATTTGGAGAAATAATGAAAAATAACGAGTAATCAAATGACAAATTTTGGATATATTAACTTGTACATTTTTGGACCGTGAATTTGTTATTGATTAT
The DNA here is from genome assembly GCF_003086295.3 of Arachis hypogaea. NCBI lineage: Eukaryota > Viridiplantae > Streptophyta > Magnoliopsida > Fabales > Fabaceae > Arachis > Arachis hypogaea. The sequence continues at coordinate 110,169,929 of NC_092044.1, forward strand.
AAGTTGATTTTTTTATGTCTCCTTAAATACATACATTAATAAATAAGGCATGATGGTACAGACTAAGGAGAAGTCATTCACTATGATTAGCAATATTCTTTTTCTTTTATTTTTTTTATTTGTATAGAGCAATATTCATTTTCGCATGGAATTAAATTATCAAAAAAATATTTATGCATTTACTTTGTGTATATTTTCATATGCTTTTAATTGAAAATAATTGATAAGAAATGAAAGAAAAAATAAAAAATTTATAATAAATTAAGTGAATATAATAATTAAAATATAAACACATCAAAAAATAAAAAAATACAAAGAATTAGATAAAAATTAAAGAGAATTTAATAGAACTCCCTACAATTAGGATCAAAAAGAGGATTAGAATTTTTATTACATTATATATATCTACACTATTACATCATATTATTTATAAGATATTTCTCTAATTAAAAAATAAGTTTAATACTAATCTTAACATAATCACAAACACACACGCATATATATCATTATATTTTTTGAAAAAAAACGTGTGAGTTTAATAGAGTGAGATTTGAAATGGATTGATGCACATTAACAAATGGATGGTTGGTGGTGCACCGTATGTGTGGGGTATGCATGTTGGTATAATGGTATAGACAAGACGGAGGAAGTCTCGTGGTACATATACATATGTATCAGATAAAACTCAAAAGGAAGGAACCTCTCCCTTATTGGACTAAGACATGACCAGATCCTTGTCCCTCCATTTTATTACACAGCAATGCATGTCTGCTTTCTTCCCTGCTTCTTTTTGCTTTCTGCCTATTGAACTTTATTACTGTGCACCACCAAACATATATGCGTTATCCGATCCTATCTATATTTAGATGCAAACACAATTGCTTTTCATTTTGTTTTTTTCGTTTCTTGAGGGCTAATCTAATTGCCATGGCTTAACAATCAAAATTAATGATAAAAATTTAAGTGCAATTAACTTCAGTCAAAAATCATTAAATAATTTAACTGATTTAATTTAATTTTTATATAATAATTTTTATTTATCAATTTCAAATAAAATTAATTGTACTTAAATTTTTATCCAAAATTAATATAGAAATAACAAAAAAACCGACGTGTATATATAAAAATAATTTTCTCATTTAAGACGCAAAAGGATAGTAATTTATAGACACACGTGTGCTTGCAAAAAGGTGGGGACCACAACTCCTCTAATGGTAGTTTAGACTGGAGATTTTGGTTGATTAGCATATATAATAATCAAGTTCAAAGATGTGCAGCTTCTAGAGTGGATATTGCTAATTGCTAAATGCTAAATGCATGACGACACGCGAGAGAACTAGGTCAACCTCTTATATCAAAGTTTATTGTGTATGGAATAAGCTCCTCTTTTTAATTTAGTGCCACTTGTATGATTCGCTTTACAAGTTTCAATTATAATATTTTGCAAGTAACCATCGCAACCACAATTTCCCTTACACTGCCGGCTCTGCATTATGCTTAAATTAATAGCTATTTTTTTAATTAAAGTTGCTGTTTTCTTTTTTTTTTTTAAATGAAGTCTTATGCATAAAATTAGTCGAACTTCAAAAACCACCAGCAAGTATTATATCCAAGTCAAATATAGTAGAATCGTAGATCGTTCAAACTTTTTAGCCGACTTATATTGCTCAACAATTTGGTGATTTAAGTTTTTTTTTTTTTAAGGAAGAATAAAATAGCATCACCGACTCACCGTACCGATGAAGAACTTGATAAAGATAAAAATTTAGATACAGATGTTTAATTAATTATATATAAAATTAATAATTAAAAATTATTAAATAATTTAATTAAATTTTTATTTAAGTTAATTATACTTGAGTTTTCACAATAATAAATCAAGTTGGAGACAAACTTAAAGATAATTGTTTCAATTGATAAAAGATTAAAAAGCTACTAACACACGTCAATTAGAAGAGTAGGAATTTAATTATTTCTCTTAATAATAGTCTTAAATTCTAAGCCATCACCAATATATAAAATATTATAACAGTCATGGCTTTTATAAAAATTTTAACAGTTGAATAAATGTTGGCTTCAATAAGATTAGAATACACGTGAGTTTCAAAATGAAAATAAAAATGTCGTCCCTACTTTATATATATATGGCAATTAATAACCACGCTAAGAGACGTGTGCCACCTACATTGGAGTAAAAGAACTGCAATTAGAGCACACAATATATAAGACATTTTCATTATATATATATATAGACATTTTCATTATGACAGATTAAGAATTTATACAAATGAAGAGATAACCTCTTCCACGAACTGTTCCTTATAATAAGCTATATATGCAGCATCAACAAACCGTGTTCCTGTTAGTTAGATTCTTAGATTATTATGCCACTTAACAATAAAATTGTTACCATCAAGGTGTAGTTCGCGTTTAACTGAAATTTTACTCTCCTCTGAATCTGATCTTGTTCCTTTTTCAACTTTTTCTTTTGTTGATCTCTAATTATTAATTAGTCTAGCTTAATTTCATGCATCTATATATTTAAACCCTAACGGACCGTTTGGTTCAAGGGAAATAGAAGAGAAAGAAAATAAAGAAAAAGAAAATGAGTGAAAAATGAAGTTTTTTATTGTTTGGATGATCCAAGAAAATTAAGAGGAGAAAGAAAATATAGTGTGAGATCCATTTAAAAGTTTTTTTTTCAATAATGAGATGAAAATGGATGGAGAAAAAGTACAGAATGATTTAATTACAATTTACTCTTTATTTAATATAAATTATAATTTTATATAATATAGATAAGAATATTAATGTAATTTTACTCAATATAATTTTTTTTTTTTACTTTTTTTTTTATTCAAATAAAAAAAGTTTTTTTTTTATTTTTTTTATTCATTTTCTTTTCATCCAAACAACACACACAAAAATTTACCTTTTTTTATTTTTTTATCTCTTATTTTCTTTTCTTTTTTTTTTTCATTTTCTATTTTGCATCCAAACAATGTCTAAATCGGTAAATCCAAACCAGACAAAAAAAGGCCCTAAATCACCAGGCTTGCAGCAGCTTTTTGGGCCTTGAATATCCTCTCTTTTTTCGAGTTATTGGCGCAATTGAGTTTTGCCCAAAAAGTTGGCCATATCCATTGGTGTTGTTCCCGACCCAAAAGACTATCTATAGGAAATTAGGAATGTTTTTCTCTACTGCCTCCTCTTTCTTTCCAGGTCAGAAAGAACCTAACTCTAGGGAATTTACGTCTAATCATGTTAATTTGATAATTTCTTTAACATAACCATATAGAAATCCTGAAGATTAATGGTACAAAATTTACTACATGATTTTTCTTATGATATTGTTATTTATATATAGTTATATAAGTACATGTGTTTGTGAATTGTGATTGAATCTTAACCATTGTAACCCGTTCCCATTTAATCTGTCTACTGTATAAAATAATCATGCTTAAACAAACACTAGAGTAGGCCTTAAATTACTCTTACGCAAGGGTGGAAATAGATCAGGTACAACTTGGTTTGAATTTAGTGTGACCTGATCTATTATAAAATAAATTCGGCTTTAACTATTATAAAAATCTTAATGCATTAATAAGTCAAATCTAAATTTACTAATTAATTTTATTGATTTGTTAAATTTATCTGAACTTATTAAAATATAAATAATTGTTGATTATTAATAAAGTTATTAGATATTTTAAATTTATTATATTTTATTATAAATATTTTTATATATTTTTAAATATTTTAAAGTTTAAATTTTTTATTTTAAATATTAAATTTAATATATTATATATAAGTAATTTTTATTAAAAAATATGTTATGAATAATATTTTAAATTTTATTTTTGTAAAAGAAATAAAGTCTTTTAACAAGTTAAAGATCACCTCAAACTTACTAATAGATTAAATTTAATCTATTGAGAGTAAAGTCTGTTTTCACCCCTACTCTTACGGCAATCAGAAACAATCATGAGCAATGTTCCTGTCTTTGAAAAACAATTAAATAGTGGTTCTTCATAGTCATAGTAAGTTGCTTGTGATTCAGAATGAAAAATATCAACACCTGTAATAAAAGTTGGACCACTATATATTTATTGATGGGGCCAGCTTTCTGTAGATACTCACATGCAAGGAGTACTACCTTGTGTCTGTCTTGCCCAAAATGAATTCAATAGAATAAGATAGATATTTAAAAAAAAAATTGGAAAATAAACATGAAGATATTTGTTGTGTAAAACTGTAAATGCTTCCCATTTCTCTCGTGTAATATCAATTTAGAGTTTCAAAATGGTCAAAGGATTCTTGAAGTGTACTCTTATTTATCATCGGTTTGGGTCATCCTTACTTCACTAAGAAGGAAAATTAATTACTTACTATAATTGTGTGTTAAAACTTTGTAGATGTATGGCGGATGTATGAGTCGATAAATTCTAAAGCTTTTTTGTTTGAGAAAATATTTGTTTACATTTTCAAAACTTTTATAAAAGAAAATCAAAATATTAATTTTCTAAAATTTATCAATACAGTTTCTTCATCAAATTAAATTTAAACACGGACCACGCTTGCCTTAATTCTTGTTTCCAAGACAAGATTCCTTAATCTGTGTATGAATTTTGGAGGAGCATACACCGATCCACATGATCCTCTTACATTTGTCTAATACTACTTTAATTCCTCTTGGAAATGATTAACTTACGCTAAGACCGAAGACCTTCACTAAGTGGACTAAGCTTTGTACTCTTGTATTGTATCATAGCCAAAAAAATACTTTTTAAGATGACTGTTTGTGAAAGCCTTATTAATAATAGATGTGACTGAAGAAACAATAGAGCTCATGCTACAACAACAACATTTGAAATGAAATTCACAACTGGAATAGATTGATCTATAAGTTGGTTGAAGTGTGGAATAATAATGATGAAATGAAATGAAAGGTCATTATTGGATAGATGCAGCCAACATCATCAAAGCATATTCTGTAATAAAACTGCATGCACTTCTTGGTACATAAAGTTTGCTTACTACAAAAAACAAAATAAATAAAAATAAAAACAGGTGAAAATTTGGAACTAGTTTCAGAGAAGTTCATCATATTGGAGGCATATATGTTATGACAATGGGGCTTCTCACCCTGTGCACACCATCCTTCCAAACCAGACCTCCAAATTCGGGTTCCTTAGGCCTAGACCTTGTAGTAAACGTAACCTTATAAGACAATTTTTGATACTTGGTGGTGAAATTCAACACATCAGGCTCAACTTTCACAGAAGCACCTATGAATGGTGACACCATCACATGGTACTTGGAAACAGCAGGTCCTACATTGGTAACAGTTCTATGAACAGTCAAAGAAGAAACAGAAGCTTTCTCAGGAAATAGCACAGATATTGCTGGATAGTTCAAGTCAGCAGCAGTTGAAAGATAGTGCTTGCAAGTTCTGTTAGAGTATTTGCCAAAAACTCTCAACTGCGGTGTAGTTAGCTTCTGTGTGCACAAGAACTCGAAGTAATCCTGTGGACTAATGTCATAGACTAAGCCAGGGTCAAGAGCCTTTCTTGGATTAATGTGGCCAGCACCATGATCATAAGGAGTGGAAGGAACAGCACTTGATGCATCTTTCAATGGCTTGATTGTGTTGTCATGAACATAAGCGGTTGTCATGAGAGCAGATTTGATAGCAGCAGGACTCCATTGAGGATGCTTAGACTTGATGAATGCGGCAACACCACTAACATGAGGGCATGACATTGAAGTTCCGGAGAGTATGTTGAACTTGACCCTTCTGTGATCCGTCTGCAAGCTAGATGGACCAATGAGGCCGCTCCACGCGGCAAGAATGTTGACACCGGGAGCCACCAGATCAGGTTTCAGAATCTCAAGTGTTAAGAAATTAGGCCCTCTTGAAGAAAACGCAGCCACCACAGGGGAAGGCCTAATTCCCAATCTTGTGTTCATGAAAGCCAGAGTTGCAGTTGCTTTTCCGTTCTTTTTTGTTAACACGTAACGTTTGAGCTCCTTTCCTTCTGTCTCTCCGATTGCCACCGCCGGAAGGAGGTGGCAGTCGGCAACAAGCTCTTCGCCGTTGGTGGCCGTGTTTGTTAGAATCATTCCAACTCCTCCCGCTGATGCCACTACTTGCCCCTTCTGAACTCTTGCACTGATTCCCCTGTCACAGATCACAATCTTCCCTTTCACTATTTTAGGATCCAAGGTTCCTTCCAAGCACAAAGATCTTGGATCCAGGGATGATGAGTTGCCTCCTAAGTACACCAGAGGATACTGCTTCTTCAACGAGAGAACGCTTGTTCCTTTGTAGAGTGAAGAACCGGCTACGGTTCTTCCATTTCCAAGCCTCACTTCAGCAGGAAAATCTCTGTCCATTGTGCTTGCTCCAACGGTGGTGATCCATGGTGAAACATTGGTCAGACTCACAGGGTCAGGGCCTGCATTTCCGGCAGAGCAAGAAACAAAAACTCCGTGCTCCATTGCTCCAAATGCGGCAACGGATAAAGAATCTCGGTCGTAAGAGGAGACTCCGCCACCTAAAGAGATCGATAGAACGTTTACTCCGTCAGCCACGGCTCTATCCACGGCTGAGAGAATATCAGAACTGAAGCACCCACCGGTCCAGCAAACTTTATACGCTGCAATTCTTGCCGACGGTGCCATCCCTCTCGCCGTGCCGTAAGCGTAGCCCAGAAGGTTAGCACCGCGAACCGGTGAACCTGCAACTGTTGCTGCAGTGTGAGTTCCATGACCATCTTGATCTCTTGGTGATTTGTATTCTGCTTTCTCGTCCATTCTTCCTGTTGCGGATTCATACCCGCGGTAGAATATTCTTGCTCCCACAATCTTCTTGTTGCAGTTGCTCTTCCTGAATCCTCTTCCGATTTCACAGGCTCCTCTCCAGTGAGAAGGAACCGGTTTCATTCCTGTGTCGTTGAAGCTTTCACTCTCGGGCCAAATCCCTGTGTCCAGCACTCCAACGATGACATCATGATCAGCAACATTCTCTGACCAGATTTTGTCGGTGCTATCCAATGGTTCAAGGCCCAGAAAACCTGGGCTTCTTGTTGTGTGAAGCGTGTACTTTGTTTCTGGGAATATGGCCACTACTCCTTCTTCTGATTCTAGCTTCTCTGCTTCTTCTTCGGTCAACTTTGCAGCCACGCCATGAAAAGCTGTTTCGTAAGTGTATATGATCCTCTCTTCTTCTTCGTTGCGTATCTCATCAGCAGATTTGGACAGAACTGATTTCACTTTTGATGAATACCATTCAAGGTGGTTGGAAAATGTGTTTGGCTTTGCTGACTTATCCATTTGAATGATGTAAGTCTTCTTTGCAAATTTAGCATTTGCAGATGATGATAAGCAGACAGTGCTCAAGAGAACACAGTTTGTTATTAGAATAATGTAGTATCCAACCATTGTTAGCTTGTTAGCCATTTTTTTGCTGTGCTAGGAATGAAGAAGAAGAAAGAAAGGCTAAGATATTTGAAGCATATAGTCTATAGTATAGGTTATAAAGTGAAGAGAATTTAATAAGGGTACATTGTTTTTATTGATATTGAATTGTGTAGTGCGTATTCTGAGGCATGAATTGAAATATTTAAGAGGATGGGAGGTAGAGATAGAGATAGAGATAGAGTGAAGTTTACTACTCTGTCACCACTCCAGCAGGGCATTAAAGATGACTTGTTTCGTGCATGCTAAGTCGAATGAGAGGGTTAAAACTTAAAAAGAGTTTACCTTAGTGGTTGGTCATAGAAATTAATCCTCAAGAGTGTGTGCTTCTCTGTCTCTATGCATGCTAGGGTAATTCTTATTACCACCCCTTTAGTTTCTTGCTAGGGTGTATTATGGAAGTATTAGTATTATCGCCTCATATTATTAACTCTAATCATCTTATCATCCCACTAGATAAAGTTGATTATATGGACTAAACAACACTATTAAGTCTTATCATATATTATATTTACAGTAAAATTAATAGATTTTTTTTTACTGCATCATGTATATTTTTTTTTAGATTTTTTTTCCGTGTCTAATTTTCAACTTATTCACTTTCCTACTTAGATATTTTCTAACCTTCTCTCCACGTGTCCAAACCACCGTATTAGAATAATAACAGTCATGTAATAATACTTACTACTATATATAACATAAACAACTATCATTCTCACCTTCATTTTTCCTTATGCATCAAGTTTGTGATAAAGTTAAACCCAAAAGGTACAATACTAGAGGACATGATTAAATGATGGTCCTTTTAAAGACTTATTGAGGGCTTCGTAGAGTTACTCTATTTCACATTACTCTTTTTAAGTCTTAACAATGAACTAAGAAGTGTTGGTTATTAGAATATTTGATGAAATGATCAAAGTACCAAGGTATATATAGTGTAGTAATATCTGCTTATGGGGTCCCTACTCCCGAGTCGTCCCCACCTTCACAGAATGCATGTAATAAATCTGAGCACCGCTAAGATCAGATTCCCAAAGTGGTCAATTTTTTCGTCCACTTAACTCAATTATTTGTAGTTGTAGTACAAATATATATATACTACTCGTCTCTTTGCAAAACTGTATAGGGTCAGGGTGTGACCTTCGCCATTTTCATTTTCTGATAAAATTTTCTCACTCTAGATTTAATGTGACACTCATGACTTTTAAATAAGTAAAGGAAATGTCTAATGAATGTGAAATCGAATATCTCTCAAGATATGTTCAGTAATTTTGAATTCATTATCAAAAATATCTTCTCACTTCTAAACACCAGGTACTTTAGATCAATCAAGAATTAACTTGCATTCTGTTTCGTTACATTCATGTTCAACACTTCAACCTTAGCTTAGCTTGTTTTATTTATTTATTTATTTAAATAATAGCAGTAAATTGTGGAATAGTACTGGTCCCATAATTAAAGGTTACAGAAATAAATATTATGTTGCCTTCATTAAGGAGTTATTACATATTACCTAACTTACCCACAGTTGAAGTAGTTGACACATAATAAATTCGAACGAATGTAACATATCATAACTGAATGTATAGTACTGTAGACAGTTATTGCTAATGTGTATAGTATTGTATGTATCCACTATTATCCAAAAAAGCAGAAGGGGAAGGAAATTGCATCTTTAATTTATTTAGTGCTAAGTGGCCTTAGCAGTTGAAAAGAGAAGGGGACATCTCTTGGTGGATTTCAAAAGAAGAAAGCATAACCTTTGATTATTTAATTTTATTTATAGATACAACTTAAAAATGGAATTATTATGATGAATTCACTCTCTCTGTATACATTTTCATGGTAGAATAGAACCAAAAGAAAAGTTAAATGAGCGCGTAGGGTTAGAGAGACAGTTGCACAGATAGCAATAAATTGGTTTGTACTTTGTAGCGACTAATGAATAATAACAAGAAAGACACCTTGAATATATTGTTCACAAAAAAAATGTATTAAAACATGATATTGCTTTTATAAGATTAATATGAAAATAGTAAATAAAATTATTATATGATTTGATTAAATTATTATCTAATAATTTTTATTATTATTTTTGCATAAAATAATTTTATATTAATGACCACCCAAAAAGATATTTTTATATGGAGATATACGTTGGGGGTTCTACAAACTTATATTCAATGAATGACATACTTAATTTGAATAATTTGATTGGACACCATCAAATTGACATGTTTTTTTTTAAGAACTTTTTCAAATTTTAAGATTGTTCCACTCCTATGATCTTTAAAGTAGCAGATGTGCAATAATTTTCTTTAAAAAAAATAAATAAAAGTGTTCACTAATTATGTAAAGTAAATATTTTTTATTTGATTGTGAAAATCACTTTAGCACTCAATTAATTAATCGAGAAAAAAGGCAACAAGTCCCTCCTTCACCCTACTCCATATCAAGACCTTTTTTCATTACCTTTAGCCTTTGCTTTATCGAAGAATTCATGTATATAATATATGTTCATTAATCTATAACTATGAAAAGAAGAATTCGTCGATATAGTACTGCAAGACTGAAAATTATAACGTGATGGTTTTAGTGCGAGATTCGTCTCATCAAAGGTGAAAAGTATAATTTTATATGAAAAGTAAAAGGCGATTTAAAAAGTTACTAGCCATGCACATAAACATGAACAAATTGCACGATATAATAGAATCAAAGTTATTGTTAAAAAAGAGAAAGAGGTAGAGAAGAGGTTTTTTGTGTAATTAAATTGTGCGTGATATAATACAATATATTTAAAAATATCTATAAACTATAAAAAATATTTAATAACAAAAATAAATTAGTCAAAAACAGATAAATCTTAACTTATTTAATATTTGTTTATGCCCTAACTCAAAAACATAAAGTCATGCCTAATAAAGACAAAGGATATGAGTGACCTCTTCTACTATATGAGGTCGGTACGACAAGGAGGTCCAAGCCCTGCTTATTCAAATAAGTAACTATCTGGAACGATTATCTTTTACAAATGTGAAACTCTCCTAAAGATGATTACTCACTCTATGATATATACATTGATACTCTTTTAAGTATATTCAAGTCTCAATCTACTAAAAATCTGCTTAAAACCATTGCTAACGTAAGTATCAAAATCTCTTGCAAGTACCACCTCCATCTCCTCACGAAGAATTCAAACGGTGCACCAAAACAAGTTAAAGCTGCGTTCAAACCCAAATCAACGTTTGAGATAACTCCTGAAACATTATTCATTAATTATTATAATAATTAATAAATATTAAATAAAATAAATTCTCATTTTTTTTTCTAACGTTATCAATAAACTACTATCATAAATGCTAAGTTTTTAACTATCAACTATATCATAAATGCTAAGTTATTATTTATTAACTACCAACTAATGTACATCATGCTAATTATTATAATATCATCTATCCACTAGTTATAATTCTTGTAGTAGACCCATATGTCTATTTATCTAAAAAAATGACAATTTAAGATATAGACATATATTATATTAAATAATTTAATAAAACATATCATATTATCCAACCATTTTCGGTCATTATCTTCATGAAAAGCCTTTATGTTCTTCTCTTTGATATTTCTATTGTGTTATATAGTCTTTATTTATAGCTAATTAACTTGTAAGTAGGGGATCCAAATGTACAAAAATGGAAACCATTTCTAAGCTAATAAGGAAGAACCCTAGTCTCTTAACACAGCTTAAAAAAAAAACAATTGTTATTATTATCAATTTATCATTATTATTATTATTGGACTAGCGAACCTGCTTATTTTGAAGCCAAGGAAATGATTCACAAAGGTGACAGTGTGACCCTGCTTTTTTTGTTTTTGTCATACTGTTTTTTGTTTTGACTCGTCAGCGTGACACTGTGCCCAAACGTCTTGGACCTATATATTGTGACCCAACAAAGGACCATGGGCTGATTAATCAACAATACGCGAAACTAGATTTGGATAACCAAGATTTAAGGCCTCAAATTTCATTGAAAAAAGGAAAAGCCGCTAGCAAGGTAGACAATGATTAATTAAATAACATGTCTACTAACTCCCATTTATAATTGATCAATTAAATAGCATGACTACTATCTACTATTTTTAATTGATCATTGCAATTAGCATATTCACATTATCTACCAACCACTCGTTCAAAATTATATATAAAAAAAATCAATCATCAATTAAATTTGTATTTTTTATAAAGTCATTCTTTACATAATTTTTTCGCATTACATTTTATATAAATTTGTACAAAAAAATGTGACATTATTAAAATAAAAATTACATTATTATCTCCTGTAAATAAATTATTTTTTTCTTCTCCAAACCAAATTTCGTCTAATTCATTACTCAAAGCAATTTAACCCTTTAATATTTTCAAGTCAGACTATACCTTAGTTTTTTTTTTGTTTTTTTTTTGTTTTTATTGTAAACCACTATTTAGGCTGAGGTTGTGTGTGCTAGAGCCACTTTTTAATTTAGATGTGGAAAAGAAAATGGTGTAGGAAGCATATATGAAGTGTACAGGTGCTTTACGCTGGTGTCATGAACAAAAATCGGACCGTTCGATTTGTGTTTAAAAAATTCAAAAAATTTGAAGTACGGTAATTGGACTTCCGATTTATGTACTCCAAATTTTTTTAATTTTTTAAAGGAAAAGTCTAAGGGACCAGCAACTTTGTTAAATTTTGGCCAGCATGTAACTAGCAAAGAAAAATGAGCCATTGGATGAAACCTCATATCAATCTCACACCATTAAAATCATTATTGATGGCTATTTGATGGCTACAATTCACAAAAGTTGCTGACCCCCTAGCACTCCTCATTATTAAATACAAATCGGAGGGTCCGATTACCTTCACCAAAATTTAAATTTCCTCTTCCACACTAATCGAACTGTCCAATTAGTAAGCTTAATTTTTTTACAATCCCTGTTTCAGAAAAACTGTTCCCACATCCATGTCTAGCACCCAAAAAAATGAGCCCCTACCACTTTTGTATTTTTAATATTGGATTAACAATAGTGTTTTTCTAAATTGTGATTACTGTGGTATTTTTCTAAAGGGTAACGCTAGGGAGACAATAAAATATGTCTACAATGGCTACAATGGACCGTTTTATAAGGCTCAATTTAGTTTAATAGGATAAATTAACCCATTAATAACTCTAATCTTTTATATATGTTTAGTTAACCATACCACAAAATTATAATTAATTACATTTTTTCCCAAAATCCTAATAAAGGAGATTGAGGCCGTTTCACTCCCAATCAATTAACCTTGCATTTGTTGAACAGAACCAAGAAGACTCCTCAGCGTCGTTTTGCAAGGAAGACTCTGCAGTGCCGCAAACGCCAACCAACCGTGGCCGTCGAGAAGACCCCACCGTCACCGCCTGAGGCCGTCGAGAGAACCACACCGTGACCGTCCGAGGATGTGGAGAACAGCCCGCCTTCATCGCTCGAGGAAGTCCGTGCCCCGCCTCTGATCAGCGCCGAAGGGAGAGCGGCGGCTGAACATCCCGCCGTCACTGACCCGGAAACCGTCCGTGCTGTGCCTTCGGTCAGAGCTGAAGGCAGAGGAGCGCTCACGACCGAAGGGAGCATTCTAGCAGTTTTACTCGCGTGGGCAACGCCATCGCCGACCAGCTGAACATCCGATCCGAGGTAATCAGCCGCGTTCTCGAAGTATCTGTTAGTATCTGTAGTTGTTCATTTTTTGAATGCTTATTGCTGTTGCATGTTGTGTTAGAGATAGATTTTGTTGATTATATGAGCGTTTAACCATGGTGAGAAAGCTTTGGGTGCCATGGTAGCATCCCGGAGATTGTGGGCTAGGTAGTTCATTTACGTTGTTGCAATTCATGTTGATTTAACTTTAGCGTGGGAAAAGTATGAAAAAGTTTGTTCCTTTTGGTTTCATATCATTTTAAATTAATTTTTTTCCTTTTTTTGGTGTGTATCTGTGTGGACCATGTGCATCTAATTTGACGTTTTCTTGGTTGACCATTGTTGAATCTTCGTTGACATTATCACGGATGGTTACTTTAGTATAATAATGGATGTTTAGTCTTGAAATTTTGATAAAGATTGGTCAATTTTCGCTACCAAATATGTTTCTCTTGTCACTGTAACCAAATAATTAACCTCTTTTTATGATATTGATATGTAATAACACTAAAAGAATTTTGTTCTCAAGCCTGGACCCCTGATTTTTAGACCTGAGCGAAGAAATTAAAGTTAGTATGCTCTAACAAGGTAATGTTTGCTACATGGACAAAGGAATGTGTTGGTGGCTTTGCGAGGCATCTTTGTATCATGCTGTTTTGTGCAAAACAAGCTTGACTTTATATGCATTAATATACTTAAATCCTGCTTCCAGCTACATGAGCCGGATAAATACACAGTATTAATTTTTTTTGTGCCGCAGGAAGCCGTAAAACAACCATTCTATCTCAAGTTCAGGCTCTCAACAAATCAAGCGTGTTAACCTACTATTAGGTGAATCCCCTTTGTTTAGTTTTCCTTATATAATAATTCTCACAACATGCATGTTGGTTTATACAACTTGATATCACGGTGTTCGCTTTCTATATGTTTGTATTTGTTGCGTTGTTGGATGGCTTCTAAGATTCCGCCTGAAACATGTATCTATCATCTTTGTTCCAACCTACTGATGAACAGCTAAGTGTCGTCGCTGAATCTTGTGCTAGGAAGAGGACTGAAGCCATAATTGTGTCTTTGGTGCATCTTATAATTTCTAAACGGTCTTGTTTATTATGTCATTCAACAGTTTATAATGAACATGCTTATTTTATCTTTTGGTTTTTGTATGATTATTAATTGTTAAATAAAAATTTCAATTCTATATGCTCATGTCAGACTTGCCTGAAGTGAATAGCTTTTTTGTGAATCATTTATTGGCATGCTCTCTAGTGAAGGAAGAAAACAATATATGGAGCTCTCTACTTGATGAATTGTGTGAAACTAGTTTTTCTTGATGTTTGGTATGCTTGTAGTTGAAAGATGTGCTCCTGGTATTCGATTGTTAGTGATATTTGACATGATCCATAGTTATTTTGATTGTTAGTTAAGTGTGTGGATGGTTAGTTGTATTGTGTATCTGCTGATATATGTATTGATGAATTAGTTTTTCATCCTAATTATAGATGGTTTACTGTTTCTGTTCCTTCTAATTTTAGATGCAATGAATCTTGCTTAGATGCTTGGTTGTTCCTAGTGAAGAACTTCATTGTTGCAATTTCAGTATATTGGAACGTGTAGAATAAATTATGGGTGTAGATGGTTACAATTGATTTAGTGTTAGATAAATAATACCTACTGAAGTGATTCATGGTTGAGCTATTGTTGTTGGTGGTGAGATTCTAGTACTTATAGTCTTTAAGATTGGATGAAGGTTGTCTATTCTATTAGACCTTCTTGGTATAGGGCATGTGAGTGCATGGATTGGTTTTTGTGTGTTTGAGTTAAGGGTGCAGGAGTTGTCACTATTTGTGTATGTGTGCTATTTATATCATTATGTGCAGTATCATCACGTATATTGTTTTGTGCAGTATCATTATTTATTTGAACATCATTATTAATGTGAGACTTATTATGACTAACTTGTGTAATTTCAATTTGAAAGTTCAAAGGCTGATTATTTTCTCCATGATATTCATGATAGGCATAATCATATGAAAAAGGATCCTGGCTTATGGTTTTATTGTAATACTGTTCATAAACTTCACGTATTGCATGTTGCTTTAGAAAAGGAAAATAAAACTCATAATTCTACATTTTTTGATATGAAAATTTGTCTGCTTTATAAATCTAAGAGTACAAGGTTGGAATGATTACAAGGTTTATTTGTTACGTTATCAAATTTTTTTAACTTGTGTATAAACTGAAAAGATATTTGCATTGGATTGCAGAGGACATATTGCGTGATTTTATATGTGGCTTACCCATGAAGAGACCATTACACAATAGATTGAAGAATTATCCAAGAAAAAGATGGACAAAAGAAGAAAAAAATAAGTCGAATAAAAGTGAAAATAGTACAATCCTCTTTGATATTGTTTATTTGTTGAATAGTTAGAGTTTAGTTATAAGACAGTATGATGTTTTTTAGTCACAAATGTATAGATATTCCTTTTTTTTATTTTGCTTGTCTCAATCGAATAAACATCCAGTTAAGAATAAAAATAACTATCCGCATACCTAGTGAATTGAACATCCGTCGTATCGTAATTAAAAATTATGATTTGGAATTGGCCATTTTACTAGTGATCAATGATCATGTACTGCAGTTAGCCAGCAATAGCAAGGTAACTATTTTGTGACAAAACTGACTCACTCTTTTTGTTTCATGCATTTTATTATTCTATTATTTCTTTGGGTTCTAAAGGATAAAAATTAATTACTTAACCTTTCTTTTTTTCATTATTGTTACTTTTCATGCATTGATGACACGAATATATCATACTTTAAAAATGATTGCAATCATCTGAATGATGCAAATGCATAAACCACATACATAGATGTAGGTTAATTTAGAAAAATATTAAAATCAAGGGAGAATTCACTCTTATCTAATCTTGGTCACAATTTAATTTATACCACTATCAATAAAATAAATATATATTGAGAATGATAAAATTTTCTAGTAACTATTTCTAACGACTAAAAACTTAATTTAATTTTAATACATTATCAGTGTAAATTAGTTTTATGCAATTTTTGTTAGTACTATTTTACTTTGATTACGTGAATAATCATCTAAAAAGATAGGTGTGATTAGTCAATTAGGTAAAATGTTTTACACAATCAGTGCATGAAAATTAAATTCCTTAAAGTTATAAGAAAATTTTGCTTTTTTATGTATTCACATAAGATACATAATAACTAATTAATACAAACAACCAAACATCTACTTGAAAATGAAAATAACAATTCGCATACCTATTAAATTAAACATCTAGCATAATTTAATTGTATCTACTTGAATCTAATACTAACAACCAAACATCCACGTAACAGTGAAAATAACCATCTGTACACTTAGTATAATGAACATCCAACATAATTTAATTGTATTTATTTGAATCTAATACTAACAACCAAACATCCACTGAACAATGAAAATAATCATCCGTATATCTAGTAAAATGAACATCTAACATAATTTAAATGTATTTACTTGAATCCAATCCGAACAACTAAACACTTAATAATGAAATTGACTATCTACAGACCTAGTAAAATGAACATACAACATAACTTAATTTGGTCTACTTGAATCCAATACAAAAAACTAAACATCACTTAGTTTATGAATCCTAATCTTACTTACGAAACCGACTTTCATTATATAGTTCGCATAAAAATCCTGTTCCAGTTGCAAAGATCAAACCGCAATCCAACTCTTGGTATTTCTTCTTTATGGAGGCCACTGTGATTCGGTAACTATGTATCAATTCATAACAAACATTGCTCAATGTCACATATGAATATTACTATATTGTAAAATCTACTTATTGTTAAATCAACAATAAATTAAAATTTGAACCTCATGCCTCAGTTTCATCACATCCAACATAATTTATTTGTATTTACTTGAATCCAATCCAAACAACTAAATAATTAATAATGAAATTAACCATCCATTAAAACTTCAAAGGAAAGGATAACTTCAAACAACTAAACACATAATTTATTTGCACAACATAGGCATATAGAAGAAATAGAATTGGCAAAAATAAATAGTGAAGATAAGTTTGAGTATACTATTATCCTAGTAAGTATTTAGGATTTAAAAAATTACACAAAAACACAATAACATACATTAAAACCTCAAAGGAAAGGATAATTTTAACAACTTATATTGTCAAGATAATTTTCAGTCACACTAAACTAGAATTGTTCTTACCAATTACCTGTGACCAATAATGAATCTAATAACAATTTCCTTCTCGCGCTCTAACTGAAGAAGTTGTTTTCCTGTTCAAACAGGTATTAGATATATATTAAAGTTGGCCATGCCATTCTAATTCAATGTTCTCTCAATGTTAGGATCCATATAAACATCTATCAGCATAAAATTTTTTCTCTAATATTTTATCCCATTTTTTAAAGGTAGATACCAACATTGACTCTTAGCAGAAATAGTTTCTAGGGGAAATATAATATACCCTGAGGCATCCAAGTCTCTCGGACCGAATCACGCCTCTTCCTGCTGTTGAAAGCTGTGTTTATTTCAATCACTACAAAGGCCTTCTTCCTAGGAGCACCTTCCCCGGATATCCCCATGGTAGTGGTCGTGCTATTCGAGTCTAAGATCCTGGCTTCATGAGAACTCCTAGCAGCTGCTAGTTCCATTTGAAGCATGAAAAACTGCTTATCTAAAGCCCTAGCATGCCTCAATATAAATACAGAGAGGGGAAAAAAAGCAATTATTCATTTATTATTCAACCCCAAAATACAAAAAAAATACAAATAAGAAAGCTCCAATTGCAACCAAATCTAAGCCAAAAAGGGAAAGAGACTCAGGTTAATTAGTTAAATGCTCACATGCTCAAATTATGTTCCCCTTTCAATAGACGCGACGCAGGGAAGCAGAGGGCAGCCTTCTTCGTTGGGAACGCGTGGCGCATCAGAGCAGAGGGCAATCTTCTTCATCGTCGGGAAGGGGACGCAGGGGATCAGAGGCCTTGCGGCTTGCGGCGCAGTGGCACGACTTTCGAGTGCCGTTTTGGGGTTGGGTTTCTTCATCGTGAGTGGGGGAATCGCGGTGGTGTTGGGGGTGGCTTTGTGCATGGAAGAAGCCGCGGATGTCTCGCCTCACGGGTGGGGGAGTCGCGGCAGAGAAAGAAGTCGCGGTGGGCTGCACGTTGCGCCGATCAATTTCATGTGGGAAAAAGATTTTCAGGGGACGGCGGGTGCTCGAAGATTGCCGTAGAGGGGGGCGGCGTCGGCTGTGGATGCACGGCAATTGCTGGCGTCCAGTAGGTGAGAGGGTCCAGCGAGAGAAAGATAAGTTGAGAGGCTAGTTGCAGAGCCTCAATTCACCAATATGAAAATCCTAATTTGTTTCAAATTTTAAATTAGAAAGAATTCAAAATTAATTAATAACCCATAATTTAATTTTAATTTCAATTAAACCCCATTGTTTGCATTGTACAATAAGGCTATTGTCTCCTCATACTTTCCCTTTTCTAAAATGTGGGATGATTTAATGTATGGAGTACAAATCGAACCATCCGATTTTTAAGAGGTACAGAAATCGGAATGTTCGATTATTAGGTGCACAAATCGGGCTCCGATTTGTGTTGAAAAAATTTAAAAAAATTGGAGTACACAAATCGGACTTTGTGTACTCCAAATTTTTTAAATTTTTTACCTCCGATTTATGTACCTCTCGTAGTTTTAAAAAACACACAAAATTATCATGTTAAAGTGTAACACTCATTCTACTTCCGTATCCAAATTTTTTAGCCTCCAAACTATACGATCGATTGGCGATTTATATCTAAAAGTGAAAGAATTTGTATTGCCTGAGTATTACATTAATCCAGCCATATCTAAGCCTCTAGTGAGGGCAAATGCGGAGGTCAGGGCCGTCCTAGTGACACAGAAGACAAGTTTATTATTTTTGCATCAGCTAGTTTATGGCAGATTATATCAATGGAGAAAGCCGTGGAAATTGTGTATGAAGCCCGCAATAGAAGGGTAACTAATTTCCCTAATATATATTTAAATACATAAATTTTCCTAATTTTTTCTAATGTATATTTAAACACTCCTCTTATTATTATTAGGGGCGGAAGGAAATTGCGCCAACATGCGATTGAAGAAGTTGCGAAAACGCATAAAACTAGTTATGATCGTATTATTCGTCTCGAAGATGGATCAAGACATGAATTCCATAACGACATTACTGTAATTATTTTTGAAAATTAAACATATTCTGTGATGTGAATTCATATAAGAGTTCATATGTTTTTTTCTAAAATGTTATCAATTATGTTTTTAAGAGAGACATAATTTTTACATGTAGTTTAATCCAAACTGCACTTGAAATTGACATTTTTTTATTTAATATTGGATTAACAATGATATTTTTTTAAATTGTGATCTACTGTGATATTTTTCTAGAATGTAGGATGATTTAATATACGGAGTACAAATCAGACCGTCCGATTTTTAGATACAAATCGGACCGTCCGATTTCTGTACTCGGACTGTCCGATTTGTGTTGAAAAAATTAAAATAATTTGGAGTACACCGATTTGTGTACTCCAAATTTTTTAAAATTTTTCAACCCAAATCAGTGGGTCCAATTTGTGTACTCCAAACTTTTAAAATTTTTTAAACACAAATCAGAGGGTCCGATTTATGTACCTCCCATAATTTTAAAAAACACTAAAAATTACCATGTTAAGATATAATATTCATTCTACTTCCATATCCAATTTTTTTAGCCTAAATTGATGGATATAGTGAAGCCAGAGTTGAAAAAGATAGTGACTTGAATAGCTATAGGAGGTATCAACAAAGTGTCATCCTCTAAGGCAACACCAATATCAGCTTTTATCAAGCCACTGTTCATTATGTTTTCTTTCACATTAGTATGTCATTTACTTCAAACTTGTTACGTTATACTTATAATATATATTTTTTAAAATTTTGATAAATATTTAATTATTAATTAATTAATAGTATAATTTTTATAGTAAACACTTTTTTTTGTCTCCAATGAACACTATTTTTAATAAATGAATTCGATATATTAAATATAATATTATTTAGACAAATATTATTGGATTGGGTAGGGTTGTGTTGGTAAAAAATAATATATATAATAAATTTTTGATTAGGCTAAGTTTTTCATAGGTTAAACCATGTTTTTAATTTAATATTTAAAATTATTGTAATGAATATATAGACTAAATTTGTTAAACTCCTCATAAATCATACTTGGATTGGGTTTTTCCATTTTAAAATAAATTATGCACAATGGTCCTCTCAAAAATAATTTACAATGGTCCTCTGGTATTTCTCTCCGCTTTTTAAGTATGCAATGAATGTTTTTCGCCAATTGTCCTCTCCCTGTGAAATACTCAAAACAGATTTTGTTCTAAACTTGGTTGTGTTAGTGTAACATGGTGGAGCTTATCTGTTTGATCAATTATCCTATGTGTTGCCAATTTTGATAAAATATCGGTTCTGTAGTTTTGATCTCTAGGTATGTGTAGTATTTCAAAATTTTAAAAAGATCTCATTAGGGTTTTGACCGAACTTAAATATTTTTTAAGAGTGTATCTCGTATCTGAAATTGGCCGTTTACCTGTTGCACCACGAGTAGTAAGTCGCAGTGTACCATTAGGTTGGAGATTCCCACTTCCTTGGCCAATCTTAAGCCTGCTAGTAAAACCTCGTACTCGGCGTGATTGTTTGTTGCCTGAAAGAGAAATTTGATTGATTGTTCGGCCTGTACTCCTTCGCTGTCCATTAGGAGGATTCCTACCCCGCATCTATTTTCGTTTGATGCACCGTCTACATATGGTTCCCATGTTTTGCGGTGTTCTTCTTTGTCTGTGAATTCTGTTATGAAGTCGGCTAATACCTGGGCTTTGGGTGATCCTCGTGACTGATATGAGATGTCGAATTCAGAGAGTTCGATTGCCCATTTTGTCATTCGTCCCGCTAAATTTGGTTTTGATAATATTTGGCGTAGGGGATGACCTGTACGGACTATGATCGGATGTGTCTTGAAGTAATGTCTTAAGCCCCGAGCGGTAACTACTAAACCAAATGCCAGTTTTTCTATTGTTGGGTACCTTAGCTCTGCATCTTGTAAGACTTTGCTCACAAAATATACCGGATGTTGCTCTTTCCCTACTTCTGTTACAAGAACAGAACTAATAGTATTAGCTGAAATTGAAAGAAATTGTGATAGTGGTTTACCTTGCTCTGGTTTCTGTAATATGGGTGGTGATCCCAAGATTTGTTTAAATTCAGAAAATGCTTTTTTGCAATTATCCGTCCAGATGAATTTATCTGACTTTTTCATAGTCTTGAAGAAATGATAAGACCTTGTTGCTGTAGCTGGTAAGAATCTTGATAGTGCGGCTAGGCATCCTGTTAGTCGCTATACCTCCTTAATCATCTTCGGTGATTGCATACTTAGGATTGCCTGACACTTGTCCGGATTGGCTTTTATAACTCGGTTTGTTAACAAGAATCTGAGGAATTTGCCTTTTTTTACGCCAAATGCGCATTTTTCTGGATTCAATCTCATGTTGTGTGTTCAGAGTTGTTGAAAAACTTCATTTAGGTCAGCTTCGTGTTGTTCTTCTGAGCTGGACTTGACGACCATGTCATCAACATATATTTTGATATTTCGTCCAATTTGATTTTTGAATATTTTGTCCATTAGTCTCTGATAAGTGGCTCCTGCATTTTTTAGTCCGAAAGGCATTACTTTATAACAGAAGTTACCTTGGTCGGTTATGAATGTCGTCTTATGCTCGTCGTTTGGGTGCATTCGGATCTGGTTGTATCCGGAGTATGCGTCCATGAAGCTCAGCACTTGGTAACATGAGGTATCATCTACAAGTCTATCAATGTTCGACAATGGGTACGAGTCTTTTAGGCAGGCCTTTTTTAGGTTTGTGAAATCCACACACATTCGCCATTTTCCTGAGTTTTTCCTGACCATAACCACATTTGCTAACCATGAGGAAAATCGGACCTCTCTAATGAAGCCTGCATCGAGTAGTTTCTGTGTTTCTATTGCTGTTGCATTCTTTCTCTCAGTTCCCAGATGTCTTTTTTTCTGTCTTATAGGTCGGGCATTGGGGTTGACTGCTAGCTTATGGCAGATAAAATTTGGATCGATTCATGGCATGTCAGTCGGCGTCCAGGCAAATAGGTCGGCATTGGCTTTCAAGATGCCTTTTAGATGTTGTTTTGTTTCTGTAGAAAAAGCTGATCCAATGTTAGTATATTGATTTGCTTTATCTAATTGTACCTTTTCGAGGTCGTCTGTTGGAGAAGGACGGCTGTGGTCGTCTCTAGGTGTCATGACCTAAAATGACATGACCGGCGCTCAGGAAAATAATCCTATAGCAAGCCTAACATACTCAAATATAAGTTGAATAAGCAAGTTACAAATATTTTACAAGTTCTAAAATAAATAGTTATATATTTTTAACAAAAATTAAAATAACTAAGAATGGTTGAATCCTGCCTGTGACATATGGAGCATAAACTTCTAGAAAATTGACAAAGAATAGATACTCATTGCACACAGTTACTCTTGAATAGAAAGTCTCATATAGTCAAATATTTGATCCTGAAAAATATTTTAAAAAAAGGGGTGAGTTTTGCAACTCAGTGACTAGACAATACATTTATAATCGACATGAGACCACATAAATATTATTATCAAAGTAATATTAATTAGAAAGTAATAGTTGATAGTAATAGGTGAATCAACAAGGGAGTTCTCATACAGAAATCAAATCAAAGTCCACACTTAGGCGGCTCCACCTCTATGGGTAGCCATTTCCTCTAGTGTGTCCGTACGGAATAACAGATCCAACGTGTGGCCTACACGTTAGGCTAGCAACGCCCCTGCTAGCTGAGGTCTGAACCAGATGCATCTAGGTTAACGTCATAACCGCCGTTAACTACGGTTTTCTAATACGAGCCTCCCAAACCAATTCAAAATCATATAATTTCAAATACATCAAATATTTGATCTTTCAAATATATAAGGTATCAAATCAAATCAAATCAGATAATACTTTCTTACCAAAAATCTTTTTCAATCATAAAAGAATTCAAATATATTTCACAATTTTTTTTAAAGTAAATGAGTACCAACAAATACTTTAATGCTTCAAAAACAAATATTCAAGTAAAATCAAATATTGTGGAATAATGCAAAACTTCATAAAAATATATATAGTCTCATGCATAATTCCAAAAGTATAAACTTCATAAAAATAAATTATTTAATTCTAATAAATCAATTATTCTAATCAATGTAAAATCGTTCAAGGAAAATATAGTGAGTATAATTCAAAGATCATAATAGATATATATCAAAATAATTATAGATGCAAAATCAAACAATTATAAATGTAAAACCTACTCACAGCATGGTCCTAACGGACCGAAGAGACCAAACCCAGAGTGCGTCTCACGACAGCGACAATGACCACAACACTAGGCAGCCATTTCAAATCGAATACAAAGACAAAGGCAGATAAAATTCTGGAAGATCCAAAACAGAACAAAGACAAAAATATATCAAAACAAGAACAAGGTAGAAAAATGAAATGGTGGCAGAGATAAGGTGAAAACAGAACAGACTAAGGGAAGAAGCTAGACCAGAACAGTGGCAAGGTAGTGTTACCGGTGAGTTTGGAAGCTCCGATGTGTTTTCCGGCGACGGTAGCGCTGTTCCTGGTGACTAGAGGCACGGCGACGAGTCTCCTTCTCCTCCGGTGAGTTTCTCCTCCCCCCTCTGTTCGTGTATGGTGATGTTTCTCTTTCTGCGAACTCTCTCTTTCGTTCTCTCTCTTCCGTTCGAGCTCCTCTTCCTGGAAACCCAACGGTGGCAGCGGCGGCGCAGCAGCTTGGCGACGGGGTCTCCATCGGCAAAGACGAATCTGATGACGATGAGACTGACCACGTCCCTCTCTTCCTCGCGGGTCCTCCTCCTTCTCGGTGACCATGATGACGGCACCATAAAACGCTAACGGCAGTGACACTCCTCCAGCTTCCTTCAACTCGCAGACTCCCTCTTTCTCTAGGGTTGACGTCGATGGCGACTTGGCAGCAGCAGGACTTTGGCGGCGAGGCGTGGAGGCTGCAGCCCTTTCTGCCGTTCTCACTTTTTTTTCTGCGTGGGTGTATGTCTATGGTGTGAGTTTTGAAAAGAAGGGGGGCTGTGGTTGATGAGGAAGAGTGAAAGTTGTTTAGTAATTTAGGGTTAGGGTTGGGTAGGAGGAATAAGGGTAATGTAGGAATTTTGATAAAATTAAAGGGTAGGATAGTAATAATAGAAAAAAAAGAAGCTTGGGACATTACACTAGGATCCATTTCGGCCAGGCGTGGGATGTGTTCCGAGTTGTACACGGAGTTAATTCTTGGGATGGTTTCCTTTGCGACCTTCCTAAGCTTGCATTGTAGCATTGTCTAGCCTCCTTGTGATCGGCGTGGACTATTACTATTCTGTTGTCCTGCAAGGGAAACTTGACACACAGATGAATGGTGGAGACAATAGCTCCAAAAGAGTTAAGGGATGGACGTCCCAAAATGATGTTGTAAGGGCTAACACAATCGACCACCAAGAATTGAATGTCCAATGTTTTGGAGTTTGGGGGTTCTCCTAGTGTCGTTTTCAACCAGATATAATCTGATATGGGGACTCTTTCACCTGAGAAACCTGTGAATTCTCCTCCCGATGGCTGTAATGACTTATCGCTTAATTGCATCTTTTTGAATGTGGAGTAGAATAAGACGTCGGCACTGCTTCCTGGATCGAGCAATACATTTTTCACGGTTAGTTCCTCTATACTTACTGATATTACTACTGGGTCATCTAAATTTGGGGTCTGTGATTTGAAGTCACAAGCACTGAAGTTGACGTCGACGGAGGAAGTCGGAACTGGTGTTTTTGTTGAGTTCCTTCCATCGTCATCATGGTCTGGTAACTTCGCTTCCTTGCCATGCTGGTTATGCCTCCTCCAGCGAAACCTCCTGATATATAGTTTATGACCCCTTTGGAGGTGGGGGTCTCTACTGGATCCAGCCATGTTCCTTTTTCTTTGTGATCCGAGTTATACTTCGGCTTGTTCATGTCAGCTGTTTCCTTCTTATTCATGGAACTGATGTATTTGTCTAGCAGGCCCTGTCTTGCTAATCTCTCCAACAGGTCTTTAGCTACTACACATTCGTCAGTGGTGTGGCTGAATTTCTGGTGGAATGCACAATGCTTCCCTTTGTCCACATACTTCTGGTCTTGGTATGTCCCTGCCTTGACTGACGGCTTTATGAGCCTGTTGTGTAGTATTTCTTTGATTATGTCCTCTCTTCTCGTACTGAACCTGGTATAGGAATCAAACTTTGGAGTTAGTTTAAAAGGTTTTCTGTGATCTTTGATATTTGACCTGCTCGGCTTGTCGTCGTCTTTCCATGATGACGATCTTTCATTCCTTCGCATTTCGTGTAGTTCTTCTATCTCGATTTGTCCTATAGCTTTGTCTCGGAATTCCTCCAGTGTCTTTGGTTTACCCACAGCTATGGCTTCCTAGAACTTTCCAGGTCGGAGTCCGCTTTTGATAGCATGCAACTGTACTTCTGGGTTCAAATCAGGGATTTCCATGGCCGCCATGGTGAAACGTGTCATGTAATCTTTTAGACTCTCATGCTGCCCTTGCTTAATTGTGCTGAGATAATCCGAGTCCCTCACATAGATTTTTGATGCTGCAAAGTGATTGATGAACATCCTGGCAAACTCGTCAAAGCTAGTTATGGACCCTACAGGCAAATTAGAAAACCATAATAAAGCAGCCCAATCTAAAAAGGTAGGAAAAGATTGGCATAAAATGAGATCAGAGTTACTGTTGAGAAACATCATGGACTCGAACTTCGTGATGTGAACTTTAGGGTCCCCGATTCCCTTATATGGTGTTAGGGTCATCGAGAGCGTAAAGTTCTGGGGCATTTTGTAACTCATTATCTCCTCGGAGAACGGATTGGCTCGTCGCCTCCCGATCTTTGGGGGAGTCTCTCCTATCTTTGCGTTGGACTCTGACTGATGCTCTTCGTGCTGATCGGCGTTTGTCTTTTTGCTATCAATTTTCCGATCTCCGTTGTTTTGTAGTGCCGCCAGCAGCTCAGTCATCCGCTGGTTTTCCGCTAAGAGGGCGGCGTTTGCAACTATGAGATAAGTGTTAGTTCGGGAGGGTTGTTGAGTCTCCGAGTGATCAGCCATGCTTCCTTTTCTACAAAGAAAAAGAGATATACAGCGAATATGAATGAGCTAAAATGTTTATAACTTCGGGTGGGAAAAAATTAATGTCAGCCCCACGATGGGCGCCAAATATTCTTGCAAGGATACTGCGTCTGAGCTATATGTCAGCTCTACATTGGTCTTATTGTCCAACAGATTCGTCCGAGCCGATAATGCCCTTGAGAACTCGAACCCGAACGTGATACCTGCAAAAGGGATCCGACGCTCAAGTCAATAAGAGAATAAAATAAACTTATAATGAGTATATAAGATCGGGAGAGAAATGATTCCAGAGTAAACTTTTTGGGAGAGGTGATTTTCTTAAGCCGAAGTCTTGTGTGTCTCCTCGCTCTTTTCCTCGATTTTATAGATTTATTGTGTAGCTTAACGGTCAGTGTAATTCGAGATTTTGACGAGTGAGCTGGTCCGATATTCTGGCGGGTAAGCTGGTTCTAAGATTTTGGTGTGTGGATTGTTTTGAGATAACCGTTACGCCGAGGTATGACTCGAGTTGAGCCGAAATCTCTGGGTACAGTACACTAACTAATGTCAAGGTAAGTATTCCATCTTTGAAGTGAGAAAGAAAGAAGATCGGAGAGAGAGGAAGTTATGCTTGTCAAAAAGCTAACTCTGTGTTTGAGTGCAACCTAATTGTGTGAAATACGTTAACATTGTAGGAAAATCAACCCAATTTTGGTTTGAATGAGTGTGAAATACATTAACATTCTAGGAAAATCAACACAATTTTAAAATGTATTTTTTTTCTTTTATTTCACCTTGTTATGTTGAACTTTTTTTATTTCAAAAAAAAAAAAAGTTAAACAATTATTTTTCACACTTAATCCAACCTGACTAAGTGAGGTTTTCAATTTAGCGTTCCCGGCACCTTCCCCTCAACCAGTCAGAAGAGAGGATACTAACTTAATTGCATATCTTTGAAAATTGAGTAATGGTAGGATTACTAAAAATTGAGTCATAATCTTACTTTTTGTCCATTCGACGAAGAATTTCAACATCCACCTATTAATATGTGGATAATCCCATGCACAAAGATGCATACAAGCAACTTTTAGTTATAAATTTTTTAAACAGTCAAAAGACTAGCTTTTATAAAATTGTTTACTGCTTTGTTATTCTACCTTTAAATATATAAATATTTCTTTCTTGAATTACTGTAATTTGATTCTATGTCAAGGATCGTGTCAGATGCAAAAACTTATTCTTAATTTAATCTTATATATATATATTAGTTGAGATTTTGTATTAGTACATTTAAATACAATTTATATTTAGATGTATTGAGTTAATAATTAAAACAAACAATATTTAAGTAAAAAAAATTCTAAAAGCATTAGATAAGATTAAGTGGATTTTCTATTTTCTATATTAATAGGATTTTTCTTTTTTATTTTCTTTGGTGACTTATATTAAGAGGAATAAGCAAGAAAAATAAAAAAATTATATTCAACTTATATTTTCAATTTAAGCTTTTTTTATTGCAATATCCTTAAAAGGTATTTTTAGAACACTTCAAGAAAAAAAAAAGAAGTATGAATTTGGCATAGGGGTAGAGGTGAGAAGATGAATATATGTACCCGGAAAGTGGAGACAGTCATAAAACAGTGGCATTAATGCATGCAGAAAAGCAATTAATATGAGGAACCAACCTTGTTAGTTCAAAGTTCAAACCTGTTTCAGGGCCCCCCTTTCATTTACTGTACTACAGATGAGAAAATTAAATACTACTTTGACATTGTAAATGTATACTCACTCCCCCCACTTAGCTTGCCCCTCTTTGATTCGCTACGGCTACAATTAATGAATAATAAACACATAAAATGCTAAACATTAAAAGTATTTAAAGTGGGTCTACCTTATATGTATCAGTATCACCCATAGTCATAGAGTTTTGTATATATATAGGGCAATTATAGGAACATTAATAATAAGATGATGATAAATATAAATGACACTAAGGTGTTGAAGAATCATTAACCCATATGGGGTATCGATGGATGCAGTCAGCCCATGGGCCCTTGTTGGACTCAGCAATGATGGGCCTGACACATTGGAGGAGAACACTGTTGCATTTGGGCCCACTACCCATACCGAGTTGCCATATTCTGTCACCTTTGTGAACCCGTTCCTTGGCTTCCAAGTAAGCAAGTTCGTACCAGAGAGATGAAGAAGACTGGTTCCCGAACCTGTGAAGAGTCATCAATGCCGGTTCCATCTCTCTCTCCCCAAGCTTCAAGCCTTTCCCCACTTCCATGATTACTGACCTCCCCGAACACGGCATGCAGAAATGCTGTATCACTGTCTTGAAGTTCGGAACGTAGATCCCTTCAGACTTTGTCAACAAGAACCTCTTCTTCATCAGGGAAGCAAAATACCGAAACTTCTCAGACAAAGGCAAGATCTCAGAGCCAAGAATCGTGATGTTTGAACGAAGGGTTTCACCGGCTACTTGAAGCAAGTCCCTCTTCAGGGTAACTCCCAGCTTCCCTTCTGAATCTTCTTCTCTTATGGCAGAAACATAAGCTTTATCTTCGAAGGCTCTTTGTGTTCTTAGCGTCCTAAGCACCTTGTATTTTGCGTGCTTTCTTGCTTCTTTCTTGTTCGAGAGAAGAATGGCGGCGCTTCCCATCCTGAAGAGGCAGTTGATGACCAACTTTGACTTTTCGTTCCCTGAATACCAACCTGTTGAGAGAATCTCTGTGCTGAGAACAATGGCGTTTGAGTTCTTGTGAACTCTCAGAAGATTCTGTGCCATGTCTATGCATAGTGCACTTGCACTGCACCCCATGCCGGAGATGTTGAAGCTCTTGATGTCACTTCTCATGGAGTATTTGTTGATGACAATGGAGGCCAGAGAAGGAGAGGGACAAAAGCCACTGCAGTTAACTATGAGTATGTCTATGTCAAGGGGTGAAACATTGGTTTTTGCAAAGAGGTCGTCAAGGATGGGGAAGAGAACCATGTGAACCTCTCTTAAGGCTTCATTTTGGTCTGTTTTCGGAGGAATGTAGTGCAGTGAAGGAGGGAGGGAAGTCTCTTCGCTTTGACCAGAAGTTTGAAGAACTTTGGCCATGAAAGCTAAGCTTTCATCGTCAAAGACTTCAAACATGGAAGCGTTTTCAAGGAATGCCGCAAATGGCACCCTGCAAGATCCCGGCGGTTTAAGACATGAGAAGTCAACAAGGTAAACAGGAGAAGACCTTGAGAGAATGTGCTTTAGAAGGAGACAGAGAAGGAGGAAGCATAGAAGAACAAAATGGAACATTGGTTCTGAGTTTTGGAAGAGTAAGAACAGTTCAGAAGATGCAACAAGAAGGAGAATACAAGACCAAAGGAAGTGTGAGAGTTTTGAGAAGAGAAGCTCTGATAAGAGAGGATCATGGCTTAGCTTGGAAATAGGTTCCATTATCATGTGTGATATGTGTGATGTGTGATGATGATTCTATATAATAATGTTTCAGCAATGGTGCTGAGGCCTAAGCTTATAGCTACCTTCGCTCCTTATATTAACACAACCAAACTGTACTAGCTATAAATAGAGACTATAGAAAGTGGGAGAAGAAGAAAACCATAAAAATTATCAAGAATCTTATTTAATTTGGTGGAACTCAGATACAGTTAATTTCACATGAAGTTGATAACTGAAAGTTGTTAAATAACTTATCTCTTACAACACAGGAAAAGAACATGAATTTGTAAACTTTTGGATCTACTCCATTAGTTTTGATAGTGTCACATATATGTAGGAAGTTATATATGAATTTATTGTGATCTTCGTATGAAAGTCTATAAAACTGACAGTTTTGTTGTATTAGAGTAACCAAATGAGTTTTTAACTCAAAGTTGTTTGCATTAATGACAAAAATAAAAAAATTTAGTCAAATCATTTAAATTATTTAATGGCTTCTAACTATTAATTTTATTTGAAATTTACTGTACTTAAATTTTTACCATCTTATTTTATATTTATTGTGTACTTATTATTTTTACAATATATATTCAATATATTTTTTATTAATATTAATTAATATTTTAAATTAGTATTTTTTTATACTATTAAAATTTAAAGTTTAATTTTAATATTTAAAAAATTTATCTATTTTGTGTTTTTAGTATACATGTTAAGATTATTATAAAATTAAAAAAAATTATTAATATAAAATATTTAAGTTTTCAATGTATTTATTTTATATTTATTAAATAAAAATATTTAAAAAATTTTATTAATAATAAACTTATCATACATATTTAAAATTTGATCTTAGCATTTAAACTAACTAAATATTAATAAAAAATAAAAAATTGTATTAATTATGTAGCATTAGTGTGCACATCTTTTGTGAAGAATTTCAAATTTTGCAGTTTGGCAGATGAGGTTTACCCCAACACAGTTATTGACCTCATAGAAAGAATCAATGAATGCCTATCCTTTTTCTTCGTATATTTTCTTGTGGCCAAAGGGTCATAATCATAACCATACTGTTGAAGCACAATGGGTCGTAGTCATAAGTAACTCAACCAAACTCTTTCCAGTGGTAATAAATCCCATGAAAAAGAAAAAGACCACCATATCCCTTTTATGGTTTCTTTCATAAAGTACGATCATGCTAGAATAACCAAGGAGGAGTTGGTTTGCAAAGCTAAGATATCACAATATGAATGGCCCGCTCGATTCATTAATGAATAGTGTCTTGCATTCTACAGAGAAAGGGGTTGCACGGTTTTTTAATTAATTTGTGGCTGTAAATTTCCAGAGTGTATCTTTTTCAAAACAAACTCAGGGATGATTATTGAAGTTATAATTATTGCAGCTTATATCAATTTGTACCATTTTTAAAACAAACATATAAGCATGTCTTGGTCTTATGTATAGATACAGAAACAGAAGAGCCGAGGAATTTTTCATCATGTAATTTATTATTTGTTACATAAGCAAAGTAAAAAAATATTATTTAGTCAACCCCAACTTTCCAACATTATTGACAATGGCAAGGGTTATTATGCAGGTTATGTTATAATTTTGAATATGAAAACTCATCTAATTTAGAATTTAAAATTTAGGATAAAAATTCATGTTCAGTTATTTGTATATGTAATTATTTTTATATATAATTAATAATTAAAAATTAATAATAATTTAATTAAATATATTAAATTATTTAATAATTATTAATTATTTATTTTATATAAAAATAATTATATAAATAGGTGTGTATCAATTTTGAAACCAGGTTAATGCTTCATCATTCTAAAATCATAAATAAAAAAGTTGAAAGGGTATACATATGTGACTAATAGCAAGATGGAAACTAAGCGAAAATTAATTTAACGTGAAGTTGTTAAATGAAAGTCGTTAAATAATAATTTAATTAAATTTGTTAAATTATATGGGTAATATTAGGTAGACTAAAAAAATAGCCAGAACTTGTCTTATTTAGCATTTATTAATTATAACAATTAATGAATATTAAATAAGACAATTTATGACTGTTTTTGACTGATTTTCTTTGGTTATCAAATATTTTTATATTTAAAAATATTCAGTTATTAACTTCCCATTAAATTAATTATACTCGAGTTTCTCCCTAATGTCAGATCATACTGGCATTGGGAAACTAGAGTAAACAGTAAGAAGTAAAGAAGGGAAGTGAGTTGTCACACAGTTCATTGAATACTATAGCATCACCTCAAATGGAATTCAAGTTGGAGACGTATTACTACATTTGAATAAGATACTGATATATATTATTATGATGAAGGAGAGGTTAAGTTCTGTTGTATTAGCAAAAATGCGCAAAGATTAGTCAGTGTATATGTTTGGGCTTTTAAGCAGAGACAAGAATAAATGACAGCATTGTGCTGTTAATTAATGATGACTACACGGTTTCCTGCATGTGATTGTGATGTGAATGGGATTCAGAATCCACAAGTAGAAGGGGGTTTCAACATTCAACTCTGAACATTATTGAAGTATTCCCTTCTTCACCTACATTGCTGCTCCTCCATTACAATGTCATAGTTAATTACCAACGAACTGAAATAACCACTTTTTCACTAGATAAATGTTACATTGTCTAAAAAGTAGTGTCTAGTTACTAAAATAAATTAAAAATTAATATTTAATTTAAAAAATATAAAAAAATAATTTAAAAAAAATCAAAACTTAACACAAAAAATAAATTAAATAAAATTTAAGCACCTAATTCATAGATATCATAAAATTGATTTTTTTACTAAGACAGTAAATTTTCTAATTTCACAGTTATCTAAGTATTTTTTTTTTAAATATTAACTATGCTAAATATATATTAAAATCAATCAGTAATATTTAATATATATTAATAATTTATATATATAATATTTTTGTTTAATTATATTAAATTTATAAAAGAAGTTAAAACTTTTATATTATTATACTTTTAATATGAAATATATTATTAAAATACAAAATAAATAAATTTAGAAATTTTTATTAATAATTATTTTAATATATATTCTTAAAATATTCGTTAGCTAAATCTGTTTGATATTTAAAATATGATTCAATAATAAAAAATGTATAATATATGTGAATGAAATCGCATTGTAATTTGTAAATTAAAAGAAACAAAGTGAAAATCAACACTACTGTGGAATATAGACAGAATTTAAGTGACAGTACAAATGAACCATAAATGAAACGGCGATGAAGGATTAAGGTGTTATTTATGATACACGTTTTCTAAAGAAAAAAATGATATTTCCGATAGAAACCAAGTCTGATAATTAATGCTGTATTTATCTATATACTAAGGTATTGTAGAGCGAGTCCACAAAGCAGCTTTATAATCAATGCCGTACCTGTTTTTTACGACATATGTTAAAGTCATGGAAAAGTATATGGAATCAAGAGGTTATTAGTCAAAAATTAAACAAAATCACATTAATTTATATTAATAATTAATTTTAAATTTTTTAAATTTAAAAAATTTAAAATTAATTAAATAAATCTAATTAAAATCTATAAAAACAATTTTTCTTTTTTTTTCTCACATTAACCTACTCATCTTTAACAATCTCACACACACAGATCTCTCTCTCATCATCATGCTGTCTTTGTTTCCTCACCGCGACCTATTCCTTTTCTATCACTGACCCACTCTTCTTCTATCACCGCGATCCACGCCCTCCTCTCCTCCCCTTCTTCCGCCCTCTATAATTTCGTCACCCTCTGCCGCCTCTCCTTCGCCCCTTACTTCCACACCTTTCCTCTTGCGTTCAAGATATGTTCCTTCCTTCCTTCTTCTTCCATCTTCATCGTCCTTTCGCTACACTCCCAGACTTTTAAATTCGGCTTTCTTGCCGATCCTTTCTCCCTCAACGCCCTCATATGCATTTACTCTCTCCATTGCTGCGTCCACGATGCCTACAAGCCATTCAACGAAAATTTTCACAGGGATGTTATCTCTTATAATGCCATTGTTCATGAGTTCGTTAAAATTGGTGAGACTACGCGCGCGAGAATTGTTCGACGAAATGCCATAACGAGATTCTGTGTTTTGGGCACCATGATTGTCGGTTATAACAACGCGAAGCTGTGTATGAAGCCATTAATTTATTTAATGAGATGGTTAAATTGGGAATTAGACCAGATAATATAGCTCTGGCAAATGTTCTCTCAGCTTGTGTTCAAACGGGAGAGTTGGAATAGAGTAGGATAGTGCATGATTACATTACAAGGAATGGGATCCGGATTGATTTGTATCTGGCCACTGGGTTCGTAGACCTGTATGCAAAGTGTGGCTGTCTTGAGAACGCAAGCGATGCATAATTAAAAGAGACTACAAACTACACAATTATAGAAATATAAAAAAATATTCATTTAATATGAAAAAAAAACATCCTACTACTTAATAAAAGAAATATCTAGTTATATTTTAGTAAAAATAATTAAATATCTATAAAATTTAAAAAAAAAATCTTAAAGAAATAGAGACATTCACATTTGCAATAAAAAAAATTCGAAAAATATATAAAAGAACATCCATTTAGTATGAAAAATACACATTCTGATACTTACCAGAAGAAACATCCATATATATTAACTCGTAGAGATTTTGGATTCACCCAAAGATATTTTGGCAGATTTTTGGCTAATACCTTTTTAGTTTCCTAGCATTGCTCTAAACTTATTATTAATAAAAATATTTTATTTTTTTATTTTAGTAAAGATATAACAAACATATCAAAAAGTCAAATTTCGTTAATCCTTTTATAAAAGTATTAGTTAATAACTTTAATTTATACTCTAAAAATACATGAGCTAAATTTACAAAATAAACTAAAGATAATGGTAATTTCATTTTGGCATTGAGACAAGGGAATTGTATGTCTCTACATATTTTTTGAAATATGACTCAAAACAATTGGTATATCTAGGTTGGTACCACCGTACCAGAATTTAAAGTAGTAGTGCAATTAAAATTTGTATACCAGAAAATAGTGAAATTGAATCAATTAATGTTGATAATAATAAAAATAATACAATTAAATAATGAAATTACAATGCTATATAACAAAATGAGGCGCCCACCTACTTATATAGTATACTATACACTGATAAGGTGGCGCAAATTAAAGCCTAACTTCATCTATTTCATAATACAAGGTTTACAAGCTATACTTTTATATATTGGCTCTTTAAATCCAATTTGATAACTAATAACTTAGATAAAGCATGAACAGTTCTTGAAGTTTCTGAACTTTCACCGTCATATATATATACTAGTGTGAAACTAGTGTTTCATATTAATAGTACAACACTTAAATGGTAGCTTTATCAATCCATATTGATAGTCTAGTGGTTCATCTTTTAGAACATATAATTAAAAATGTTATATCAGAGCATCACATAGATGGAGAAAACATAACATATGAATAATTCTAGTAAGCTAGTAATAATATGTAGTTCTAGAACAGGACAGAGATATTTACTCATTTAGGATTTGGATATCAAATAATAATGTGGAATTGATCGGAAAGTGCAAATTCCAGTTATAGTAGTACTTCATGGTAAGCTTACCAGAATTTTAATCTGCTACTAAACAACCATTTTTCTCTTCTCTGTTTAATTAGTATGCCACCATCCTCCTGAGTTATGACTTATGACTTACGAGTACAATGGGGTATAGTTTGGTTTATAATGCCTCTTAATTAATTTTAAGATAAAATATTACATTTGGTAGATTTTGGTCGTTAAGATTTAAAGTGTCTAATTTAAATTCAAAAAAAAATTATTTAGTTTTAATGTAATCCACTATGAGATCGAAGTTAAATAATTAACGAAATGTCTTACATGACAGAAGTATATATAAGAATAAGATCGATAATCTGAAAAATAGGTACAAGTTTTAGAAATACAAAATTAACTGTAGATACATTAATATATTTATTTGTCATTCTCCTTAACTCTATAGAAAATATTTTATTTAAATTGTAAGAAAAACGATAAATAAATGTATTAATACATCTATAATTAATTTTGTATCTATATAACTTGTACTTATTTTTTAAATTATTGATCTTGTTCTTATACTGCTGTCATGTAAAATATTTTATTAATTATTTAATTTTGACCTCATGATGAGACTACATTAAATTAAATAAACTTTTTAAAATTCAAATAAAATACTTTAAATCTTAAAAATTAAAATAAAATTACGCCTCCAAATATAAAAAACTAATTTAATACTTTACCTTTAATTTTATATATTAACCTTTAGCCTGTATCTTCAAATGATAACTATAGTGTGTATGTGTGTGTTACAGGGGACAATTATTTTAATATTTATAGGGTATTTTGTAAACTATTTAGTCTTATCATGATCAGCATGATAAGCATCTAATATGTATAATTATTTGGCTTTATATTTAGGGTTTGGATAATTATCACCTTAGAAATTTATAAGTTTTATGAGAGAATTTGTTAAATTTTCAAAGGAAGAAAGCTATTAAGCAATAAATCCATTGACACTCAAAATTGTTAAATTTATTAAAATCAAACGACACATAAAAAGTATGCCAATAAAGTCACAAGATTATTACTAAAACATAAATATACACCGTACTAATAATAATAACGAGGATTTATATATATTTCCCCTACATATTTAAGAATAATCATTATTGTTATTTTAGTTCTTATCGTTTAAGTTTGATTTAGTAAATCTTTGATTTTTAATTTCACTTATATCATTGAGTCGTAAGGATTTTCTTACGTTTTAAACTTCTATTATCCATTTTCATAGTAAATAACATGGCAATGAATAACTAATTACAATATATGAAGCTAAATATCAAAACTAAATCTCTATTATAAAGGAATATTTATAAGGTTGGGTTTGTTTACAGATTATTAGAATATTTAGAGACACTAATTTAATATATTTTATATTGTTTAATAGAAATAAATAACATAAAGATACTAACAAAAGTATAATTTTCTAAAATTTTTTATTATTTTTATTAATTTTTTATACTGTTTATTGTTAAATAAAATAAAAATATTAATTTTTATATTTCTATCATTTATATTTTATATCTCATTCTCAGTATATTGACTTATGCTATATTCGTAATTAAATGCAGTCTAAGATCCAATAAACAGAGTTAAATGAGATATTATTGAACGAAATTGATACATTGAACGAAAAGATTCATTGAGGAAAAAGAAAAAAGTGAAAAAGAATGCAGTTTATGGCAGCTCAAAAGTTCCCGGAAGAAAGTGAAATCCACGTGTAGAAAACTCATTTTCTCTGCTGCATTAGGAGTGGAATTGGGAACAGAAAAATCAACCCGTGAATTATTATTGGAATGCATGATGAATGCTATTATCATTGATGATGACAATCACAAAACAAAATGACACTCACTTTTTCTTTACTTGTTTCTTAGCTACTTATCTTCATCTTCAAGATTCTTCAATTCCATCCTCACAACCATAACAATTATATAAAAAATCTA
This sequence comes from Arachis hypogaea, assembly GCF_003086295.3. Lineage (NCBI taxonomy): Eukaryota > Viridiplantae > Streptophyta > Magnoliopsida > Fabales > Fabaceae > Arachis > Arachis hypogaea. The sequence goes on from NC_092044.1 coordinate 110,207,500, forward strand.
TAAAAAACAAACACAACATAACCATCAATATCACCATGCCTAGAAACAGAACAGCATGGTGCTATTCTTTCTTAGTTACACTATTAATCAAACTTAGCATTATTTCTTCTTTTTCTCATAAACTACCAACACCACCACCATTGCCAATTCTGCCACTCCCATCATATTCACAGTTAAAATGGCAACAAAGGGAGATCATAATGTTCCTCCACTTTGGAGTCAACACATTCACAGATAGAGAATGGGGAACAGGCCATGAAAACCCTGCAGTATTCAACCCTTCTGGACTCAACACAAAACAATGGGCCAAGGTGGCAGCAGAGGCAGGAATCTCATTGATGATACTAACTGCAAAGCACCATGATGGCTTCTGCCTCTGGCCTTCAAAGTACACTGACCATTCTGTCATTAACAGTCCCTGGAAATCTGGCAATGGTGATGTGGTTCAAGAATTTGTTGATGCTGCCACACTGCAAGGAATCGATGTAGGGATCTATCTTTCGCCGTGGGATAGACACGAGCCGCGCTACGGCCATGATGTTGCCTACAATGAATACTACTTGGCTCAACTGCAAGAGTTGCTCAACAAGTTGGTTCTCATTCTCTTCCATACTCTATTTTGATTTTGAGTTTTGACTATACTTTGTTTGTTTGATGGATTCAATTTTTAAGCTTAATGTTATGCATTGCAACGATTTTTGATTGGTAGGTACAAAAATGTTAGAGAAATATGGTTTGATGGAGCAAAGGATCCAAAGTCACAGAATGTGTCATATTATTTCTCAGATTGGTTCTCAATGGTGAAGGAGTTGCAGAGTTCCATCAATATCTTCTCTGATGCTGGTCCTGATGTTAGGTGGGTGGGAGATGAAACAGGAAGTGCTGACTACACTTGTTGGTCTACCATTAACCGAACTTCTCTATCAATTGGAGCCCCAAACATCTCTCAGTAAGTTTTCCTTTTAAGCTAAGCTAAGTAGTAAATAACTTGTATGATATGATAAGGTATGAAAGGTGAAGCATGAGTGCTAGCTTTTCCATAATAATGTGCACTTTCTCTCAAAAAAGGCAAAAACAATAATGGAGCTGCATTACTTGTGAGCCTTGCTCGTGTTTCTGTCTCAATCAACAATAAAAATATGACAATGCTTCCAAATTTTCCAAAGCATGAATGGTGCGGCTTACCAAACCTATAATGTCATAGTACTACTGGTTTTCTTTTTCTTTTTTAGACACAGACTGGACCCCCATTTGTTCCATAATCAATTATTAATTAGAACTAAAATGATTTCAACTTGCTTAATTATGAACAATGCAGATACCTAAGCACTGGTGATCCAAGAGGAACAGACTGGCTACCAGCTGAATGTGATGTTTCAATTAGGCCAGGGTGGTTTTGGCACAAATCAGAATCACCAAAAAGGCTAAGTGAACTTCTTGACATTTATTACAATTCAGTGGGGAGGAACTGTGTGTTACTTCTAAATGTACCTCCAAATACAACTGGCCTTGTATCTGATGATGATGCTCATAGATTAAAAGAGTTTAGAATTGCAATTAACACAATCTTCAATAAAAATCTAGCTGAGGATTTTTACATTAAGGTTAGTAGTCAAAGGAGTGCAGAATTTGGGCCAGAAAAGTTGCTAGATAAGGACCACTTATGGTCTTATTGGGCACCAAGTGCTGATGATGGTGAAAAGGATCACTGGATTGAAATTTGGACCAATGATGGAGGGTTGAGATTCAATGTGATTAGGGTGCAGGAAGCAATTGGACTTGGTCAGCGGATCCAACGGCACGAAATCTACGTGGATGGTAAATTGATGATCCAAGGGACAACTGTGGGATACAAGAGGCTTCATAGGCTTGATGTAGATGTGGTGCAAGCACGTCTTGTGAGGATTAAGATCACAAAGGCAAGAGGGTTGCCCTTAATTTCTTCTATTGGATTGCATTTTGATCCTTATTGGCATTCTAAGTTTACTGCCAACTGAAGAGCCAGATTCTACAACACAGTAGAATGAATGAATACGTTGGAGAACAATATAAACATGTGCTTCAATTTATTTTTATTATTTTAACTGCACCTTCCAAGTTCCAATGTTGTCATAGGCTGTTGAAATTTGAATAACAATAAGAAACAATTGAACGCATATGCGTACATTACTTTGCACTAGTAGCATCTTATTCTATTATTTTCGCCACATTACCACATCTTAGTGCAAATTATACTAATTTTCTCTGAAAAAGTTATATGATACTCGATATCATATTAATCTCCTTTATATACATGCTAGTATGCTACTAATCTCCACTAAATCTTTGATAAGTTAGTATAAATATGACAAGAATTTTTTGGGTATAAATATCACTTTAACCTATTACTTAAATATCTCTCTCCTTTGAACCAGCAAAATCTATTTAATTAGTATTCATGGCTTCCGAAAACAAGTTCATGGGTCTACTCTAGTCCTGTGAATCATTAAAGTATTTTTGCTTTAAAAGAAGATGAATACTTCTTGATGAGTTTCACTAAATTTACACCTAACAAAGGCCTTATAGGTTAATGTGATATGAGATAGATGACATGAATCAATGAGAGACGATCAAAGATATACAAGGAAAGAAAAACTACTTCATATTTAGCCATACATATACATTTAGAAATCTAATCCAACTATCTTTAAAAAAAATGTATAGAAAACAAAGCAATTAGAAAAAAGAACACTAGACCCAAAAAAATAAAAAGGATAAATCACATTGAATCTATTTAGCTGCGTTTGTTTACAGAGACAAGACATTGAGACAAGGACACAAAGACACAAGATTGTGTTTCACAAAAGAGACATAGACAGAAACATTGTGTCCAGAGGCACTAAATTAGTGTATTTTGTGTACATTCTGACAGGAATGACATAGAGACACTAACAAGGAACACAACTTATTTTTTATTTTTTTATTATTTTTGTTAATTTTTCATAATTATATTTTTCGTCTCATTTTTTAAATGGAAAAAAATGAAAATAAATTGAATTTTCATAATTTGTTCTAGTTTATCACCAAACAGAATATAAAAACACAAAATTTTATGTCTCGGTATTTTATGTCTTATTCCAAGTGTCTTGTCTTATTCTGTTTACAGAAACAAATCGCAGTCTTTGAACTTGTATCTTCCAAAACATAAGAGTGAACTTCACTCCCATTTAGTTTCTCCAAAGCTTCAACATACTTATGAATGGATCACCAAGGTTCAGGTTCATTGGCAATGATATTGGAGTAGTGATCATCATGTCTAAAAGTCCCTATCTCAGTCTGTTTCACCATCTCTTTCCACTCCTGATGCCACGACCTCTCCCAATGCCACCATTATTAGAGAATCTGTCACTGGAAAATCTAACATTCCTGCCGCTGCCACCTCTTCCACCCAAAAACCTGCTCCCCACACTTCTATCTCCGAAACCACCACGACGAGGGCCACCACTACCAAATCTTCCACCCCTTGATTGGTCTTTTTCTTGCAAACGTGGCAACGCTGTCAACACCTCTAACCTCACACTTGAGGCCTTGTCCTTACCTGTTGGAAAAAAGTATGAAAGAAATGTGTTGAAAGAATGCAGAGAGGAAAATAATTTCCTTTGAAATAGAACTGCACCTGCAAGATATGTATCTAAATCTTCAGCTGGTACATCAAAGACAACGCCACTTCCTTCGGCGGTGAGAGTGAGACCCTTCACTGCCTCAACCTTCTCTTCGGCCAAGAATCTCCTCAACACTCCATATGCAAAACTGACAAAAGGCAACAATGACTTGGTAAAAACAGTGTCACAATTCATAGTCATGCTTTATAGTGAAATTCTCACGTTGCAGTGAAGATAGGTTTCCCAATCTCAAGAAGTAATGTAACATGGTTCTCCATGGAAGTGAGAAGCGATCTTTTCTTCATCTCAGTATAACCCTGTACATTATTACATGATAAGCCAAAGAGAGTTTTCAAGACAAAGAAAGGATTTGAGATTTTCAATCAACTCACAACAGCCTTGGCAAGAGCCTTTGCAAGTAAGTCAACAACTGACAAACCGGAGTTTTTCAAAAGCTCCTCAGCAGTAGACTTGAACGCCGGAATCACACTGCATTCATTTCATATATATGTTAACAGTGAATGAGAGCAGTGAACACAATTACAATTAGCAAATTACAAGCATACCTATCAGACACTTGATTGATCATCTCAGCAGCTTCCCTACCTATAGCTTTAGCAATATCATGAGGCTGAGGAGCAGATATATGTTCAAATTTGACACCGGATTCTCTTTCGATTTTGGATATACTTGACCTCCTTGGATCATAAAGCATAACAGCAACTCCACTATTACCTGCTCGTCCCGTGCGCCCTGAACGATGGATATAGGCTTCTACATCCCTTGGCGGTTCACACTATAAACCAAAATACAAATATCAGAATGGCAGATTGTGATGAAAATAAGAATTGTCCAGTTCAATATCTAGTACCTGGATAATTAATTGAACATCATTAATATCCAGACCTCGAGCTGCCACATTTGTAGCAACTAATGTCATGAATTTGCCAGACCTGAAGCCAGACAATGTAACCTACAACAAAGAGGAAGGAGTAGTTAAGGGGAACATCACACTTGAGACATAAGGATATCAAGAAAATTCATGAGTGGCTGACCTCACGTTGCGCCTGCTGTATGTCTCCATGGAGAGCTCTTGCTCCAGGCAAGAAACCTGCAAGTTGTGAAGCAGACTCCTTTGTCTCAGTAAATATAATTGTCCGTCCTCCGCTGAACCAGAACAACCATGTTATGTATCGATAACTAAGGATCCAAATTTGATATCCTTCATGAACATGGAAAAGGTTACTTGTAACACAACGAAGTTCACCTGCTATAACAGCGAATGATGTCCGGAATAAGGCGGGACCTGGCAGAAGTAGTGCAGGGAAGAACAATATGCCTAACATTGGTGCTTGCCTTCATTTTTGTATTTCCAACAAGGTCAGCTGTCTTCTTATCTGGCTTCAGAAATTTTGCAGCAATCTGGCAATAATAGACATAGAAGCAGTGAGGCAATGCAAGTATGATAAGAAAGAAAGCAAGAAAGAAAGAAAGAAAGAAATAGAAGCATACATGCTTAACCCAGTCTGGCAAAGTAGCACTGAATAGAAGTGTCTGGACTTTACTAATGTTCTCTACCTTACCTACAAGAGAGTGAGACAAATCCAATATGAATATCTGAAATTACTCAAATGAAAGTGACTTGGGGAACAATTAAAGTACCAAGAATAAGTTCAACATCTTCAACAAAACCCATCCTCAGCATCTCATCTGCTTCATCCAGGACGCGAAATCTAAGCTGGCTTAGATCAATATTTTCCCTCTCTATATGATCCTACACCAATACCAATAGAAGCAACATGAAAATTCATTCAAAGTTAAATCAACAAAATGGCAATGAATTAAGTACTTTCGGAATGAACCTTAATCCGGCCTGGTGTGCCAACAACAATATCAACACCTCTCTTGAGCTTAATTTCTTGGCTCTGATATGGAGCTCCACCATATAAACAGCAAGATGTTAATCCGACGGCGCCACCATAAAGTTCAAAGTCAGAGTGAACCTGAGATGCCAATTCCCTTGTTGGTAAAAGAACCAGAACGCTTGGAGGCCTTCTATAACCAGTCTTTCTTGAAGCTTTGGCTATACCGTTTATCAAAGACTCTAATATGGGCAACACAAAGGCCAGAGTTTTTCCCTGACCGGTTCGAGCACGGCCAACCAAATCGGAGCCATCAAGAATGGTATCAAAGGTGATGGCCTGAATCGGAAACAGTGACTCTATTCCCTTCCCCTTCAGCGTCTCCTTCAACGGCTCCGATATCCTAAACCTCCAAACTGCATTGGGATCCTCCTCCTCTTCCTCCTCCTCCTCTTTCTTGTCTTGGTATTCCTGTTCCATCAACTTAGCCTCCTCCTCCTCCTCCTTCTTCCTCACATCCCCGTTGGGGGTCCCCATGACGACGTCGGGTGGTGTATGGCAGTGAAGTGTACAAGATGCGGAGGAGTGTCGAGCTTTTCGGTTCTATGAAACATTCTCCTCCTTCAGTGCTTCCTAAACTCTCGCAACTGTCATCTCATCATATTAACAGACAACTCTTTTGTCGCTTTCCGGACATCCTTCCTTTTTCTTTATTCTTTTAATTTAAACACTAAATAAAGTAAAACAATTTATTCATTAATCAATATCTTATCATTTTAATTTTTAACACGAAACTTTGGATTATATAATATTTTCGTTACTATTATTATGTATCCTAGTCAGTAGTCACTGCTTATATAGAACGGGAATTCTCATAATTGGTTCGTTAACATACGAAATGGTTAGTTTCATTGGATGAATATCTGAGTAATGTTAGTTGTTGGTTGCTTACAACAAATTCAGAAGAAGCTTAAACAAAATTGATTGGTTACAAATTCTACTATTATCAGTAACAATGATAGTTTATTTCTACTACTATGAAAATCCTTTATTGTTCTATAGAGTCTTCTTTATTCAAAAACATGACCACATGATCACATATCAAATGCAAATTTAAACAAGAAAGCCAATATAACTAACTGCATTGTCCAAACTGTAAAGGTTTTTCATATATAGGTCCACTATTTCTTCTGCAAGTGATGCTTATTACAACCAAAAATGAAGAACAAATCCCAGAATCAAAAATAGAAGCCATTTCTGAGAAGAGAGGTGGTATGAAGAAGAAGCAGCATTGCACCAATCAAAACCATACCATGTATCTCTGGGGATGAATGTGTTGTAATAGAAAGTAATAGGCTTGCCGTAGTAACCACTGATTTTCACACTCTCCGGCATCCAACCATCTAGGCCGGATCTATATAAGTAAACATAACATATCTGATACGCGCAAGGACCTTTTATCTGAAAGGTATCTGAAGAACAGCGCTCGAATGTACCTGAAGCTGGATCGTCCAATCTTGGTACGTATATCTGATATAATTTAACATGTGAAACAAAACTATGAATTTCACTTTCTTAATTTGTTAACACTAAACATGTTTGAAGCCATTTAAAAGCATGTCTTCAAAAGCCATCAATCTATTCAGGGTAAATTTGCACATTGGAGGCTTTTTACAGTTTACACTTCAAACCCTTCCTTTCCAAAATCAAAACTCACAAACACCCCTTAGTGGTTTGTGGATATCACAGTTGAAATCCTTGTTTTTTTATTGAAATATTCATTACACTTTTGACCAAGTTTCTATTCTTACATTTTAATGCCTATAAAGTTGCATTGTTTTGTCATATAGACTCCAATATCCAGCCTAAAACTTTCTAACCTTTCTCTTCTACACACAGATATAAGAATCAATTCATGCACTATAAAAGCCTCCATAAAAAGACAAATGATGAAAATATACAGAACCAACTTATGAAGAAGCTAACAAAATAGATGAATTCAAGAAAGATGGTAAAATCCACCCCCTAATCGACTCTAATAATTCAGACAAGCATATGAAAATAAGTGAATAAATTGGATGAGGAAAAGCATAAAAGTCAAAACCTGGTTGCCATAAAAATCCCCAAAAGAAATACTGATCTGATCCCTTGTATAAGAAGGAGAAGAACAACTAGTAGATATAACCACCGTGTAAGAGCAACTCCCCTGGCTCTTCAGCTATTCAACAAAGCAATAATCTCAAAAGTCAGAACAAATAAATACACAAATAAGCAAAATTTCAGCTACATATTCATTCATATATTTTTTGGTGTCATGTTTATTTATATTTTAAAAAATAAAAAGTACAAGAAGAAGAAAGGAGTTTTAAATTTTTGTTTAGTTCAAGTGAAGCAGTAGTTACAACTTACAAGTTAGAAGTAGTACCTGAAGATAGCTGACATTGAAAGACTCGGCAATATGAGGCTTAAGAGAATAGGACTCCGACTCAGATACTGATAGGGTCACTCCACAGACCAACAAGAGCAGAAGAACAACAAGATGATGATGATGCTTCATTTTTTTTTTCTTTTTCAATTTTTCCCCCTCTTTTTGCTGAAACTATAGACAACAGAATCAAACAGGAGCAGAGAAGTGGAGTTGTTGAGGAACAGCGTGGTGTGGAACCTGGAAATTAGATGTCTTCGGCTAAAAAATTCATCCTTTTCTCTCTCTCTCTTCCTATGCACGTGTCACTCTCTTGTTGAACAAAAAATATGAATATTTTAAAACAAAAACAAAATGTGTCAACGAATATGCAATCCAATTTATGCTCTAGATACTAAGATTTTATTATGTCTAGAAAGACAAAGCCAAGTTATGATGCCGAGGTTGGGAAGGGCAAACATGTCTTTATGATTATTTTTCCACGAGATGCGCGAGCGAGTATCCCATAAATGCCCATATTATTCTTATTATTGAAAACTATAAATGTCAATTTTAAATAAGCATATTTCAAGAAGGTTGAATAAAATAACAGAGGAAGGTCACAAAAACTTAGCTAACAAGAAATATCATATATATACGGATATCGAGAAACTTCCAAGGTTAATTTTGCTATAAATAATTAAATATTCACGTATTTACTTCATCTCCTTAACTTATGAATTAAGTTTGACACCAAAAAACTTATAAATTAAGTTGATTTTTTGTTTTTCTGGGGCCGGAAGGTGGGGATTGTAATTCACAGATAGCTTAGAGGCCCAATAAGCATTACTAGCAACAGATACTGCCAAAAATTCAGCCCAACAATGTATAGTCCAAAAAGCTTCAGTCCAAAAAAATCATTCAAATGTAATGTTTTGTTTCTCTCATTCAATATTCAATTGTCAGACCCAAATCAAAATCACTATTACAATATTAAATAGTGAAAATATTTCATTTGATGATCTTAATTAGTATATTGTTACTGTTATACGGTAGGTAACCGGAGATTAATAGATTAGATGACGTTAGTTGGCCCAATTGTCCACGGATGGTAGTCTCCGAGCTGGTTCGCGCGCTGGAGCCTCCTTCCGACTTGTGTGCGTGAGTGAATGGGGGGTGGTACCTGCAAAGACACTCCGATGCCTAAGTTAGCAAGGGTGTTAGCAGGTCTAGAGAGTATTGGGCTTAAAGATACCTGAGGGGTGTCAGTGTATTTATAGTGGTGAGCCAATAACCACCGTTGGAGTAGTGCCGTATCTTTAGGGTGTTAACCGTCCCATTATCTTAGGGCGGTTTAGATATGGCTTGATGAAGCGGTTGGAGAGATTTTAGGGGCGGTTACTCATTTGAATGAGTGTTTATCTGCCAGCTAATCTCATGCCCGACTTCTTTAGGACAAGTCGTAGTCAATACCGACTTCTTGATACTAGGTCGGTGCGTAGTAAGGCTCAATCCTTTGGACTAAGCCTTTCTTTTGGACCTGGGCCTTTATTATTGGGGCAGGGTATGAACAGTGCCCCTACTTGAGCCCAAGATCTCTTTAGAGCTTGGGTTCAAGTATTTAACTCGGGTTCGTAGCCGACTTTCTTGGAGGAAACACGGGTTTTTAAACCGACGTGATTTTCGCGACCTTTTGTTTCTGACAGTTACGTATATTCAAGCGTCGTGTCCGTTAGGGATGCGTTTAGGGATTGATGGCTTTGGTAACGGTGCACTCTCATTAATGACTGCTCCGTTTTTACCATTATGCCCCTTAGCATGTTTATAAATACTTTCCCTCTCTTTCATTTTTCCGTTTCTGCAATCTTTCAAATTTCTTCTTGCTTTGTTCGTGCTGCATTCTTTCGTTTGGAGACTTCTGCTTCTTCCAACCTTCACTTTCGGATAAAGGTTAGCTTTTCTTCTCTCACGACATGCCTTGTGTTTGCATGCTTTTGTTTTGTGGGTAGATAGGTTGGTCTGTAGATTTTGGCTTCGTATCTCCTCCCTTTAGAGACCGTGTTTTTTTATTTTTCTTTTTTTCTTTTTTTAGGTTTCTGTTACCTTTCATAAGAAAAAAGAAAATGGCTTCCGTAGATGTTCTTTCTCAGTGGGTTGACGTCACGGTCCTAGGGGAGGAACCCTTGGTCGACGCTGAGTTTATTACTCATCTTCGTACTCACCACAGGCTTTGTACTTCGGAGGAGGACGAGCCAAAATATGAGTTGGTAATCCCGGGTCCGGAAGATCGGGTTTGTTTTGGGAGGGCCAATGAGGCGGCCCCTCATTTTTTCTTCATGTATGAATGTATGATCACCCGCTTGGGTGTTTTTCTTCCTTTTTCGGATTTTGAAATATCTATTTTGCACCACTGTCGAGTTATCCCTACCCAACTTCACCCCAATTCTTGGGGTTTTCTGAAAATTTATCAGTTTATCAGTCACGCTTTGGACTTTCCGACCTCTTTGAGGGTTTTCTTCTTTCTTTTTCACATGACTAAGCCCTTTAGTGGGCTAAATAACAAGCAACAATGGGTGTCTTTCCGAGCCATACAAGGTCGGAGAATTTTCACCCTTTTTGACGAATCCTTCCATGACTTCAAAAATTATTTTTTCAAAGTGCAAGCTGTAGAGGGTCACCACCCCTTTTTCCTGGATGAGCATTCTTCCCCGCGCTTTCCCCTCTATTGGTTAGAGGCCTCCCCTTGTGAGAAATATGGTCTAGATGACCTGGACGAGGTGGAGGCGGCCATTGTGGGGCTTTTTTGAGAAGCGTGGGGGAGGGCCCCATACTTGGACACTAGAAAATTCCTCCAGGGAACGCCGACCTTTGTTCGGTCGCAACTAGGTAGTACATGCATTTTCTATTTCCGACTTGTTTCTGTCGACTTGAGGTTTATCGACTTGTAACTTTTGCTAATTGTTTCTTTTGCAGACATGGCAAGGAAGAATGCTCAGGAATCTTACCAGAGAGTTCAGTAGGCTAAGGCAAAGTCCTGGGCCAGGGCTGGTGGTGCCAGGGCGATCATCTCTCCTCCTCCTCCTCCTCCTCCTCCTCCTCAGAACGTGGGGACTCCCTCTCAGCCCATTGTGATTTCTTCTTCCACCTTGTCTCGGCCACTCCCTTCCGCCCGACTTCTTCCTGAGCCAGAGAAGAAGAAGCGCAAGACTTTAGAGTCTGGCTCTTCTTTTGATGGTGGGGTTAAGGCGGATGCTCTTGCATTCGTCCGAAAGAACATCTATCCTCATATAAGTATGGATGATGTTTCTGTTCGAAACCACCTCACCATTCTGGCTGAGGAGAGTTTTAGGGCGGCGGGTGTTTATGGCAAGCTTTTGGATATCTTTGAGAAGACTCCCCTCAGCTCTTTGGGGGTAACCTCGAAGGTTGAGGAGTTGGAGGGGAGGCTTCTTTCTTACCAGGACCATGAGAGGGAGTTGAAGGAGGAGGTAGCTAAGCTGAAGGCGGAGAGAGATAGCCTTCGGGAGAAGGAGAGCAAGCTGCGGGCCCAATGCAATATGGAGGCGAGTTTGAGGAAGACAGCACAGGAGAGTTATCAAAGTTTATTTCAGGATCTTGTGTCTGTGAAGAAGGATTTGCTGAATTCTCGGAATGCGTACACCGAGTTGGAGGACTCTATCGCTGATGGTGCCGAGGAGTCATAGAGGATTTTCCTGGAGCAAGTCAGAGTTATCGCTCCCGACTTGGATCTTTCTCCTTTACATCCTGATAAAGTTGTCATTGACGGTGCTATCATGGATCCTCCTGTCCCCGTAATTGTTTCCGAGTCAGAATTGAAGACTCGGGGGCAGAGGATCATTGAGTCCCCTCCTCATTCTAAGGACGCTCCGAGTTCTTTAGTTGTTCCTCCGACTTCCTCTTCCTCTCCTGTGGATGCTTCTCTTCCCGGCCCTGGTGGCGCTCCTCCTGATTCTGGTAGTGGTGATCCGTCTACTCTTCTGCAAAAGTAATTTTTTTATGGCTATATGGGGGCTCGGCCTGTGAGTCCCCCCTTTTTTAAACTCTTTTCATATTGTTGGGTAGTGTTTGAACAATTTCTTTTGGCCTTTTAAGGCCATAAACAAAATATTTTCGCAAGTGCCCTTTTTGAATAAGGGTTTAAATTAACATAATAAATACCCTTTTTTGGATAAGGGTTTAAGCTACCTTACGCGTGTATGCCTTTCTGATTTTTCAAAGTCCTCTTGATCTTTTTCGAAAACCTTTTTCCCTTGGCTCGTCTGCTTTTCCGAGCCTTTTTTGTTTAAGGACTTTTTGGGAGCCTTTAAACTTTTCCCTAGGTTTTTCAATCTCTTTTTGTTATTCCTTACACCCAACCATGTTTTATTGGGTTCTCATGACTTAGGTTATTTTTGCGATGCGTTTTATTCTGCTCGGTTTTTCACTCCGACTTCTGAGTCGAAGTGTTTTCGAGCTTTTCTACTCGGAGTTTTGTTTCGACTTATGAGCCGAGTTGTTTCCGAGTTGTTTACGATCGGCTTATATAACCTCTTTACGCCGACTTGTACCTCGTCGTTTTATCCTGACGACCATCTAGGTCGGTTCATGGGATTTTCACGTTTTGTTGAGCTTAAGTCGGCGCGTTTCGTAGAAAGATTCATAAAAATAAAAAGGAGTTTATAAGAGATATTATGAAAAAGATCTTTATTAATTGGGGAGGTACCTTCTTGCTACTAAGGGTTTTAATAGCCTATTTTCCCTTAGCCTCTACTATGATGCCTCATTAAAAACCCTTCTCCAGAAAAAACCCTTTAATTTTTTTGGGAAAAAATCATGAAGTTGGGAAAAGAGTACATCAGGGAGTAGAGTTCGCTTTTAACTGTAGTACCTTTTCATATTACAAGCATGCCACGACCTTGGTAATTCAGTGCCGTTCAGGTCGGTTACTTTGTAATAACATTTTCCTAAAACTTCATTGACTTTGTATGGTCCCTTCCAATTTGCGGCGAGCTTTCCTTCTCCTGATTTGTTGACTCCAATGTCGTTTCTGATTAAGACCAAGTCATCCGGGGCGAATGTTCTTCGAATGACTTTTTTGTTGTACCTTGTAGTCATCCTTTGTTTCAATGCTGCTTTTCTTATCTGGGCATCTTCTCGGACTTCGGGGAGCAAGTCGAGCTCCTCTTTGTGTCCCCGTACATTTCCGACCTCGTCATGGAGAATTACCCTTGGACTTTGCTCATTGATTTCTATTGGAATCATGGCTTCTACGCCATAGACTAGTCGGAAAGGTGTTTCTCCCGTGGCGGATTGGGGGGTTGTCCTATAAGCCCATAGCACCTGAGGGAGCTCTTCAGCCCAAGCTCCCTTTGCTTCCTGCAGTCTCTTCTTTAGCCCTGCCAGTATGACTTTGTTGGCTGCCTCGGCTTGCCCATTGGCTTGTGGGTGCTCTACTGAGGTGAACTGATGCTTGATTTTCATATTGGCTACTAAGCTTCTGAAAGTAGCGTCGGTGAATTGGGTTCCATTATCCGTAGTAATGGAATAAGGTACCCCATATCTTGTGATGATATTTTTGTAGAGGAACCTGCGACTTCTTTGAGCGGTGATGGTGGCTAATGGTTCTGCTTCTATCCACTTTGTGAAGTAATCTATTCCCACGATCTGGTATTTGACTTGTCTTGGCGCTTGGGGAAAAGGACCTAATAAATCCATCCCCCATTTTGCAAAAGGCCATGGAGAAGTGATACTAATAAGCTCTTCTGGTGGAGCCACGTGGAAATTTGCATGCATCTGATATGGTTGACATTTTTTCACAAATTCTGTGGCGTCTTTCTGCAAGGTCGGCCAGTAGAATCCAGCTCGGATTATTTTTCTGGCTAGTGACCTTGCTCCGAGATGATTCCCGCAGATCCCACTATGTACTTCCTCCAAAACCTCGGGAGTTTTTGAGGTCGGTACACACTTTAACAATGGTGTTGATATCCCTCTTCTGTAGAGGACATTTCTCACCAAGGTGTAGTGTTGTGCTTCCCTTCGGATCTTTTTAGCTTCTTTCTCCTCCTTAGGGAGGATGTCGAATTTCATGTATTCGACTAAGGGATTCATCCATCCGAGGTTTAGGCCGGTTACCTCAAGTACTTCTTGTTTATCTTCTATTTTTGCTACTGAGGGTTCCTGGAGGGTTTCTTGAATCAGGCTTCTGTTGTTCCCTCCTAGTTTGGTACTTGCTAACTTGGATAGGGCATCCGCTCTGCTATTTAGATCCCGAGTTATGTGTTTAACCTCAGTTTCTGGAAAGCGCCTAAGGTGTTCCAAAGTTTTTTCCAAATACCTCTTCATATTAGGGTCCTTTGCCTGATATTCTCCGCTTATTTGGGAGGTCACCACCTGTGAGTCGCTGTATATCATCACCTTTGTAGCACCGACTTTTTCTGCCAACTTTAGTCCGGCGATCAAGGCTTCATATTCTGCCTGATTGTTTGAAGCCGAAAATTCAAATTTTAAGGAAACCTCTATTTGGGTTCCTCTTTCATCTACCAATATTATGCCTGCGCCGTTTCCTGTTTTGTTGGAGGATCCGTCTACATAGAGTTCCCATGTAGTCGGCTTTTCCTCTTGATCCCCTGCGCATTCTGCTACGAAGTCAGCGAGGCATTGAGCTTTGATCGCCGTCCGAGTTTCATACTTTAAGTCGAACTCGGAGAGCTCTATCGCCCATTGAACCATTCTCCCTGCAATATCCGTTTTTTGGAGGATTTGCTTCATGGGTTGGTTCGTACGGACTCTTATTGTGTGGGCTTGAAAGTAAGGTCGTAGCCTTCGTGAGGCTATTACTAAGGAGTAGGCAAACTTTTCTAGTTTGCGGTACCTTAGTTCAGGGCCTTGTAGGACCTTACTGATGAAGTAAACTGGGTGTTGTCCGACCTCGTCTTCTTTTATCAGGGCTGACAAGACAGCCCTGTTTGCTACAGATAAGTACAGAACGAGGTCTTTCCCTGGTATTGGTCGGGTTAGGATAGGAGGTTGGCTTAAAAACTTTTTGAACTCTTGGAACGCCTCCTCGCATTCTGGAGTCCATTCAAACTGGCATCCCTTTCTCAATAAGGAGAACAGAGGAAGGGACTTTAGTGCCGACCCTGCCAAAAATCTGGAGAGGGCTGCAAGTCGGCCATTGAGCTGCTGGACTTCTCTCAAACAAGTCGGACTTTTCATTTCTAGGATGGCTCTACACTTATCGGGATTGGCTTCAATCCCTCTTTGTGTTAGCATAAACCCTAGAAACTTCCCTGCCTCTACCGCGAAGGCACACTTTGCGGGATTTAATCTCATCCCGTGTAGCCTTATGGTATCGAAGACCTGCGAGAGGTCTGATAGGAGGTCGACCTCCTTCTTGGTTTTTACCAGCATGTCGTCGACGTATACTTCCATTAGGGTCCCTAGGTGAGGGGAAAACACTTTATTCATCAACCTTTGATATGTGGCTCCTGCATTCTTTAATCCGAATGGCATGACCACGTAGCAGAAATTAGCTCTGGGTGTGATGAATGACGTTTTCTCCTGGTCTGGCTCATACATCGGGATTTGATTATATCCCGAGTAGGCGTCCATAAACGATAAGTATTGGTACCCCGAGCTGGAATCCACTAGGGTATCAATACTTGGTAGGGGATAAGGGTCCTTGGGACATGCCTTATTTAAGTCGGTATAGTCGACACACATTCTCCATTTGCCATTCTGTTTTTTGACCAGCACTACATTGGCTAGCCATGTTGGGTACTTGACTTCTCTAATGAAACCAGCTTCCAGAAGCGCCTGTACTTGTTCTTCTACTATTAGGGCTCGTTCTGGTCCGAGCTTGCGTCTTTTTTGTTGCACAGGTCGGGACCCTGGATAAACCGAGAGCTTGTGGGACATGAGCCCGAGGTCAATCCCAGGCATGTCAGAGGCCTTCCAGGCGAAGAGGTCGGAATTGTCTCTTAGGAGATTAGCCAACCCTTGTTTTAGAGTTTCCCCTAGGTTGGCTCCTATATAAGTGTTTTTTCCTTCCTCCTTATCGACCTGTATCTCCTCGGTTTTTCCTCCCGGTTGTGGTCGCTGCTCTTCTCTGGCCCTTGCGCCGCCGAGCTCTATTGTGTGAACTTATTTTCCCTTTCCTCTCAGATTTAGGCTTTCGTTATAGCATTTCTTTGCCAACTTTTGATCTCCCCTTACTGTTGCTATTCCCGCTGAGGTCGGGAATTTCATGCAGAGGTGGGGAGTGGATACCACCGCTCCGAGTCGATTAAGGGTAGCTCTGCCGATCAAAGCATTGTATGCTGACCCTACATCTATGACTATGATGTCTATACTCAGAGTCTTTGATTTTTCCCCTTTTCCAAAAGTGGTGTGGAGGGGTAAAAATCCCAGTGGTTTTATTGGCGTGTCCCCTAATCTGTATAGGGTGTCGGGGTAGGCTCTTAACTCCTTCTCATCTAACCCTAGCTTGTCGAAAGCAGGCTTGAAGAGAATGTCCGCCGAGCTTCCTTGGTCTACTAGGGTTCTGTGGAGATGGGCATTTGCTAGGATCATAGTTATTACCACTAGATCATCGTGTCCAGGGATTATTCCTTGCCCATCTTCTTTTGTGAATGAAATGGTAGGAAGGTCGGGTGACTCTTCCCCGACCTGATAGACTCTTTTGAGATGTCTTTTGCGAGAGGATTTGGTGAGTCCTCCTCCCGCAAATCCTCCTGAGATCATATGGATATGTCTCTCTGGAGTTTGCGGTGGTGGGTCTCTTCTATCCATATCATCTCGCTTTCTCTTTCCATGACTGTCCGACCTCTCTATGAGATATCTATCAAACCGACCTTCTCTAGCCAGCTTTTCTATCACATTCTTGAGGTCGTAGCAGTCGTTTGTGGAGTGACCATATATTTTGTGGTACTCGCAATAATCGCTGTGGCTCCTCCCTTTTTTATTTTTAATGGGTCTAGGGGGTGGCAGTCTTTCAGTGTTGCAAATCTCTCTGTATACATCCACTATAGAAACTTTCAGGGGAGTATAAGAGTGATATTTCCTTGGCCTCTCGAGACCGAGCTCTTCCTTTTTCTTGGCTTCCCTTTCCCTCTCTTTAGTTGAGGGAGGGGGTCCAGGTCGCCAACTCAGGTCTCTTAATTTGGCGTTTTCCTCCATATTGATGTACTTTTCGGCTCGTTCCTGTACATCACTTAGAGAAACGGGATGTCTTTTAGATATGGATTGCGAGAAGGGTCCTTCTCTAAGTCCATTGACTAGTCCCATTATGACTGCCTCTGTGGGCAGGTCTTGAATCTCCAAACATGCTTTGTTGAATCTTTCTATATAGGCTCGTAAAGATTCTCCGACCTCCTGTTTTATTCCCAGGAGGCTCGGTGCATGTTTCACCTTGTCTTTCTGAATTGAGAACCTCATCAAAAACTTCCTTGAGAGGTCTTCAAAGCTAGTGATCGATCTTGGGGGAAGGCTATCGAACCACTTCATCGCTGCTTTCGATAAAGTGGTCGGGAAAGCTTTGCATCGCGTAGCGTCGGAAGCATCAGCTAGGTACATCCGACTTTTGAAGTTGCTTAGATGATGCTTTGGATCCGTGGTTCCATCGTAGAGGTCCATATCCGGGCTTTTGAAGTTTCTCGGAACTTTTGCCCTCATTATGTCCTCGCTGAAAGGATCCTCTTCACCCAAGAGCGGCTCTTCTTGTTTGTCGCGGGAGTTGTGACTCTTGAGGGAAGATTCCAGCTTTAAGAGTTTTCTTTCTAACTCTTTTCGCCGTTCCATCTCCTCTTTTAGGTACTTTTCAGTTTCCTTTTGCCGCTCCCGCTCTTGTTCTAACTGTTCCAGGCGGCTATGGACTAACCCCATGAGTTCAGTTACATGGGATGGTCCTCCTTTTCTGATTCGCGCCCTTCTGAGGAATTTACCTTCGGGTTCTTTACTTCGGAGGTGCCTTCTCTATGCTGATTGTCAACTTCCTGGTGGAGGGCGAGGTCCGCATCGTTATTGCCTGTGTCCAGATTCTCTTGTTCAGAATCTGTCTCTACATGGCCTTCTTCGTGGGATCTGTCCGCCATCGATGGATAATCTCTCGGGTCCCCGGCAACGGCGCCAATGTTACGGTAGGTAACCGGAGATTAATAGATTAGATGACGTTAGTTGGCCCAATCGTCCACGGATGGTAGTCTCCGAGCTGGTTCGCGCGCTGGAGCCTCCTTCCGACTTGTGTGCGTGAGTGAATGGGGGGTAGTACCTGCAAAGACACTCCGATGCCTAAGTTAGCAAGGGTGTTAGCAGGTCTAGAGAGTATTGGGCTTAAAGATACCTGAGGGGTGTCAGTGTATTTATAGTGGTGAGCCAATAACCACCGTTGGAGTAGTGCCGTATCTTTAGGGTGTTAACCGTCCCATTATCTTAGGGCGGTTTAGATATGGCTTGATGAAGCGGTTGGAGAGATTTTAGGGGCGGTTACTCATTTGAATGAGTGTTTATCTGCCGGCTAATCTCATGCCCGACTTCTTTAGGACAAGTCGTAGTCAATACCGACTTCTTGATACTAGTTCGGTGCGTAGTAAAGCTCAATCCTTTGGACTAAGCCTTTCTTTTGGACCTGGGCCTTTATTATTGGGTCAGGGTATGAACAGTTACTTATGTGTAGGATTTATAATTTTTACTATTGGCTCAACACATACCAAATTAATAGACCAAGCAATTACATCTATTAAAATTTAATTAAAAATATTCACATGCACACGATAAAAGTGTCGGTTTCTGCCATCAACATTTAAGAAATCTATAATGCTCTACATTATTATATGCCATAGAGGTAATATTACTGTTGATTCTATCGAGCAATAATGTCAGCTTTGATTATGCCCGCTATGGTTAATTATTAATTTATTATACTCCAAGGATGCATCATAGTTCTTGGCAGCTAATAGGTTAATTAATCTATCTATATTTTTGCTTTAGTTTCTGTTCAACATATCATGCATGTGCAGTTAATGTATTACATTGTCGAATTTTATGCCATTCATGTGATTTTCTACATGTGTTCACTGCGTATGCTTCTGTTTATATTTCTCTTCGGTCAATGTATGCTGCAATATTGAGATTTGAGAAGAGTTTTTTGCACCTTAGTTAAATAATTCGATGGTGCCGACTTAGCATCCGGTATTTTGTGTCAATCAAAGGAAGAAAATAATGGAAATGTTTCACCTTATTTTATAAATGTTAAAGGTATTTCTCGTTCTAAAGCGGTAGGATTTAAAATATTTTTTTTTTTTGGTTTCCCACGGTATCCCCCAACCCGACAGGTCAAGGATTTAAAATATTTGGATGGCGGTTTTTGACAGATAAAAAAATTAGGCACTTTTTCTCCACTAATAAATCCAAACGACATAAACAAAAATGCTACCTATGACCTAACACATATTGAAGTCTTTTACCAAAGAAATCTTCAACAATAGGAAGAAAATTTAATAGAGAAAGTGTCATTTTCATCGCCGTGCTTTTCTTGTTTAGCATGTCCTTAACTTGTGTCCTTTCCTACTTGTTGCCGTAACCAACTAACCATGATGCCATCATCCCAAAAGCGATACCATGAAAATAATAGGAAGGTTTCTTGGATTCCTTTTCGTTTATATTTTCCTAATGTGACTTTAGTAATACTAAAAGTTCTTAAATGAATTAATGTGGATCTAGGAGAACTTTATTCTTAACCTTACACCGTGGCAGTATGTTTAATACGAGGGCAAACGACTTGTCTTTATGCGTCATTTACCCTTTGAAGGCCCACAAGGCCACTGCAACAAATTGAATGGATTCCCCACTTAATTAATTAAAAGCAGTCTTTCGAAAGAGGTGAGGCCACACATTTTAACCTTTTAGGGGGCTCCTTTGTTCATATCTATTCTGCTACTGCAAGTAATCACTTTCTTACCACCATTGTTTTCCATGCCACCTGGTGAAATTCATGCAATCATTCACAACTCCCAAGTCAGCCTCATATACAAAAAATTGCAATTGTTTATAACAAATTCATGAACAATATTGTTTGACTTTGATGAACAATATTACATTTCTTTGTGGACATCCAATGATTGCTCGTTCCAAAGAGAAAGAACAGAAGAAAACCATGAAGCATTAACAGCCACACGTCAGAGCATTATTATGAGCAAGAGTTTGATCAGAGAGTCAGATAGGTCCACCAATCTCAACCAATAGAAAAGAAAGAAACAAGTAACAGCATTCATTCACTTATTTATGCATAGTACATGCCATTGGACAATGTAATTAACAACCTCGTTTCCTTCATTCATGTATGCCCTGGTACCCTAATTTGCTCAATCAAGTGGATAATAAATCACCGTAGTTATGTTTAAAAAGAATGCCAATATCAATCATTTTATATTATATGGTATATGGTACATCCCGTTATACATTAATAAATAAATAAATAAAACCTGTAAAAGAAAAACGCTATCCTACCAAACTTACAAGAAAAATGGTGTTCTTATTTTCTTATTTATTTATCAACCCCCTTCTTTTCTTTACTGAATGAAACACCCAGCTCCATTTTCATCTCCACTTACTGAAACTCAAATCTTCTTGATCCCTAAACCTTCTAAATACCCCTTCCATGGCAACATCAAAAGCATCCTTCATTCCCTCCAATCCATTGTTACTTTTGGCATAAACCAACCTTGGAATATACTCGATCACTTTCTCCCGCATTTTCCTAACCTCTTCCTTGCTGTAGCTTTCGAGAACCGCTTTTACCGAGGTCCCATTCTTAACCGCGTTCCGGTCTATGTAAACCGAGTAACTACCCGGTTCAGCCGGCAAGAACCACTCATACTGAAAGTAAGCACTCCGCCGCCAGAAAAAAACCGGAATCGAACCTGCCACCATGCAATCGAAGATCGAACGCCGCGTGAAGCTGTCCCCTCTCGGCTGAAGGCAGAAATCCGACTCAAGAAACGCCTCCATGATCGCTGACGTCCCGTTCGAGCATCGGCTCCCGGAGCAATTCACGGCGCGGCACGACTCGCCGGAGTCTCGGCACTGGCTCAGCAGCAACCCTCGGAAGTCGTTGCGGAAAGTGCGGCGTGGGGCGCCGGCGAAACAGAAGAGCGAGCTGCGGCGGCGATCGCGGACGAACTGCTGCCAGCGAGTTACATCAGAGTCGAATCGGGGGTGAAATCCGGTAGGATAGGGAACACCGACGTCGAAGTAGTCCCAAGGGTTACGCTCGATGAGGAGGCGCGTGACGTTCCTCATCCCTGTCTTGTAGATGCAGCTTGAACCCCAGTCTTGGTCCTTGGACCTTCGAAAATCCCATGTGATGCGCCCCATGGTGATAAAGTGATTCCAGCCGTTGGATTTCTTGTAATAGGGTTGATCATTGAGCCACGTCAGCATCATGTCACAGTGATGATCGCGATCCTTTGCTGTTGATGTGTTGGACCATAGGTACTTCCCAACCGCGAGTCCAGCGTAGAAGGGGATGTAAAATGCCGTAGCCAATTCTGGTTCCGTTACCCTGCACTTGTGGTGGAGCATCCTCCTGTGGAAGATTATTTCCGACACGAATTGGTCTGTCCAGTACCACGCCGGAAGGAGATCCTCCGGCACGATTCCAGCAAGACCGGCAGCACTCTGGCCGAGTCCATCGTTTGCGAGGGCGATGCAGCGGGAGCTCCACGGGTTGAGGTTGTCGCAATTCTCGAGAATTTCTTTGTTGAAGGTTCTGGGGAGGTCGTAGACGAAAACCCTTCCGGAGCCGCATTGGTCGAGTGAGGTGTTCTCGATGACTTCGTTTTGGGGGAGTGTGGGTTCTTGAACGACAGCGTTTGCAGGAATAGAGAGGTAGGGATGGTGGGCGTTGGTTGAGTTATGGAGAAGTGTAGATGGGTGAAGGAAGGCGTCAGGGTAGGGGAAGCCACGGAGGTTGGAGAGGAGGAGGATCTGGAGGAAGAGGATGATGTAGAGAATCCATGAACGAGGGTTTCTAGGAGAGAGGAGGTGTATGAGGGCTGCGGTGAGGGCTGAGAAGGTGGATTTGGGATCGGAGAGTTCGGGAGATTTGGGTCTTCTGTGGGGTTCCGATGAATGGGGAAGCATGAGAAATGAGTTGTTAGTGGCGGAGGGCTTGTATGTGGAGTATTACCTGGTAGTCACTATGCAGTGAGTTGAGGGAAAGTAGCAGAGATAAAGGATACATATGGTGGATGATGATGATGTTGATCGATGAGGAAGAGAGAGACACGTGTCAAGGACTTTTACTGGGTGCCAGGGGCAACCGACACTCATCATGCCAGATATTCATTGACATGTGGCTTCCATTGAGTTGCCTATCCATGCTCTCTACCCCTGCATAACATTCTATTACTCTATTCTACTATTACAGTATTACTATACCAAACCTATTTTAACCTCGTTTTTTGATATAAAATAAGATTGAATAGTAGAGTAAATGGTTTGGGTTAATAGTTAATATGGGGTAGTGAAGGTGAAGTGCCATGTGATCACAAGAAGGGGACCGGAGAGAGAGGCGCAGTTATCGGTGATGGAGCATGAAAGCAGCTTCGAGAGAAATTCCATTTACCAAGTGTCTTCAGTCTTGACAGTTTGCGGTTGCGTCGCCGTCAAGTGTCCCGCCACGTGCACCGCTATTTATAATTGGACCCCGTCCACTAACTGTACTTCAAATACGACGCCGTTTCCTCCATATAATAACAATTGTAATTTGCACATGCCAGTTGAAAACGGTGCGGACCATTCGGGTGAAAGTGAAAACCCACCGTCTTGGGGCCCATTTGTATTGGCCTCAACCTTGCTTATATACCCACATGGATCATATGATTTTCATACACGGTAGAAATTTAAGTACAGTCTACTTCACGTGAAATTAATAGTTAAAAGTCGTTAAAAATTATCTAACAGCTTTTAGCTATCAATTTTACATAAAATCGACTGTATCTGAATTTTCATCCTCATACATATAATTATAATAATATTATTAGTTCTACTGGATAAACAATAAAAATTGTGAATAATATAAACAACAAACTGTAATCTGGTCCAACACCATTAAAAACAAAAAAAATCCACTTCTAATTACCCCACTAAAATTCCTATATTTCACATTTTAATCTTTAACCATCTCTTTTTTATTCTGATGACCATCGCAACACTACACTTTCAAACTCTCTCATTGGAGGCACTTCATTTTTTATTGGTCGCATTAGTTGGCATTAATCCGAGTCTCGCAACAAGGATCAGCGTCATCGCTTCTTTTCTACCCAACCCTATTATCGACAAAATAACTAAACATATAATTAAAATAAAATTAACCATCTGCATATCTAATCAAACGAACATCTAGTACGTATGATTTAATTGTATATACTTAAGTCCAATCTAAAAAACTAAACATCTAAATTAAAATAAAAATAATCATCCGCATACCAACACCACGCCTATAACACCACCCACAGTAATGAACTTGAAACTTCTAACAACAGCCATTGTGAATAGTGATCACGAGACAATAGCAGAACAATGAAGGACACGGATATAGGTGCAGCTATGGCCGCGTCTGAGAGCGATGTGGAACAGTGGAAGCAACGACTACAGCTGCGACTGCATGTGTGAGGGAGAGCTGTATTCGATTGCGTCTGCAAGGAATGGAGGGACAACGGCGTTTTGCTACGTTTGAACGATGTGAAGTTGATGACGGCGTTTTGCTACGTTTGGATGGTTGTTTCTGACGACAATGACGAGTTGTGATGGTGAATCGAATATGAAAGATGTATGATAAGCGGGAGACAATAAAAAATCGTATGAATGAACAATAAAATTACGTACAAATTCTTATTTTTAAAATTTTAAAATTTAATAATAATTCGTTAATTGATTAAGAATTTGAATTAATTTATCTTATTTTTTAATTTTGTATTCACATTATCTACTATATAAATTATTTTTCTATATTTTTTTTAATGCGGCTAAACACTAAAAATTAATTATTATATATTCTTTTATATTTTATATATTTTTAATATGTTTTCTGTGCCAACGTTGATATTATTGTCTTACATTCATACATAAATAACAAATATTTTGTTTTATCATACTATATTCCAATTATGCAAAAAGAATTACAATACAATAGAAATACATACATCTCTTTGTCGTGAATACTAAATACATACATGATACATGCACTAATTTAAAAAAATTCCATTCGGCTTTGCTGGGCTGCTAGCAGTGATAATGTTTATTATTTATCAGTAGCAGTGCGCCAGTGCTGTTTCTAGTAAGATTATTCACAATGTGAAAGTGGTAACAAAATTTTTTTATAGTGAAAAAATTTAAACTGATATGAATTGTATGTTATTATATCAATAAAATTAATTAATTTTTAACTTATTATTTAAAAAAATACTATATATGAGCTAATATTTTTAATAAAAGATATGAAAGACTAACTAAAGTCCAAGTGTCAACTCATGTATATGATAAATATAAAAAATATATTAATTTTTAATATGTATATTTAAATTCATGAATAATCATATGATTACGTATGATTTTTTATATGGGATATTAAAATTAAATTCTTATACTATTATTTATAAAGGATGTAAATAATCATAACGTTTTTCATTAAAATAATCAATTATTATTAGTCGTTTTACTTTTATTAAATTCAAATAATTTTACTTTAATGTACACTTTCAGTAAAATAAAATTTAAGTAGAAATCATTGTCTGATGTGTGAAATTCAGAGTTAAGTCCCAATTTAGTCTTTGAGATTGACGAGTTGTACTGATTTAATCCTTTAAATTTCGATTGCACTAAATTAGTCTCCCAGATTCAAAAAATGCACCACGTTAATCCTTAGCCTATTTTCCGTCACCGAAAGACTGACGCCGTTAGTGACTTGGTCAAATAGTGTCACGCTAGACACACTAACGGTTATATAACGTGGCTTAAAGTTTGATTTGCTCCAATTTAGTCCTTATCCCCCTTTTAAAATCTAAGTTCATCCTGTGACCTCATCATCTTCTTCTTCTTCTCGTTTTTTTCTGGTTTTTCGTCTCCTACTCCCTTTTCGAGTTTACCATCATGATTGCAAGTGGAAGCCGAGTTCCATGCGGTCCAACACAAGAAGTTCCAGTGGAAGTAAAGCATCGGGTGTTCCACAATGGTATGGGTGTGGGTGCCGCCCTACTCTTCGGTGGTCCACAACAGAGGCTAACCCTAACAAACCATTCTTTGGGTGCCCTAACTATAATATTAATGGTAAGAGGTGGTGTGGTTTGTTTGTTTGGGCTGACATTGGAGAAGAAGACCTCAGAGAAAAGGTAATTTCTACTGTGGATGGTGACCAAGTTAGGGTGGATTTGGCTTGGAAAATTGGAAAGATAGAGGCTGAAGTTAGAACCCAAAAAATGTACATTTTAATTTTGGCTTTGTTTATAGTCTTTGTTGTTGGTTTTATGTTGGTAGTTAAATCTTGAAGATGAGTTTGTGTTACATTGTTCATGGTGGAAGTGTATTAGAAGAAAGAAAAATTCTCCTTCTCAAATTTCCTAGTTGTTTTCTGTCATTCAATGAAATTGTTGAAAAAAATTACAAAAAATGCATCTGAAGTAGCATAATTGAAGCTGAAAGAAATTGTCATAATAATAATAACCATACCAATAAGTTTTAACAAAAGTAACAATAATCCTGCCATAGTAATGACAACTCTCCAGACAAATAAACAGTAGTTCTAATTCCAAAATACACCTTAGCAAAAGGACACAGAGTGCCATCATTATCATATTATATTCAAATATAGTAAAAGTCTATGTCATAAATTCAACCCACAAAACAAAAAGTAAGATTCACAAAAAGATTCAAAATTTCATCCAAAATAGGCTGCACAGATCAGGTACATTTTCATTTGTTCTTCCTTGGTGGCTTGAAGCCAGGTGTTGGGACAAATTTCAGGAAGTTGGCCAATCTGAAAGATGTGGCTGAGCTTGCTCCTTGTAGTGGATCCATCGTGATCGATCCTGATGGTGGTGTGGAGGACCTCATTCTGGTCTGTAACTTGGATGGCCTCACAGGTGGATCATGTTTCAGTAGGACATAAATTCAGTTGAATGTGCACAATAATTTTAAGTATGAGTTGTGAAACTAAATGCAACTACCTCTTGACTATGTTGGGACTGTTGTGCATTAGAGTAGTTTGACTGGGAGAGATCGATCTCAACCACCTGGGCATCAACTGGTGCAGGTGCCTCAGCAGGGGCTTGTGGAGCAGCTTGAAAAGGTGCTTCTGGATGAGCCTGAGTAGGTGCATCTGGAGGAGCTTGAGTAGGAGTTTGAACAGCATTTCCTTGTGCAGTGAGCTTTGTCTTAGCAGCAGCTGCAGCTGCAGTTGCATCAGCAAGAGCTTGAGCAACATCAACTGCTTTCTTTTTTGGACAATCCCTCTTTGTGTGCCCCTTTTGTAGACAGTATTTGCAAGTAAATAATTTTAATTGTCTCTTTAGAGTCCCAGTCACCTTAGATTTCTTGCTTCCTCCATTATCCTCATCTGCATTCTTTCTCCTTTTCTTTGTTAGTGGTCCAATCTTCTTCTTTTTCTTTAGAGCTTGTGGTCTATTCTGCTCAAATTTTTCCCAAAAAAATTGTCCAGGCAATGAATTTACATAATGTGCATAAGTGTCTTTATATGCGTTCATGATGAGCCACTTATGACAGAAATCTTCAGGTTTCTTATTCACCCTAGCGAGTGCTGCACATGCATGCACACAGGGCATTTCTGAAGTAATTAACAAAGTAATATGTTATCAAAATATTTAATAAATCGTAAATACACAGATCCTAAAGGCTTCTTAATTACCTGTTAGCATCCAAAATTGACATGTGCAGAGTCGCTTGCCCAAATCCACTTCCATGTTAGTTGGATGACCATGCACTTCAAATTTCTCATACTCATCATCCCCATTCCAAATTGGCATCCACCTTTTAGACTCTTTCTTGATCTTGTCCAACCTACTTTGAACCACTGGTGGAACATAATATCTAAGTGCACATCCATCTGCATGATTCAAAAAATTTCTTTTCAGCACCAGTTTCACACAATGATCCCTTTAAGATAGTTTTCATCAACTACATTCATACATGACAGAAACATATATCAAACTAAAACAAATTTATCCACCATCAGAACAGAGCATGAAGACAAACCCCAAAAAATTAGTTGCAGACAACATCGACATAAAATCCTACCCAAATCCCACTACAAACCTTAGGGAAAAACAATATACAAAGCAATAAACTATGATCAACAACCATCAACGCATTCCCTAAAATTTGAAAAAATAACATTTTAAAATCTTCACTAACCTCGGTGACAGAACAAAAGCTCCGTTTAACGGCAAAGTACCTCCTCAGACAACTGTACTGTTCACTCATGATTCAGCAGTCTTCGGGAATCCTAATGCAGTTACTCATTTCTATTTTGAGTGAGTAATGGAAGAGAGATGTTTTTTCTTTGCGTCACTCATGGAGGAGTTGAAGACGAAGAGTGGAGACAAAAGAGGGAGAGGCCAACGTTTTGTTTTCCATCTCATAGAAACGACGTCGCTCAAAGGGGTTTTTTAGTGCCAATTTAGAAACGACGCCGTTTCCTAGTGTCCAGCGTGACACTATTTGGCCACGTCACTAACGGCGTCAGTCTTCCGGTGACAGAAAATAGGCTAAGGGCTAACGTGGTGTATTTTTTCGAATCTGGAGGACTAATTTAGTGCAATCGGGATCTGGAGGACTAAATCAGTGCAACTCGTCAATTTCAGGGACCAAAATGGGGCTTAACTCGTGAAATCCAAGCACAGCACTAGTGCACCACACTATTTGATATGATACAACAACAATAAAGTTTTGTTCTACTAGCTGAGATCGACTACATAAATCAAACGATGTTATTAAGCTCTGTCATGTATCATGTCTACAAAGAGACGTTTACATGTAGATCTCATTTGACCACTTTATGGATGATCTTCTTAGGTCTTTCTATGTGTTTCACTCTTTATCCATCTTCCATCTCATCTACTCTTCTCACTGGGTATTCTGTCGGTCTTCTTCTCACATGTCCAAACCATCTGAAACACAATTCTACCATCTTTTTTACAACGGGTGCTACTCCAACTCTCTTCCTTATATCTTCGTTCTTTATTTTATTCAATCGCATATGACCACTCATCCATCTCAGCATCTTCATCTCTGCCACACCCAGCTTATGTTCGTGCTCCCCTTTGGCCGACCAACACTTCGTACCATAAAACATAGCCGGTCTTATAGCAGTTCGATAGAATTTACCTTTAAGTTTTAAATACACTTTTTTGTCACATATAAAACCAAATGCACTCCGCCATTTTGACCAACCTACTTTGATCCTATGATTTACATCATGTTCAATTTCTCCATTATCCTATATGATGCACCCAAGATCTTTAAAACTTTTAACTTTTCATGAGATATTTTCTCCAATCTTCACCTCCATATTAGGGTTTTTCCTTCTCAAACCGAACTTACATTTCATATATTCCGTCTTGCTACGGTTTATGCGCAAACCATATACTTCTAGAACTTCTCTCCATAAGTCCAACTTCTTATTTAGGTCTTCCCTTGACTCTCCCATAAGGACGATATCATCGGCAAAAAGCATGCACCATGGCACAAGCTCTTGGATGTGCTATGTAAGTACTTCCAAGACTAATGTGGAAAGTTATGAGCTTAAGAATGATCCCTTGTGTAATCCTATACCAATAAGAAATTCTTCTGTCACACCACCTTGAGTCTGCACACTAGTTGTGGCCCAATCATACATGTCTTTAATTGCACGAATATATGCAATCCTTACTCTTTTCTTTTCTAAAACCTTCCATAAAACCCCCCCTTGGCACCCTATTATATGCTTTTTTCAAATCAATAAACATCGTATGTAGATCTCTTTTATTACTACAATACATTTTCATCATCTTTCTTAGCAGGTATATCGCTTCGATAGTGAATCTATCTGGCATAAATCTAAATTGGTTCTACGTTACTTGTGTCTCTTTTTTCAACCTCCATTCTATCACTCTTTCTCATAATTTCATGGTATGACTCATGAATTTGATCCCTTTATAGTTTTTACAACTTTAAATACCCTTTATTCTTGTAGATAGATATCAAGATGCTCTTTTTTCGTTCATCAATCATCTTATTTGACCTTAAAATCTTATAAAAAAATTTAATTAATCAGTTAATACTTTTTTTTAAGATCCTTTTAAATTTCACTCAGAATATTATCAGGTAGTGCTGTCTTATTACCACTATTTGATATGATAAATGTAAAAAAAGTCTAACACTTCGTTTAGCGGTCAAAATAGATTTTCAAGGAAAGAGTTGTGCATCAAAGAGCAAAAGTTCAAAATCCATAGTAAGTTGAGCAAAATGGTAAGTAACTAGTTTTGAACTATAATTGTTTGATTTTGAAGGATGAAGGTTTTTTTTTTTGTGTGGATCATGTCATTTTATCTTAGAAAATAACATATAACACATGTGAGTTAATTGACTTGATACTCTATATAAACATATAAATCGTTCAATGTAAATATTTATTTATTACAAAAATATTTATAACAAAAAAATTAAGTACAAATAATTAAAATTTATCTTATTTAATATTTATTAATTATTATTAGAATTAATAAATACTAAATAAAATAAATTTATTTTTTTCCTGTCTTTCCTGACATTATTATTTCTGTTAAAAGGGCACGGTGGTACTAGCTGCTAGATCCACCCTGCTGCCGGCTTATGTTGTCAGAAATTACCAAGACAAGTTCGTGTTTTTTCTTTGTATGTTTGGAATCGACCAGTTAAATAAGAAGAAGTTTCAACCAGTTAATTGTACTATAAGCTATGGTAATGAGCAAATTTTCATGGTACCATAATTCGTATATATGCTACATATCACCCAGGTCAACGCTTCAGCTCATAGTCATAGAGAGACATATATTCAAATATCATATATTGTAATAACTAGTTAGCTGCGTTAGTTACAGTTTGTGGAATTAGTTTAGTTACACATATATATCATGCCCGAGTTGTTGGGAAGTTAGTACTCAGTAGATTGTGATTTGTGAGTAACAAAAACATGGGGTTATCAACCTTTATTTGGTCTAGCTAACAGTAGATTAATTAATGTTACAAAATAGATAATTTATGGTGCATGATGAATTGCGCAAGCACTGATATCAAAATTAAATGACCTTTACAACTTTGGCCAAACCAATTAATTATCGTCAAAACCAGGAAGAATTTCATTTAAATCAAAATTACCTATAAACACCTACGCATACACCTACTCGGATTTTACTTTGTCACTTGGAAATTGATAAAATCATAATTAGTACAACTGTGCATGGATCACCACACTATTTTTCTATCAATTCTAAGTTAATTATGTTAATTATGTATAAAAAATCAATTATTTGTAATATATTGTATAAATTAAATTTTTTCACAGAATATATAAATTAAAAAAATACTTAGTATACTAAGTACTTAGAACTTATTCATGGTTTCTCTCGGCCACTTGGTAGTTGACCACAATAAAAAAGAAAAATTGTGGAACTTGAATGATAGATGATGAAAGCTGGCGCTGATCATGTCTGACTAATAAAGTAAAGTAATGCCACAGATCCAGCAATCCAATGTCATAATTATTACATATTTTGGAAAGAAAAACTGAAAAGATTAGTGAGATGGCGCTAGAAATCCAAACAAGGTGCACACACATATACATGTGTTTATAGCTGTAAATTGTTGTAACTCTAGTAATCGTGTGTATATGAACAAACGGTGCCAAGCTTTGGATCAACGGAACGGGGGACACCTGTCCCCACCATAGCCGCTTGCCGACAATTTCCTACGCTCAAATATTCAAATTCCCCCAACATATATTATTATAGGCATTTGAAATTCTGAATAATTGAATCTTCCTTGTTCAGTTGTTTGAGAAACACTGATCAACGTTTCCCCACACTAGATGATTGGTTGTATTTTTAGTTTTCAAATTTGAAGTGCATAATGCAAGCATCACGTTGTTTATAAATAATATAAATATAAATATAAATACATTTAGTATATTTGTAAAAATACTGCATTTAATGTTACGACTTACCAGTAACATTTTTTTGGGAGAGAGAGAGAGAATTTTGCTATCATTTGTTTGAAGGAGTTGGGTCCGAGTTCGATAGAAGATAGAGTCCACAATCCACATCTAACACAAAATGGTATACCCAAAAAAATAAAAAAAATGGGCCATTTTCAGCCAATAAAAATATTATTCAAGGAAATAAAAAGCCAACAGTCGATATGTCCGAGTGGTTAAGGAGACAGACTTGAAATCTGTTGGGTTTCGCCCGCGCAGGTTCGAACCCTGCTGTCGACGTTTATGTATCATACAACTATTTTGGAGTCCAAAGCAAAATCATGGACAATACTCTACAACTTGTAGCATATGCATCATACAACGTTAAATTCCAAAATAGGATTTTCCAATATTGGACAAATTAATTAACTAACAGGGAAGCCACCTTTTATTTGCTGCATTGAAAAGTCAAGTCTGATACACACAAAAAGTACTTTTATTTTTATGTTAAGTGGTAATGACCAAGCTGAAATCAAAGCAAATACTAAGATTCTCTACTTTTTCAGAAGCAGAGGTCCAACGTTATCCCCAGTGGCCTTGTTATGCTTTACATGGCTTCCGTCGCACAGAGGAAAAGTTCCTGATCTCCAACATCTGCACCCAAAATATCAACACTTTAGAAACTTAAACATGATGCACCTAACTTTAAGGGAAAATTGAAGACTCTCTATTAGACACGCCAATATGTATTATGGTAGCTTTACTTTCCAAACAACAATTTTCAAACTTAGTATGTCAAACAAGGAGTTTCTTGGCATGAACTTGCAATAAGGACTTGAGAGTAATTAAGACAATTCTTCCACATGGAGCATGTTAAAATTTCCTCAAGATTAATCAAGATTCATGAATCAAGCATATATTATCAGCTGTATGTACTCAGTGATATAATTGTATATATATTCCTTAATGACATGTCATCCCTAAACCTTGTTCATGTTTGAAATGATATGAAATTATAAAGGAAGAAGGATAGTACCTGCAATAGGGAGTGAGGGGTTTAGAGAGTTCAGAGACGACAACAGAGTCCACAACCTTCTCCTCAGTCTTCCTGATATCAGGGTTGATTCCAACACCAACACCCGCACCCTCTGCTTTCACAACCACCGCCATGCGACTCTTCTTCCTTGCTGCTATGTTGCTCTCAGCAAACCCCTTCGGTGCCAGTGGCTTCATTATCATCTTGTTGAAGCTTAAAACGGATTCCATTGTCCAAGTAGAAGGAGAAGATGGAAGACAAGGATGGTATGTGTGTGTTCCTTAACCTGTGGAGAACACACTCCATCTAACCTCTATTCTATTGTATGGTTAGTTTGCGACACACGTCATTCGCACACATCTCCTTCTTTTTCTTGGTAGGTGAGTCAACATTGCAAAGAGGAAAGTCAAAACCACAAAACATAAATATTTTTAAACGTTAGTAATTTAGTGAATTTAGAAAAATTTTATTTTATGTTTTAACTTTTAACTGTCTACCAGTATTATTGTACAAGTTCATCACTAACTATTAGAAACAGTATATGTATTAATAAATGATTAGCTTTTTTTCGTATATATTAATCCACTATTTTCTTTGTACGAAAAATTAATTATTTGTCTTTGATGTGCGGATAATTTATACACTTTTTAGCATTGTTTTTACATAGTTTTTAATATGTTTTAATTACTTTTTAGTATATTTTTATTAATTTTTATGCAAAAATCACATTTCTAGACTTTACTATGAGTTTGTGTGTTTTTCTGTGATTTCAGGTATTTTCTGGCTGAAATTGAGGGACTTGAGCAAAAATCTGATTCAGAGGCGGAAAAATGACTGAAGATGTTGTTGGATTCTGATCTCCCTGCACTCGAAGTGAATTTTCTGGAGCTACAGAAGCCCAATTGGCACGCTCTGAATTGCGTTGAAAAGTAGACATCTTGCGCTTTCCATCAATGTATAATAATCCGTACTTTGCCCAAGATTTGATGGCCCAAACTGGCGTTCAAACGCCCACCAGAGACCCTTTTCTGGTGTAAAACGCCAGAACTGGCACCAAAGCTGGAGTTAAACGCCCAAACTGGCACCAAAATTGGCGTTTAAACTCCAAGAAGAGCCTATGCACGTGAAAGTTTCAATGCTCAGCCCAAACACATGCCAAGTGGGCCCCGGAAGTGGATTTCTACACTATCTACACTTAGTTACTCATTTTCTGTAAACCTAGTTTACTAGTTTAGTATAAATAGCACTTTTTACTATTGTATTCATATCTTTAGATCATTTTTAAGACTATCTTTGGATCACTTTTGATCTCTTGATCACGTTTTGGGGGCTGGCCATTCGGCCATGCCTGGACCTTCATCACTTATATATTTTCAACGGTGGAGTTTCTATACCTCATAGATTAAGGTGTGGAGCTCTGCTGTTCCTCATGAATTAATGCAAAGTACTATCATTTTTCTATTCAATTCACGCTTATTCTTGTTCTAAGATATTCACTCGTACTTCAACCTGATGGATGTGATGATCCGTGACACTCATCATCATCCTCCCTTATGAACGCGTGCCTGACAACCACCTCCGTTCTATCTGTGAGAGCTTGAGTGTGTATCTCTTGGCCTCCTGGTTCACGACGCATGGTTGCCTCTCCTGACAACAGAGCCTTCCATTTCGTGAGATCAGAGTCTTCATGGTATAAGCTAGAATCAATTGGCAGCATTCTTGAGATCTGAAAAGTCTAAACCTTGTCTGTGGTATTTCGAATAGGATCTGGGATGGGATGACTGTGATGAGCTTCAAACTCGTGACTGTTGGGCGCAGTGACAGTGTGCAAAAGGATCAATGGATCTTATTCTGACACAATCGAGAACCGACAGCTGATTAGCCATGCGAAAAACTGTAGAGGACATATTTTCACTGAGAGGACAGATAGTAGCCATTGACAACGGTGATCCACCAATATACAGCTTGTCATGGAAGGGAGTACGCATGATTGGATAAGGACAATAGGAAAGCAGAGGCTCAGAAGGAACAAAGCATCTCCATACGCTTATTTGAAATTCCCACCAATGAATTGCATAAGTATCTCTATCCTATTTTATGTTTTATTTCTCTTTTTATTATCAAACCTTATAACCATTTGAATTCGCCTAACTGAGATTTACAAGATGACCATAGCTTGCTTCAAGCTGACAATCTCTGTGTGATCGACCCTTACACATGTAAAGTATTACTTGGACGACCCAGTGCACTTGCTGGTCAGCTGCGCGGAGTTGTGAGAGAAGTGTGAACTCACGATTTCGTGTACCAGTCTTAAAAATAATAAAAAATGAATTTATCATTTCATATTGGTGGACGAAATTGTGATCATCAACAATGACTCCAAAGACTTGGTGCTCTTAAACATGAATCACACTTTGTCACAACTCCGCACAACTAACCAGCAAGTGTACTGGGTCGTCCAAGTAATACCTTACGTGAGTAAGGGTCGATCCCACAGAGATTGTTGGTATGAAGCAAGCTATGGTCATCTTGTAAATCCTAGTCAGGCGGATTCAACTGTATTAAGAAATTATAGTAAACAAAAATAAATAAAATAGGATAGAGTTACTCATGTAATTCAATGGTGGGATTTTAGATAAGTGTATGGAGGTGTTGTGTTCCTTCCGAATCTCTGCTTTCCTACTGCTTTTATCCAATCTTTGTCACTCCTTTCTATGGCAAGCTGTATGTAGGGCATCACCGTTGTCAATGGCTACATCCATCCTCTCAGTGAAAATGGTCCAAATGCTCTGTCACAGCACGGCTAATCATCTGTCGATTCTCGATCATGTTGGAATAGAATCCCTTGATTCTTTTGCGTTTGTCATCACGCCCAGCAATCGCGAGTTTGAAGCTCGTCAGAGTCATTCAATTCCGGAATCCTACTCGGAATACCACAAACAAGGTTAGACTTTCCGGATTCCCATGAATGCCACCATCAATTCTAGCTTATACCACGAAGATTCTGATTAAGGAATCCAAGAGATATGCGCCTGGTCTAAGGTAGAACGGAAGTGGTTGTCAGTCACGCGTTCATAGGTGAGAATGATGATGAGTGTCACGGATCATCACATTCATCATGTTGAAGTGCAACGAATATCTTAGAATAAGAAAAATTCGAATTAAATAGAAAATAGTAGTACTTGCATTGAAACTTGAGGTACAGCAGAGCTCCACACCCTTAATCTATGATGTGTAGAAACTCCACCGTTGAAAATACATAAGTGATGAAGGTCCAGGCATGGCCGAATGGCCAGCCCCCAATGTCTAAGATTGCATAAACTGATCAAAGATGTCTAATACAATAGTAAACTATCCTATTTATACTAGACTAGCTATTAGGGTTTACAGAAGTAAGTAATTGATGCATAAATTCACTTCCGGGGCCCACTTGGTGTGTGCTTAGGCTGAGCTTGATCTATCCACGAGCTAAGGCTTCTCTTGGAGTTGAACGCCAAGTTGTAACATGTTTTGGGCATTCAACTCTGGTTCGTGACGTGTTTCTGGCGTTTGACTCCAGAATGCAGCATGGAACTGGCGTTGAGCACCAGTTTACGTCATCTAATTACGAATAAAGTATAGACTATTATATATTGCTGGAAAGCTCTGGATGTCTACTTTCTAAAGCCGTTGAGATCACGTCATTTGGAGTTCTGTAGCTCCAGAAAATCCATTTTGAGTGCAGAGAGGTCAGATTCTAACAGCATCAGCAGTCCTTTGTCAGCTTCCTATCAGAGTTTTGCTCAGGTTCCTCAATTTCAGCCAGAAAATACCTAAAATCACAGAAAAACACACAAACTCATAGTAAAGTCTAGAAATGTGAATTTATCATACAAACTAATGAAAATATCCCTAAAAGTAACTAGATCATACTAAAAACTACCTAAAAATAATGTCAAAAAGCGTATAAATTATCCGCTCATCACATATTTGAAAATTTTATTTATAAAATTAATTTTAATGTATTAACAGATTACAACATAAAGAATATTGTACGTTGATACAATAGAGTTTGTAATTTATATATACAATAGTGTTATGTTTAGAGTTTTGATCTTTCTATCTTCTTCTTCGATCACAACAATTTGTATTTCTAGTTCGCATTACCTTATAATCAAATTCTCCTCAATTAGCACTCTCAATCCAATATAAATTTCGGTGGAGGGAGGAACTCTAAAATTGATCCAGGTAGTGAGGAGGATGAGGAGGATATTGTGGTATTGGAGACAAAAGATTATTCTTAGGGGTTGGAGGCTTGTATTAAGAGTCTCTCGAGGAGACTCTTTGCAGATAAGGTATTTTCGATTGGGACAATGGACAATGGACAATACCCTAAGGGCGATATGGAGTAAATTGGAGGGGTTTCGATCGATTGAGATAGGTCCTAATCAATTCCAATTCTTCTCTGAGAATGATCTTGATGTTCACATAATTGAAAAATGATCTCCTTGACTCTTTAAGGATTATATCTTACATGTGAGAAGATGGGTTGAATCGGATGAACATGACCAGAAAAATGTTACTTGCTGGATCCAATTATGGGGTCTGTTTGAGCAGTTCAAAACTATTCAGGTTGAAAAAGGACTTGGGGAGAAAATTGGAGAGGTGATAGACATGAGTTTTTTCTCTGTTCGTGGAAGAGAATCTCGAATTCTCAAGACCAAAGTCTGGTAGGATGGTGATAAAAGGGTGAAAGACATCATTTGTATGGTTGAACTGAATGGTAAGGTGCTGGAAATTGGATTGCGATTCGAGAGGATTGGAATTTTCTATACCTACTGTGCTTATTTATGACATGATTCCAAACACTATTCTAAATTCATGGGTGCTATTAAACAGGATCGTATGGGTGAGTGGGTCAAAACAGATCAAGTGGGCAAGAGGATCGAGTGTCGAGGAACTGGTGATAACTCCAGCTTCAATAACTCAAACTTAAGCACTCCCCAACCGAGAAAAAAGCCATCCCCAACTGGTTGATATATAATTTTGCCAGCTTGAATGTCAAAGGGCCAAAAAATAACTCTATGGAGACATCTGGAGCTAATAAAGAGGATGATAATTGTCCGAAAGTGGTTCGACAGTTAATTAAGAAGACTAGTGAGGCGTTATTCTTGCAAGATATTGCTAGTAATATGAACACTGATGGATCTACTCCACAGAACTTACCTAATGAAGGAATGACCAGTAGGAGTTCTAAGTCGAAATAACTTGTTAGACAAGGGACTAATTCAAGTAAGCTGTTTGGAGGAATAAAAAGAAGAAATCAAGGGAAGAAAAATGAAAATAAGGCTAAGAAGATCTGTATGGTTGATGATATGATTGCTAAAATGAAGGTGGAGGGTGCTAGCTGTTCAATGGCACCCGAAGAGATATGAAGCTCATTACGTGAAATTGTCGGGGTTTGGGGAGACCCCTGACAATCCATAATCTCAAAGGGATGTCACAATCTCACTCCCACGAGATTATTGAAGTTGAGGTCATGTGGTTTTACGAATAGGAAGATTATTGATCCAGTGGATAGCGTCGGAGGCTTGGCACTAGCTTGGAGGGACAATGTAGTAGTGCAAATAATTGATAGTTTAGATTTTTTCATCGTGATTTTGGTGAAAGACACATCAGTTAATGTGGAATGGAATCTCGTTGGTGTTCATTTCAGCAGCCATGAACAAATACGTTCAACACAATTTCAAGAGATGTCAGCAATCTTACAACAGCAACAAGGTAACTCATGTATTTTGGAAGATTTTAATGCTATTGTTGATCAAAGTGAAAAAAAAGTGGAGGTAGTCTTAAATCACAGTCTTCTATAGCATATTTTAATTATTTTATTGGTGATAATGTTTTACTTGACTTGAGAATGATTGGTAGACCTTTCACTTGGAGTAATAGGCAGAGAGCAGGGAATTGATTCAAGAACGATATGATAGAATATTAGTGGAAGAAACATGGCTGCAACTGTTTTCTAATCCAGTAGTTCTTAGATTGTTCGAGATGGGTTCAGACCATGCCCATTTCCTTTTTGACAGTAATCCACAAACTAAACGTTAAAAAAGAAGATTTAAATTCCAAACCCGATGGTGTGAGGAGGATTCAGTCCAAATTTTGATTAGTGAGATTTGAAACACAGAAATTGAAGGCTTCCCCATGTTTCGACTAGCTCAAAAGCTTAAACTCATTCGATATCGGCTGGTCATATGGCAGAGGAGTAGTCTTTCTGTAAACCTCGCGAAATTAGCGAATAATTAATCCATAAATTAAATTTTAATAAAAGAAATTAGAAATGTAAATTTCATAGTAGAAAATAAGATAGAGCTAATTAAAACAAAAATTTGACCATAATTTTAAAGAATTTGGACTAAAAATAGGCCAAACGGATCGGACCGATCGAACAAGACCCGAACCGGGACCGTGCGCCTAACCAACTCATTAAATAGATGAGTTGCAACTCATATTCTCCCCCATTCAGCATGCAAACACGCTAGGGGATGCTCAAAGGGAGGAAGAATACCCTCCAAAATTCACAAACCCTTGATTCCATTCAAATTCACGTAACTTTTGATCTAGAGCATTGATCACCGCACCGTTTGCGATCACGTGTCCACAGTGACGAGTGATGCTTGAGCATCTTTTTTATTTTTTCCTAGTAAATTTGCATCTAAATTATCGAGTTTAATCAAGAATTAATTATCTTTTAGCCACTATGGATGCTACTTTGAGTCTTGTGCAATTCTGTTTATTTTAGGTAGCATTCGGCTGGATTTGATGGAGTTTTTGCAGCACAAGAATTAAAGGAGAGGATAGCGAGGAGCGACGCGCGCGCGTACCTGACGCATGCACGTGATTTGGTGCTTTCCATGGCGACGCGTACGCGTGAAAAGCAAAGTTGCACGGCGACGTGTGCCCGTACCTGACGCGTACGCATGACACGCGAAGAAGAGCATCGACGCGTACGTGTGATTGACGCGTACGCATAACATGCGCCACGTGCAGAAAATACAGAAATCGCTGGGGATGATTTTTGGGCCCTATTTTGGCACTCAAGTAAGGCGCAACTCTTTGTCAAGTTAGGCGTGGATCCAGTGAAGTAAGTGGTCCCCATCCATCAATTGAAGACTTGCTGATTGCTATAATTAATTCTGATTTAAATTCAAATTTGATTTTAAGATAGGAAAAGATATTATTTTAATTCTAGAAATTAGATTTTAAATTAATTAGGATTAGTTATAAAAAGGATAGACTTTTCTTCTAGTAGAGGGGATTCCATTAGTTAACTTTTCATTCCACCTCAACCCAATTTACAATCCTAGTTTTCTCTCTGAACCATGAGCAACTAAACCTCCACTGTTAAGGTTAGGAGCTCTGTCTATTGTATGGATTGATATTATTATTTTTCTATTTTAATTAATGTTTTGATTTATATTTCAAGAATTGTTTTCGTTCTTTATTTTATGAATTTGGTGGAATGGAAGTATGACCCATGTTCTAATTGAGTTTTTGTATAATTTTGAAAAGTTCTTTACTTGAGCAACATCTTGAAAACATATTCTCCTAAAATTCTAATTATCTGGACTTAACGGGATACGTGACATATAATCCTCTTATATTTGGGTAATTAGGATTTTTGTGGCATATAAACTGGAATTTGATCATCACCCTCTAATTGGAATTAATTGACCAAGGAATTGGCAGTTAATGAATTTTAGAGGAGACTAGGAAGGTCTAAGGAATTAGGGTCTAGTCACATATAGTTTGCGATGAATTAAATCTTGCATGATTAAAATAAATTAATAAGAAAAGTCAATCCATAAAATAGATATCTCTGAAACCTTAACTGTTTTCCCATATATATTTCACAACTTATTTACTGCTTGCTTTCTGATTCTCTAAATTACTGTTTAATGCTTTTGAACACTCAAACACTATTTTATGCTTGTCTAACTAAGCCAATCACTCAATCATTATTGCTTGATCCATCAATCCTCGTGGGATCAACCCTCACTCACATGAGGTATTACTTGGTATAGTTTAGGTTTCACGTATTTAATATATAATGTTCTGTGAAAACTTAGGCTAGATGGCCATAGGATAGGTTGGATGCATGATTGTGCTTAATGCTTAGTAAACCTTATGAAGGATGTTGAATGAGTATGAGAATGGAATGATGGCTGTTGCTTGTGGTTGATGATGATGTAGTGAAGATTTATGAATATGAAATTATTACTGTTGTTTCATTGATATATCATGTTATTTTGGATATGGATTGTTGGGTTTGAGTAGTTGAATGATGTGTTGTATGTTGTGGAAAGAATGAGGATGTAGAGAAGGTAATTTGAATTGTTTAATGTTGTGTAGAACCTTAGAGTTGTGGATGAAAATTTTGTTTTGGTGAAAATTGAGGTTTGAGGGTTTTTGTGTAAAGCTGGTTTTTGGCCAAACTTCGGTGAGCCATAACTTGGCTTCCAGACCTCCGAATGATTTCAAAATTATTTTATATGAAATTCGGTCTGTGAAGTTTATGCTGTTCGAAGAATGAAAGAAAAATCATTTAAAATGAAAAAGTTATGCGCGTCGAAAGTATATGGTTCAAAATTGAAATTATGCAGCTTTTTAGACTTAGTTAAAATTTTTGACAAAACGTACGCCCACGCGTACGCGTGACTTGGGATTTTTGCGTACGCGAACCTCGTTTACGCAACCATGCGTTTCTATTTCATACACATTCGTATGCGTAAAGGGAGCTGCGTATGCGAAATGGGCCAAAATGTACGCCCACTCGTACGCGTGGCCCACGCGTACCCGTGACCCGTCTGCGTACGCGAGATGGGGTAAGTGTACGCGTGATCCCTGTTTTCAGCAAATGAGTTTTTGTGTTTTAAAGCTTAATTTTGGATCCTCTAAACCTCTATTTTCATTCCTTCGACCCTAGAATTTGTTAGTAAGCCTAGTAATGAGATGAAGCTGGGAATATGTGGTACCTTGGAGATGAAGAAAATTTGTGAAATGATGATTTAGGTATGAGAAGAAAGAGTGCACACACACATATATATTTGAAATATGAAACTGGCTAAAGAAAAGAATGAATGTTGCATCTGAGTACTCTTTCTCGAAAGTGTGACCCCAGGAGATGGTAGAAGGTGAAGATCCCCTTCTTTGTTCTTCCTGGTATTGTAAAATTGCCCCAGCAAGATGGTGGAAGGTTAGGATCCCCTCCTTTGTTCCCATGGGCATATAAGAACATACCTCCTGGGTAGATGCAAGGGTTATGGTCTCGCCCCACTTGCTCCAGGTTGGTTAGTACAAAGGTTCCCCGGGTAGACGCAGGGTTGTAGTTTCGCCCCACTTGCTCTGAGTTATGATGTGTTACGTGTAAAAATGCAATTATATGATGAATAAGTGATGTTATGGCCATATTTATGACTATGAAATGTTAATGAATGAATGTGAAATGATTATCTGAGATACAAGTTTCTCTGGGTAAAGTACCGTGGCTTGCCACCACGTGTTCTAGGTTGAGACTCAATACTCTATTGACCCTATGACATAAGTGTGATCGGACATTTATAAATTTCTGGGGATGTGACCCCCATTGAGAAAT
Source organism: Arachis hypogaea (assembly GCF_003086295.3). Lineage (NCBI taxonomy): Eukaryota > Viridiplantae > Streptophyta > Magnoliopsida > Fabales > Fabaceae > Arachis > Arachis hypogaea. The sequence goes on from NC_092044.1 coordinate 110,249,298, forward strand.
TTTATATATCTGAGAAAAAGTTATGTGTTCATACCCTGGACCGAGCTATACGGTTCGGGTTGGACGAAGACAAAAAGACCGACCTCTTATAAGGTTGGCCGTTACCAACCTCTTTCCAAAGAGATCGGTCAAACCGCCTTAGAGGCCCAAGCAGGCCCAAAGTAGAGGATCACAGCCCACCTGAAGGTGGCTGGCCAAAAGATAGGTGATCTTACACATAAAAGATAAGATAAGATAACAAACTTATCTCGAGGAAGGTCACTTGACACTACTATAAATATACTGGAGCACCCAGGTATAACTCATACTCTAATTCTACAAAAAAAAAACCTGCCTAAAGCCCGTACTGACTTAAGCATCAGAGTCTCTTGAATGTACCACTACCCTCTAGTGACCGAGGACCAGCAGCATCTCCTACGTCGACGAGTCGGACGCGGCAGCCCAGCCCAAATTTGAAGATCTCATTCGAGATTGACCTCTCTGTTTTAGGTAACCCTCGGAACACTATGCATAGACTCTTGGGGATGCGCGTCGGGGGACAATCCAGGGTTTAGCAGTTGGACTTGTCGGGTTGGCTTGATAATCGACAGATGAGACTGATTAGCCATAGGACTTGCATACATCATATGCATATTGTTTAAATTGCTTGCTTGTGAATTATTTGGGATTGCCGATGTGATTATAATCTGCTATTTGCTATAGATGTTATTTGTATTACCTGTGAATTACTTGTATTTGTCTTGTTTTCTTGTTTGTCTATGCGAATTCATCGAAGATGGGAGAACGGAGGAAATGTGGAAAAGTTTAGAGTCCAAGATAAATTTAGTTAGGCCTAAAAACCCTTAGAAGACCACCCATTTATGGTTTCTGTTTAGTTCTTTAAGCTTTATATCTGAGTGTCGGCATTCTAGGATTGCCTCTGGCATTCGCAGAACCTTATATCTTATGTGTGTGGCACCTTTACCATGCTGAGAACCCCCAGTTCTCATTCTATACGTATATTGTGGTTTTCAGATGCAGGTCGAGAGGCATCAACTCACTAGGCGTCTGGAGTTCTGCAGCGAAGTACATTTTGGGACTTTATTTGATGTATACTTTATATATAGTCATATGTATATAACTCTCTGAACAACTTGTTTTGTTTTTCACCTCTTAAAGGTTTAAGGATAACTAGGGTTTTATTTATGTATTTTGGACCTTGGGGTATGTATATATGTATGTAAATATTCTCTGGCTAGCCTTAGTTTTGCAAGATGAGTTAGAAGCTTGTTATTTTGTATTCTTAACTCTCTACTCTTGTATTATATATATATATATATATACACGCAAGCAATCTCTTTCCTGAGAGTTGCGCTTTTAATTCTGCGATTTTGTTTTACCTATCTTTCAAGGCTCCTAATATACTACGTTCTTTCAATTATCATACGCATATATATTTTATTTTAGAGGTCGTAGCACCTCGCCACCTTTGTTTTACATCATAGGTGTAAAGCTCTGTATGGTAGGGTGTTACACTTTCAAACTCTAAAAAATAGATTGATGAAATTATAGGACAACTAGAAGAAATAAGGACATCAGGTTTAATGGGAGGTCCTGAAATCATGGAACTTGAGCAAAAATTAGAGAGGGCCTACTTGAATGAAGAGCTTTATTGGAAGGATAAATCTATAATTAAATGGCTAAACAAAGGAGACAAAAACACTAGCTTCTACCATTAAAAATTTAAGGCTAGATCTAGGATGAACAAGATTTGGAGACTCAAGACTGAGAATGGAGAGTGGGCTACTTCTAATGCAGCCATCGCAAGGGTGGCAGAGGAGTATTTCAAAGGCATCTTTACTTCCACTAAACAGGCAGACCCTTGGCCTTTTTTCTTAGACTATGAGCTTAAGACTACAGCTAGCATGAACCGTAGGCTACAACGTCTGGTCTCTTTTGAGGAAGTAAAGAAAGCTACCTTTAGTGTACACCCGCAAAGTGCTCCAGGGTAAGATGGGATAAGAGTTAATTCTTCAAATTTTACTGGGATACTGTGGGCGAGGATGTATTCAAGGTAGTTAGAGGTTTCTTTCAAGGAGGGCACATTTTAAGGAGTTTCAACCACACTAATATCTACCTCAATCCTAAGATTCCTGATGCATGTGACATGTCCCAGGTACGACCCATTAGTTTATCCTCTGTATTCTACAAAATCATCTCTAAGATACTGGTTCATAGATTAAAATGGTGTATGAATAAACTTATTAGCCCTAATCAGAGCGTATTCCTAAAGGAGAGACTCATTTCAGATAATATCCTGATAGCACATGAGTGTATGCACTACCTCAAGCAGAAAAAAAGAGGTTTAGAGTATGAGATAACCCTTAAACATGACATGAGTAAAGCATATGACAGGATTGAGTGGTAGTTTTTATGGTTTATCATGAAGAAGATGGGATTTGATTCTAAGTGGATAGGTTGGATTCATGAATTGGTAACGACGATTCTTACTCTGTGGTTATGGAAGGCCAACCATACGATTTTTTTAAACCAAATAGAGGCATCCATCAGGGTGACCCTCTATCTCCTTTTCTTTTTCTATTTTGTGCAGAAGGCCTCTCCTTCTTGCTACACAAAGCATAGCAAAATTGGCACATTCAAGGGATCCAGATTATAAGAAGATGTCCTAAGATTAATTATTTACTTTTTGCAGATGATTCTATATTATTCTATAAGGCATCAGAAGACAATTATGGGAGGATCTTAGATTTATTAGGGGACTTTGAAAGCTTCAATGGCCAAAAAGTTAACCTTGATAAATCTGCAATCTTCTTCAGCAATAACACTCCTCATGATATACGCGCATCACTTGCTATTACCATGAATATTTCACACATTGGAGCTCAAGACAAATATTTGGGACTGCCTTCTTTAGTAAATAAATCGAAAAAGGCCACCATTTCTACTGTCAAAGAAAAAGGTTATCAAAAAGGTTCAAGGCTGGAAACGATGTCTTTTATCTAATGGAGGAAGACAAGTATTGGTAAAGGCGGTAGGAGAAGTAATCCTGATATATATCGTGTCTTGTTTCAAACTTCCAGATAACCTAATCAAGGAAATCCATGGCATTCTTAATCAATTCTGGTGGGGTCAACAAGTTGCAGAACGTTGTATGGTTTAGATTAGTTGGGATACATTGACAAGGGCTAAGAAAGAAGGAGAGTTTGGCTTTAAAGACATACATGCACAAAATTTAGCTCTCCTAGGTAAATAATGTTGGAGAATTGCCACTAATTCTAATTTTTTATTATCTAGAATCTTAAAAAATAAAAATATTTCAGATATAATTCTATTCTAGATGCAGAGTTAGGATCCCTACCTTCTTGGGGATGGAGGACTATCCTTACAAGTAGAAATATCGTTGAAAATGGGTTAAACTGGAGAGTTGGCTCTGGAACAGCAATCCAAATCTTTAGAGATCCATGGCTCCTACCTCCGTATCTATTCTCAATACCAGCTCTTACAAGTCAATCCCAAACTAGACATTCAATCTTCTTAGTTCGTGATCTGTTCTCTACACATAAGCAATGGAATCAGTCCCTAATTAATTCAATATTCTCAAGATGTTGCCCAGAGAATTCTATCTACAGTACTAGAAAAAGAGGAGGATGAAATTCAATGAAAATTCAACAGATCCAAGATATATGATGTAGCTTCAGGATATAGAGTTGCTTACCATTTCTACCATGTTTCTCTAGAATTTTGTCGAAATATCATGCAACAACCGAAAATCTGGAATTTTTTTGGGGTCTGACAGCACCACACAAGATTCAGGTATTCGGGTGGAAGTCCCTCCATGAAAACTCCCTGTCATGCAGCTCATAAATCAACAATTCTCAAGTATTTCACCAACTTGTCCCATTTGCAATGCTGAACCAGAATCCTTGTTACATTGCATCTTCAACTGTCCAAATGCTTCAGAAACTTGGAGCAAGAGTCCAATAACGCACCTGACCCCAAATCCGAACTTCATCTCCTTTTTTAATTGGTGGAGACTCCAACTTGTTACCCCCAGGTTACCGATCTGTGAGTAAGAACTCGGCCCGTTTTGCTTTTATTATTGCCTGGCATTTATGGAAAGAAATGTGTAACAGGGTGTTCGAACGCCAATCTATGAATCTTGAATAATTTCTGGTAATTGCTACCAAACAAAATCAGAAACTTGTAAACTTACCACTGAAACCCCAATTTAATTCCAACTTTGCTTTCTTCTAAGTTTCATTCTTTTTACTGTGCTTTACTAATGTCTAAGCGAAGGATGAGAGAACTCCACTTTCTTTTGTGTAGTTCTGAATTTTAGATAAAATATTTTCTTTCATTTGAAATAAAATAACCTACTGTCTTTGAGAAAAAAAATGTAAAGAATATTCTAAAATCATTTACTTATATGTATGCATTTGCCGAAAATTATATGTTTATGAATTTTGATCAAAAGTTTTTTTTTGTTTTTGTATATTAACGGGCCCAAGGTCCAAATTGTCCAAACTGGAAGCTGTAAGATTCCCATCTCTTTGTCCTCCCTCTAGCCCTTAAAGAAAAAAAAAGAGGCCCAACCCGTTTGAGATTATGTAGAGCTGTGTTAAAAAAAAATTGAAAATACTAGATTAGGTAATGCTACTGCTAGTTGAAAATTGAAAAGTGAAAAAAGATCTTGTTTGTGTCGGATTCCACTTCATTCCTGAAGCTGAAAGTGAGAGTTCTCGAAATTCTTTTGATAGATACCAACACAGATTTGTGAGTGCTTTAGCTTTTGAGTGTTTGAGGGATGGCGCAGACCGGCAAAGTTCGCTGCCAGAGGATTGGTTGTGATGCCATCTTCTCCGACGACGATAATCCCGACGGTTCCTGTCGATATCATGATTCTGTCTGTTCTCTCTCTCTCTCTCTCTCTCTCTCTCTCAATTACATGATCAAGTTTCATCCTTTATCACTTTATTATTCATTTTCCCCCTTTTCCCATTGACCCTTTTGACTTCAATCCTTAACTTTCTTTTGTATGCAATGCCTTCCAAATTTAGGTAGCTCTTTGCACTCTTCACCCACTTGTTATGTTTCAATCTGTTGCTACTGTGTTTAGATTGATGGTTTTGGTTTGTTGAAACTGTGGCTAACATTTGGAGGCTCTTGTAATGTGTTAGTTAAGCTTGAGGAGTTGAGTGTCCTTTTTTCCGGGCATTGAATTATGAGCACTGTTAGTAATTTGTCCCAGGATCCACGGGATCATAAAATGTTGTAAAAGCTGCTCCCTTTCATAGAAATTATGTGATTGAATCGTTTCAGCTGCTGTGATTCAACATACTGTGTCTTCTAGTTCTTTCATTCAAAAGCTCAAATGTAAAGGGGCCTTGGCAATTAAGGTTTACAATATAGGAAGTTTTTATTGGAAAAGATAAAATGTCCAGGTTTTCGATTCATTTAGTGCATATTGTTGGGCCAAGAATTTAGGATATTTCCGAACTTCCGAAGTTCCAATTATCATTTACCCGGGAGGTGTTTAGAACCAGAGTTATGGTAGGTTTTTCCATCCTTGATATAATGGGTGAAAATCCTATCTTTCGATTTTATTGATGATCTTGTAGCTTGGTTCTATGATTTCTTTGGTGATCCTATGCCCATGAAAGGAAAGCTGCTGTAGCCACTTGCATATGAAAGTTAGCCTTGATATGCAGTATATACACCTACTGGCATAGACAATTATGTGTATATAGTCAACAATATGAATTGAAGAATATGCAGCTCTTGCAGAAAACTCTTCTTCTATTGTCTTAAAAGTGGTTCTAAGATTGTTGTAGCTGTCAGAAACTTGAATAGAGGTCATTGCTATTATTTTGCTTGAATTCGAAATTTATGTTTTGTCTTGTATATTTAAAATAAAACCAATACCGCGTCCAACTATTTAACCTGGGGAAAAAATGTAAGTGTTGGTCTTTGGACCCTCAATTTTTTTTCTTCCCTTTTTGTGTGTACATCATTGTTTGATGAGCTTTGATAATATAACTCACCCATGAACTAAGTGAAACTTTATATCCACTGTAATATCATGTGTTGATATCATTATGACAGTTATTTTTTATGATATTTTACCAATTCACTTTCCATTTGGCATGTTTGGGACTTGCGCTTATTGACGGGCAAACTTCATTTCTTCAGGGAGTAAGTCACCGCCTTTTAATTTATTTATTCATGGCACTTTCTAGCTTTTTTAATAACTATTTATCAGTTCTGCAATTGATTATGCTTCCATTTTGTTTTCCAGCCAATCTTTCATGATGGGATGAAAGAATGGAGCTGTTGCAAGAAAAGAAGTCATGATTTCAGCTTGTTTTTGGAAATTCCAGGGTGAGTTATTGTCTCTGCTCTTTTTCTCTAGTCAACTATGTCTGAATATATAAAGATTTGAACTGCAGTCAACTAGTCAGTTTACAAGAGTTTGCCATATTTGAGTTAAAATATGATAATGTTATTGGGTGATCTAATGTTGCTTGATGATTCTTTGCAATAGATAATATAGACTTCGTTTACCACTTCTTCATGTGTTGATTTCCTTTATGAAATTACATGTATTTGATATGCTTTTTGTGTTAAATTTATGTCCGCCGGATTATAATATCTTGCATTCTGGAATGAGAATAAACCAGAAGTTCCAGATAAGTTTTCAAGGATGCTAGTGAAGAAATAGATTGTTTTGCTATTATCAACATCGATGGAATAAGAGAAAATAATAACTTTCTTTTTAAAAAAAAAATTGAAAATCCCCTGAATTTGTTGATTAATTTTTTTTCCCATATTAATCAAGATGTAAGACCGGAAAACATACATCTGAAAAGCAAGTGATTGCACCGGTTAAGAAGGCTACTGTGGCTGCTCCAACTGCAGCTCCTTCAACCAATGCATCGGCAAAGGACTCTTGTTCTAGGTGTCGGCAGGGATTCTTTTGCTCAGATCATGGTACTCTCAATTCTCTGCTCATGGCAGTGTCTTAAGCAATCCCTATATCATGTTTGCTATCCTACATTTTTACTTGTCTTTCTCCTGTTTTAGGTTCACAAGTCAAACCTGTAAATACTGATGGAGATAACCCTGGAAGTGTTGCCGGACATGCCTGCGCTGAGACCAATTCAAGTGTTCAGGATCCAAAGGATCCTAAGAAGATAGTCGATATAAACGAGCCCCAAGTGTGTAAAAATAAAGGGTGTGGCCAAACTTTCAAGGAGAAGGATAATCATGAGACTGCTTGCAGCTACCATCCTGGCCCCGCGGTGTTTCACGACCGGATGAGAGGGGTGGGTATTGAATATTCCATATTCTAAATTTCTAATGCTTGTAGTTGTGATGAGTTTCTTAAAATAACACTACTAACTTTTTTGTGTGTCATTGTTTTTGCAGTGGAAGTGCTGTGACATTCACGTGAAAGAATTTGATGAGTTTATGAGTATTCCTCCATGCACAAAGGGATGGCATAATGCTGACCCTGATCAATGAAGACTCCAACCACCCACAATATTGGGATTTTATCAGTCTCATTCAATTTTCTTTACAAGCTGTGATTGAAATTTGAAACAATCAATCTTGCTGTCCTTTTCCCTCCTCCTCCCCCCACAAAAAAAAAAAAAAAAATCCCATTACTCCCTCTCAAGTAGTGAACCTTGGTGGTTTCAGTTCGTAAGAAGCCACAACATAAGACTGAGATAACTGTAACGTTTAGATATGGATTTGTTGTCAATTGTTCCTTGAATGTCACAATGTGCTTCTGCATTTCTATTTTGGACCTAATCTAATATTGAAATACTTTAAACTTTGGTTTTCTTGTGACTGAGGGTGTAAATTAAATAAAATTTTCACTGTTCTCTGATCAAATACAGATTGAGATAAATACTTAACACGTGTAATAGTAAAATCATTAATATATCAACATTTTAACAAATAAAAAAAATCAAACGAAACTTCAAAATAATGTGGAATTGGCCCATAATTCAGTTATGACTAATGTAAATCTCAAAAAAGCACATAACATGGAGTGGTCAACAAAATTGTTCATGAAGGCAAAATGCACTCTACCTTCTCCAACAAAATATGTAGAGCCTCCAGATTTTGGCAAATCATATTCTTGAAAGGGGGTTTCGGCAAGATAAAGTGTCATTCATCTAACTCTACATAGCCATATAGTATATTGAGCATGTGAAGAACTCAAACTTTCTTCTCAAAGCTTAATAATGACTTTTGTCCTTTCAAAACCATTTTATTCTAATTTTATGAAATAATTTGTATAATAACCGTACGATCACTGAAGTCGTTGTAGTATAGTGGTGAGTATTCCCGCCTGTCACGCGGGTGACCCGGGTTCGATCCCCGGCAACGGCGTATGCTTTTTATGGTTTTACCCTTAAGTACGGGAATGGTGGAAACTTCTCATACCCAAAAGTAATGGGTCTTTTATGCTAAAAGCCACCGACTTTCAGGGCCCAACCAAGTAAAATTAAATAAAAGGACCACCCTACAAGATAATACAAATATTTATATTAATTATAGAAAGAAAACAAAAAAAACAAAAAATTGAAATTTTGAATTTTACTATAACATATTGATCAACTATTTTCATAAAAGAAAAAATTATATACACATAAATAGTCATTTTGAGAAACTCACTATAAATTAATAGACACTATCAACTAACCAAAATATCATGATTTATGCAACCTTTGTGATTAACTAGAATGAAATTCGCGTAGATTATTTATATTATATAGTATATTTTAATAAATATTATATTAAAAATATTTTAGAGAACATATTATAAATAGATTTTAAATTTATTTTTTAAAAAAAGATATAAGTTATTTATATTAGAGTTATATAAAATTATTTTTTTTTAATTTTTCGATTTGTATTAATAGTTATATTTTGTCTTTTCTTTCAATTTTTTGTTTGTAAATAATTAAAAAAATAAATGAATGAAAATAGAAAACATGTAAAAATATTATATTAAATTTAAAAAATTTTTGACAATTAATATGAGAGATTAAGAAATAAAAAGTAGTTAGAGTCTTAATATGTATAAGTTGTAGAATTTGAATATTTATAACTGAACTTTTTTATAATTATTATTATTATGATATTTTTAATATATGTTTATTGCATTTAATTAGTACTTGATGTTTCATTGAATAATAATAGATAAGAGTTTTTTGTTTTAATTTTTTAAAAATATTTTACTAAATAGTGATTGATTGATTTTTATCTTTTGTCAAGTAATTAAAATTACTGATATAGCATCATTAATAACTTAAACTCATTGTGGAGAGAGTTGGTATCAATTTTTATATATTATAAATAGATGTTTTAAAACAAAAGTAATTTAATGGGATAACAATACTTGGATGTGAACTTTTATATTAACAATATATGAAAATCAAATGTTAAGAGAGTATTAAAATTTTAAAGTAATTATTGGATATAAAATGTTGAAATATTAATAATATTACTGCACGTAATTTTTGGTGAGTATATTATGACATGTATCCGAATATAATTATTATCCTATACTTTATCTAAGTTGGAATTCGTTTGACTTGGATCTACTTAGTTGCACATAACCCAAAATATACACGGTTGGCATGGGAAATAGTGCTTAAGAAAATGCGATTAAGATCTCCATATAAATGTTCTCACAACATACAGTGTTAGCCTATAGATAAAATAGTAGTAAGTAGTTTGTATAATGGTGTGCTCTATGGGCCCCTAATGTATTATTTAATATGTGGGCATCATCGAAAGTATCATATCTAGTTTCACGTCAAACTATGATTAATATTGTTACTATTGTTTATAAAATAAGGTTTAATTATTTTATTGGTCTCTATAGTTTCACAAAATTTTTAATTAGGTTTATATATATATTTTTTAATTGGTCTCCTCACCGATTTTTTTTTTAATTAAATTTTTATATTTTTTTTATTTGAGTCCTTGCACCAATTTTTTTAGTTGAGTCTTTATATAATTAAGCTAATTATTACTAAAAGAGACCTAATTAAAAAAATTGATACAAAAATTCAATTAAAAAAATATAAAAATTTAATTAAAAATTTCACAAAATTATAAAAACTAACAGAATAATTAAATTATAAAATAAAAAATATATGAAGAGGGTGATGATATGCATGCTGGGGAATGGAGAAAGGGATATGGGCTCACGGGTCCTATGTTGGGTACAATCAATTATCAATCACTTCTTCAACTACATCTGCGACCTTTATAAGCTAAAAATAAACCATCAATATCATAACAAAAGCTCTGTGAGATACGTAATCTTGGGAACTTTATTTACTATTTATATGCTTTTCTAACTGCGAACGAAACAACACTATTTGCTTTCTTCAGAAACTGTGAAATAACTGATCTTCCAATACTATTTGCTTTCCACATCCACAGTATAGTGCCATCTTTTTACTTTATTGCTTCTTATTTTGACTCTTTTCTTCAACTCTTCATTTTTATGGTTTACTATATATTTTTATTCATGTGTTGTTATTTTTTACTAAAGTTTTTAGATATAAAAAAAATAGTGTAACACACTGTTATTGAATTTTATAATATTTTTTAAAATTTTGAGACGAAACAATACTTCTTGCATATTGACAATACACTCTCTAAATTTTTAAAAATATCATAAAATTCAGTATATTATACTAAAATTTTATCAATATTTTAAAAAATAACCGGCTATTTTCTTCCCTTTCCCATGTGTAGTGTGTTAGGTTATTTTTTCTTGTTAAAAAATTTTCTAAAAAGCATACATTAGCACAAAGACCTCTCATATTAAGGTAATAGATTCTACAAAGCACGGATTCTCTCGTGGTGTCGGCGTATCCGTGTCGGATACGAATTTGACGCCGACACACAGTGGATACTTCAAACGAGCGTATCGACGGCGTGTCTTTTTGCGGTGCATAATTTTGGTGGAGCGGTCACGAATTCGAACGAATTCGACCCGATTCAGATGTTCATTAGACGGATTTTTCTCCTGAGCTGCAAATCTTCAATTGATTTTGTGATTTTATGGCCCGATTAACCAAATTTTCTTTCTAATTTTAAAATATTCTGTTAGCGAGATGGCAAGAGTAGATTAAAATTTTTTATTTTTTTAATAATTGCATAATTTTAAGACCTTTTTATACAATTATATTTACTCTTATATTTACAATACGATATTTTATTAATTTAATATATTATTTAAATTTTAATTCACAACATATACTAAACGTGTCATATCCAATGTTTTATAAAAAAAATGTGTCGGCGTATCCGTGTCGTGTGCTTCCTATAATAGATTAAAACAAATCCCAATATATTCCAAAATTGAAATGTTTACCAATTTGGAAATGGTAGTGACATACACCAAATTGAATCGAATTTGTGCAAGTTCAATCCTAATTTATGAAAATTGAGATTGACTTGTATTTCCGTGTATAAATAGTCAAGCCTAATTTTATAGCTTAAATTTAATGCATTAAAAAAAATATTTTCATATGAAAACAATAATAAATTTTTTATGGTAGTATTCACCTAAAAAGTTTATGCTCTCTTTTAATTTAGATATAAATTAAGTCTCTTAAGATATATACGTTAAGCTGTTTGTTAATTATTACTTATAAATTTACGTATATTTGTAATAATATAATAAATTAAAATTATGAAATAAATAATATATACATGATCAAATCAATGAGTTAAGTTGTTCAAATTTAAATTCAAATTCTATTCAATTCAATCATCAAAGAGTTATAACTTATAAACTCGAGTTGTTAAATTGTTAAGAAATCGAACTAAATCCAATGCATGTACTTTTCTAAGAATTAGTACTATATTTTACATAAATATATTTAGTAATTAAAATAAATTAATCAAAATTAGTTGAAATTTATTTTATTTAATATTTATTAATAATTAATAATTAATAAATATTAAATAAAATAAATTTTTATTATTTTTAATTAATTTTTTTATTATTAAATATTTTTTATTTTATAAATATTTTTCTTAAAAGTGTTAAATAGCATTTATTTATACAAGCTTTAGTGCTTAATTAACATTGATTTATGCAACCTTGAGTGTTTAACACGTTACTATATATCTGTAGTAACCCTTAAAATTATTATTGACTTATAAATGCTTACTTTTTTTGGTTATGAACAATAAACATTTATTTGACATAATAATGTATAAATGGTAACATTAATATACGCAAGTGGATGGTACAGTAACTTTTCTTAAATAAGCCCCTCAAATCAATTCATTGAATCAATAAAATTTACTTAAATATTTATGAAATATTCTATTATACAAATTAAAATTATATAAAAAATATTTTTTTATAATTATTTTTAATTATTTAAAATATGAGTTCTATATTTTTTAATTTCTCTTTCATTTCATAACAAAAATTCTATAAATTTAAATTTTTATCGTATAATTCATCAATATTTATTTATATGATCTATCTTAAGAAAGAAATTATCGATTTCAAATTAATAATTCTTTTAATGTATATTAGTAATTGTATAGGATTTTTGAAAGGATATTTGTGTACTATAAATCAGAGAGCCACAAGTCAGAGAGAAAATGATCAGAGGTTTATCTATGGATGTAAAGAATGATAGAACAGTCCGATTCTGGGAGGATATCTTATTATCTAATAGTTTTTTGAAAGAGTTGTTTCCAAGACTTTTTTCGGTCTCAAATCTTAAAGGATCTATTATAGAGAAGTGCGGGTTTTGGGATGGATTAGAGTGGATTTAGAGTTTTCAATGGAGGAGAGAGCTATTTCAATGGGAGTTGGAACTTGTAAACCAAACAACTGAGTGAGAGGATAGAGTGGTCTGAAAATTTGATAGATCTGGACATCTGGTATTTATTCGACTAACTCGTTTGTGCAAGTGTTGCAGGAGACAGTTCTTTCAAAGGAAATTACAAGCTATAGTTTCACTAGTGCTATTTGGAGGGGTCTCGTTCCTCCAAGGATTGCATTGTTCTCTTGGTTTGTGTTGGTGGAGAAGGTGAACACGAAAGAAAGACTGTGTAGATAAGGTGTGCTCAACCAAAATGATAGTTAGTGTGTATTATGTTGTAAGTCTGTGGAGTCTGTTTTTCATCTATTTGTTGGTTGCGAGATTTTTTGGCAGGTGTGATGTGCTTGACTGTTCGCTCTTGGAATAACGTGGACCATGCCAGGTACATTAAAGGAACACTTCGAAAGTTGGACGAATATCGCAACAAGAAAGGATGCGAGGAAGAAGTGGTTGGTTGACTTATTTGCTGTTATCTGGACAATTTAGCTAGAGCAGAATGAGAGAATCTTCAGAAATTAAGGCTCAAACGTGGTGAACATCATTAGCAGGTCTTTTACGTTATCCGATGAATTGTATGGTGGTGAACCATTATGCCGAAGATAATTATGGGTGATTTATGTTTCGAGTAGTCAGTTAATTTTTCTTGTTTCTATGCTCCAGCTTGTTGTGTTGAACTTTTTACTTAAAAAAAAAAGGATAATTGTATATATAAAATAAGAAATTTTAGGTGATAACTTATTTTTGTAACTAAGTTCAACTAATTTGTTTTTCTTGTGTTTCATCTTATTTTTCTCTTTTTTTTCAACTAAAATTTCAACTTATCAATCCTTAAACTATTTGATCAATTTAGTTAAAATTAGTTACTAAAATAATTTCATCATATAACATCATCCATATAAAAGAACACACAAGCAATTTATAGTCTCTACCACTAACTCATTTCTAGAAGTTTTAAAAAAAAAGGAGTAAAAAAATTGTATCGCACCGGTGGTTAAAGTCACTAATTTTATGAAGACGCTTCAAATTATTATCACTAAAAATGTAAAAAAGAACTACCTCTTCAGTGTGATAATAACTTTCTCTCGTGATATCATCGAAAATCATGTTTATTTTTAATTTCAGTAAACTGTGAAAAAATGAATTTGTTTTCTTGAAAAGTTCTGCTAAGAAATCGGTACAAATATTCATTTTAACAAATTTTTTTGTTATATCTCTCTTTCTTCGAGAAAATAAGGAGTGAGCGAGAATGTGTGTCAGAAATATTATATTCCTTCATTATTTATATACTACCATTTATTGATGAATAGTAATTTAGTTTTGCATTCTCTATTTTTTTTATCTAGCTATCATATATTTTTATGACATATATTAAAATTATTATTAATAAAAATTTTAAGTTTACTTATTTTAATAAATATACAATAATTAAAAGCTCAATTTATATTTTTTTCTATAAAAACTTTTTTATTAATAATTTTATCTTAGGTTTTCAAAAGGTTATTCTTTTGTATATTAAAAAAAATTTGGTGTAATACTCAATTATTGGATTTTATGGTGTTTTTTAAAATTGTGGGAACAGTACAATATAAAGAGGACGTATTGTACTATTCCCACAATTTTAAAAAATATCATAAAATTCAATAATTGAGTATTACACCAAAATTATACCAATATATAAAAAAGAGAAATGTTAGGGGCCAACAACTTTTGAGATTTATAATAATCAAATAGTTATTAATGAAGTTTTTAATACTGTGAGATTAATGTAAAATTTCATCCAATTGCTCACTCTTTTTCACTGGTTATATGCATGTTGACCATAATTTGATAAAATTGTTGGCCTCCTAAACTCTTCCTATACAAAAAATATGTGTCAAAATATACGTTATTTTTTTTTAATTAAAAAAAAACTAGTTTCGTGGGACATAGTACAAGTGAAAACAGTAGTAAATCTAATTTCCTACTAGCTAGCATTCATTTACGGCAAGGAACAGGGAAATTTGAATTATTTTGGTGCATTGAAAGAGGATGAACTAAAAGCATGGCTTTTTCTTCTTAAAGATGGACCATGTTCCAATATTACGGTCGACCCTCAATACGCCAAATACGCATGCATAATACGACGCCGCTCAATTATTTTGTTCATACACTTCCTTGCTGTTCTTCAACATGCATCGCATGTATAAGATCGTAAAAATTCAGGTACAATGATGAATGAGAATTCTTAGATAACTTTATGAAATCAACTACACAAATAATTTAACTTCATGTATATCAAAATATTTAACAAATCTCAACTATAACTTTCACATAAAATTAACTATTATCCGTTTCAACCGTATAAGAGCAATGTTAGGGGTTAGCAATTTTTATAATTGTTAGCCATCAACTAGTCATCAATGATGATTTGATGGTGTGAGATTTGTGTGAGATTTCATCCAATGGCTCACCTTCTTCTGCTGGTTACATGCTGGCCAAAATTCAACAAAACTGCTGGTCCCTAAACTTTTCCACCATATAATATATATTCACATTTATGGGATCCACAAATAATGCACTTATTATTTCTACTTATTAAATCTTAATGGTAAACTAAATTAGGAGCATTATGAATGGATTTATTTCGGTTGTGATTTTAAAATTTACTATTGTACTACGTATTAATATATCATTGTTGTTAAAAGTAGCTCAGGAAGCTGCATGCAAATTAAATGCCATAGTTTTATTAGTAAGTTATCACCATGAAATGAAATTCGCTAGCAGATGTGTCCGAAATCCGAATCGCTCTTGAGTATTGTTTTTTTTTTAATTAAATTTATATTTACAGCTCATCCGACATAATAGAGAAAAAGATAAATTATTAAAATGAAATCTGATATGATACAAAAAATAATCTTTAAAAATATGAATGATAAATAAATTTTTAAATAATTTAAAAATATAATAAAAATAATTAAAAAATATTATATTTTTTATAAATAATAAAAAATTTGTATTTAGCAAATAATTTATATATTTGACCTAAATTTTTGAATAACTGTTTAAAAGATGTATACAAAAAAAATCGAAGTAAAATTCGAACTCTAATTTGTTTAAAAAATTAGTCATTCACAATAAAAAAAAATTTAAGAAACTTTTACTTAAAATTACTAAATTTTAAAAAATATATCATATTTTTAATAATAAATTTTTAAAATATTTTTTAAATACATATTTAATATTGAGTTATTTATTTAATATTTTTAATAATTTATTAATTGATCACATCTTTTAAATTTATATTTATCATCGATATTAATTTTTCGGTATTATTTTAATATATTTTTATTCTGCCATGGTATAATAAAAAAACCTTTATCTTGTGATTTTTTGTGATAATATTTTTGAAATAATTACATTTAAAATCATTTTAGTAAAAAATTAGATAACAAATGAAATGAATTAATGTGTATTATGAAATAAGAGTTAGCTGAAATGAAAGAATAATTAAAATAGAAAAACATCGATTCAAAAATAAATTTCAATATAATAATATTATTATGATAATATATTATTGTTGAGTTTTAGAGGAATCAAAAACTTAAAAAGTTCGAGAATTTTTAAAATTTGTTATTAAAAGTAAAAAATCTAAAATTTACAATACTTTTATAGTATATTTATTAAAAACATTTTAATAATACTTATTTTAAGTAATCTTAACAACAAAAATTTAATTAACTTCGATAATCTTGAACAAATGCTAATATACTCTTAAAAAAATAGAAATTACAATGATTTTTAAAAAATAATTTACTAAGAACAAAGAAATTAAACTTTGTTAATTAGTAGAAATATTTCGAATTTTCGTATTTATAACTCAAGGTTTGGTTGGTTGTAATGAACTTGTCTAGGAACTTGAACCCTTAAAAAACAATTAACAAGGTCGCAGCAAGATGTTGGAAAAAGTCGAGAGCTTGATTAAAATCCCACTGAATCATTCACCAAAGCCTAGATAGAGAGACCAGTTTTAATTTCTTTAAGTTACGCTAATTTTTTCTTAATATATGCGTATAACTAAATTGAATTTAATATTTAACAATTTAATATAAGCAGAAAATTTTGATTAAAATATAATTTGATTCCGTACGTTAAACCCTGAATATAATCGAAATAGGGAATGGTGGGTGGTGCATGTTTAATTAAAGTAGGAGGATGAGAAGGACAAGTGAGGGAGTGAGGGTATCAAATATGAATGATCATTTTCAAGCTATATATGTTTGTTTTGGTGGGTAATTGTCTTCCTTTCTTTTTAGGAACAAGAAAACATTTGTGTGTGACTCTATCTGTGCTGACTGGTGAGTGTCGTCAGTGGGGACTGTGGGACCCACCTTTCCCTATGACGAAGCCACGCCGGCCGCCTGTATCCTGCTGACGGCGGATTACCGGCGGATATGGTGCCGGCAGAATCCCCCCCTTCTCTCTCTTCTGCCCACATTGCCAACAATCTTATTAATATATGCATGCATATGATAGACCCTATTCACTGACTCTTCATTTTCTATTTTGTTTTATTCACTATTTTTAAGGGTAAAGTAAACCATGAGATGTTGCTATTTCAAGAATTTTAGTTCCCAATTCTAAATGGAAGCGGGATAGATACTTATGATATTTTAAAATTATAAAACTTTGACAATTTTTAGGGTAACATGTATTTTTTGTTGTAATTTTCAGAGAACTAATTTTGATTAGATTTGTTGATTTTTAGTATTTTTTGGAAGTAGAATTACTTTTATTATGTGAGTTTGCAAGTAGCATCTAATATAAGTGTTTTGGTGGAGGATTTTGAAGTGATTGCTCAATTTATGTTAGAAGAATATAATGCATCGTTGGAACAAATAATTTTTAACACAAATGAATGATTAACTGAACATACAGTTATGGTAATAGTTATTAGAGGTTGAATTTTGAAAAGAAATAAATTTAATAACTTTATACTACAATGTGGTAGAGTGATAATTCAATACACTTTTTTGAAGGAGTTTATATACACAATAAATAAAAAATATAATTAATAGTGAATATTGTAATAGAATTATTTGGGTCTAATGTTAGTGAATTAATAACAATTTAAACAGTTTAGGTAAATAACTTAATTAAATTTTTTTAAAAAATAATTTAAATAATAAATGACTATATTAAAAATAATTTATAAATAAATTATTTTGTATTTAAATTTTTAATTTAAAAAATATTTATTTTATAAAAATGTGATAAAAAATAGTAGTATTACGAGAGAAATTATATTTTTTAACTTTTCTATAAACTTTTAAATAACTTTTTAAAAAGCTGTAATTTAATTTTAAAAATTGTACCATATATTAATATTACTACTTTTCATAAATTAAAAGCTCAAAGTTACTTTTAAAACTTTTCAAACGGACCTTTAAGTATATGTACCTAAATTAATAACTTCTTAATGATAATGTTAAAGAAAAGTGATTGATTTAGGTATATTCTAATATTTAAGTGTAATAATAGTATTTTGATTAAATTATATAATATAATTAGTCTGAATTTATCTTCCACTATTTTAATAATAGAGAGTATTAATAATAATCGGAAAAAAATATTTTTTTTCTATTAGAACATATTATTGTGAAAAGGTCTACCCGGCATTCTTTTTTAATTTATTAGTTAGGCATATGCAGGGTAAAAAAAAACATACAGGATAGATATGATCAATTGTAGATGAAGTCATCTTTGATTTTGACTTTAATAATTTTAGTATCCCTTACTAGTCATTTTCATTGGTTTGATTAATCATTGGTCTTTGTCTCTTTTGTAGTTTTGATCAGCCATAGGTCAAGGTTAAAAGAGTTTGTGAAAAGCAAAATATTTTTGTATTAGAAATCCTACATTGCCCAATGTTAGTCATTTTAAAAATAAAATTAAATTTGGATATAATGTGATTATAAAGTAATTTTATATGTATATTTAAATGTATCATCATATTAATAAAAATATTATCTTTTATATTAGCTGTATAAATAATTATAAAAAAATAAATATAATTATACAACTTTATACACTATTTTATACATTACTACATCAAGTATTATAAAGTTTTAGTTTTTAATTAAGATTTTTTATTTTTGACTAGCTAAGAAAATCATACAAATGTAAACCTAATACTGGGCCAATTGATTAGAGAACATTAAATTTTGGCATCCCACTTTATGAGACATTCAGAAGCTACCTTGTTGCTTTAAAACAGACTATAAAGAGAAGCCAGTTTTGGGTTCGAATTTGATCTAAGATCAACGGCCAGGGTTGCACCTTGATTGTTGGGCCAATAAATATGCATAAATGTAAATGATAAATGGTTCACAATATCCGCAAGTCACACTGAAGTGGAAAAAGAGAAAAAACGGTAACCCTTTTCATTGCAAAAAAACAAGAGGAAGAACTAAAAAGTGAGTAAGTTAAAGGAAGAAATAAAATATTTACAAAAGGGGGCAAAAGGATAATTACCAAATCAAGAGAAGACAGTTCTAATTGAAGACTCAATAGAGGAAAATGACTCAGCAATAGCATAGTCAGCTTTATACATTGCTATGTTGCAAATCCTGTTTTATTGCTCAACTGTGCAAAGCTGCACATTCATCACCTATTACATTTTTTTCTTTGCTTCCTTCACATTTATATTTATAATTCCTCTTAAGAACCCACACTCTTTCCAGAAATTTATGTCCCATTGTTCAGTCTCTGTTTACCTTTCCCCAACAAAGAAAAAGACTTCATTTTCATACTATATTCTTCACTTATAAATTATTAATGAATTATTATTATTATATTATACATGTGTATAAGACGAATTTAGAATATTCTAAAGAGAATGGAAGATTGCTAATAACGTTGAATTAACTTACTAAGATTTGTCTATTTAATACCAATAGTCCTAGTAAATTAGTAATAAATAGTTTAGTTGCAGGAATAAATAAAGGTGTTACATACTTACATACGTATAAAAACGAAAAACACCTTTATCAACATTATTATGAAAATCATCAAGTGTGATAAAAAAAAAAATAAGTCTGTTATTTGTGTACTTTTATTTAAATGAGTGTTATCTCTATATCTGTATATAAATTTTTAAAAGCTAATGTAAAATAAATGCTTATACAGTGTTAGTTCGTTGAGTTTTAACTAAGCTATGCACAAGGAATGATTGCAGCTTTAATAAATGGGATATACCAAAAAAGTAGAAAACCATACAAAATAAATTTTATTTAAATATCCAATACTTATTAAAATTAAGTTTGAATAATCAGTTTAATTAAATATTTTTTGAAAAAATAATTTAAATAATAAATAATTATATTAAAAATAATTTATAAATAAATTATTTTATATTTAGATTTTTTATTTTAAAAGTATTTATTTTATAAAAATGTAATAAAAAGTAGTAGTATTATAAGAGAAGTAATTTTTTTTAATTTTTGAATAACTTTTTAAATAATTTTTTAGAAAGTCACAATTTAATTTTAAAAATTACACTAAATATTAATACTATTACTTTTCATAAGTTAAAAATTCAAAAAAATTATTTTTAAAATTTTTTAAACAGACTCTAGGTAAGCGAATAAACTAATTATTTCATTAACCCAAAATAGGATATATGAAAAAAAATAGAAAAAAATAAAAATAAATTTTATTTAAATATTCAATACTACTTAGGTGGATTAATAAATTGATCACTCCCCCATTCCATATTAATCAGAGGAAAAACCATTTTAATTCTCATATAATGCTAGTGCTGCTGATAGTGGATAAGAACTCCTGGATCAAGTTATTGAGAGTTGAGAGGAACACACACATAACTATGCGTTGCTTTTCAATGTTGAAGGATAGTTCCCTCCCGAGGAACTCATCATCTTCGTCCCCCTTCATTTTCCTTTTTAAAGTAATCAATAACATGAAAATCAAACTAACAAAAAAAAAAACTATTCAAATAGTGGTGAACCCCGGATAGGGCTCCAGCGGGTGAAGACAAAACTTCTAAAAAGTGCTATTAAGCTACGTTTATTTAATTTAATATTTTTATCTTATTAAAGTAAAAGTTTCTTTTTAAGCCTTATATATCTCTTTTTAGTACTGCCATTATCAATACAATCACAGTCCCAATCACAACCTTAGTCTATCACGCGCCACATGCACACACGCTCCAGCCTCTAAAATTGTACAACAGGTAATATCCACGCTCACTCTAGCGCGTGCAGTCACTTGAATCAGAAGAGTAGTTGTCTGAAGTCTCTACTGTAAAAGGAGGTAGGAGATGATGATAGTGAATGTCACGCGATAAGGTAAGCGCGTGTGGATGAAATGATGAAAGAGGGAGTAGCTGTCAAATTAGAGAAGGCTAATGCACTGGGAAACGGCGAGTACGAATGACGGCGGCTACATACACTCGCTGTCACCCGTTAACGTCTCTTCACCGCCGTTTGCTAACCTTACTCTCTCTCTCTTCATAAAACACTGCTTCAGTGTTTACCTTACAGGTCACGCCAAACGCCTGCACTCTCTCTCTCTCTTTCTCTCTGTCTACCAAGCATAGCCTGCTCACTATCATCGTCGTCCTCCACTACTAGTGTTTGTGGAACCTCATTTTCTTTCTCATTGTCATTTTCATTTTCATCTTCGTTTTCATTCTCAATGGAGGATGATGAGCTGCTGCTGTTGTTCCATGGTAGCCGCCGGCAGAGGAAAAGGCCCGTGCTGCTTCATCCTCTGTTAATGGTGATGCTGCTGTTCCTCTTTTCTCCGTTTGTTCACCCACTCACTGAAGAAGGTTCGTCTCTGCATTCATTGCCATTCTATTCTCACTTAGCTTCCTTAGGCGCACTTCGCTCTCCAAAATTTCATCTTGCATTATGTATTATTTCTCAGTTTAGGACTGAAAAATGTTGACTTGTTCGTTCATTGGTTTTTAAAGAGAGTTGGAACTTGGATCAATACTCAGCTACTTTTCTCTACGCTTTCAAATCAGTTTTTTTGGTAAAATGAAATGAAACGTTTTTTTTTCTTCTGTTGTTATTTAATCTATCCAGTTGTAGAAGGTCACTCAAGCGTAGTCGTAGTGCGTTTGTCTGTCGGTGACTTACTACAAAATTTGTTGGCTTCGGTGATATACTACATCATTCCTTTTTTTATTATTCAAAATTAAATTTAGTAAGCGTGATTATGATGAGTGGTTTTCAATTGGCTGAAAACAGGAGAGGAAATTATGTACTACTCCTACTATTTCTGTTTGGTGTTTATCATTGAAACCTTTTTGTGTTGTGATGATGAGCGAATCACATTGAACTGTAATCATAATACTATCATATGATTCTCTGACTATTTGCTACAGCAACGATGCGTATTAATCTTCACATAATCATACTAATATGATGATTAGGAGTTACTTTTATTTAGTACATTATGACTTTGTTAAATATTCACAACTAATTAATCAATTAATTAATTAATATTTTAATAATTCTGGCATAACTATAACGAAGTAACTTACAACCATAGTTAAAATTAAAATAATCACCTGCTAAAAACAGTATAATACATTTGTAATGGGTCAAAATTATTCTACACACTAGTTTTAATTTGGATTTCAGCCTTGTTCTTAAAGTTTATACTTCATAGACAGTCATAGTGTTGCTTTCGGTGTGCTTGAATAATTTTCTATTGCCATGGATATATCGACGTCCATGATACGTCACCAGAACACTATTTACTACCTTTATTCCTCTCAGCCCCTTGGACAAGTTATATACCCCCTTTTCAGTAATGTACTTATATATATATATATATATATATATATATATATATATTTTACTCGTTAGTTCTCTAAATTATTTTCTTTTTTGGTGTAGTGTGTTTTGCAAATGGCTACCTTGCTTAATTTGTTAGCTACATATTTTCCCTAGTATTTATATTTTACTTGTGTTGTGGAATGAATGTATGAAGTCCTAGCTAGTCATATTAATAAAAATATAGCCTTAATGTAAGCATAGTTTGCAAACAAGTTCATAGGACTTTGAGATAGCTGTAAAACTTGGAACTCATATGTCTCTAAAATGCACAGGACAAGCATTGATGTCAATCAAGGCTTCCTTCAACAATATGGCAGATGTTCTGCATGACTGGGACGATGTCCACAACGAAGACTTCTGCTCATGGCGTGGCATCTTCTGTGACAATTCTAGCTTCACCGTGATTTCTCTGTATGTTTCTTCTCCTTTGGAGTTTGATTAGTTGCTTAAGTTATATTAATTACTCTGATTGGCTGCAATTTTTTTTAATCTATATGTAGTGTTAACTATTACCTGAAGTATTATAAATTGAAGTGCTTTGTCTGTTTTTTTTCCTGAAGGAACTTGTCGAGCTTGTTACTGGGCGGGGAAATATCACCAGCCATTGGTGATTTAAGAAACTTGCAATCCCTGTACGTATGTTTATCTTAATGTTCATGGTGATGTTACTTAGTTTGCATAAGTATTCGATCTGAATTCTATGTTACAATCACAGAGACCTGCAGGGGAACAAATTATCCGGTCAAATACCAGATGAAATTGGGAACTGTGCTGATCTTACCCATCTGTACGTGCTTTCTAGTACTTTGGCTTGTTTGCATGTTGCCCTTCTCTAATTCAATTAATTGTTTTACCTATGTTATAACTTCTGATACCATTACTTATGTCATGAAATTGTAGGGATTTGTCTGACAATCAGCTATATGGTGATATACCTTTCTCCATATCAAAGCTGAAGCAGCTTGAGTTTTTGTAAGTTTTAAAACAGTATATTATTTTGAAGTTTGTCTTGTTTCACGTGGATGGGAGAGTTTTATGTTTTGTTGGCCAATGCAGGAATTTGAAGAGGAATCAGTTGACTGGTCCTATCCCCACAACTTTATCCCAAATCCCAAACCTGAAAACCCTGTAAGTTCATTTAAGTGTAAATTTTTATGAGCTTGGGGTTATGCCATGTATTTCAATCAAATTCAAATGTGCATTAATCTTGGTGGTAATCTTTCTTTGGATATTTCTGATTTTCTGCATGTCATCTTCCATTGCAAGTCCTTTTATTCGTGAATGCATTCTAATAATTGCATTCTCTCATTTGCAGCGATCTTGCACAAAACAAGCTCATTGGAGAGATACCTAGACTACTCTATTGGAATGAAGTCTTGCAGTACCTGTGTGTATTCTCCTTTCTTTGTATAATTTTCATTTACGGATGGATGTTTCCTGGTTTTTGCACTAATCTCCAAACGGTTAATTTTGGTTATGCAATGGTATAGTGGATTGCGAGGGAACATGTTGACTGGAACTTTGTCCCCTGATATCTGTCAATTAACTGGTCTGTGGTACTTGTAAGTGCCCCTTTGCATACACCTGAGGCTTCTCTTTGTTGTATCTTTTGTTCTTCCTTTTGGTTTTTAAGTTTTGACCTTTCTTATTCTTTATTATTTTCTTTGACTTCCCAGTGATGTAAGAGGCAATAACTTGACTGGAACTATACCTGACAGCATTGGGAACTGTACAAGTTTTGAAATCTTGTATGTAAATTTTCTGTTGTTTTCAATGTCTGTATTTCTTTTCTATAGTTTTGCAGTGTGACTCTATGTTATCATTGAATTTTCAGGGACATCTCATATAATCAGATTTCTGGAGAGATTCCCTATAATATTGGATTTCTTCAAGTGGCTACATTGTGAGTATTCTGGCTAAGGAATTATTGTAGTTATTAGCATAGATATGATAACTTGATTTGTATTTTCTGTCTCTTAATGATTAACCCCGATACTGAGGGGATTATTTCCATCATCATTATCATGTT
Organism: Arachis hypogaea; assembly: GCF_003086295.3. Taxonomy (NCBI): domain Eukaryota; kingdom Viridiplantae; phylum Streptophyta; class Magnoliopsida; order Fabales; family Fabaceae; genus Arachis; species Arachis hypogaea. The sequence continues at coordinate 110,274,056 of NC_092044.1, forward strand.
ATGACTATCTTTCTAGGTCACTTCAAGGAAATAGACTAACTGGGAAGATTCCAGAAGTAATTGGTTTAATGCAAGCCCTAGCAATTCTGTAAGAAAAGATAATCATACATCATGTCTGTTAGGTCCAAAATATCTTTCATTTACTGTTGGTATGGATATTAAAACTGCACTAATGATTTTGCAGGGATTTGAGTGAGAATGAATTAGTAGGCCCTATCCCTCCAATACTAGGCAATTTGTCCTTCACTGGCAAGCTGTAAGTGTAATTTCACATTGATTGAAATTGCTTCACTATTTGTTCTTGTCTGAGCACGTTGATTATACAGGTATCTTCATGGAAACAAGCTTACTGGTCCAATACCTGCAGAACTTGGCAACATGTCGAAATTGAGCTACTTGTGAGTCTGTTTCTTATTGTATCATCTTGGTCCTCTTTTCACTGCATGTAATTATTTAAAACTAATTTGTTATTGTAGGCAATTAAATGACAATCAACTGATGGGTAGAATTCCTAATGAGATTGGAAAACTTGAACACCTTTTTGAATTGTGAGTATGTTCATTCTTATTTAAAAAAAAAATCTAGAATCACTTCTTTAGGTGCCAGTTGTATTAAGTTCCTCCTGTTTCTTATGTTCAGGAATCTTGCCAACAACCATCTTGTAGGGTCTATTCCGCATAATATAAGCTCTTGTACTGCATTGAATCAGTTGTAAGATATCTGCACGCTGCCAATGAGCCGAGGGACTTTGAAAAACAGAATCTTCTTTTGTTTGAATATAACTTATACTGGGTCTTGTGTTTTCATTTGTTTATCTTATGTAGTAATGTTCATGGAAATCAGTTAAGCGGCTCCATCCCACTTAGCTTCCGCAGCCTTGAGAGTTTGACCTACCTGTATGTCATGGAAAAAACAACTCTTTTCACTTTATATAGAGTTTATGTAAAATGTTTTTCTTATTTTGTGTCGAGAGTGAAATTATTTAATTTCCAGCAATCTCTCTGCTAACAATTTCAAAGGGAGCATTCCTACCGAGCTGGGACACATCATAAATCTTGATACTCTGTAAGTTTCATGTAGCCCTTCCCTCCCCTCATGAATTGTATATCATATGCTGAAAATTAAATATTGAATAATTATTAATCTATTGTTTCAGGGATCTGTCTAGCAATTATTTTTCTGGGCATGTACCAGCATCTGTGGGTTATCTAGAGCACCTTTTGACACTGTAAGATTGAAACTACCAAAAACATTTAGTTTTAAACTTTTGGGGTTTCTTTGACTAAGTTCTGCATAATATTTGCATTTTGTAAAATGTAAATGCAGGAACCTGAGTCATAATCAACTTTATGGACCCTTGCCTGGCGAATTTGGCAATCTAAGAAGCATACAAATCATGTATCTTGCTGCCTTCTCACAAGCTTAACATTTTAATGACCAGTTCACATTGTTTAGTTTGTTATATTAATTATTTATTTTTGTTACCCCTAGTGATATGTCCTCCAACAATTTATCGGGTAGCATTCCCCCAGAGTTTGGCCAACTGCAGAACCTTATGTCTCTGTACGTTTTCCTGTCAACTGCTCTTTTGTGTGTGTTAGCGTATTTTTTCTCTTTTCTTTTTTTCTTGATATGTTGTTTATAGCATGTTCCTTATTCTGCCTTTGCTGAAACTGAATTGTAGGATTTTGAATAACAACAACTTGCATGGGAAGATTCCTGATCAGCTTAGTAATTGTTTCAGTCTTACCTCTTTGTGAGTATACCTGTTGGCTCCATGAATTTCCTATTTGTTCATTTTTCAACCCAAGTTTCTTAAGTGTGACTTGTACATGCTTTAGGAACTTATCCTATAATAACTTTTCTGGAGTTATTCCTGCTATGAAGAACTTTTCACGGTTTTCAGCTGAAAGGTATTGTAAATAACCCTAGATATTTTATTTCGTGCCAAATTTTATGCTAGATTCATTGTCTTTGATGTTACATATTGCAGCTTCCTTGGAAATCCTTTATTATGTGGGGATTGGTTAGGATCAATATGTCGTCCTCATATTGCAAAATCCAGAGGTATGCAGTGTTTTGTATTTATTTTTAATTTAATGGTCCTTGTTTCTTACCCGTTTATTTGTACAGTGTTTCTATCAAGAATTGCAGTTATATGTCTTGCTCTGGGTTTAATCACATTGTTGGCCATGGTAACTGTTGCTATCCGTAAATCAAGCCAATCGAAGCAATTGGTGAAAGGTTCCGGTAGAATTGGTCAAGGTATGGTGAACTTCATAAATGACATGTTAGTAACTTTGTTGTCCTTAATTCTTCTTACTTGTTTGTTTTTCCAATATTACTTATCAGGGCCACCGAAACTTGTTATTCTTCATATGGATATGGCTATCCACACCTTAGATGATATAATGAGAAGTACGGAGAATCTCAGTGAGAAATATGCTATAGGGTACGGTGCTTCTAGTACTGTATACAAGTGTGCTTTGAAGAATTCCCGACCAATTGCAGTTAAGCGATTGTACAACCAGCATCCACATAACCTGCAGGAATTTGAGACAGAACTTGAAACAATTGGCAGCATTAGGCACAGGAATCTTGTCACGTTGCATGGTTATGCACTAACACCCTATGGGAATCTCCTGTTCTATGATTATATGGCCAATGGCTCTTTGTGGGATCTTCTTCACGGTATATTTCAGTGACTAATGTTTTCATGTTAAGTTTTATGTTCACACAATATTTTAGTGACGTGTTGATTTGTTTTCTGCACTCAAATTGTCAGGTCCACTGAAGGTGAAACTTGATTGGGAGACACGCTTGAGAATTGCAGTTGGAGCTGCCGAAGGCCTTGCGTATCTCCATCATGACTGCAACCCTCGAATTGTTCACAGGGACATTAAGTCTTCGAACATCCTACTTGATGAGAACTTTGAGGCACACCTTTCGGACTTCGGAACTGCCAAATCCATCTCAAGTGCAAGAACACACACCTCAACCTATGTTCTTGGAACAATAGGCTATATTGACCCTGAATATGCCCGGACATCAAGGCTTAATGAAAAATCAGATGTTTATAGCTTTGGCATTGTTCTACTTGAGTTGCTTACTGGAAAGAAAGCAGTGGATAACGAGTCTAACTTGCACCAACTGGTATGTGTCCCTGCATCATTCAAATATCTTCTCTTTTTAATAGTATTTACGCCAACCTATCCTGTTCCTTAGATATTGTCCAAGGCAGATAACAACACTGTAATGGAGGCTGTCGATCCTGAGGTTTCCATTACCTGCATTGATTTGGCTCATGTCAAGAAGACCTTTCAGCTTGCACTGCTTTGCACGAAACGAAACCCTTCCGAAAGGCCTACTATGCACGAAGTTGCCAGGGTTCTGGTCTCACTACTCCCAGCCCCTCCAAGCAAGATGCGCTCTGGCCCTGCCAAGAATGTGGACTATGCACAGTTCTTGATTGGGAAGGGACAACAGCAATCAAAAGTGGAAGGGCTTCAACTGCAGCAGGATAACAATTCATCGAATGCTCAATGGTTTGTGCGCTTTGGGGATGCAATTTCCAAGAACACTCTCTAGACTCTTCGTAGCTATGTATTCACAGTTCTTGACGGACAAAAGTTGGTGAATTGTGGTTGAAAGAAAACCTTAGCTTTTTGGGGGGTTTAGATATCTGTTTATAAACCTTAACAAATAGATATTGACCATATGGATTACTATTTAAAGACCATATCTTTGAGAAGAATTTCTTTAGGTCATACAGTAGTTGAGCATGTAAATTTATAGCTCGCACCTTTTGAATGCTTTGAAAATCCCAAGGTTTGTTTGAAGTAACCTTAACTGTCAATTAATGTTCTATCTTGTTGGTAGAAATATATCTTTTAATGGCTAATTGTGTTCTGTTTCGAGTTACATGTCTGAGTCTGGCCATGGTGTTATTCTCTAAGTCTCTTTATGACATGTTGCCGGCATCAAATTCGCTTCAATGAGTTGTCAGTAATCGACCAATTCTCACGGAAGTTTCTAGTTATCAAAGGATTGAACAAACATCTGAAAACTATGATGTTAACTGGTGCAAAGGTTTTGTATAGTTTAGTTGGTGTTTGGAGAAATCGCACATTCGTGGTAACAATGAACAATCAAATAAAACTGTAGTATAAAGGAATGAATTTAAGAGATAAGAAAACATAAGACCAAGTGTGTTATATGTTCTGCTCAGCTTAATATCTGATATGTAGGTCAATAGTCTATAATGATATTAACTTTATTTTTCAAGGGGGAGAGGTCACCATAGGAGCTTGCTTCTAGGCCTGGCCCGCCCTACCAATTTGGTTTAATGTTTTATTTCTTAGTTAAAATTGTAATAAAGTGGTTGTTCAAGTTAATTGTTCGACACTCCACACTCCACAAACTGAAACCCAAAACGTGTATTTAAGTATTAAAATAGAAATTATATTGTGAGCTTTGGCTCTATTATCATCGTCGCCTGCCTTGCCTTGACTAGTTTCATTCTCGGCAAGTAGCTTCTCTTGAATAGTCCCTCAACTATGTTGAAGCATCCAAAATCTTCCTTTCTTCTCATTTCCTGCACAAATATCATTATCATCAAAGCATTAGTTTAGAAAGCAAAACTGATAGAAAGAAAGGTTTGTACTATACTAATACCTTAGGTGGATTATGATCCCAGTTCATGTGAAGTGCTTTCCTTCTGCAGCTTCTTCTTCTACTCATCATGATTAGTTCTCCAAGTGTTGGCACCTTCCTCATCATCATCTGACTGCCATTAGTACACTCTCCATCATCAACATCTTCTTCTGCCTTTACTTCTGCTGGTTGAGTTGAAAACAGTAAGTTCTCATCCCTTTCAAGAAAGCCTGATTTTGGTGGATACAATGGAAATAGGCATTCTAAGAAAGTGGCACCAGTTGGACTTGACCTTCCTGTTTCATAGCTGCTTGTGCAACTCTCTGTCTCTGAGCAAGTTGCCCACAATGTGGTTTCAACTTCAGGTTCAACCAATGACTTTTCCTCCATTGATTCATCAATGTCAAACCTAAATGTTTCAAGCTCCATGCCAGTAATAGCTTCACTACTCTCATCATTGGAAACAATGTTATCCAGTGAAGAAGAATAAAGTGAGAAATTAGGTAGTGGAATTCCAGGTTTTTCTTCCCAAAGAAAGGGAACTGAGGCTATTAGTTTGAGTGGAGGTTCAGGACAAGGAAACTGGCTGCTACATGAACACAACTCTGGCTTCCAATCTTTCTTAGCAATGCCTGGCCTTACTTCCCATAGAAATGGAACACAAGGTGGCTCTCTAACATGTCTCTTCCTCCCTATTTCATTCATTGTTATCACATTGCCATGTAGTGCTTCTTCACAAGTCCATCTTATAGTGATTCTGCCTGTGAATTGTTGTGGTTGTCCACCAAATTCAGTTATAACTGTACCATATTATTGTTGTCATCCTTGAGACATTAGGCATACCTGCTTCTCCATCCTCACTTGTTATCATGGAGCAAAGTACACTTCTAATATGGTCTTTTTATATGTAGATATATATATACAAGGTACTGCGGGGACCCACAAAAAATCAGTCCAATTTAATCATGTCTTTTTAGACTATAGTTGTTGAAGCAAAATATATTTGTATAACAATTTTCAACCATACATTCAACATCTCAAGAGAAAGAATGGGCCAATGGATCAATGACTTTGTGCCGATTGTTACAATGATTTTGCAAAGGAATGTTTTAACACTGAGCAACTTTATGTATCACATTATCATCAGTTAACAGTTATCACTAATCATTGTGGGACCTTGATACAGTAATTTCTGCCAAGCATCACACCGTACACTTCTTGGAAATTTCTCACACACCACTTGATCAATTCTCTTTGCCGGATTCTCTGATTGCTATGGTCTACTTGAATGGGTGATGGAAATCTCAACCTATAATTATTAGACAGAAATAATGTTAGTTATGTATTATTTTCCTTTGGCATATAAGAATTGGACTCTAACATAGATTTCATGTGACTTAATAATTAAGATTGTCTTTTCTTGACTATTGTTGTGCAATGCCAGCCATAGCTATTAGCTACTACATTCTCCTCCTACACACACAAACACAACTCTTTTCATGATCCTTTAATAGTTCATTGGAGGGTTTTAGCTCATTTTTGTTCATGATAATGTGGGACACTGATTCTAATTCTAACATTTCGATATCGTTTATACTTGCCTTTTTTAACTTTTTTATTTTTAAGGTAGAGTCTCTATCAATACTCTAAACACTATCCAAAATCAATATATCAAACAGTATATGTAACTCTTTGCGATAACTACTTAGTATCCATTATCCGCATAATAATAGTCTAAATACTCTTGTCAAATTCGTGAGCCTTATGCTGTTGGATTTTCACATGTAATAGGTTTCCAAGAATTTTTCCTCGGAAATAAAAAATCCCATTTTTCTCAAAATTGTGTGGATTATATCAAGTGTGACGACTATGACAAATGTTTCTCCTTTCTAAATTTATAGAAACCATAGGTTGCTGCATGGCAACTCAATAACAATCATAAAACTCCCAAACCAAATCCATAGCACAAGCACAATATGTTACAGAGGGGTTGACATGCACAATGGCACACACCGAGTGCAAGAGGCAACACTAGATGCCATAATTACAGAGGGGGGCAAATTATGTCACAATGCCTTCTCCCTAAAGTTTTCAACTTTTTATTATTAGTCATAGTGACCTGTGTTGGAATCTAGATCTTGACAGAAGAATAATAAGCTTACGGTTTCTCCCAATCAAATATACAGCAGAACAACAACACACCTAAGCTGGAACAGCTTCCGGCATTGTGCCGTTGCCGGAGAGTACTAAGCTGTCGTAATAGTCAACTAGCACCTTCCAGCCACCGGGGCACATAAATCCATCAGGAGGACTTTCCTTGTTCCTCGCCAACGTGCGCATCTGTACGGAGCAAAATAACCTTGTTTAGGATGTATGGTTTAAGGTACTACAAATATAAACAAAACATGGCCACTATCCTAGACAAATAGGTCATGTTCTAGTAATTATACCTTGGTGCCTGATATGAAGAGGAAGTCTTGAGGCCTTGAAGGGTCAAAGAATGCCATTCGGCCCTGAGTCTTGTCATATGCAGCAACCTGCAAACAATGGGAACGATCATTACTTGTATCAAGGAAGCATAAGTACACAAAAATGTACAACTTCGTTCTTCAATTACCCTGAAAGGAAGAATGTTTAGACGCTCTAGTCCGGGTGCCATGCTCAGTACTTTCTTCCCATGGTCAGCATCATACAGGTCTCTTTTCTCAACTGGGTGGCTCATGCCTGCAGGGTCCCGACCAACAATGTAGAAGTTAGCTCCTGCATTGATCCTAGCCTTTGCATGCCATTGTACCTCAGTCGGTCCGGCATAGTGCATTGGGGATGGAAATATGGATACCACTGTTGTCTCTGGATCAAGAACACCATCCTCAAGCACCTATATGAAAAAGACCAAAAGCAACACAAGTGAATTTTTGCTGTTCAGAGGAGCAGACAGGCATATTTAGAATCAACATATCGTCACACAGGAAACGTCATCTTAACATACATCTGTATAGTAAAATTATTCATATTAATAACTTACCTTCTCATGTTGTTTCATTCTCCATTCAAGTGGAACATCATCTGCTTTGGTGTAACCTCCCAATGGATGAAGCAAGAGAATAGGATTCTTGTATCCCATATCAAGAAGCCGCTTTCGGGTATCGGTCATCAGCAGAGCATGTCCATTGTGGACAGGATTCCGGAGTTGGAATGCAAACACGGCGTCTGCATTGCGCTTTGCAAACTCGTTGCGCAGTTCAGAAGGGGACAGGCGAAAATGATCAAGCCCGTCATTGTACTTGACAGGTTCTATAACCTCAAGGTCACCACCAATCAGCCAATTTCCAGCATTGGTAATAGTTTGTTCAACATAAGGTAAGCCAGGGGCAGTGGTTCCCCAAGTTCGCGCAATCCTCTCTTCTTTAGGGTGCTTATAAATTTCAATACTGAAATAACAAAACAATGCTATAAGCCATAGCAGAGAGAGTAAAGGCAACTAAAAGAGAGGGAAAAAAAAGATAGTACAATTATCATGCGAAGATAAAGAGTTGGTTTCAATAAAATCAACTAGTAACTGCAAGTTTATCTCCTTTATTGATAGTGACAAATACTAGTTATCATTTCCGTTTTGGTACTACATAAATACTGGCATTCCTATTATGCACCAATAATACAGAGCTGAACATGTTCCACTACAAAATCTGTTGTTATGAGAGGATAATTATGTATAACAAAAACTTTAAAAGAGACGAAAAGAAGAGAAAGCAACAATATAAGTGGAAACCATCTCAAAATCCACCACGGCATTGTATTAGTGGTTGACTAACCAACCACCGATTAGAAGAAAAATACAAATTGGAAAAAATAACTAAAGAAAGATCCAAAACCTGAAAATGACTCAATAACCACAATCATAGAGGCCCCCAATTGCCGAACTCTACCCCTAAGGTCCTCCTATTCCAATTTCAGCTCTCAATAATTGACTATCTAAACTTCATACATGCCTCAAGAAACTAAACAATCCTGCATACGTGAAAACACCACAAAACTATTCCTTTCTTGTGAACCTCTAAATAAAAAAACAAAAGAAATAGAAAATATTAAATCCCCCACCCAAAAAAGTAAAAAAAAATAAAAATTTTAATGTACTCCCCTCCTTTCCAATCCGATACATGAAATAACGGTAAAGGTACGAGGTTACACATAGTAAGAAGAAAAACACGCAGCACAAAGCATAAAAAAGTGCCTAATTGAACTTAAAAACAAAAGAGAGAGGAAAACAGAGGTATAAAGTTATGTAGCAAAACTCACTCATTGAGAATGGCGACAGGGTTGCCACTGGAATCAAAAAGCGCGACTCTTTTTGAATCCCCGATTCGTTGCTTCTGCTCATCATCAATGGCAAGCACGATCGGCACGGACATGTTCACCGCCGACCCGTCATCGAGTCGGAGCGAGTTAAAATGAAGCGTTTGGAGGAACTCGTTCTCTCTCATGAACCCTCGAAGTGGGCTCGCCCAACCTTCGCTGAGCACGTGGACCCATTCGATGTCGATTCTTGAGAGCTTCACCCTCGGGAGCTGAAAGGCCTCTCCTTTCTTCAAATCCCTCGCCGAATGATCCACCACCAGCTCCACCAGCTTCCCTCCGTCGGGTTCGATCAACCCGCTCGAAACTCGGAGCCCCGGATGGATTCTCGACCTGGCTCCGACAAAGACGTTGACTTTCAAGGGTGGCGCAAAACGGGTCTCAAACGATTTGGTCAGAGAATGAGAGGGGAAGGAGGTTTTCACGAAGAAGGTAGCCATGGACGCCATTGAAGCAGCGCACCAAGGCTCTGTTTATTGTTTTGTTATTTCTCTTGGATTTGTGACTGTGTTTTATAATAAGGGAAAAGTTAGTGGAGGAATAGGGGCAAAAGGGTCAATCTAGGATGCTAAAATATGTGCACTTGAATTGAAGCTGGTCTTGTGTTGATCGTGCTGTGCAAAGAGGTTTTTCATGTTTTTTTGATATATATAGGGTGTCAATTTGAGAGGGACTGTTTCAGGGGGATGAACCTGGACACTCTTTTTCACTTAACCCTTTCCCCCTCATGTTTATTATTTATTGGTGCTTGCCCGTTTTTGTTTTGCTAATGCTATTTGTGTATTAATTAATTTAATTGATTGATTGATTAAGTACCGCTTTTTATTACAGCCTTGGTATATCTGTGCATTGCTGACAAGGTTGTTCATTACCACATTGCTTGTTAAATATCTTTTCTTCCATTATTGTCATTACTTATCATTTATTTTGTTTGGAAGCGTTAACTTTTTAATAATTTATTCATACTTTTAGAATATAGAATCAAATGTTTATTACAATTTTATTCTTATAATAAAGTGTTATTGTCTTTATCGTTTTGATGAAACATGAGTCTATTATTATTATTATTATTATTATTATTATTATTATTAAAAAGAGTGGCGTTCGGGTTTTGAGGTTGAACTAATCTCAAGAAGTACATTTTACCGCAGTGAGGCGTGAAGCCTCCTCACAGCTTCCATTCACTAGAGAAAGTAGAGAGAAGAAGAAAACAATTAGCAAAAAAGTAATGGTGCACAATAATCAAAGTGTTGGGCCAAACGTAGAGACTTCCAGGAATAATCGAGCAATAAAACATAAGATGACAAGATATTATATTCAACTTAAAATTTTAAATTAGTAAATTAATAGATCTCTCATCTTATAAATTTTTTATTTTTTTATTTTTTTATTTTTTTTGATATAGAATTAACTTCATACACTTCTCAGTCTTCACACTTGTAACATTAACATAAAGTGGCATATCAATTATTTTTAACAAAAAACAAATCAAATAGTAATGTTAAAAAATTCACAATTTTATAGCTAATATTGGAAAGATTAAAAAAATATATTGATGGTATAATATAATGGTAAATACTACGGTGTCTAATACTTTATATTTAAATTATTAAAAGAGGTAAATAAATTATATTTAATAAATTTTATATGATTTGTTTTTTATTTTAAATATTTTATCTTTTACTTTAAAAGAGAAGTTAGACAATTTAGGCACTCTAACAAAGACACTATAGAATTCACCTAATATAGTTATGGATAGAGAGCAAAAAAAAGTCAAAGTACTTGGATTCGCCTACCCCTACAGTAGTGAAGACATCAATTTTGAAAACTTTTTATATGCTATAGTGATTAATAGTACAACTACTACTCTTATATGCTTTCCTCATCATACCAATAATTCTTGTAATAGTACAACATAAACGCCTTTTTTTAGTATATTCACTTAACAATAATCCGAATAAATTTCTCCGAGTCATTGATTCTGTCCTTTTATTTCTTTAAATCATATTTGTATTATTTTCTTATATATTTCTTTATTTATCATTTTTAATATAAAAATACATATTCTTTTTTATTTTGGTCAATTCAGAAACCAGAGAACCATCCATTAAGAAAAATTGGTGGTGGTAGTGCTACTGCATGCCTCCATCACTTCTCACAAATCACAATTCGAAATAAAAGCACACCATATCAATTATCATGCTTGAAAAATAAAGTATTAAAAAAATGTGGAAGTAGTTTCATGTCATTCATGACCACATATGAGTGATGATGGCTAATTAATTGGATACGGCCTCTGTATCTAACTACCTTAAAAATCTACAAATAATCTTCTCTAATCTCTATTTCATTACAAACTCAAACCAAAAAGCCGTGACTTAGTTGACCATTGTTGCTCTTGAAGTTATTACCATGAATCTTCGTGATTTGAAGTAGAAGATTCAAAAAGTACAAGAAACATTGTATGATTTGTGGGACAGAGTCAGAGTCAGAGACATACCACACACTTAAAGAAAGAAAAAAGTGACCTCATTCATTTGCTCAGCAAGTCAGCCAACACAAGTTTGGTCAAATGAAAAAGTGAACCTTTCCTCTTTCACGTCCCTATGCATGCATTCCTCTCTTTTCATTTCCAACTCTTTCTTTGCAAAACAAACACTTCCACTTTTCTCCACCATTCTACGCAGCTTCGGATATCCCTTTTATTTTTCTATTTTTTGATAAACAAATTAAATATAACTAAATTAAATGATAGTTTCAAGCTAAGGAGGAGTTAAGTTTGATTCATGTAAAAACACAGTTTGATTATAAAAGAGTTAGAATCTCAAATGAATTAGCAATGTATTAAGAAGAGGAGTGCTAGGGCCAGCAATTTTTGTGTTTTATAATTATCAATTGGTCTTCAATAATATTTTTAATGGTGTGAAATTACATTCAATAATAGAATATCACTCAATTTTCTTTTGATAGTTAAGTACTGACCACAAAACACAAAAATTGTTGGTCCTAGATTTTTTCTTTTAAAATACTTAAATATAATTACTCTCAACCTCATCAATTATGAAGATGTTACACACCCCAAGGAAAGCAATGACACACGTAAAGGAAATTAAGGTCCCAAATTGTCGCAAATTATTAAATTACTATTTGTATCTACGAAAGATACAAAACACTGATAAATGTATTCATATAAAAATAAAACGACAATTGTATCCAAAGAAAATAGCTTCTGTATGTTAAGAATATCCTAATGAACTAATTGTGTAATCAATGTCCGGGTACTCTTGACACATGAAAGTCTGTGGTTATAATTGTTGTTTTATTCTTATATGAATACATTTTTCAGTATCTGTATCTTTTATAGATACAAATGATAATTAATTTTTTTATATGAGACAAAAATAGTGTTCTTCATGATCATAGGTTATAAAAGTAATAATCTCAAATATAGTACTGTTTAATTTAAAATGTAAAAATTAAATCTTTTGATTTCTTGGGGAGCAAAATTCAGATCCTAAGATTTGAGAATTTCAAAAAAAATTACAACAAACAAAACAGACATTTTAATTTAATATTAAAAAATTTTCAAAAATCTCCTTGCAAAATCATTGGATTTACCAATTACACATTCTCATAAAAAATAAATACATACAAAGCCAATAAAATTGGATTGCACACACTCTTCATCTATAATAAAAAAATTAGTCCCAAATTATAGAGTTTATTTTATTTTTTAAGATTAGATAGCAATTTCCACTTAAATAGAAGTTTAGAATAAAATTATATTTAGGAAATTTTAACATTTTTAAAGACATTTATGAAAATGACTTTAATTTGATATCAACAGTGGAAATTAAACTGTAGTCCTTATATAATTTAGTTATAAATTCCTTCCCCTAATAAAAATGATGAGGGATTTAGCTATGTCATTCTAGCTAGGTGTAGGAAATTATCTCCAATGAAGAAGCAAAAGAAGAGAGAGAAAATTATTGGTACTTAAATACATAATTAGAGGACGTTGATAATGCTTATCTGACAAGCATACCAACAAAAGCAGGCAGGTTGCATCTTTTCTTCTCATGGTGTGTCAAGTTGATATTTACCAGCACAATAATTTAATGGCGCCACTTGTATATTTAAATTAAAACAAAAATATCAAGGTAGTGCATTGGGGAATCTGTTGTCATATGTTATGGACTACATAAACGTGGATAGATTATGATTTGTGTCAAAATATATCCCAAAAATTATATATGGATCGCTATTCTATTCAATCTAAATAAAAAGCGACTATTCCTATAAAAATTATATATGGATCTTCCAAAAATTTTTATGGTATGCATAACAAAAGTTTTATACTATGCATCAATATTTTTGTGAAGTCTATCAAAATTTATGTGTTATATATATTTTATTAGTTGGGTATTAATATTTTGAGTATATGATCTTTAAAAAAATTATATGTTAGACATTAAAATTTATATATTATATATGTATTTTGTTGATTAAATATCAATATCTGAATATAATTTTTAAAATTTTTTATATTATATATTAAAATTTATGTACTTTAGGTTTTTGAATATATATTAAAAAAAGATAAAGACAAGGAAAACAATAATGATGATAATAAAAAAGAATAAAAACAGATAAAAAATTAAACAACAACAATAAAAAATGGCAAAAACCAATAATAAAGACGATGATAGCAACAGCAACAATAATAAAATGTTGAAGAGAGAAACGCAGGAAAAAAAAAAAAGAAAAAAATAATACGGACGACAGACAACAAAAAAGAAAAAGCACAATACTTTAGTTGAAAACTTAATTTAAAAAATATTTGAATACCTAATTGCATTGTTTCATTATTTCTAGATTATGAAGGAGTTAATAACTTTACGTTGAATTATGAAGGATTCATTCGATGATGCAAGGATATAAGAATTTTTTTTGTGACTTTTGGATGCTGCATCTATCTCCGACAATATTTGAGATTATCTAGTGTTTTGATTAGTGTTTTTTTTAGGAGTTCAAAACAGTACTTTTTTCAATTCCTTTTAAAAACTTTTGCCACCTACTAGTTATTGATTAATTGCTGATAAAACAAAATTTAGTTCCTTGGTAATAAATCCGCACAAAGTATGCATCTTACCTATCGTACAAATAACTATTTTTTTTCAGTCACCAATAGATTATACCTAAAATATTATACGAGTATATTCTTTTCTTCTAGTGCCGGTGTCATACTTTCCATTTTATAAAAAATTTTGGGCCTCTACATTTTTCTTATCTTGAATAGCCAGTCTGTCCTGATCGTCTCTGATTTATAACACTTAAGTTTTGGGCTTATTTGGACCTGGAAAATATAGAATAGCCCAAGATAAAAGCAACAAGAACTATGAACATGTAAGCTATTGGGCCCCAAGTAGACCCAAAAAGAATTATTGGTCCGAAAAAACTTTATATAGTTAGGTATTGGGTTTAAGAAGTCTTTCGGAGTTAGGACTGTTTGTTTGTGTAGACCCAAAAAAAATTATTGTTTGTATTTTTTATTTTCGGTAGTTTTATTTTTAGGATTTATAGAAAAAGATTGAATTATATTTTGCTGTTGTAAAATTTTAAAAGAATAAATAAGCATTCGTATCCATAAAAGATAAAAACACTAACATATATATCCATACTAAATCAAAACTAAACTTGTATCCACGCAAGATGCTTCTGTGTGACAAAAATACCTTACGTGGCATTCTAATCCTTCAAAGATAGCGTACTTTTGTCACACAGAGAGGATTTTGCATGGGTACAAATTTAGTTTTGATTTAATGTGAGTATATACATCAGTATTTTCATCTTTTATGAGTACAAATGGTCATTTATTCCATTTTAAAACTAAAAATTTATAAAAACGCCCCTTAACATAGTGGCATATTCAAACTTCAAAAAAAGTCATTAGATAGTATCAAACTCAATGATTGCGAAATTAATAAGTTAACTGCTTTATTATAGCATCATGTATCTATTCATTTTTTCTATGATGAATTTTTAATAGAGGAAAAAAGGAAAAAACCTTTAACGTATTACTATTCAGCTTAAATATTAATAAGATTTGTATAATCACTAACAACTAAACCACCATTGTCACCTGACCAATCCATTACCACCATCGATTACAGTAATAATATCGTATGTGTTTGGATTGACGTTTATCAAACTAGAATTTGAATGATACAAAGAGAGAGAATAATGTTATGTTTCTAATATTTGTCCGAAAACACAAACACAGTACTAAACACCGAAGATAGAGTGAGTAGTGAGGGCAGCTTTCACTATGCACCCAGTTTTCATTGGTCCCATCGCCAACTACAACCTTTTGTCATGTCCAATGAAAGTATAAAGTGGGAGCTAAAACCACTACAAAAAAGTTCCCTGCACTTGTAATGAAAATGATCTTACCTTGCCACTTTTCTAAATCTTCTTTATGTTTCTCCTTTATCTTTTGATAACCACACCTTTTCATGATCTTTAATTTCTTCCCTTCAATAAATCAAAACAAAATGGCAAAATTATCTCTTTAATTTTGATTATCTATCTCGAAATTCGTTATTGTAATTTGAATAATTGAGTGTGTGAAAGTACATATATATAAGATCTTATATTAACATTCGTCCCCTATAATTAGGTACACTGCATGCTATAGTCCCTTGGCCCTTGCTAAGATAGTAGCTACTGTACGGAATGATGCATGGAAGATGGCCATGCCCATGGCCCCACATAAAAAGATTCATTAGCCCATGGTCTTTTGGACTCATGTGGGGCCCAAATAATAAGACACCTAAAAGACAAATCTCCCTCTATCATTTACGGACAAAATTGTCCTTGCCTTTTTTTTTTTTGCAGCAAACCATTTTTGAACTTTTTTATTTTTAATATTGAAGTGGCAGTGATGTTTTTTTTAAAATGTGGATTAATTAGAGAAGTAGAAATTAGACTGTTCGATTTATTAGAAGTATAGAAATCAGATTGTTCGATTTTTAGAGGCACACAAATCAGATCGTTTGATTTGTGTTTAAAAAATTTTTAAAATTTGAAGTATGTAAATCGGACCCTCTGATTCGTGTACTTTCTACGATTTTAAAAAAATTAAAAATTACAATGTTAAGATATATCACCAGTTCTACTTTCATAACAAAAAAATTAGCCACCATTTTTTTTTATCTTTTAATTTAAAGATTATTTTATGTTGTGAAAAGTAAATAAGGCATGGGGTTGTAGGGTAGCCAATAATTAGATGAATAATAATAATATGATGATGAATAATCAATAAAAACAAAACAAAGGGGATGGGTGTGTGAGATTTGAGAAAAGGATATAATAAAAGTGAAAGCAAAGGAAAGTACTTTGGCGTTGGCTTTTGTGGTTTTAATTTTCTTTTTCTGAACGTATATTTGCTTTTAAATGAATGATGAAAGTTGTGTGGTGCCTTCTGATACCGACATAAGCTGTGTATTGGGCTCAAAGGTTACGTTGGAAGCCATACACATGCTATTCCTTTCTCTGCCTCCTTCACAGTTCTGTAGTTTGTGTCTATATATTTATTTACATTTTTTACTTAAATAATTCGTCACTAGAATAGTCCGACACGATATAAGAACAAAATTATAAAATATTAAATATATTTTTATATATAATGACTAGTTAGAAACTAATTTTTTTATGTAATATAATATAATTGAATTTTATATGTTATATATATACTCTGTTTCAATTATAATTTTTATTATGATTTTTTAGGCTCATATTTACTTAGTACAAACTTAATTACATCATTGTCTCGCACTAATAACCGATTCAATTCTGTTAGGGAGTTAATGGAGTATTTATACAATGTATATAATGGATTATTTATTTGGCTCAATATGAATTAAAAAATGAACATTCAGGATAAAATATTACTAATTTCTCAAACACAGTATACTCATACTATCTAACAGATACTTTATTAGTTCCGTATACTTTTTCTAACCGATAATAACAGCCTCATCCGTTATAATAATATAGGAAGGAAACACAATATAGCTAAATTGACTATAACTTGGTTTTGGGCCAATTTGTTTGATAAAAAAATAATTAGAGAATATCATAAGCCCAATTATATGATGTATGTCCTCTCAAAATTTGTGTCTTCTATGTCTTACAACGAATGTATGCGAGTTCGAAATTTAGCTGAAATTATGGGTTAATTTTTTTATATATTGAAAAAATTTGGGTGTAATACTTAATCATTGGATTTTATGGTATTTTTCGAAATTGTGGAAATAGTACAATACAAGGGGACGTATTGTCAATACAAGGAGGACGTATTGTACTATTCCCACAATTTCGAAAAATACCATAAAATCTAATGATTAAGTATTACACCAAGATTATACCAATATGTAAAAAAAAAAAAATCGAAATTATGTAGTGGATATATAGAATGAGTTTATAATATTTAAGATTAGAGATGGTCTAATTTATTTGTTAGAAGTTAAAACATGATCACATTATTATCAGACATGGACATATACCACACAAGGGAGGGACAAGGTTTTGGACAACTTCTGCAGTTCTATCGATTGTATGAGGAAAACGAAGAATTATGTTGCTCCTCTCCTCTCTTGTCAACTCAAACTGATGCATGCATAACCAACTCTGTTAAAGTCTTTCATTGTCTTTGCTTTCATGTTTGCTGGCTACAGGACACCGAGTTTGACAACTTTCATAGCCTCAGCTCATGCATTATTATTTCTGCATACCTCTTAGTTTGTTAAATAATATACAATCAATCTTTTCATTTTAATTTTATCTTTCAAACTCAGTTTTACACTTTATACACGTGAAGCTTATATGGTGACCGTGGCTAAAGGTGAATTTATGCTTGCTCCAATGAGCCCAAACTCGTTTTAAGTTATAGTTTAATATCACTTTAATTTTGGTTTAATTACTCGTTCATTTCTTATAATTTTATTGAATTTTCAATTAGGTCCTTATATTATATTAGATTTTGTAATTATATTCTTATTATCAACAATTTAACAAAATATTCAAGTCAAATATTAAATATATTCGTTTTGTTTATAAAATATTCTATTAATTTTATTGTTTTTATCACGACAGAAACTCAATTACAAAATTTGGTATTATATAAAAATTCAATTAAAAAATATAAAATTTAATTAAAAATTTAATAAAATTGTAGAAATCGATATAATAATTATACCTTTAATTTTTAGAGTACAATTTATAAGCGCGGACAATAAAAAATGATTTACCACTATTATTCATTAGGAATAAAAAGATATATAGATGGTTACTTTAATATAACTTTAAATTTGAATTTTGGGCAACGCATATCTCTATATATATTTTTATCCGACAAAGTAGTGCTTAGCCAGGAACTAAATACTACTTTATTAGAGAAAAAAGGTTCACTGTACTGCTTGCCAAATTTGCGATTAAATCATATAAAGGGACCAATTAAATTGCTGTCAAACTTTTCAGAAAAATTAACCTATCCATATAATTTATTATATGCATAGTAATATGCTTTTACTTTCTATCTACTTTAAACCCTGCCGGAATTCATGAAAAGAAGAGATTATGTGGGACACCAAAATAATATTTGTATACATACCAAAATTTTTATTATTTGCATGAGATAAATAAAGCCTTTAGGATATAATTAATATATTCCTTTAGTTTTCTTGATTGCTGGTTCCTTCAAAAGTTTGAAACAGACATGCATTCAGGGAAAGCAAATAACGCCACCTTATTAACTTTATTGGTTTTATTAACTTATGTTTTGAGAAAGCATATTAAAATATTATTAAAATAAAAATATCTAATGTTTCAACTTTTAAAAGGGATGTTTGCGGCCCAATTTTATGGAAATAGAGGCCGTGTGCGTGCTATGCGTCGATATGGATTTGTGGGAAACTAGACAAATATGTGGGACAGTTTTATTGTCAGTGTGATGTAGAGAAATTTGAACCGTGCGTATTTTTTGGATTTAATTTTTGATTAACAAATCGCACGGTCCGATTTGTGTTGTAAGAGAAAAATTTTGCATGGTTCAAATCGGACCCAACGATTTCACTAGTAGGTAATTTCATTGCATATCACATGGTCCGAATTCAAGTTTGAGGAGTTGAAGTGAGGCACGATATACTCGGACCCACCGTTTTTTGGAAGGGGTATATAGAACTCGGATGGTCCGAGTTCGTTTCCTTTTTTTTTAAATTTCCTTCAGTTTAACCTAGTCGGATGGTGCGAGTTCGTTAAGGGTGCTGATATAAAAGAGTGAAAGCGAACTGGTGGGAGCTTAGTTCCGTCTTCCTCGTTCTTGAACGGCTGCTTCTTCTCTTCTTCTATCTGGGATTTTCACTTTTGCTTTTAAAAATCAAGTTGCTAAGGCTAAGCTTATGCTTATTTTTTGTTGAGTGAAAAAAATGAGTGACAGAGTATTACTAAAAATACATTATTTTGGTCAGATTTTATTACAAACGAGTGAAGGAGTAAAATTTATTTGTGAAAACCCACTAGATGTTGTTATTCCTTTTATTATCTCATTTGAAGAACTCAAAGGTGTAATCTGTGAAAAGATTAATTCTGAGAGGGCAAGAAAGATATCCTGTATTCTATACAGATATCCCGTACTGGTATTTGGTGGATTCATCCAGTATCAAACCAAATATGTGACGGACGAAGCGAGCATGCAGGATATGTTTTCAATGTATATTGAAAACCGGTCTCAGATCTCGTTCATCGAGTTGTATGTTGAGTTTGAACAATCTGAGGCTGACCGGAATATTCTACGGGAAGAGTATAATAGTGACAGTGAAGAAGAGTTCGAAAGCAACTACGAATTTGTTGGTCCAGATGGAGATGAAGATCAAGGCGACGGAACCATGGCCCCAAATGTGACAGAAGTGGCAAATGCACTCGCAAACAAAGTGCCGTTTCAGGAGCCATCATTCATGCGAGCGTTGGACTTGGAAGCCATGCATGTTCCGGAATTTCCGGAATATATGACTGTAGGTTACGTAATAGTGGTATTAGTGTTTTTTTAGTTAGTCGTGGATTGAGTTATGAATAATTTACTTTTTATGTACCATTAATTATTCATGCGTTGATTAAGTTATGAATAATTTAAATAATAATTAAATTCTCTATAATATGGTTATTACAAAATGCGTGAGTTTGTGGACATTATTATGTGAACAGGTTAGAAACGAGCTACGGTTCAAAGTTTGTGAACCAGATCGGACCGGTCCGATTTGTTTGGTTTATCGGTCGAACCGGACGGTCCGGTCTAGTTTTTACATTTACTGCCGATGTTCTTATTTTGTTTAGAGTGACATAATAACATGTTGCAAAATCTGGAGTTATAGCATACTGGTTGCAGTGAAATTTGATTTACCTTTAGAATCAGTTTTTAAATACCTGTGTATTAATGAAATTTTTTCGAATGGTGGTTGTCGCAGCAGAAGTTCCTATTGTCGCAGATGGTGAATTTGGCATTGGTATGGAGTTCAGTTCCAGAGAAGCTATTATTAAGGCGGTAAAAGAGTATACGATACGACGAAGCGTAGACTACCGGGTGTATGAGTCTGAGCCGATGACATTTTATGCCAAGTGTACACAGTATGGGTCAGGGTGTGATTGAGTTATCAGGGTTAGCTTGATCAGCAGGAAGTACTGTTGGGTTATAAGGAGGTATAATGGTAGCCACACTTGTACCAGAGCCACCATTTCACAGGACCATTCGAAGCTGGATTCTATCACAATTGCAGAAGCAATAAAGCTACTGGTTGAGGCTGACCCCTCCATAAAGGTAAAATCGGTTATAGCAGAAGTGCAATCGAAGTTCAACTACACCGTGAGTTACTGGAAAGCATGGTTGGCTAAGCAAAGGGCAGTAGAGAAAATATTTGGAGGTTGGGAAGCCTCTTATGAAGCGTTGCCTATATGGATGGAGGCCATGTGTCACAAGGAGCCATCTGCTGTCGTCCATTTTGAGACTATGCCTGCATATCAAGGCGATGACTTGGTGGGTGATATTCGGGTACTACATCGTGTATTTTGGAGTTATTACCATTGTATTAGGGCATTCAGACATTGTAAGCCGATTGTCCAGGTGGATGGGACTCACTTGTACGGAAAGTATAAGGGTTGTTTGCTTGTGGCAGTTTCACAGGATGGCAACAACAATATCGTCCCGATTGTGTTTGCTATTGTGGAGGGAGAGACTTCTGATGCTTGGCATTTTTTCCTTAGTAACCTGCGTCAACATGTTGTAACCCGAGATGGTGTCGGTCTAATATCGGATAGGCACGAGTCCATCAATGCAGCTGTGGAACGCAGTAACGGAGCTTGGTCACCTCCTAGAGCTTTTCATATGTTTTGCATCAGGCATATAGAGTCGAATTTTCTGAGAAAGTTCAAGGCCCCGTACCTCCAAAAATTGGTCGTCAACATCGGTAACCATTTAGTAAATTTAAGCAAATAATTAATAGATTCTTCCTTAAATAATTCTATTGACCTCCATTACTTTTTTTTCTATATGTTGTGATCTACCAGGATATTCAAGGACGGTGCGGGAGTACGAAGTGCGTTACCAGCGGTTACGGGAACGTGGCGAAGCGTACACAAACTGGTTAAACTGAATTCCTCGCGAACAGTACGCATTGGCCTTCGATGGTGGGTACCGATGTGGTCACATGACGACGAATCTAGTGGAGTGCATCAATTCAGTTTTGAAGGGTGCACGCAATCTCCCGATTACTGCTCTTGTGAAGGCAACATTCTACAGACTAAACGAGTTGTTCACCCGGAAAAGAGCGGAGGCGGAAGCCCGGATCAATGCTGGCCATATGTTTTCTGATATCGTGACCTCGAAGTTGCATGCAAACTAACTTGCATCAGAAAATATCCAGGTTAGTTGCTTTGACCGCCAAAATGAGGTGTTTGAAGTTCGTGAGATGCCGAGCGGGCTGGAGTTTGCAGTTGATCTACGTGGCCTTCGATGTGACTGTGGTGAGTTCCAGGTGGACCGGATCCCCTGCAGACATGTGTTCGCATGTTGTGCCAACCAGCGACTGGATTGGCAACTCTATGTGCATGATGTGTATAAGATGGACCAAGTGCGGCGGGTGTACCGAGCAAGGTTTCGGCCACTAGGTAATCATACGACATGGCCAGCTTATAATGGACCTCGATTCATACCAAATCCGTACCTGAGACGGGTCACGAAAGGTCGGCCCAGGATGACGCGCTTTTTGAATGAGATGGACACACGGATGTTACGTCGTCCCAGGCGATGTACGCTATGTGGGGCTGAGGGACATAGTCGTAGCAGATGCCGTCAGGCAGCTGGTTCAAATACCAACAGAGATGCCCCCTAGGTTCATAGGTTTAAGATGAAATATGTGTAATATAACCTGAATGAGCAATCTGAGTTAACATGACCTGCTATATGTAACCTTATAAATTATGACAATCTAGTATTATCACATATTTGTAGCATTATATAATATGATGGTTGATACATTGATATATCAATATCTGTCTGAACATGTTAAGATTTTATGAAACATTATTACATACTCCAGATGGTTAATACATCAAAAAGTTCCTTACAACATGATGATAATAAACATACAATATAAACTTACCATAGTCCAACTAATTAGTACATAATGTCCAACACATACAAATTACTCAATACAGAATCCAACATATACAAATTACTTAATACAAAGTCTAACACATACAAATTACTCAATATAGAATCCAACATATACAAATTACTTAATACAAAGTCCAACACATACAAATTACTCTAAACATAACTCGACAACTACTTTCTCATCGCCCACTTTACATCCTTCACTAAGTTTTTGCATTTCTTGGCCGCTTTTTTGAAGACAGAAGGAGTGAAGCGATTGGCACTCCGACGTGGCGGATCAATCCTCAGATTGTAACCTTTGACGTTGTCCTCCGAAATGTCTGCCTGACCTGTATACAATTTTGAGTAAACAAGTATATAAAAGACATTACATATTCATTACCAACATAGATACCACAAGTCAAGAAGGATAACCCAGTCAAAGATGCCATGTATGAAAACAAAAAAAAAAAGAACTTGTCGAACATGTAAAGCAAAATAGTTAACATAATACCATCGTTACGAGATTCTTCATCCTCATCGAACTCTTCAATTTCATCATCCGGTTCGTCTGCTAGATAAGCATCGGTTTCTTGTTCGAGTATGTTAGTGTCTTCCTCAATGAGTCCCATGTTAAGACGGTTAGGATTCTGACTATTGAGAACATCGGCGTCCACCCTCACTCCTACTAGAGTCATCAACAGATACGAACCCCCCGGAAGCCAAGGATGAGGTATGACCTGGATACCTCGCATCCAACGAATACCTGCCTGGCATGAACTCAGGCTGATGGCCATATTGTGATTGTGCGGTATCTGCAGCCATGAACCCAAGCAACTGGCTAAAAGAACCTCCTTCGCCTGTTTCAAACTGTGATAAACCCCAATATTGTTGCTGCATTGGAAATGATGAGGTGAACTGTGTCTGAGGTACAAACGGATTTGAGGACTGAGGTTGTTCTTGTGGAAGCGAATTTGGAGGTGAAATATGTGGCTCCTGTTTTTCATTGTCCTCATCCATATCCTGACTACTTTCATCGGTATCCTGATTACCCTCATCCATATCATCATTACCCGCACCCATATCCTCATTACCTGCATCATCTTCACCCGCAAGATTCGACAAGGCTAAGCGATTTTCAAATTTTGATCGGTACCAGTTCATATAACAGTCCAATGGATGCTGTGAAGGGATGGGAAGCTCAGAAAGAACGTAGTGATACCTGTTTGTCCAATGCATCACCCAAATTGAATGACTCGGTGCCGTGGCCCAGTTAAGATTCTTCGGACCAGTCAGAACCTCCCCATGTGCCTTATCCAGATTCTGCTCCTGAGTAGGTTCTCCCTGAACGAGACTAAACTGGCGCCTGACTCTATCGGTGGCATGCCACTCGATACATTCAAAGGACACCAACGGAACTGTAGCGCTCCATACAACCGATTGCATGTAGATTTCAGGAGGAATTATGTTCGGATCCACACGATCCACAGCATAAGCAACCCAGACAAACTGGAAAAATACAGGAAACTCATGATTAGAATCCACAATTCAAATAACAATAACAATGCATCATAGTTTTGTCGAAGACCCTAAACCCGAAACTAAAACTTCTTTAATCAAAACGCACCTGGCCTTCCTGAAGTTCATCAAAGGCCTTCCTAAAGTGAGCTAGCTTCAGATATCTATATCGTCGGTCACTACGCTCCCAGTTACACCACCTAATATGATATTTTCAATTAGCCCAACTGAATCTTAAATATCAAGAAACGGGTACATTGTAATATAATATTACCTATTTGCTAGTGGAAAGCTGCGGGGTTCTCTAGGAAGCGGTGATAGATATGGCAGTTGGATCCAAGCCCAACCCAGCAGAAGTGTTAGTGGTCCATCTATTTCCTTACAGTTATAGCGAGATGCCCTACATAGGGCCCTGTAAAGGTGTGCTAGGCATGCCGATCCCCAGCTATACTGTCCAATATTGACAAAATCACGAAGCAAGGGTAGAAACTTCCAGTGCACGCCTGGCCCCGACTTATCCCCAAACAAGATCGTCCCAATCAGCAACATAATGTGGCACCTCACATACCTTTGTATACTGATTTCATCGGTCAATTCTAAATTCTCTTTTAGATTCCGCAGCCAGGTCAGTTTTATGCAGCTAGATCTATACTCCTCCTTACGCGGTGCAACGCCAAATTGAAGCAAACACTTCGCCTCCATGGCTTCAAAACTACTCATTGTCATTCCTGTAACTGGAAGACCATCTGTGGGAAGACCAAGAATTAGAGCCACATCTTCAAGAGTCACGGAACATTCACCAATGGGAAGGTGGAACATATGTGTGTCTGGGTGCCAACGTTCGACTAGAGCATTTACCAATGCTTTCTGACACTGCACTATCCCAATCTGAGATACATGATAGAAACCGGTAACTCGTAGATGCTCCTCTACCCTATCGTTGTACCGATTCGGATGAACTGGATGGTTACATGTCAACATTCTTAATTTCTACAAAAAAAAAAATAACAAATTACTAGTCAGATAAACAACAACAACTACTAACCTACCATCATCAATCATTTTACTGAATCCTTATATAACTAATTATTCTAACTTCTAAAATTATTTAATTAATCCTTAAAATTATTCACAACTGCAAATAAAAATCATTACTAATACATATATTCCTAATCAAAATTCTCAACCATATTACAACATCTAGAATTAATTTTAATATTAATGACTCATTTGTTAAACATTTTTCCCCTCAACAATAAAAAAAATTAACATCCAGTATATGCCATCACTCACAACGATAATAATTAAGTTGCTAATAATAATTACGACAATTAAACAAATTTATATATTCTCATAATAAAAAATCTAACATGCCTTAATTAGAATAACCATACTAATCACTCAACATTAACAATATCTCACAATAACAATATCATTAACATCAACTTCTCCATCAGTAAGATATAGTTATTTGTTTAAAAAAACATTTAAATATTAACGTTCGTTCCTCCCACAAAATTATACTTAAAAATAATTATAAATTAAAAAAATTACATTCCACACTTAATTAATAATAAGTAACCATTCCCTTCTTTTTTTATTACATTCGGAAGTCTTCAGACCACAATAATAATAACGAACTTCACTATAATAATATTTATAATTAAAAATCTGTAAAAAAATTTTTAAAAAATCTAACAAATATAAAAAAATTAGTAATAATCATTCTATTTATACTCTTTAATTGCATTTATTACAACAACCATAATAACTAAATTTTTAATATTAATAAGTATAAACATAATAAATTAATAAAATTTAAAAAAATTTTAAAAATACTTACATAATCAGAATCACTGAGATAATGAATAATGTGAAACTCAGATCGATCAACATCTTTAACTTTAAATTTTTTTAGCATGATTGTTTCTCCTCCACCATGCAAAGCAATCAGAGAAAGGGGGAAGAAGGTGACCCTGAGAGCGAAATGTGAGAGAGACTGAATTGAATTCAAATAGAGAGAGGGTTGAGGGGTCTTTGTTGCTTTTAGGAGCACCGTTCGAGGTAAAGCATGGACGCGACGCGTGTCAACTTTTGGAACAACTCGGACTGTTCGATAGGTTGAAGGGAAATCGGACGGTCCGTGACCTGGGACGTTTTCGGAGGGTCCGAGTTGCAGCCTTCACTGAGCCAAATGCACGCTACTCAGACCGTGCATTTTATGTGTGTAACTCGGAGGGTCCGTCACTGACACTACAATTTCGTGAATCACTTCCCACCCTCATATCAGAATTATACACCATCCTTGACTCCATATGTTAATTAAAAAGCGGATGTTTGCTGTTTTTATCTTTTTTCTTTTTCAATTGTAATGAAGTTTGAACCTATAATATCCTACAAATTAATCCAAACCTACCAAAATAAATTTCTTCTTAATTAGTCCTTATATATTTATACAAAGATATTATATACACATAAAAAATTAATTATTAAATCAGTTATTATATATTTATATATAAATATATATAATATAATTTATTTTTAATATATATTTTATATTAATAAGCTATTAATATTTATGTATTTAGAAGTAGGGCTATCCATGAAACTTGACAAGTGGAGAGTTATGGTTTTAGGTGAAGTTGTATATTTGAAATTTAATCAAGTCAAACTCGTTAAACTCAAAGTATAATTTAGTGCAGCCTAATTTGCATTGTAACCCTAATGATGGCTAGCTAGGGTTTCCTATTGCTAGTTTATTTCTTAAAAAAGAAGTAGTTCCATGATGATGACAAGTTTAATTATGGGTAAGGTGAGCACTTTAGTGCGCATGGAGGTAGATAGATATATATGAAAGGAAAATTTTTAAAATAGTAATTTTAATTGTTGATTTTAATTATAAAAAATATATATAATTAAAATTATCAGTTAAAAATTATTGAAATACTAAGTGTATGGATATACTTAAAAAATTTCTATGTTTCGATTATAACAAGCCTAGATTGAAGTGTCATGACACTAATAATTATATCCTATAGTACTATTCAAGAGGCAAAAGGCCTTGAACTGTTCTGTTCTTCTGCGCTATTATTATTATCCCAACCACACGTTCTGGCACAAAAGATTATTTAGTAAGTAGAAACAATTATGTATCATCATGAATTTAATCACAGGCGTGCATTGGTAGATTTAGAACTACTCACATTAAAATAATAATAATAATAATGCCTCTTTTAATTTAAATTAATTTATTGTTCACCTACTAGATAAACAATAACATGTTCCAATAGGGACAGAACAACATAAATGCTGCGCATATGCAGTTCTTGATGATGGCAACCTTGCTTCATCATGGGGAGAATTTTATATATTCTCTTATTTTATACTCCTTTAACCATAATTAGTCCTCCCCTCATCACGTGTATATCACTTGCCACTTTAATTAATTTGCTAATGTCATATAATTAACTTCATGTGCTATGTATGTATTTTCAACTCATCAAAATATGAGCATGTTAATTCATTTCATCATCAAAAGCAGACTAGTACAATTCAGAAAATGAGGATTGTTTTTTGTCGCATCTGTGCCAACAATGGTCAATAGCCCAATAATAATAATAATAATGCAGCACATGCAGTCCATAGATAGATATGAATCAAATCTATCTGCTTTATGGATACATAATTTTCATTGCAAGGATAGGGCATGATCACATGCACTGTGTATATTGTTACACTTTGTCTTTGTTGTGATTAAATTAGCTTTACTTTTTTTTTTAATTTCTTTTGTTTTTTTGATATGGATATATCAAGAAAGCATTATTGAATGAAGTTGTACGATGTATTTTCAAGTGAAATGAGGCCTTTAATAATAACTTGCCTTTTAGCATACCAAAGGTTTAAACAATAATAAGTTGTGACTCAGTGAGGTGTGGAATACTTACTTGAATTGTGTAGCCGAGAAGAGCAACGTCTTCATATGCCTTTCATCACATGGTGGGAAAAATAATAATGTTATATACTATATAGTTCTTATAGAATCATCATCATGATCATCATAGGTCACGTTATTGTTCATAAGAAAGTTGAAAGCCATAGCGGTGGGTCATGCATCTATGACTATAAGGCCACCACAATTGTAGCTATAAAACCTTTTGTCTTTTTTAAATCTAAGGCTAGTAATAAGAGGAGAAGACACAACAACGACATTGAAATGGGTGGAGAATCAGAATCATAGGCTGAAATGCAGCACTGCAAAATGTGCAATAATATTGGGATGTGTTATGTTTATGTATGTCTCTCTCTCGAGAGAAGAATAGCCCATTACCCATTGGCTAGGCCCCACCACACGCACTTCCTCCCTTATTCTTTTTCTTTAACATTATTCAAAACCCATTTTAAGTATTTATCTTCACAACATTATTTGAGATTGCAATTTTTTTTTGTTTTTTCATTTATTTTTCAACTCAGCAAGTAAATCATTATTTGTCGTGGATTTAAGTTCTATTCAATGGTATGTTATTCACGAGTGAATTAATATTTATTTACACTGGATGAGATTCGAATTTCTAACACTTATTTAAACGAACAATTGAATTGATTATCCTACCGGCTCAAGTTGGTTCAATCAAATTGCATTATTCTTTTCCACGGTATCTCTCAACTCGGCACGTTAAAAATTAATCCGTCGCGGTACTGAGTCCCATTTAAGAGTTTTTCGCTGACTAATGGGTTGCTGCATGTATAAGGCGAATTTCGAACCGCCACACTTACTTAAACGGATTAGTGAGCTAACCACTAGATCAACCCAATTTGATTACCGAGTAATAGTATTATGATCACTCCAATAAACATGTATCTTCCTTGTCCAAAACCAAAGAGCACACTCACCCATTATTTTGCAATTTTCTTTTTTTGTACTTAGGGAGTGATAAAAACAAATCCCAAAGCCCAAAAAAGGAAGCACTATAGAGTCTACAAGTTTTGCCCATCACCCCCAACATCCTCAACTTTGTCCTTAGCCCCCTACATGTTTTATGTGCATGATATATAATTATATATATATAATAGGTAAAATAAAAATAAGCTCAACCATATCGAACAAAACAAGCCCATGCTTCCTTACAAAAAAAAAATCCCACGCTCTCTCTCTTAATAATGTAGTGTTGTGCATTGTGCTATGGACTACGGAGCCTTGTGATGATGACCATGATGAGCATGCAACCAAAACCATGTAAATTAAACAAGACCCTTCTGTTTAGTGCTCAGAGACTCATCATCATGAGTAGGACTATTATTATTTTTTGGATTTTTAGTTATCAAAATTAAATTAGTAAGATAGTTGATATACTAACTATATAATGGAATACAATAACAAAGAAAAGCAACTAGAAAACTTGGCATGCCATATTATTAATTATTACATATGATTAAGATATTTGGGTATTTGGTGTTGTTGCACTAAACAATGTTTAGGGAGGAATTTGGGCATGGGAAACATGATAGGTAATGTGTGGCATGCAGCAGTAGAAAAAGCAAAAGAGATAATATATAAAGTAGGTTGTGGAGTACTATTGGGGTCAAAAAGGTAATCATTCGTGGACCATATTTCCAATCTGCAATGCCAACTTTCCAAATTATAATCGAGTGTGCTTTCATCAAAACTTAAGTTTTATTTCTCACCATTGATATCATCTCCTCAAGGACCCCTCCTATGCTCCCAAAACATCATCATGCATTCACATTCACTATTATATATATATTCATAAAAAAAGAGAAAAAAGAATAGGACCGTTACAAGTCTTAGAAAAGTGAATTAGTGTAGTAGGACAGTACTAGTGGTAGTGGCTTAACTCAGCATCAGAAATTAACACAACACAATTTATTTGCATAGGTTGGAGAGAAAATAATATAGAAGAAGCAAGGGAGAAGCTGAAGTGACTGCAAGGGAAGAAAGAGAGAGGCACTGCAAGTTGAAATTATTCTTCTTCGTAACATGATTGCTGTTACATCTTACAATCCCCTCAGCAACTCTTTTGGACTTATTATTATATTATATTAAGGAAATGGGGAATGGTCCATCCCCAAGGGTGAAGCTTATAGAGACTAGAGAGAGCTTGGGGGAAACCAAGAAGAAGTGAAGTGAACTAAGCTAAAACTAGTTTAAGTTTTAAAGGCAAAAGAAGGAAAAGGAAGCAGAGAAAGGCTTTTACACGTGATCAAAAAGTGGTGGCTGCCTATCTTCTCTCTTTGTTGCACTTGCATGCGTGTATCTATCTCTATCTTTCTATAAGATTTATATTCATCATTCATCAACACTTCCCTTCTTCCTCAACCAGGTTCAGCTTCTCACCTTCTCAAAGTCTCAACCTTATTTGTTTTTTGAACTATCTAGCATCCTATTCCAATCATCATTCTCTTTTTTTTCTTGGTGAGTAACAAAATGTTGTAGATACCCGGCCTTGTCTCTTGTCTTAGTTAGGATCGGATATTGTCCTTCGTTTTTGTTTTATTCTTCTTGTTCCTTCTCTATTTTTTTTGTCTACTCTTCTGCTTCCAAATTTGTCCCTCCTCCCTCTTCATCTAAAATCCCCTTCACTCTGTTTGTATCTCTTCGTCGTGTTGGTAATGGTAGGGGACATACCTATGCACCTGCTTTTGTCTTCTGGGTTTTTCCAGTTTCTGGTTTTATACTAGTAACTCTTCACTTTCTTCCCTCATGCTCATTGGTACATGAACAATCCAATTGGTTTTCTTTTTGTTTTCTCTTTGCACTTCCTTGGCATGTGGTGTTAATTTCCTGTGCTGCAAAACTGCATTGAGATTTCCTTGTCTTGTTTGTCTTTTCATACTTT
This sequence comes from Arachis hypogaea, assembly GCF_003086295.3. Taxonomy (NCBI): domain Eukaryota; kingdom Viridiplantae; phylum Streptophyta; class Magnoliopsida; order Fabales; family Fabaceae; genus Arachis; species Arachis hypogaea. Next base: position 110,305,139 of record NC_092044.1, read on the forward strand.
ACTCTTTTTTTCTTCCCTGTTTAGGTCTTTTGGTTCTACACACCTCCATGGCTATTTTGGGTTTGCTTGTTGAATGAAACATGGGTGAATAGTTTTGGAGTGTTTCAGTTTTTTGCAAGAGAAGGGTAATGCTTGTCTAGTTAAACAAGGCCATGCCAGTTTTCAGTTCCTTTCACTCTTACAATAATTGTCTTTTCCAACTTGCATGCATCATCACATTACCATTATTGACAGCATTTTCCATCATTACTTTCTGTCATCTTACCTCAAACAATCGCTTACTTTTTCATTCGCAGACATAAATAATTATATAAAAAGATCAGAGAAGAGTCTTTAAGTGAAGTTGGTGTGATTTTTGGTTTACAAATTCCAGTGACCAACAAAGCCAAACATGCCAGTGAGGCAGATGAAAGAAAGCTCTGAGCAACACATTGTGATTAAACCCCATTCTCAGAACCACATGAATAAGGCACCAAAAGCTGCACAAAATGGAAAAGGACCACCACCACCACCACCATCACAAGAGAACCACCAGCACCACAACAACAACCACCACCACCACCACAACCACCAGTCATCACCTCAACCAAGAAACAAAGGGAGAAGAAGGGGCAGAGGTGGGAGAAAATCTGATCAAGGAGAGATTTTGATGAGACCAAGTTGCAGGCCCTGCACTGCTGGTGCTGCTCCTCCTCCTGTGACAGCAAATGGGATTAATAGTAATAATGTTGAGAATGGCTGCAAGATCAGTGGTGGTGGTGGTGACATAACAGACATGGGTTTTCCCACTTCAAGCAAATCCTTGAGCTTTGCTCGCAGGCCTGGCTATGGACAAGTTGGGACAAAATGCATTGTCAAGGCTAATCACTTCTTTGCTGAGCTACCGGACAAGGACTTGAACCAATATGATGTAAGCCTTCCTCCCTCCTCCTTTTTTTCCCTTAACACTTAATATCACTCTTTTAAGATTTCTTAGAGTGACATATTGATATGATAGGGCCCCTCTATGGGAGAGAGAAAGAGAGCATTTAAGATCATCCTGTGATTTTCCACTTATAGGGGTTTCTGCTATCTTGGTCTTTTTTTCTTGTAGTAATGCCATTTATGAGACTTTTGAAATTTTTGGCCTAAGGCTATTGTAGTTTTGTTCCTACTCTTATTCACCCTATGCCATAATTTAATGCCATCATAATGATGGGTGTTGCTTTTGCACAGGTAACAATTAGCCCAGAAGTGAGTTCAAGAGCAGTAAATCGGTCCATAATAGCAGAACTTGTGAGGCTTTACAAAGAGTCTGATTTGGGGATGAGGCTTCCTGCTTATGATGGCAGGAAAAGTCTGTACACTGCTGGCCAGCTTCCCTTTGCCTGGAGAGAATTTAAGATAAAGCTTCTTGATGATAATGATGATGGAGTTAATGGCCCCAAGTATGCATTTATTAATGGACCCTTAATCACTTCCTACATTCTCTTTCTTTCTTTATCTGCTTATTTTTCTCTCTCTCTCTCTCTCTCTCTCGCTATTGTACTTTGACGATACCATTGTTTAAAGAAATAAGACTTTTTGATTAGTACTCCTAAGAGTTCCTTTTATTAACCTTCTTAATTATTTTATGGAAGAATTTATTGATTTTTAAAGTTACAAGTATTAAGAGTACTCATTTAGTATTTGAGACAAATGTTTAGAAAGATTTTAAGACAAATGTTACTATTGAATGAGTTCAATTTCAACTAATGACATGTGACAATTTTTCAGAAGGGAAAGGGAATATAGGGTGGTGATCAAGTTTGTTGCTCGTGCAAACTTGCATCACTTGGGCCAGTTTCTAGCCGGCAAGCGAGCTGATGCACCACAGGAGGCACTTCAGATTCTTGATATTGTACTGAGAGAGCTATCAACTAAGAGGTACTTCTATGTTAAGGCTTTGAATTTTGGAACTTCAATGAATGGTGATGATAATACAGTTGGAATTTTGAGGCTTATATCTAACAAAGGCTTCATTTGTTTTCTTCTAACTTAAGGTACTGCCCCATTGGGAGGTCCTTCTTTTCACCTGATATTAGAACACCTCAACGGCTTGGAGAGGGGTTGGAATCATGGTGTGGATTCTACCAGAGCATAAGGCCTACTCAGATGGGCCTTTCCCTCAATATTGGTATGTAACTTACAATTAATAACCATTTCTTACATACAAGTATGGAAGTACAATTAAGTGTTTAACCTTTCATATCTCTTCATTCTGTTTGTTTATTTCATACTTCATAGACATGGCTTCTGCTGCATTCATTGAGCCTCTTCCAGTAGTAGAATTTGTTGGCCAACTATTAGGGAAAGATGTTCTTTCAAGGCCACTGTCGGATGCTGATCGCATTAAGGTACTAATAACTAACTGATATAGACATAGCTTGATAAGGCTTACTATTTGTCATTATCATTATGTCATTAATATTGGTGAATTTATATTGTAAAGATAATTTGTGGTGCCTAACAGATTAAGAAAGCCCTTAGAGGAGTAAAGGTTGAAGTAACACACAGAGGAAGTGTAAGAAGGAAATATCGCGTTTCAGGATTGACTTCTCAACCAACAAGAGAACTTGTGTATGTTATTTCTCTTTCTAGTATGAAGCTATGATAAAATGATTTCATAGTTGATGACTTAATATGAAGATGTGCTTCTTTTAGGTTCCCTGTTGATGAGAACTCAACTATGAAGTCAGTGGTTGAATACTTTCAAGAGATGTATGGTTTCACTATTCAATACACTCACCTTCCTTGCCTTCAAGTAGGAAATCAAAAGAAGGCAAACTACTTACCCATGGAGGTAGGGGAAGTTACTTCACAGTGAAGCAACCTCTCTTGTTTTTAATAATGATTCTTTTGTCTATTCTTACATCGATTTTGGCTTCTCAGGCCTGTAAAATTGTGGAAGGGCAAAGGTATACAAAAAGATTGAATGAGAAGCAAATTACTGCACTGCTCAAAGTTACTTGCCAGAGACCGCGCGATCGCGAAAATGACATCTTAAGGGTATTTAAGACCAAACCTTCATAACAAAAAACACAATGTTCTTCACTTCTTCTATTCAAGCATCTGTTGTTTATTCTTTGGTAATCCATGCAGACGGTGCAACATAATTCTTATAATGAAGATCCTTATGCAAAGGAATTTGGTCTTAAAATCAGTGAAAAGCTAGCTTCTGTTGAAGCACGAATTCTTCCTGCCCCTTGGGTAATGTGTTTCTCCATCTATTTATCTGGATTGTGTTGCATGTAGAATTCTGAAAATGTGATATATCTTTTTCCCTACTATTCATTGATTTGTAGCACTTATGAACTGCAGCTTAAATACCATGAAAGTGGGAAAGAAAAGAATTGTTTACCCCAAGTTGGTCAGTGGAACATGATGAACAAGGTAGTGTGCTCCAGCATTACAATTATCCGTCATGATTTAGCCTCGAAATAGTATCTTTCAATTACTAATCATGTTCTGGAATACACTAGAAAATGAAGGAGTCTTGTAGTATAGATATAACCATAATAATTTGTTTGGTCTGGAGACTTTTGTAATAACTTTCAATACTAATTCTGTTTCCCAATTCTTGGATGATACAGAAAATGATTAATGGAATGACTGTTAGCCGGTGGGCGTGCATTAACTTTTCGCGGAGCGTGCAAGATAGTGTTGCTCGCACATTTTGTCATGAGCTTGCTCAAATGTGTCAAGTGTCTGGCATGGTAGTTTTGAATATGCTTTTTTCTTTGTTTCTTTGATCTTTGAACTTTGAAGCATGGAAGATGGATTTCTGAGGTCTAATAACATGGAATTTTCTTTAGGAATTCAATCCAGAGCCTGTCATTCCCATCTACAATGCCAAGCCAGAGCAGGTAGAGAAAGCTTTAAAGCATGTTTATCATGTGTCGACGAACAAAACTAAAGGGAAAGAGTTGGAGCTTTTGTTAGCAATATTGCCTGACAACAATGGATCTCTATATGGTAAGCTACATTAGTTACAGATTATTCTACAAGAATTAATGAAAGGTTGCTATTTAATACTTGTATTAATCATTATTTATTTTCAGGTGATCTCAAGCGTATTTGTGAAACTGACCTTGGTTTAATTTCACAATGCTGTCTGACAAAACATGTCTTCAAGATCACCAAACAGTACTTGGCAAATGTATCTCTAAAGATCAATGTTAAGGTATGTCTGCTACCATTCACATTATACCACAAATTTGCTAGTAAAACATTGAATTCTACTACAAACTTGTGCTAATTGTTTTATTTTCCCCTCTTGATGCAGATGGGAGGTAGAAACACTGTTCTTCTAGATGCTGTAAGCTGCAGAATACCGTTGGTTAGTGACATACCAACCATAATATTCGGAGCAGATGTTACTCACCCTGAAAATGGAGAAGACTCTAGCCCTTCAATAGCTGCTGTATTGATCTAATCAATCTTCCATTCTCTTTGAAAAGCATTGCAATTATCATTGCGAAACAATCTTGGTGACTAATTTTGGTTATGCAATTTATAGGTAGTAGCATCCCAGGACTGGCCTGAAGTGACAAAATATGCTGGTTTAGTGTGTGCTCAAGCTCATAGACAGGAGCTTATACAAGATTTGTACAAAACTTGGCACGATCCTGTTCGTGGCACAGTCAGCGGTGGCATGATCCGGTAATAGTAATACAAATTTTACCTATCTAAGTTTTGAAGGTTGACATAGGTCGTTATGTAACATCATTAGGCTATAGTATTTAATTCTCAGGTGAACCTTTTTGTGCAGAGATTTGTTGGTTTCTTTTAGAAAGGCAACAGGGCAAAAGCCACTAAGGATTATATTTTACAGGTCAGTATCTTTAAGCTCTGATTCAGGATTATATTTTACATTCTAGATTGATGATAGTGTTACTCACCAGTGTGTTATGATGACATTTGAACAGGGATGGTGTAAGTGAAGGACAATTTTACCAAGTTCTCCTTTATGAATTAGATGCAATCCGGAAGGTGAGAATCATTTTCTTAATGTGATTTACATTTACATTTCTTTCTGACAAAGACATGTTCTGAGATGCAACATGTTATGCAGGCCTGTGCTTCCTTAGAACCAAACTATCAGCCTCCGGTAACTTTCATAGTTGTACAAAAACGACATCATACACGGTTATTCGCTAACAACCACCGGGACAGGAGCAGTACAGATAAGAGTGGGAATATAATGCCTGGTAAATTGAGAATATTCCAAACATGCTTATGTACAATATATAAGTGCATTGCTGAATTTTCTTGTATTAATAATAACAATAATGTCTTTTCAGGGACTGTTGTTGATTCTAAAATATGTCATCCAACAGAATTTGATTTCTATCTATGCAGTCATGCTGGCATCCAGGTAGAGCTTTTTTATTTTCTCCCCATGTAACTAAGAACCACACATCATTAAGAATGTGAATGAATTCATGAGTTTGCTTACAACTATTACTATGCAGGGTACAAGTAGGCCTGCCCATTATCATGTTCTGTGGGATGAAAACAACTTCACAGCAGATGGAATTCAATCTTTGACAAACAATCTGTGTTACACATATGCTAGGTGTACTCGATCTGTATCAGTTGGTAAGCCTATTTGTTTATGCATAATAGTAGTATAGTACTAAGCACAGGTATTGGATTGTTTAGCTGAATTTTCTTCTTGTGCAGTTCCTCCAGCATATTATGCACATTTAGCAGCATTTAGAGCACGTTTCTATATGGAGCCAGATATGCAAGAGAATGACTCTACAGGTGGTGGTAACGGTGGTGGTCGTGGAGGATCGAAGGGAACTCGAGCAGCCGGAGAGTGTGGTGTGAAGCCACTGCCAGCCTTGAAAGAGAATGTGAAGAGAGTAATGTTTTACTGTTGAGATTGATAGATGATTATGGAGTGCAGTGTTCATCATCATTTCATATTAGCTTTGTACATTAGTGGTAGCTAGTTTAAGTTTATAGATCCATGATTATAGTCCTTAATAGAGGCTTAGTCTAGATTTCCCTACAAGTGAAAGTAGTAGTAGTATTTGACTTTGAAGATGAATAGTGTTGTAATCATCATTGTAGAAAATTTTGCCTCAAGGCCTTTATAGATCAAGATTAGAAAATTCCCAATATTTTTACACTTAATTCACCACCACTATTGCTAAATTAAAATAATGCAAAACCGGATATATTACCCAAAGAGATCATCAATGCGCGAAAATAATTAGTTTTTTTTTTGTTTCTCATGGTATCTTTCAGTCCGGTAGGTCAAGGACTAATCTGTCGTAGTACTGAGTTCTATTTAAGAGTCACTGTCCAATAAGTTGCTGCAGTTCCAAGCCGGACCGGCAATAATTAGCTAACAAGTGTTTTAAAGTATTCATTAACACAATCTCTGGCTTAAACCAAAATGACTTGATCAATAGTCGATATCTTAGGTAATTAAAAAAAAATTCGTGGCCTGTAAATTCTTATTTTTGGGTTGGATTTCATATTTTCGAGATGGGCTTGGGTCAGATCAATTCCTTAACATTCATTGGTTTCCTATGGCCCAATATAAAATATCCATTGTTTTCTAACCCCTCAAAGAGAAAAAAAAATGGTTTTCAAATTCTCCAAAAAATTTGACCCAAAAACAATTCTCCAAAAAATTAAAAAAGTTTTATTGTTTCACTAATAATTTATATTCAGATATATACAAAAAATGAAAAAATAGCTGTACTACTACTTTAGTTATGCTAGACATTGTTTTATAAGATAGCTACTTCTATAAAAATGTCTTCATATAAATCATATTATAAATTATTAGATAATTTAACATATTTAATTAAATATAATTGACTGATATCAAATATAATTTTAACATGAAAATATCTTCGTAAAAATAATCACCAATTCATAAAACATAAATAACTTCTTAATATCTTATTAGCAATTTATTTCCTAAGAGTTAACTGCACAAGAGTTAACTTCTAAAAATAACAATGCACAAATATTCGCTATCAACTTATATATTAAGTTATTGATTAACTGATCCCAACAAAAATTAAAATGAGAAAATCCAAGGCTTTACTTGTGTGGCACATTCTTAGGCTATTACCTAAGAGATGAGATATTCTACTTGGTGCGAATATACATATAATTTTTGCAATCTCTCGTGTATATATATATATATATATAGCTTTAATTAATTCACATTCTTTTTTTGCAAGAAGGGGTTGAACCTAGACTCAAACTTAATCCTTATCATTATAAACTACTTTATTCGATCTTGCATATCACAGAAACAAGATTATTTTTCTCTTTTAATAATATTGACTTCCAAATAGGAGGAACAAATGCATGCATACTACTTTACGGATATAATAATAATAATAATAATAATAATCCAAATGAATTGAATTTATAAAATTCTCCTACCATATTATATATGTATAGCAGTCTTTAATTTCATTGAAAACTAGGGCTATGTAGTTGAAGTTATTAATGATAGATGTAGCTCTTTCGGCCACAACTTTTCCAACAAAAGCAGATATGGTTCATGTTTCTCAGACCTTACATTAATATATATTTTTTTCAAAGAAAACACTATCCGAAACTAATTAAGCTAATGTTAGGTTAAAAAGAAACCAACATTAATTAGTTCTAGCTAAATAATTATTTATATATTAAAAAGTTTTGCTTATGGCAACTCATATCCTTTAATGGGGGATCAAGCTAAGGGATGAATAATATATGTATTTAAATTAAAATATTCGGACTGCCTCTGAGACTTCCCATTTGTTTTATACAAAACCTGGCGGTTCTTAATTCATCATGGTGTATATAAGCATAGAAATATGATAAACAAATTAAAGTTATGTTCATAATGAATGAGATTTTAATAAAATTAAAGTTCCAAAAGTAGGGGACCTTTTTATGAATTTTGCCTTCATATATAATATTCTTCAGGCCCAGGCATATGCTTAATAAGTTTATATAATCTGATTTAATAGACTAGGCCATGTTAGTTTTCCCAAAGTTAATTACTTTAATTTTCCCATTTACATTTTTTATATCTCCTTATTATTATTCGATCCCTATATATCAATGTCCATATTATTCCCATTATCCATTGTCTGTGCATTTATTATTACATTATCTAATTAATTTTGATACACTACATAACACATTAATTTTCGTCTCTTATGTTGTCCAAATTATTAGTTTTCTTATGCATTCACAGTCCACCATTATTCAACCACTCATTAATTTAAAACTAAATTCCAATTATTAATAATTTTTTTTTCTGTCAAATTTCTCGATATTATTACAATTAAAAATAGAAAAATTATCAATAATTAACACAATCTTTGATTCAGAAGTTAGGTTAAACTCAACCATATGCACTTAATTACCTATAGGAATCCAATTGTCTATTCCCTTGCCAAATGTAGCAATAACTGAAGCTTTATTTTAAAATGTAAATGCATGTTTTGGAGAGTGCAAACACTGCAACAATACTATATATGAAAGGCATTGTTCTTGTTTAATATCTGTCAGTTACTCATATTTAGAAATCAAAATCTCAATTGTGTAGGTATAATAATATTTGTTGAAGCAAGAGGTTGTGAATTTTACAACATAGTCCAGTAATGTGTCATGTCACAGTATAAGAGTGATGTGCATTAAAAAACCACAACCAGAATTAAGATGAGATTCATTGTTATAACATGTCTAGTAATATATATATAGAGGAACAATTAATAGATAAAGACAGAAGGGAAAAAATTGGGAGAATCAAAACCACTGACACATTGTGTATATTAGGTACTCTTTGCAGATTGAAAGCTATGTGGAATCTTACCAAAAGGAAAAACAAAGAAAGAGGGCTTCAAGCCCAAAGAAAAATCCCTTGAGAACCAAAAATGGACAAAGAAGAGAACAAGAAGAGGAAAAGCAAACAAACAAGTAAACATCTACAGCTACATCAACAACAACAACGACCAGTTGATTTTATTATATGATGGAGACATATATGGTGGTGCTGCTTCTTGCTTAGGCTATACCCTTTCTTGTCAGAAATCAATCTGCACACTTCACACTTGATGCTCAACATGACATAATCATTAGATTGTTCATGTGATACTACTATTCCAATGAAATTCAAACCAATTTCAGAAGGGAAATATTTTCATAAACTAACATTGTCATTATTTATTACTTCATGGTCACATTCTCTAGCTAGGAATGAATGATCCAATGTGAAAACTGCCAAGAAAAAGGTGTATATGTACATACACAGATCCTAGCAAGATGAGCAAAGTACATTGAGATATTGAGAATCTACCATGACTTCAGCAATGGAATAGTAACTTTGTCCCATTTGAGAGTTTTTCTCAGACCAAGTAGCATCATTGATTGGCTTAATTAGTACTCAGTGGTGGATGTGATTCACTTGTACTTCTGTGAGCCATATATGCATTTTAAATTTGCAGTACATACACTAGTAAATTAAATCACATAAGTTAACTAAGCCAACAAGAACAAACTACAGATACTACACACTCTCTCTCTCCCTCTTTTAACCATATACAGAAAATTAAAAATTAATTAAGGAAAGAAAACCCTAATTAAGTGCATGGTGAATGCCAGATTGTGTTTGAACTACAGGGTAAAATAGTTCAGAGGACCTTAGAAATAAATCCAGAAACTATATACCGTGTAGACTATTATTATGAACCCTAATTTCAGGGCCATATATATATAAACAACAAAAAACAAGAAAAGATAAAAGGGTATGTATGTAACGGCATAGAAACTCAGCTCAAATCGATAAATTTAACCAAAAAATTATAATAAATTGTAAGTGGCATATCAATCTCCAATGTCAAGAAAGCTCGGTGACCAAAGCACGAATTGGATCTTGAAATCGTGAATATAATGCACCGAGCCGCACAATGCATCAATTCCTGTTTCTCAAAACCCTAACAATCATACAATTAAGATGTCATGCCTAAACCTTAATTATTATTCAAATTGAACAAGCAACACAATAACAAATAGTAATTAATATCTTATATTATCTCTTTGATTATATTGTTATACCCAAAAAAATAGAATAAAAAATTAAAGGGACAAGAGAAAGGACGAGAGAGATCGATAGTATACTTATAGAAAAGCCTGCAGATCGATAGATATATGAGAAAAACAAGAAGAGGATATGTGTATATATATATATATATAATCATCACTATATAGAGACACCTGTACATACATGTGCGTTGGTAATTTTACAAAACAGTAGAGTGGGAAAAGAAAGAATAGGGTTCCTTAATTCATGCTTCCAACAACTAGGTGAAACTGCCACATGATCTGATCTCACCCCAACAAATCATAGGAGAGGGAAAGTTAAGATCATGCTGGCAGCTTCAACTTGTAGTGGTGCATGATCATCGATGATGATGCTGGAAAGAACTCTATACGGTGATGAATGATTATGAGAGTCACAGGGAGAAGACACAGAGAGTTTCTATGCTGCTTTGGCTAGGGTTTGGATGGAGAAGAAAGTTGGAGGAAGTACTATTATATATAGCAAGAGTCCAGCGGAAGAATATCTCTCATCATAGGAGAATTTAAACTGTGAGCCTTAACATCTTTTTTTTTTATTACGTCATCTCTGACAAATCAAAAACTAATTTGAATCTCATGGTATTTTTTAATTTAACAGGTTATTAAGGATTAATTCGTTGCTGCATAAGGCCAAATTCGAATAATTGACATTTGTTTAGCGAATAAGGAAGTACTCGACTAATCCAAATTGGTTAAATCTAACTTTTATTTAAGAGTTTGTTATTGTATGTATAAAACAAAATTTGAATTCTCAATATTTATTTAAATGAACTAATAAATTAATTTTTTGTTTAGTTAAATATTTTTGTTGGTATAGTTTTAAAAGATGATGAATAATTAATTAGAATTTAATTTTGATGTTTAGATAATATAAATAATTTTTTATATATTTGTTTTTTTTTTTAATTGGATACAATATATAGAAAGAGAAGTGCAATACTATTAGTGAATATGAATTTAATCTATAGGTTTTTTTTTTTCTATCCTTTGTGTTGTAATATTTGTTATCTATAAGTGAAGGAATATTAGGGGGAGGTAAAGGCCATGGGAGAAACAAATTAAAAAAAGTGGTCCCAATTGGTTGCAAATTGAATATTGTCACGCCAACACTAGCACCATGCAGTTTGCAGACACAGCATAGATAGCGAGTGTTTTCTATATATATTACACAAGCATTAATAACTTTTGGGTTCTGTACTAAGGAAGTGGGGAACCCTTTTATTTACACATACACACTCTTTCTCTCTCTCTCAATATTTGTGTGTGAATGTGAGAAGAAAAATTAGTGAACATGATGAGGCAAAAGGAAAATTAGAGAGTGCTTTTGCTTATATGAGGGGACCAGTTGCATGGCCACATAGGCAATGCATGATGCATTCAAGAACAAGCAAAAGCATCTTGGCATATATAATACATTAATAATGCTACGAACCAAGATGATTCCACCAAAAAACCAGCCAAATGTTTTTGGATGAATCCAAAATTTCTATATAAATGATATTTATGTTAGATATTAGGATATCTCTTTTTTTGTAAATTGGATAGTTTTGAATTTGTTTTTTTATTTATCATATTTTAGGTATTTTGTAGAGGGAAGAAAGGTGAAAAAACGGAAGCTAATTGAATCAGTTTCGGTGATTTATGTTACAATAATACTGAACGTATCTTCTCATAATTTTAATGTGGTGAAACATTTAATAACTAATATTTTAAATTATAAATAAATAAAATTAATTGTTATATTTATAATTAATTAAGTTGTTCCATTTTTTATTGATTTAGAGTTAGTTTCATATATTTTTTCATAATACATATATTTATATAAGAGTTTATTTTTTATATTCTGTTAGTGTAAAGTATTTTATACAATTCTATAATCATGTTCGTTCTTTTAAATGACTATTTACGTAATTAACATTACTGACATAACGTTACATAATTAAATACACATATAAAACTATCTTATCAAAATTAAATCCATTTATATAAATATGAGTATTTTTTTTCTGTTGGAAATTTGCCATTTGTCGAATGCTTGCTTCTGGTGTATCGGGTAGGTGCCAGCTGCACATATCTACTTATTGGAAACATTTGATACTGGTGATTAGGAAAACGAATCATTAGTTAGAAAAATTAAATGCTATGTGGAACCCTTTATTTCTTGTTATAGTTTGGGCTAGTGACATGATAGATCTAAAGTATAAATGACATTATCCATTTTATAGTTTTATGTGTTCTAAATGTAATTATGTTTAGTTAGGAAGGTTGAAGAAGGAAGAGGGAGATGTTACCATTGCAGACTTATGTATATGTGAGTCATTTTCCATTTGGCATGTATAGAGCAAGCGCATCATAATAGATACAAACTTCAATACTCACAAATGTGTTTAAATGAATTGACCCATTTTACTTTACTTTTATTTTTTAAAATCATAATATTAAGGAGATAAAAAAATAATCGATTTAAATAGTGTAAAATATTTTAATAATTTTTAATTATAAAATATTTAATATTTATTTATTATAAAATATATTAAATAAAATCAAAATAATAAATTTTAGTAATTTTTAATTAATATTTTTTATCAAATATTTTTGTTTTTCAAAATCATGCAAATACCTCTATGTTAATTTGTTTTTAGGATTTTCGGATTACATAATTTAATAGTGTAGATTTGTTATTAAGAATTATTTAGTGATTTAACAGAATATTTAGGTTCCTAACAATGCAACACACTTATGTACTACAAAAAACAAAAATACTATTTGCATAAAAAAAACAAAATATAAATTCATTATTATATATTTATGTATAAATATAAGTGTTGTTTAATTTATTTTTAATATTTATTTTATATTTTAATATATTTTATATAATAAATGATTTAATAACTGATTTTTATATATTCGTAGCATAATTATTAAAAAAATTATATGTTTTGGTTATAATATAATCCCATCGATTCTTACTTAAATTATAGGAAATTTGTAATTTATTTTAAAACTGGATGTATTTTTTTCTTTATAATGGAGTGAAAATTATATATATAATTGATTAATAATAGTGTTTAGAATCTTTCAGATGCAGAATAGTGGTGAACAAATATTAATTAGTAGTGATATTATACTTATCAGATTTTACTTTATTATAATTAAGTTTAAAATATTAAAATATTAACATATTATAATCATTTTTATTTTTTTCTATGATACAAAAAATTCACCATTAGTTAACTATATATTATATTATGGTTTAGGTAATTTTTTAAAAAAATTACTACAATTTTTAAAAATTATAAATAAATATAATTTATGATTAAAAGAAAGTGTTAAAAATTATTATTATTTTCAATTTGCATATATGTAATTAAATTTATTTTTATGAAATCAACACATTTATTTTTTATAAATAAGCAATAATTGGTGAATCAGAAGAAAGCCACGTGCAACTGGATTTGTCAAGAATATATAGGTTAGAAAGTGTGAAAAAGATTTCTTTGTTATATATGAACCGAATAAGTATTCTCTATTTTATTTGGACTAGGTATTTTATATGGGTACTTTAAAATGTGGGGGTGGCGGCTATAATTTGTGATATATGTGTGGTGCAATGTGGACTAAAGTGAGAAGCCAAAGTGTTAATAATCAAGAGAATATTTACAAAAAAGAGAATCACATTTAAACATGTGGTTCGTTGATACTTATTACTTTTTTCTAATTTTTTTAGTACAATTATACTTCATCATTTAAGAGATTAAAAAGGGAGTAACTTTTTCCAAAAGAAATTCATGTGTTGGTTATATGTCATCGTTTATATCCTTAAAAAAAAAAGAGTATAAGTGTATAACTGTAAAACGCAATAGCTATATAGGTAGAGTTATGATTAATATCAAAACTCTAGTAGGGGGTGGGGGGAGAGCTAAAAGGACTAATAAATTAAGAGTAAATTAATCATATAAAATTTGAAAAGGAAGCTAAGGGATTAAGTACATAAAATGCTTCTTCCATGAATCAAGGTACTGATGAATCATCACCCCTAAACTTATTGTATCAGTATTATTGTTCTGCATAAATTCAATTCTTTGGAGATAGGATATATAATGAATTAATTAGGTTCTAGGGTTCGGGGAATAATTTATAAACGATAAGTTGATATTGTTTGAGCTATGATTCAGAAATTAAATTTTTACGAAAGATGGATGATTTGGATTAAAAAATTTATGATATCATCAGTTTTGTTATTATAGATGGTTAATCTCAATTTTTTTAAGCTATGTAAAACGTTAAGATAAGTTGATCTTTTATTATTTTTTTTTAATGCAGAGAAATTTTTTTTATCTATTCCACAGAATTTTCGGATTGAAACTTAATTAAAAGTTTTAAAAAATTAACTATTTGTTTTTGGCAGACGACTCGATTCATTTTAGTAAATCAAGTGAGGAAAAATGTCAGAATTCGCTCTAAATTTTATAGAAATATAAAAAGATCAATAATCAAAAGATAAATCTAGATAAATTCTCAATTTTTTTTAGCAAAAATTTTTTAATCTACATTCGAGATTATTTAGCCAATATTTTTCTTGTTTCTTATGTTGAAAACTATAATAAATATTTAGGACTTCTGATTATGGTACAAATATTAAAAAAGGCTATTGAAAAAGAACTCTTTTAGCGTCTAGTGATAGAAAAAATTCTAATCAAGTTCATCACAACAGTAATTTTTATTTACACTCTTAATTGTTTTAAATTTTTAGAGATATCACTTGAAGAAATACAGAGTTATGCTCTAATTTTGGTGGGGTTCGAGAGAAATTGAACGAAAGATGCAATAGATTGAGTGGAAGATTTTTTATAGGACGAAATTACAAAAAGAGTTTCAATTTCAAAGTTCTAAAAATTTTTAACATTGTCATGCTTGCAAAACAAATATGAAAACTCCTATTCAAACTAAACTCTCTAATCAATAAAATTTATCAGAATAAATACTATAAATATTCTAATTTTTCTCAAGGTTGAAGTAGGCACAAATCTCTTTTGGGATTAGCACAATGTAATAGAAGGGAAAAAAGTGTAAAAAAAAGGGTATTCTTTGAGAAATTGAAAAAGTTTCTCTATAAGAATTAAGAAAAATTTTTGGGTCAGAGACTCTGTGATTATCACTGCTAATTCTAATCCAAGCATAGAACACATATTTGAATTGATATCTTAACTAATTCTATCTCAGTCAGTCTTTTATCCAAATAATATTCAGCCCAAAAATTACAATAATCATTCTCAATACAAAATTACATGAGTCTAAAGATAGAGTTATTTGGACTGTTTAATTTTATTAATGAAATTTATCTATTTACCTTTGATTAAAAAAAGAATTTAATTTTAATATATTAAAAAATATAAAAAATTATATAATTATCTAATTAAATTTATACGTTTAAATATTTTTTAAATAATAAATATAAAAATTAATTATTTTTACTGATATATCAATATATGATTAATTGGATATGTAATATTTTTTTTTATGCTAAGAGGACATGAAATTAAATTCTTAGTTTAAAGATGAACTGTTAATCAAGTTGCTAATTCTGCATGATGCAGTTTTTAAATCATTACTTAATGCGAGAATAGGATAGTAGATAGGAATTATAGGGCTATAAAAGCCTCGATTTTGTTCTGATTTTGTCGTATTGATGTTTACAATCTATTGGTTTCCAAAGGCAAAGTTGCTATCTTGCAAATAAAACACTTGGCTACTTGTTTGTGTTTCATTATTCAACAAATAAACCCAACTTAATTAGGCCAGCGTGATACTTCTCATGGTTTTAATTATAAACAATCAAATTGTTTATCCACAACAATTGAGTTTAAAAGCTAGCTTTGATAATATTCAAATTGATTTCAGTTGTTTCGAGAATGGGATTATATGCTTTATGTGATTGTAACATTAGCATCTTTAACTACTCGAATATGCAGGTAAATCATTAGCATCATTTGCTTTATTTGTTGCATTGGCAATGTAAAGTATTTTACACAATCCTATAATCATATCTAAGTTTTTAAATAATTATTTATGGATTCAATATAAAATATAATTATTTTTACTGATATAATATTAGTATTACATAATTAAATATACATGTAAAATTATTTTATATTAATAATATATCAAAATTCAATTCTTAATTTATTAATTAATATACATCGCTGGTATGAAATTATTTTATATAAAATTTAATTAAATATTAATATACGAGTAAACTCAATGTATTTGGATATATATAATTTCATATTCATAGAATTATCAATACACTAAAATATCAAAGTGACAAATATTTTAAAACTAAAAACTTATTAAAAATCTGAACAATAAATTTGAACTGTTAAAACTTAATTACATCAATTTTTAAGATTGAAAAAAATACAAACCATAACATCAATACAATTCTTTACATTATATTCATTATTCAATATTGAACAAACCTTTTCTTTTAATCTAGAGGCATATCATTTAATAATTTATAACCATTACCTGAATGTTTTTAGCCCATCAGAAAATTTAAAATAACACCATGTTATGGTCGGCTTCACGAATTTTATGTTTAGAATGTTTTCCAAACTCAATTATTCGAGTCTGATCTACTTCACTTTTTTAGAAGGTTTGAAATCGACTTATTAGAACTCCTAACCAATATTTAAACGTCTCTCTTATCTTAATTAAATAAGATAAGATAAGATACTCACCATCACCTATATAAAAGAAAGTCTCAAACCCTCTCAGATATGTCATTCACTCTATATACTTATACCTCTCAGATCCATTTTGATTTGAGTGTCGGAGGGTCTTTGCAGGTACTACCCCTCATTGTTCCAGTCGAATAGTCCGGCATCCGCCTCGATCCAAAGGTCCCAATCCATCTCACAACTCGTACCGGAGGCATCCAATACACACCACAATGAAAATATATAAACATAGTTAGAACAAGAATTGTAGAACAAGAACCTCATATAGATTTAAGAATCAAACACGTTTCCAAATTGAAGTAAACAATAGTAACAATATGAAGCTATGAAATAGTTTTGACAGAAACAGCATTCTAGCTGCTTACAATTTTGAAGAAAGCAATATATCCAAACGTTCGTACGCAGCTTCCATTGGCTCAGTAACTGTAGCAACAACGTCGGTGTTAGTTTTTTTTATCAACTTTAATAAAACTTTTTTTGGTGACTGAACTTTAATAAATGTATTTTATATTAAAAAAGCAAACATCATTTATTAATAAATCATGCTTAATAAATTGATTAATTATACTAAATAAATAATATTATATATATCAACTTTAATATGTGATAATATTAATATATGATTAAACAATGTACAAAACTACCAATTAAATCATGCGTTTATTATTTCTTGATTTTCTTTTTTTATTTCAGTAAATATTCTCTTTTTAATTTTCTCAGAAGTAATATGATTATTAGCTTGATTTGATTTTCGCAAGATTGAAAGGCCGTCTATGTTTCGTTTTCTTGGTATAGTTGGTTAGGTTTTTGTGCCAAAATTGTAATTGTTGCCACTAATGGAAAAATTACTGTTACCATTTACCACTGAAACAACATGGTCCACCATGTATAGATTGAAACAAAAACAGGCTGGCTAAAAGCCAGGGGCCAGAGTTTGTGGTCCGGTTCTGAAGAAAAGCATGCTCCATTTGGCTACTTGGGGTGGAGTGAGTCATACCAATGTAACAAAATTAGAGACAAGAAAAGTAAAAGGAGTATTCAATACCCCCATCCAAAGCCAAAGCATGCTTTGCTAGTTTGCTTCATCTGAAACCAAAAGAAAGTTATTTCCATTCTCTTGCTTCATTGGATTTTCCTGTCACATATGCAGTCTAGTTAAGACTCATGTCATGAAAATTTACCACGTTTGGTTCTCATTTGTAAGCTGTGACATGATGAATTGAAAAGCATCCCAAAATTTGTCATAAGTAAAACCACTGGGGATGAGTGATGAATGCTCATTGGTTCATTGCTTAATGAGCAGTGAGGTAGGGCCTTCCCAGAAATTATTTCTGCTTGTGTTTGTTTGTGTTGGGTCCACAGTGTACTTCCATAAATAGAAAACGGGTTTGTTTCGTAAGAACCCTACATGCATATAGGATACTGGAGGGGTGGAGGACCAGAGGAAGGATATGGCAGATATTAGAGAGAGATAGTACAAGTGTAGAGTGGTCCAAAGTTAGCTGCTAATGCATGCCAAGACTTATTACTCCATAAAATAGCACCTAGGACAAAGAAGCAATTATAGCCTAATTAAATAATTTTAACTAGTTGATAGTATTAGCTGTTCAAAGGTGGCTACTGACACCGCTCTTGCACACCCCCTAACCCAAGATTAATTTGTTAGAGACCAAGAAAACTTTTTCCCCCTTTGGGTAAAAGACTTAATCATTTAAGAGTTATAATGATTTCAACTGCAGCTCAGGGAAAAGATGAAATATAAAGACATAGGTAGAAGGTAAGTATTCATTGCCGGGAGTTGCCAACAACCTAGCCAGAGGAACAGTTGGGAGTTTATGACACAGCATTATTAATCAACATAAAAGAACTAGCAAATAGCAATACAATATAATTTCTTTCATGTAAATGCATCTACTGATCTACCAAGATTTACCCGAGAAATAAACGGTTTGTTTGTCAACTAATTATTTTAAAACAGCCAATATATATATAAGAAAACAATCATTCATCTCTCTTATAATCTGGCAAAAAATATGCTCAATTACATCTGGATACAATTCGAAACTACAACAGATTACAATTCGACGGGGCCTGATAAATTAAATGGGGAATGCCTGAGTACATCTCAGACATTAAAAACCCAGTAGACCTAGATAAAATTACATTACAGTTACACTACACTATATTAGAGCCGCATAAGTCACTGACCTGGTAAAGAATGGTTATTCTTGAATAAGTCCTACCTAAAACTTTATGAAGAAAAAGAATGAATATAATTTATTCTAATAATATAACATTGACGGGCTAGAATATATTTCCCAGGACAGGGCTGCCCCAATAGCCTACCTAAATCTTCCTATCATCTTGTGCTTGTAAACGGCCTGTGCGTGCAAGTAGCATTTCATGGATTTCTTTAGCTGTAGGACGCTCTGCAGGATTTTCTTCCATGCATCTATGAAACAACCCAACAAGGAATTTCAGCAAGTCTGCCTCTGCATCTGATTTTTCCAGGTCTTCGCCAGATTGAATTACTGAGGGTTCACTCATTGAACTCAATGCCTCCAGTTCATCTATTAATCGTGGCCGCTTACCCATCTGTATAGATCATGGTAATAAAAGAAAAAAGATAATTGTAAATTGGGGTTGAGCATGAATAAAATAATAGCTCAACCAGAGGCAGCAGGGTATAATATAACTATTTGCATGAACGAAGGATAATCATACCTGCAGACTGTCATGGATGTCTGAATCAGGTACTCCATAATATGGAATTTGCAGAGTCAGTATCTCCAAAAGTAAACATCCAAATGACCAAATATCAGCTTCCTGTAACAAAGATAAAAAGAGGTAAATTACAACCCTAAACGATAATATGTCTAGAAAAACAGCAGACTGACTTGTTTCCAATACATACTTATTGACAAAAGGCCATGAAAGATGAATTAAATTACTGAAATTACTAGGTATGATATCATAAATTCAACGCCAATAAACAATATGACAAAACATGATAGATACACCAGAAGATCAGGCAGGATAAATAACAAGTACATCTTACCAATCCATAAGCGCGTTTTTCATACATAGTCCGCATAACTTCTGGAGCCATCCACCGTGGTGTTCCAACACATACAGAAGGAGGTGGAGTTCCCATATGTGCAATACAGCAAGCATGCATACGTGATCTTAGTGGCACTGCACTGTCAAAATCACACAACTTCACAGTGGGAGTTCCATCATCAGTCTTTCTATCCAAATCAAACAGGATGTTTTCACTTTTAATGTCCCGATGAATTATGTGCTTTGAGTGCAGCTCTGACAAGGCAGAGGAGACATCTCTGGCGATATACAACGCCAACTCCATAGGGACATGCTTTTCACCAGCTTCTGATAGCTTTTCCAAATAGTTCTGTGAGAACATGAAGTGAAAATTTAATAAAATAACCAAAAAAAAAGCATGATAATAATAGCCAATATATAATAGAAAATGTTTTTACTTTCAAGGAGCCGCCATCAACATACTCCATAAAAATTGCAGATCTTAATATGCGATTGTGAGGCTTGCCATCAGCTGTGAAAGTCCATTGGCACGATATTTCGTGTCCATACATTTCCACTATGCAGGGATGTTTTAACGAACCTAGAATTCTAACTTCTCCCAAACAATTATAATCAAAATTTCTAATTTCGGCTGCTGAACTTCCCTGCACGTCCAAAGTACGTACCTGCACCATCCCAGGATATATGTAAAAAGCATTGCATTATATTATATCCAAATAACAAGACATTATGAAAGGAGGAAGTGGAGCACCCCATGACCATTAATGGATAATCACATACCTTTGCTGCAGCCTCAACTGACCCAATTTTGCACTGCACTAAAGTAGTGGAAGCTTTTTTCTTAAGTTCGTCACAAGTAGAGAGAGATGGAAACAAACAATCAGGACCATGACTTCCACGAGAAGAAAGGGGGATCGTGGCTCGACTAAGAGGTACGTACCTACATACCAAGTTAACTCATCAAATTCTGAAGAACCAGACTGTATTTCCACTAAAGTCACAAAATTAAACAAGTTTTATAGGCAGAGGTTAAGTATGTAGAGTTTCATACAAGGTTAAGTTTCATAAAGATATCACACAAACATTTTTCCATAAAACCACAGCCAGATTTCCAACATCACTTTTGATTAAGACAATTCGAATCATCAGCAAAATTGAGAGGATATTTGATATTAGCAACACAAACTTCTTTTTAAGGAGGACACTAATTCAGGCCTCGGAGGAGGCACATTAAATACCTGCAGAAGTATTCAGGATCCTTCTCTTCTCTTATGTCATGGGGTCGACAAGCATCAACCAGCATTCGGACCCATGTATCACCCCTCTTAATCAGAATGATATTCCATGCATGTGGGGAAAAGTCCAAGTAACCCCTGACAAGCTCACAAGGCACTGCTGGCACCATATGATCACATAAATACTGTATACGAAAAAAACTTGCATCAGATAATCACAATTAGGGGCAAAAGTAAAGAAGCTACAGCACAACAGAAATTTAAGCATGGATACAACTATAATCACCTTCAAAAGCAGAGCTCTATGTCTACATACACCATACTGCACAGAACCAATAGGGACTATGATTGAACTTCGCCTTTTTTTAATAGAATCGATACATTGTTCAGAGATTCTAGAAAGAGTGATATCTTCTATGGTGTTTACAGCAGGTTTTTTAGAAGAAGTCATACTGGTGCTGCTTCCAGCTGAGCACGTACAAACAAAAGGCTTATTATAGTTTGAACCTGACACAGATTTCCGTGTTCTTTCTACCATAGCACTTCTATCGCTGCCACCAAAATGGTCCGATACAAAGAGTGCAAGCAGTGAAGCTGTCTGCAAGCTATCAACTACGGCATGCATCCCACGTGTATTTAAACCATTTAACTTTTTCAAATTTGTGACCAGTGCCTGAGCAGAGGGCAATACAGCATCCAACTCTTCGTCCCTTTTCCTGAAAGAACAAAAAACATTTAAACCATCACTAAAGCAAATTGATCATAAGGATGATGATGATGAAGGTGGTGGTGGTGGTGGTGAGGAAGATAATAACCTGTCTAGTAGGATGACCTCACGAGAATCAAGGCACTGATTCTGCTCATAACTCTCAAGAGGCATAAATGGCCGATCACGTCCTGCATCATAAAACCCATCTGACAGATGGTCTTCAATACCACAAATTGAGAACTTACTGTACTTGCAAGCCAATATTGAGGCATCAACAATTGGTTTTCTAAACTTGCATGGTTTAGGATTGTCAAGATGCCGATCTGAATACCTCTTTGTAGAAAAACACTTCAAAATCTCCAAAGATTGTTCATCCTGTTCACCAGGTCCATTTAAGGATGCATCTCTTTCATCTTTACATTCAGCAGTATGGCAATTGTCACTAGAAAATTGCTTTTCTAATATTACTTCATCCTTATTATTACCACTTAAATTATCATTTACTTCTTTTTCAGAGAATATTTTTTTCCCATTATCATCCAGATTCACATGGTCTGATACAGTTTCTTTGCAACTTGCAGCAGCAATGTTTCCAGACTCAGAAATTATTTGAATATTATTGCTCAATAATTGATCTTGATCTACAACTTTCCACTTCCTGCTGTTATTCAGGCGCTCTTGACGAGCTTTTTGCTGTAAATAAAACCGCCGCTTCCACCTTTTACCTGACTTTCGGGCTGAGAAACATCTACTGCTAGATGAGGTACTAGTTAATGTGCTTGATGAGGTATTATGCGCACCTGCAAAAGATTTAACAGAAGAGCATAATTCAGCTCAACGTGCAGGAATAATTCAAACATTCATAAACCAGAAGGGGGGAGCATGCACAAATTAAGAAAAGAGCAAAATAGGAAGGAAATTCAGGCCTCACCATTAGAAATTGTTCGATCATTTTCCTGTTGACTGCTTTCGTAGACATCCATTTCAACAGAAGAACTGCTACAATCATCGTTACACCCACCTCCATCATTTCCTTCCAGTTTACAGCATATCCATGAAGGAATGTGAAAAACGCTGAGCAGCTTGTTGTACTTGAAATATAAAAAATAAAAACAAATTTGTTCAATTTATATAATTAACAAAAGGCATAGGAAATAAAATTTTTAAAACACAAATAACTAAGTTTACAGTTACAACCTACAAACACATAGAATGAAAATATGGACAAACGTGAGCTCGCTGGTGTACCCAGAATCATTACAATGTGCTTTACAGGCAAACTACAGCTACTAAATCAATACCTTGGATGCACAGAGGCACCTTCAATGTGGTGTTCCTCCATGTCAAACACTGTCAGATTCCACCAAATTAAATGCATATTAACAAAAATTCAAGCATAGAAACAGAGAAAATGTTGCATATCATACAGTTGGAAAAACAATCAGCCAAATATGGAATCTACTATTGGCAGATTTCTTTGGATAAACCACAAAGCTGATGTAACAAATCCAAACAACGTCAAATATATGGACCTTAATATAAAACTGAAAACAGTTATCACAAATACACAGAATTTTCAGGTCCACACAGAATTCCATTATAAGGAGAGGAACAATTAACAACATACACAAAGATAAAAATAGATTCAGCATATCAAACGACTAACCAAATAAAAAACAGCAAAAGCACCATCTGATCTTCAATAACACATAAAATTGAAATTGAAAAGAACAGCATTGTTACAAAACTACCCTGATTTAACAAATCATGGCTTAGGTACCTGAAGATTTAAGAGCTGAAGCCTACACATGGAACCAAGTTCAATAGAGCCTAACGAAGTCAACCTATTATTTGAAAGGTCCAAACTCTCCAACCTTGTAAGAGAGGTCATTGTGGACGGTAGCTCCACTAGCTTATTATTCGCAACTTTCATGGTTATTAAGCTATTCAAGCAACTGATCTCTGACGGCAATGTCTTCAATTTATTGAATGAAAGGTCAAGATACTCCAGATTCTTTAAGCATCCAATTTCCGGAGGTAGATATCTAGTTTGTTTTTTAGAGAAAAAAGAAAAGGGCATATCAAAACAGAGAAGGAGATATTAACAAAAGGAAATTATTTGCACCAAACTTAACACTTAAGAACAATGAACCTTTACACTATCAATACCCAAAGTTAACTATCACTCCATTCTAAAACCACGACCAAGTAAAAGAAAGCAAAGTATTCATTGATTCACTTGATTAAAATACTCTGCCTCAAGCTGAATCGACCCACCACAATAGTAAAACTCCCTGAGCTGGTTTTCTCTATTCAAACTTAGAATTTGCATAACTAAACGTGGCTTAAAGCAAGCACATTTTTCCATCAGCAGAAAAACAAAAACTAACCTGATAGAAAAATGACAAATAGAAAGCTTAGTCAATCGCTTAAGGGCAGCAATCTCGGCCAACAATGGAAAAGCCGAAGGCCTTGGTGGCCCTCTGGAGAGCTCGAGCTCCTTCAACCCATTCAGCTTGTGAAGCGGCAACCCACCGATCCCAGGCGATGAAATCTTCATTTGCAAGCACTCCAGTGCCGTCATGCCCCTGAACTCCGGAGCGAACAAGTTCACCTCGTTCCCAAAGAACTTCAGCGTCTTCAACCGTGCCAGACCACCCACCCACTTCGGAACCAAGCTGTAAACGTTCCTGTAGAGGTACAAGCTCTCCGCAGCGGAGTCCTCCGCGGTCTCCTCATCCACCGCCGAAAACTCCAGGCTCTTCCCGGAAACGTCGAGGGCCACGCCTTCGTCGGTTGTAGAGTCCGATGAATCGGTCGCGGGGGAACTGGATTCTTCTTGGGGTTTCTCGGGATGGCTGCGGGTTTCGGAGGCGGGTTCATCGGAGTTGAGGAGCTGCATTGTGTGGAAGGAGAGAAATTTTTGGGGAAGAATTTGGGAAATTGTGGATAGGGATTTGAGGAGGAAACCCTAGAATCTAGAGGATGCACTTGCTTGCAGAGCAGATTGTTTGTTGATGGCAGCGGGTACATTGAATATTTGGGGGCGCTACTACTAGTCGCGAAGGGAGACGTTGGTTCACAAACGCTGTGCAAAAATACGATGTTACCCCTAGGTTTTGACGTTAATTACTGGGGTGTGTTTTCGGTGGTGGTCACTGGTCAGAGTCAAAAGTGGCTGCGGAGCTACAAAGAGAAAAGAAACGGAGTATTGCTGCCGTGCCAACTGCCCAGACGGTTAGTGAAACGGAACTACGGGCTTCACGTGCTCTCTAAGGTTGGACCATCAAAATGGGCCAAGTCTTGGCCATCATGCCAATCCATTTATCTGTTCAAATAAATAAATTTTACCTTTAAAATTAAATTCCTTTAAATTCTGAAATAAACAGATTAAATTTGATAGACTAAAAAAATAATAGATTAAACCAACTAGTTCGCAAACTAAGTTCATTACATTTTTTGCATTTAAAAAAATATATTTTTACCAATATTTTTTTTATTCGACTCATTGACTAATGAAACATTATTTATTTAAAATTTTTATTTAAAAATTATATTTTTTGCCAAATTATTTTTCAAATTATAAAACGGATCATGCTAAAAAAATTATGACTCATAAACAAATCGATTTTAGGCGAGGCGAGTTGAGTCTAAACACGTCGAACTGTCTCATTTAACAATTCTACTCTTAAATAGTATTTGCTTTAGAAATAAAAATTGAGATTCTTGACCGAATAACATGTTTAATGGTTGAAGAT
Organism: Arachis hypogaea; assembly: GCF_003086295.3. Classification (NCBI taxonomy): domain Eukaryota; kingdom Viridiplantae; phylum Streptophyta; class Magnoliopsida; order Fabales; family Fabaceae; genus Arachis; species Arachis hypogaea. The sequence goes on from NC_092044.1 coordinate 110,330,769, forward strand.
TGGAACTAAATTTTTTTGTATAGGACACAAAATTTCAGTCTTTTTATCATCTTCAAAAAATAAAAACACAAGGCATTTTAATAAGCAAAAATATTTTAGTAAGCATTCTTATTTTATCTTTATATTTATCTTAAAATAAATAAGATACTAAGATATAATTCAGTTTTCTATATTTTATACTAAATATAATATAGAGATTTAATTTAATTTCAATTTTTTTAATTTTTATCTATTAATCTCAGTCTCTTTTTCAAACATAACCTTAAAATTTCTAATCCTATTATGGGGCTTGAATTTGGTTGGTTCATTAGGTAACAAATATTACATAAATACTCTTAAAGTTAGGATTTAATTTTTAAGCATGGTCTAGAATAAAAGAATTTTGAATTATATATTTATTTCAAAGGGTTACTCATAGAAGAAAGTTTGGCTTAAAATGAAATAGTGAAAGGTTTTTAGACGCTCTTTGAATAATTTTGAGAATGTGATTAAAAAAATTTATAAGTTAATTTTTAGTTATTTTATTAATCTGTTTAAATAAGTATTAGAGATTTAAATTTTATTTTTATTAGTTAATGATAAATTTTTAAATAGAGCTCGATCTACAATAAATCAGTCATTAACTTGTTAGACTGAAAGATACCGTGTGAAATTAAAAAAAAATCTTACAAGTTACAAAGAATCTATTAATATATAGTAAGAATGTAGTAGGTGGTTCTTTACTTAACAAGTGGAGCGGTCAGTATTCAACAAGTGTTATTTTCCATTGCATGCCACGTGTAAGCTGAAAAGTAAAGTTATATGGAAAAAAATTAGGATGAACTTGCGCGTAAAAAAATATCCCCTTGATCTTCAAATTTTAAAGAGACCTATAAAAGGGGGGTTCAGTTCATGTCCATGAACAATTTTTTCACTAAAGCTTTTTGATAGTATTATATCCCAAAAAAAGTGAGTGACTTTTGGTCCATATCTGCAAAAACATGACAAAAATATGTGATATGTTAATGGATGTTAACCCAAGAAAACTTCAATGGACCTTCAAAGTTTATGTTATGCACTTATGGGAAGTTTCGAACAAGTTCAACAAAAACGAAATCAATAGTATGGAGATGCTTCTTCAAGATATGAAGGCAAGTTTGTGAAACCTTTTTTAGATCTGCTTGAGTGATTCTCTTCTTGCTTTTTTTGTGTTCGTAAGGTAGCGTTTGTTTTCAGGTACTGAGACAGAGACTAAGACTTAGTAGTGTGTTTGTTAGTTCAGAGACTGGTACTAAAATTTCTGTCTCTATCTCCAAAATTTCAGTATTTCAGTACCTCCAAAAAATAGGGAGACTGAAATTTTTAGAGATGGAGACTGAAACTTTAATAACATTTTATACCTAAAATACTTTTATTTCAATTAATTAATTCCAATTTTACCCTTTGTGCAAATTAAATTAGAGTTTCATTCTTGTTTCAATTCCTGTCTCCCATTTTGCACTAAACAGAATACTGAAATTTGTTTCAATTCCTGTCTCTTAGTCTTTGTCTCTCAGTCTCAGTCTTTTTGTCTCTATCTCTCTACCAAACGCTACCTAACTGACATGTAATTTTTTTAATTTCTAGGGTGATAGAATCCAAGTTTCAATCCTAAAGTCACTGATGAAGAAGTGGAGAGGCAACATATTGGAGTTTAACATGTACGTTATGTCTAACTTCATTGTGGTGGATAAGAAAGAAAAAATCAGGACAACCATGAATAGATGGAGTATAAACTTTTCACAGAGAACCACTGTTATTCCGGTATCTCATCCAAGTTTTTCTTTAGAAGCATTTTTCTTTAAGCCAATTCCCGAGCTGTTGGCAGCTGAAAAGCTTGACGATTCATTATTCTAGGTAATGCATAAACTCAAAAATTTCTATATAAACATAGGAATAACCTACATTCCTGTGAGTAATTTAATTTTGTTTGGACCTGTCTTTGTGGTTTAGATGTGATAAGTGAAGTTGTTGGAAAAGAGGATCCAAGAGAATTGATTACTAGCAAAGGCAAGGAGACAAAACGTTTGGCTGTTTTGATAAAGGACCTTGAGTAAGAGTCCTGACAATATTTTTATCTATTTTAATTAGATATGCGATCCGTGTTTAACTAAATGAATATTTTTCTGTGTTTATTTTGCAGAAATAACAGTATTGGTTGTGTGTTGTTTGGAGACATGATAGACCAAATTCTATCCTATCTTAAAAAAGAAAAGGGTCAAGCCTTTGATAGTTATAGCGCAGTGCTTTAAACCAAGCAGGTGGAATGGTATGTGTTTAATCCTTGCACTCGGTTAATGTTAGAGATATAAATCCATAAAAAATATGTGACTCACAATAATATCTCTTCTCTTATAGAAAAAACATCAGTACAAAGTCATTTTGATTATTCAAAGTTACGTATTAATACTGATCTGGAAGAGGTTAGAGTTTTTCGTGACAGGTTAGACTAACACCCACATTGAGTCATTATGTTATTAGAAGTGAATATTTTTTTTACTGGCCTATAAATTATTTATTGAATAATTTTTTAGGAGGCTTTCTGGAAAACCTGCGAACTCGGCTAGGATTATTCAAGTGTCATCCCATGGTCTACGTTCTGGTGCTGAGGAACTAATAAGGAGGGGAGATGCCATTATCAAAATTATAGAGGAAGTCCTCAACTCAACACAGGCAAGTACAACTTGTACAAGAAGTTATTTTTGAGATTTTTATCATCAAATATTAATTTTTGAATGTCATTGTGGACAGAAAGGGCCTGTATGAATTGTTGGTATAATAGTTTTAATAAACTATGACAAGGATGATTGATTTTACAAATCGTGTCGAAAATGCCCGAAGAAAGTAGAAACTCCTATTGAAAACAAATATAAATGTGGAAAATATGAACATACTCATGGAGCTGCATCAGTTAATGTGGGAAAGGGAGACGGTCCAGCTCTGTGGGAGGCAGGCTGACCAGATCAAGGATGAGGTTGTATGTTAGTTTTCGCATAATTATTTTAATCTCCATTATCTTTTATTGATATCACAAAAAATATAGGAACTTATATCAATTAACTCATCATGTTTTGGGTGGAGATGGATACCCCCAACTTTGGAAACAATGATGGATAAAAAGTTACTTTTCAAGGTTAATGTTAAATTTTCAAACATTAGACAATATACTCATATTTATACAGTCATGAAAATTTGTGATGATAAAAAAATTGTAAAAGATGAATCACCCAAAGAAAATTCAAAACTCCGACTTTGCTGTATGTATTTTAGTAATTTCTATTTGATTATCAAAATATTCATTCAAATATGAACTATCCCATAACTTTTAAGTAACATTTTCGGATGCCTATTTAAAGGAGAATGTGTGCAGTGACTCAATTGATATGTCAGCAGTTGTGACCAATATGCATAACGACACTGATTCTATTCTTACTTTGGTAATTTTAAAGAATTAATTTTAAGAAACAATTTTTTTAAATTTCGGTTTTCTATATTAAAGTTTCAAACTAAATTTATTTTTTCAGAATGGTTTGGAAGAATGTGTCACCAATCTCAACGAGAAAATTCCAGCTAAAAGAGCTCTCATGGGGTAAAACATACTTTGATTATAAATATTGACAATGAAAACGAAGTGAGATTTTTAACCAACAAATTCAATTGAAAAAGTGAAAAAAGACAGAAGATACAAATTAGTGGGAGTGACAATTAATCATAATACATGATTCATAACATGGTTGGATATCAGGATGTTCATTTGTTTTCACATTAGGAACAAAAATTAGTTATGGTTTCAAGATGTTAAAGTTAGGGGTTTCTATATTGAAAAGGATAGTATTTTGTTATTTGTATTGGGAGCAATGTATTAGTTTAGCCCTCAAATCAGATATGGATTTGACATTTATTTTGTATTACGGTGAATATTTTGGGTGTGAAATGAGTTGGCTAATGAATTTGAGGATAAATTTTATGTTATTTTCATATGATCAATATATCGTTACTTGACATTTATTTTTCTATCTAAATTTTTATATGTATTTTTCATCTATAATATATTATAGGAGTATAGAATCAACTATAAAGTATATTGTGAAATTACCTTAAGGTGTATTGGATGGAACATACTTGATTGTTGGATTGGTATGGTGAATCAATTGAGTTATCTGCAAATACAAAAATTAGGTGTTACTTATGAAGACTTAATCAAAGCTTATTCAAAGAAAATATAGTCAGTTCTCTTAGATGATTAGTCAACAAAAAATATAAACATTTTTAGGTGATTAGCCACTTCTTAAATTTTGTGTGTAGAATAATACATGCTGATAGATATTGACACTAATGTCTATAGCTGATTAAAAAATTCTAAACTCTGAGTTTTTATAGTTTTCAACAAGATATCTTAAAATATATTGACTCATAACAGAATGTATTAGCATGAGGACTGTATTAAAGCTTATATAAATAAAAGAAGGCTAGTTTTATCAAAACTTAAATAAATAAAACAAAGTTAGTAAGATATCTATAACCACACACATTATATTCGATTAACAAATAATCATAGAATAATTGGACTAAATAAGAGCATATTTTCAATATCAAATAAGATTAATAGAAAAGTAGGACTTGGTAGAAGTGAAAGATGCAGAAAGTATTAAAGTTTAAAAAATCAAGAAAAATAAACAATTTCAAAATAAATAAATTGTCAAGTAAGAATATAGGGGTTTAGTGTTTTGAAATTTAGGAACCTGATTGGTCATTCAAAGTCATAATAGGTTTTAAGAATTATTAAAAAGAATCTCTTAAAGCATGACATTAGAGATTAATTTGCATGAAATAACATCAAAGTTAGGATTTTATGTCCAGAAATTGCATGTTAATATAAAAAAAATAAATTTTAAAAAGGTTTTATCACTTTTTAAATGAGTGCAAGATAATACATTGAGATAGATGTAAGCTCTAACCTATTAAAGAAAAAGGATAGTTATGAACTCTGAACTTTTATCCATTCTAACAAGCAAGATATCTTTAAATAATTTGAACCATATCAGAATAAAAAATTTGAGGACTTTATGAATGAGAGTGAATGATTTGAAATATAAGAATTTATTGTGTCATTAAAAAGGCTTATAACTGTCCATATATTGTAAACAAGATCCCTGAATAGCTGGGTGTAGAGATTTAGTGAATTGAGCCAACATCAGAATTGAAACTATAGGTAAATAGAGTTAGGGTCAGACATAAACATCCCCTTTAAGTATAATACATGCTCTTTTTAAAAAAGCAAGAAAACCAAACACATCTGAATAGCAAGTAAAAATGTCACTTATGAGAAGTAAGCAACTTTTGACTTTGATAAATTAAGATATACTGGATTACTTTGAATCATAGTATAAAAGAATATTCCACACACGCTAATGCCTTTTCAGAAGTCACTGTAAATAAAATTGTTAATTGTCAATTCTAAATGAAAAAAGTATTAAAGTTAAAAAAATCAAGAAAAATAAACAATTTCGAAATAAATAAATTGTCAATTAAAAATGGTGAGGGTTAGTATTTTGAGATTTAGGCACCTGACTGGTCGTTCAAAGTCATCATAGGTTTTAAGACTTATTAAAAAGAATCTTTTGAAGCATGGCATTAGAAATTAATTTGCATGAAATAACGTTAAAGTTAGGATTTTATGTCTAGAAATTGCATGTTATATAAAAAAAACTATAAAAAGGTTTAACCACTCTTTAAATGAGTGCAAGATAATACATTGAGATAGGTGTAAGCTCTAATTTGTTAAAGAAAAAGGACAGTTATAAACTCTGAACCTTTATCCATTCCAACAAGCAAGATATCTTGAAAGAATTGAACCATATAGAATACTAAAAAGTTTGAGGACTTTATGAACGAGGGTGAATGCTTTGAAATATAAGGATTCATTGTGTCATTAAAAAGGCTCATAACTTTCCATATATTGTAAACAAAATCCCTGATTAGCTAAATTTAGAGATTTAGTGGTTTGAGTTAACATCAGAACTGAAATTATAGGACGAGAGGATCAGACGTAGGCATCCCCTTTCAATATAATATATGCTCTTATTAACAAAACAAGAAAAATAAACACATTTGAATAGCAAGAAAAAATGTCACTTCTGAAAAGTAAGTCACTTTTGACTTTAATAAATTAAGATATGTTCGATTACTTTGAATCACAGCATAAAACAAGAATATTCCACACACGTTAATGCCTTTCTAGAAGTCATTGTGAATAAAATTGTTAATCGTCAATTCTACATTCTAATAGGTATTTGCATCGGTTAGAAAAAACAAGAATGGCAGGTCTAATTTGTAACTTTTTCCTGACTCAACATTCAATATACGTAGTTTCATTTGACTCAGTAGTCTAAAATAAATATACGCCAAACAAAATAATGAATACCCAAAAGTGAATGACTACTAATTTGTTAATTGTCAAACATATATGATGATATGTATAACAATAAGCACATTTTGGATTTGTGGTCGTATATCAGTCTCAACATTCAAGATATATGCAGTACTTTGACTCATATCCGAATCAAAATAAATGTCAAACACTTTAATGCATACTCAGAAGTTCATATACCTTTAATTGCTAATTGTCTAACTTCACAATTTTGATATATATGTAGTCAGGATTGACAGAAAAAAGATGTGTGCCACATTGATCACATGTCTAAAATGTTTTAGAAGAAGTTTAGTAAAAGTAGGTCTATAAAATTGAAAATAAAATTTTACACTAAATTTTTATATTTTTACATAACAAATGTTTTTGGTACTCATAGATTACAAATATAATAACATTCAAAATATAATAAAAAAATTTTGATAATATAATAAACTCACAAATGCTCCGTGCATAACGCAAATTTTATACTAGTTTTAATATCAAAATCAACAAAAATTAGCTGAGAATATATTTATAATAGATTGGTCATAGTTAACTGTTTTCAAAAAGATCCTCCAACAAATCATGTGACGGTTACTTTCTTAGACAAAGGGATTGCTCGCATAGTGAAAAAATGGTTCCAACTGATGTGCAGAAAATCGTTTACAAGTGGAAAATTACTGACATGCTTCAAAAATCAAGTTTGTTCACGAGATCAAAAGACTTGTGATGATAAATCTAACTAAATAAACATAACCCAACATGGATATTAGGGCAGATCGGGTGTGTATGAATTTTAGACTAACCTTATTTGCCTATGTCAATAATATGGACCTTACTTCATGGAGTAGTGAGAGTGGGGTTTCTTACATTATGGACAAGAAGCAATACTATTATAATATTTTTTCAATCAATCAATATTTAATCCTGTTTGTACCTGTATTCAAATGGTTGGCCTAACTACTGCAAACCTAAAAAAAGAAGACTTTTTTAGACTAAACCGTAGATTCGACCTAACTCAATAAGTCAAGTCATATCCAATTTACAGGTCTAATTATCCAATCAACATCAGGTTCAGATTTCAAAAACCCGAATTCGGCCCGACTTGTGGAGTAAATAAGAACTTCCCTTCCATTAAGTTGGTTACGTGGAATAGCGTGGAATAACCGCTCACTCAGCACCATGAAAGAATAATCTTCCACTTTGATCCAATAAAAATCTCACTATTAATGATCTAGTCCATCATCTTACTCTACAAATATACCAAACACTGGTATTTTTCATTAATTATACACTTACTCTCCTTAAACTTTTGTTAGATATTAAAAGCTTTTACATGTACTTTAAGATAATGTTTGAAAGGAAAATTGTGAAATAAAGACTGAAATAAGTCTCAATATTATATTTAGTGTAAAATGAAAAACATAAATTAAAAATAAAATTTTAATTTTTTTTGGTGACAAATAAAATTTTAATTTAATTTAATTTATATAAAAGATAAAGTTAAAATTAATTAATTGAAATAGAAATATTTTAGATATAAAATATTATTAAAGTTTAAATCTTTGTCTTAATTTCAGTATTCGATGTTCTTACTTTTTGAAGATACTAAAATATTAAAATTTTAAAAATAAAAACTGAAATTTTAGTATCAATTTTTAGACAATAAATATAATATTAAATTCTAATTTTTCAATCTTCATCATAATACCTCAAAATGAATACTTATAACTGTCTTTTTAAATACGATGTGAAAGCACTTCAAATATATTCACTACTAACTCCGAACTTTGTTACCAACCCATTTACATACATCATATTTAAGGAATAACTTGGTACAAATCTTATTATTAACAATTTGACTAATATGCTCGATTTGATCAAAATTAAGTACAATTTCTTAATCCATTTCTTTATTTTCTTTCTTAAACCAATGTAATTACCCAATCAACATCTGGAATAAACAGCAACACCGTGTGATAACAAAAGATAAAAAAATAAACAGTAACGTAAGCAATAACACTGTGTGATGATACCATATGGAATATTCATTATATTAATGTGAAGGTATCAGCCTCCTTGAGAAGAGAAAGAAGAAGAATAGAGAAGAGGAAGAAGAAGAATATCTAGAAGATGCTAGAAGGTTTTGGAAGAGTAATTGTAAAATGAATTCAATCACACAAAAGTTAGTACAGGGACTGATATATATACACATAGGGTTTAAACGGAAAGACTAATTGATTTCTAACAACTTTGCTAATTTGGCTCTAACTGACTTCTAACAACTTTGCTGATGTGGCTCAGTAGTTCTAACTAACTGCACGTGTTTTCTGCAAGTGCAGGGTCATTTCTACTAACATCAACCCTGCTACTGGACTCTACTTTTTTATTACTACTAACATCAACACTGCTACTAATTTCTCTGTTGTCTGTCTCCAGTTCTCGACCAGCAATTCTGAGTTGTGGTTTGAATTTTAGAAAGGATGCACTTGACAGTGGCTTTGTAAGGCAGTCAACTATTTGGTCGTGGGAAGGAATATGAAGCACATGGATCTTTTTGTTGGCCACAAAGTCTCTGACAAAATGGAAGTTTAGCTCAAAGTGTTTGCTTTTGTTGTGAAGAACAGGATTGGCTGCAAGTAGCACAACACTTTGACTATCACAGTAAAGGCTTGGCTTGGTGGTGCATGGCACTTTCATCTCACTCAGCAGGTTTTGAACCCAAATAATTTTAGTGAGGCACAATGCCACTCCTTTGTATTCAGCTTCTGTGGAACTTCTAGACACCACTGTCTGCTTTCTGCTTGACCAAGAGACCAAGTTAGGTCCAAGGTAAACACAAAAACTACTGGTAGATTTTCTATCATCAACATCACTCCCCCAATCTGAGTCACTGAAGCCATAAATTATGCAGTCACTCGACCTTTGAAACCTTAAGCCATGCTGGGTTGTGCCAGCCAGGTACCTCAGTATTCTTTTGACAGCTCTCCAATGAGTTTCTAGAGGATGGTGCATAAATTGTGAGACTTTATTGACAGCAAAGGTAATATCTGGTCTGGTGATTGTTGCATATTGGAGGCCTCCTACAATGGATCTGTACAACGCTGGCTTCTGAAATGCTTCACCATCTTGCATTGAGAGTTTCAAGCTGGAAGCCATTGGGGTAAGCATGGCTTTTGCATCATGCATTCCCGCTTTTGCAAGCAGCTCCTTGATATACTTGGTTTGGCAGAGGAGTATTTCATTGTCGTTTCTCTTAACAGCTTCGATACCCAAGAAATAATTCATTTCTCCTAGGTCCTTTAGAGAAAAGATTGAGTTAAGCTGGCCGATTAGTGTGGCAATTTCAGAGTCTGAGCTCCCTGTGACTAAGATGTCATCGACATAGACAAGAATATAAGTTGTTGAGGATGCTGTAAATCTTGTGAAGAGAGACGTGTCTGAGATAGTGTTATGGAATCCAAAGCTGTCGAGAGTTGTCTTGAGCTTAGTGAACCACGCACGAGGTGCCTGCTTCAACCCATATAGTGACCTCTGAAGTTTGCACACATGATGCAAATGGTTCGGTGAGAGAAAGCCTTCCGGTTGAGTCATATATACTGTTTCTTCAAGGTCCCCATTTAAAAAGGCGTTGTTGAAGTCAAATTGCCTTATTCTCCATCCTTTTGCCAAAGCCAAAGTTAACATGATTCGCACAGTAGGTGGCCTTACTACGGGACTGAAAACCTGGTCAAAATTCACACCTTCCTTTTGGTGAAAACCCTTTGCCACTAGCCTAGATTTGTACTTTTGAATGGTGTCATTGGGATGTCTCTTTATTCTAAAGATCCATTTGCAACCAATGACAGGGGCAGCATTAGGAGTGGGTTTGGGGACTAGCTGCCAAGTGTGGTTCCTCAAAAGAGCTTCATATTCCTCCTCCATTGCTCTTCGCCAATGGGGATAGGTGAGAGCCTCTGCTACTGTCAGTGGCAGGGTCTCCGAGAGGTCAGTGGTACCCTCTTGCACTACTGCTGCATACGTTTTAGGCTTGAAAATTCCAGATTTGCTTCTTGTTTGCATTGGATGCTGGTTCGTTGACAAGGCAGCTGGGGCTGGCAGTACAGCTTCAATCCTGGGTGATTGATGAGCACCTGCATTAGGAGTGACATTGCTGGGAGATGGATTAGCGACAGCAGTAGTATCATCAGAAAGAGCAGAATAATCAGACATAGATACATGTATGGCAGGTAATGATGCATGTATGTCATTGGGAATATTGGAAGTATCATTTATAGAATGCAATGTATGAGGTGCATTAGGAGGGGGTGGGGGTGTGGTGAGAGGAAGAGGTTGAATAATGGGAAGAGGACTGAGATTAAAAGTGGGATTAGGGATTGGTTGTGGGATAGTGTGGTGAGGTTGGGACCGAAATAGTTGTGGGTAAGAAAATTCTGATTCATTGAAGTACACCTTTCTTGAGATAACTTCTCTTCCATTTGGGAATAAGCACCTATATCCTTTGTGGTCTGTGGCATAACCAATAAATATTGATTTGTCAGATCTGTGATCAAACTTGTGTGTATTGTATGGTCTTAGCAAGGGATAGCAAGTGCAGCCAAAGGGTTTTAAAAAATCATAGTCAGGTTTGGTATTGGTGAGGGCTTTTAATAGGGTTTTGTTGTTGAGAAGTTGGGTGGACAATCTGTTTATGAGATAGGTGGCAGTCATGGTTGAGTCTTCCCAGAATGTGAGAGGTAGGTTGGCTTGAGCTAGTAAGGTGAGTGATGTTTCAGTGATGTGTCTGTGCCTTCTTTCAACGGTACCATTTTGTTGGTAGGTGTAGGGACAGGTAAGCCTGTGTTGAATGCCGTGATTAGTAAGAAATTGATTGAATGCCAAAGACATGTACTCTCCTCCATTGTCTGTCTGTAATGCTTTAATTTTCAGTCCTGTTTTGAGTTCAATAGCTGCTTTGTACTGTTGAAAGGCTTTAAAGGCCTGAGCTTTGGTGTTAAGCAGGTAAGTGGTGGTGTGTCTGGTACATGCATCAATGAAACATATATAGTAACGAAAACCTGATCTACTATATACTGGTGCTGGCCTCCAAACATCAGAAAATATTAATTCTAAAGGTGCATAAGATGTACATGAGTCAGGATATGGCAATTGGAGTATTTTGCTTATGCAACAAGCATGACAAAATGAAGGATCAAGACTGTTTTTATTTATTGCATCAGCCAGCTTTGGCACATTACATTGTTTCATTACAAGTGTTACTACTTTATCAGAAGGGTGGCCTAATTTCCTATGCCACTGCTGAGTTATGTCACTGACTCTTTTACAAGTGATGTTTGTTGTGATAAGATCAAACTCCTTTGTTATAGACTTAAGAAGACCTTTGTTTTCTGAATTTTCTTTTTCTTTTTCATGTAGGACAGAGATTTTATTATAAAGAAAAATTTGAGGACTGTCAGTAGTTGAGCCTGAGCTGGCCATAGTGTGTGGTGTGACTTTAGCTGAGGTTGGTGAATTTGGTTCTGCAACAGGTAAGCTTGAAGACTTGGGACCTTAGTCAGGTGTACTTGGTTTTTCTTTGGAATTGTTGGTTGTGAATTTTGATTTTTCAGATATATTGGTGATGCTGTAGGTTGGTATAGAGGGTGGGGAATGTAAAGGCTTGGTGTCAGTGGCTCTTGGGATAACTTGGATTGGTGAACTTGGCTCTGCAGCAGGTAAACTTGAAGACTTGCGACCTTGGTTAGGTGTAATTGGTTTTTCTTTGGGATCATAGGTTGTGAATTTTGATTTTTCAGATATATTGGTAATGTTGCAGGTTGGTGTAATGGGTGGGGAATGTAAAGGCTTGGTTTCAGTGGCTTTTGGGATGACTTAGATCCCTTCAAATCTGTATAGTCCTTCCTTAAGTAGCCCTTGAAGGAGTATCTTCTTGGACATCTGACATTTGACATTGCAAAAATAAGGCCAGAATTCAAAAAAGACACAGTTGTCTAGTGCAAACTTAGCGACACTAACAAGGTTTTTAGAGATAGTGGGTACATGTAGTAGGTTTCTTAGTGTGAAAGGTCTGTTGGACAAAGATGCATGCATAAATGAACTTCCAATATGCTCAATTTTCATATCTTGGCCATTACCTCCATACACTTTCTCTGTGCCTTCATAGTCTGATCTTGTGGCAAGGTTTCTTTGGTCAAATGTGATGTGGTGCGAGGCTCCTGAGTCTGGATACCAGGCGGTGTCAGGGAGAGCTGATGGCAGCGAGAGGAGTGCTTGTGGATTCGCTGCTGTAGGTGACTGCATCTTTGGATCTTGGTAACGTTGCTGATTGCCTGAGGCAGTGTGGAATGCCATTGAAGGTGGTTGAGCTGTGTTTAAGGGTTGCAATTGAGGATTCATGAATTCTGGATTGAACTTATGGTAATATTGTATAACTGTGTGTCCTATCTTTCCACATAATTGGCACTGAGGTCTGCTACCTTGCCACCACATAGACCTTCCAGAACCTCTGAAGTAGCCTCTGCCTCGCGTTCCTCGAAATCCACCTCTGTTGTAGTGATGATAGCTTCTATCTTGTGCTTTTTCTTGTTCCTCACTGCTTTGAGCTACATTTGCATGAACCAACTCTAAATCTGTCTTTCTGAATCTATCAATCAGTTCTTCTTCTGTGAGTAATTGTGACTCAAATTCGCTTTCTTTCATGTGGTCCATTCTTGCTGTAGTAACTGTAATGAATGCTTGATATTTCTCACTGAGACCTCCTAGTGCTGCTTCTATGTATTCTTCCTTGGTAAGTGGTGCTCCAAGAGCGTTCAATGCGTCTGCTACCTGATTGATTTTTGAGATATATTCAGCTACTGAGGATCCTTGTTTCTTGAAAGTCTTCAGCTGTGTCTTCAACTGCTTAATCTTTGATTTGACTCTGGCTTCAAAGTATTCATCTAACACATGCCAGATCTGATATGCATGATCATATTCAATTACTCGATTTACAAAATTCTGCTCCATTGATGCAATTAACCAAGCTACCAGGCATTGATTTCGCACCTCCCAGTCTATGTATTGTTGTGCTTCAATTCCATTACATCTATCTAATTCTGAGTTGAATTGCGCTGGAACCTTTCTTGGATCAAGATGATTTTGAAGCTTGTTTACCTTGATGCATGCTAGTGCCTGTTTCTTCCATGCTTTGTAATTGTTTTTATTAAGTTTGATCGCTGAGAAAGCCGTGAAGGGATTCTGGCTGAGGAAGCTCGTTGGAGCTTGTGAGATTTGTGCAGAGTTATCCATGGATCGAAGAAAGCTCTGATACCAGGTGAAGGTATCAACCTCCTTGAGAAGAGGAAGAAGAAGAATAGAGAAGAGGAAGAAGAAGAATATCTAGAAGATGTTGGAAAGTTTTGGAAGAGCAATTGTAAAATGAATTCAATCACACAAAAGTTAGTACAGGAACTGATATATATACACATAGGGTTTAAACGGAAAGACTAATTAATTTCTAACAACTTTGCTAATTTGGCTCTAACTGACTTCTAACAACTTTGCTGATGTGGCTCAATAGTTCTAACTAACTACACGTGTTTTCTGCAAGTGCAAGGTCATTGCTACTAACAATTAATTATATTAAAAGATGAAAACTCAGGTGCAGTGAACTTTACGTGAAATTGATAATTGATAGTCGTTAAATAAAAATTTAGTTAGTCAAACCATTTAACAACTTTCAATTATCAATTTCACATGAACTAAACTAAACCTGAATTTTTCACTGTATAAAAAAATTTAGAGAACTAACTACATCATACTCAAATCAATTCCTTGTATTTATAGTTTTAAAATTCGAAAAAATGTGAATATTAAATATTAAAGTTTTGAAACCGTGGTTAGCGTGTATCGTCCATCAATATCATCATGCAATCGTGCCCATAACAAATTTTGAAACCATTGTTAGCAGCTTGGTATCGTTCATCTGATAATTGGCAGAACAAGTGCTGCATCAAATGTCGACGGAGGTAGGAAGGAAGTCCCCTAGACGCACCGGTGGCATGTCCGACGCTCTCTCCATTGCCGCCGATCTTGGTTTCTCCGTTTCGCCTCTCACACCCACCCAATCCCTTCAGATTTCGTCCCCTACTACACCCGAAAAGGGCCAAGATCTCATCCGACTTTTGAGAGAACTCTCCTCCGCCCAACGCAAAATCGCTGATTTGCAAGTCGAGCTTCAAGCCCGAAAGGTTTTCCGATCCCCCCCTTTTTTCACGGATCTCCTCATTGTTTTTCTGATTTGCTGTTCTTAGGCATTAACCTGTAGGACGATAAGAATGTTGCACATTTGACTCATGTAATCGAAATGGAGAAGAAGATTGAGACTTTAGCAAGGATTACTGCTATACTCAAAGATGTTATACAGAAGAAGGTGATGAATGATAATATACATGTCGCGGTCCAATTTTCCGTTTATTTTTCTGGTAATCGGTTACTGGCAAGGGTAATAATCAAATAATAATTTTCAGGATCGCATTGTAGCTCGTCTGCAGCAGCCATATTCCCTTCATTGCATTCATGTAGAAGCTGAATATCAGGTTGGTCAACATAATTTTGTTGTTATATTTAACCCTAGCTATCTATATCTGAACTCTTTATAATTTGAAACCATTACAATCCTGTGGTATCACGATTACAAGTTTAATTTGTTTCTTGTTTATTTCTTGAATTTCTGCAGAAAGAGTTTTCTGAGCTGCTGATGAAGGCAGCTAGTGATTATGGTGACTTGACAGCATCAGTGACAGATTTACAATGGAGTCGGAATTTCAAGGACCCTCCTTCAGTCTGGGGAGTATGAATCTATGTTAAATTAATGTTTTAATATTTGAATCTTGAAGTATATATTTATGAATTTCTGTCTTCAACTTGTCTTAATTAAGTATTTAATTACTCTTAAGCCAATTTGCATTATGAACTCTATATTGGAGTTTCACTTAAGATGATAGATTATCTGTGTCTCTTGCACATTTTGAAGGTTAAAGCCAACGAGGTGCAATAATGTACACGCCATTTCGAACTAAATTACCAATTTTCTCCCCAGGAAATGCTTCGACCGATACCTGTAGCTTTGGCATGTTGCACTCGGTTCTTTGAAGCCATGTGTGCCACAAGAGAGTCATTTGCTGCACTTCAAAAACTGAGAGTTGATCATTTTGATTCCCCTCAAACACTGCCAGGAATTTCTGATTGTCTAACTCCACCTCAGTGGAAATCCGAAGCTAACTTTGATGACTTAGCTGCTGACACCAACGAGGAGAACTAGACCAGCGAGCCCAGGGACAAGAGTTTAGCCTCATCCAACGTAGTTGCTGTGTTCTTTGTGTACTAGATCATGCTTGAATCGTCTGTCTGTGCAGTTCAATTGTTTAACTTCATCATTGTTACTGTATTTTCTGAATTGAATCACAATAACCTACTATTTGTCCATGTGAAGATGTGAAATGCTCTGTTTAATCTGCAATGCGGCAAGGTTGAAACTGAGGGGGAAAGGCTGAAATGATTCCGAAGTCCTGACAAATGCATGATCATCAATGCATGATCACTGTAGTTTGCAGTTGACTATCAGTTGAGTCACCAATATGAAGCTACAAATTAAACAAGAAGTATATATACAAATGGGAAGATATATGCTTATAAATCATTAAGATACTAATCTAGGTTCGGAAATGTTGATGTTTATTTAAAAGAAAAAAGAAATAAGGCTGATGTACCAACCAAATTATCCCGGTACGCGGTTAACTCATACGTTAATATTAAATATTAGGGAGCCACTCAATAGATAAAGACTTCTAAAAGATGTTTTCTAGGAACTAAAATTTAATATATGTAATCGATTAAATCATGTTATTTTTATCTAAATTAGGCCAGACAAATTAATTTGATCGAAAAAACAGTGAATCAAATATTGATTTAGTCTAAATTAATATTATTTTTTATAAAAAATAATTACAATATCTTTATTATAAAAAATAATTAAAATACTTTTATTATATATATTAATTTTGAGAATCCTAAATTCTAATCCTTTACTTCTCTGTCATTATAGGATTAGAATTTAAAATTTTTAAAATTAATATATATATATATATATATATATATATAATAGAAGTATTTTAGTCATTTTTTATAATAAGGGTATTGTAATAATTTTCTATAAAAAATAATATTAATTTAGACCGATTTAAGATTTGATTCACAATTTTTTCGGTTAAATTAAATTGTCTAACCTAATTTTGACAAAAATAACACGACTTAATAAATTATATGTGTTAAATTTTAGTTATTAGAAAACATCTTAAAAAAAAGATGTTTTAGACGAAATATTAATCCAATATTAGTAGTTTTTTTCTTTAAATTTGTACGAGATGTCTCTGGTACGGGTTGAGGGATGGATCGAGGACTTGCGAGTCGAGACGGACGTCGGATTATTTGACTGGAGCCAATGGGGGAAGGTACCTGCAAAGACACTCCGACGCTCAAGTCAGAATGGATCTGAGAGGTATAAGGTGTATGGAATGAGTGAATACCTGGAGGGACTTGGGTCCTCTTATTTATAGATGATGGGTGTTCTTATCTTATCTTATCTGGTCAAGATAAGACGGACGTGTGAATTCAAAAGTTGGTTAGGGCCGGTTTTTGGGCCTTTCGGAGTTGGACCCGGGAAGCCGGGTAGGGTGCAATCCCTGGTTTAGAATCTGTGGCCCGGATCCGTAACAGTTGCCCCCACAGCGGGAGAGCGAGCAAGGTTGGTCTGTCGCTGGGAGATGCTGTTTTTATTGTGGGCCTAGGACCTTTAGTTTTTCTCGGGTAGCCGCTTGGTTCTTCTGAGATGAGGTCAGTTTCTCGGTTTCGTGTTGTGGAAGATTCGTCTGACCGCTTAGGTCTGACTTGACTCTTCCGTGTCTGCTCCGCCCGTTGCGTTCTTCGAGGCGTGATTTATTAGTTACTTTTTTCAAGGGGGCATTTATTGCAAGGGGGTGTTTTCCTCTTTTGTCCTTGTGTTTGCGTTGTTTTCCAGGGGTATTTGTGTTATTTTATTTTTCAAAAACCGTTTTGGTTTTCCTCCTTCAGTTCCCTCGTTCATTTCTCTATTGCTTTCTTCTCCAAAAGAGTATTTTCTGCTTTCCTTTCGCACTCTGTGGTTTCTATTGATCTTCTGCCGTGGCATTTTTTCCTTGGGTTTTATTTCCTCCGAATTAATAGGTTGGTATTCCTCTGTTTCTTTTTGCTTCTTCTGCTTTGTCTTCCGCTGCATTTTGTTTTGTTTTTGCTAAGTGTAGTTTTAGAGTAGTTTTATGGTGTTTGTATGGTGGTAGATAGTTCTGTTGGGTCCCATAAGGGGGGCGAGTGCCACCGTATAATTGGTGGTGTGCGGTGGTGGTGTTTGTTTTTGGTTTCATCCGCCATTTTTTGCCGTGAGGTTTGGCTGACGGTGGTGCTCGTCGATATTTTAGGTATGGCTCGCCGAAGGACGGAGGGTGTGTGGGCTCCGGTGGCCCCGGCGGGGGGTGTCCCTGGTCTTTTTTCTTGGGTCACTAGTGATGTCTGGGGGACACCGTCGCGGATGACGGAGGCGGACCTCCAACGGCTCCGCGATGAAGGGGCTGTTTGTGGGGGTGGCGATGCTGAACGCCACTATGAGCTTTCCCTTCCTGGGGTTGACGAGAGAGTTTGCTATACCAATCTCGACTCCCCGACTGTGCCAGATTGGATGTGGGTGTATGAGGCGATGTTTACCCGGCTCGGTGTTCGGCTTCCCTTTTCTCCATTTGTCCAGCAGTTATTGAACCGGTGCTCCGTGGCGCCGTCCCAGCTACATCCGAACAGCTGGGCGGCGATACGGTCTTTCAAACTTGTTTGTGATTTTTTAGAGCTACCTGCCTCAGTAAACGTTTTCCTTTTCCTCTTCTTGTGTACTCTTCCGACTAAGGAAGGGAAGCACAAGAAGGGGTATATGTCTTTCAAAGCTCAGCCTCATCGTCGGGTTTTTGGCTTGTATGAAGATTCTTTTCATGGTTTTAAGAGTGGGTATTTTAAGGTTCGTCCCGCGAGGGGGCATCATCCTTTTTAGCTGACATTGGAGGGTGAGCGGTGGTTCCCCACCTATTGGAACTTTAAGGCGGGGCCGTCGGTATTTACTCGGGTTTCCTAAGAGTTCCTTACTTCGGAGGAATGGGATATCGCCCTTGTCCTATGGCAGTTATTTGGGGAGTGCCCTCTAAATCCTCGGGATGTCATGGGAGATCCGATTGCTTGTCGGTCGTATGTTGGTGTGTGTCTGTCCTCTTTCTTGGTTTCTATGTTTGTTTTTCCCGTTTTTGTAACTTGGGGTTTTTGTTTTTCTTTCAGTTGAGATGGCTGGTGGTTTAACTTCCTTGGCGCGGCTGAAGGCAGTGTTGGGCCGGGAAGAGGGGTCGTCGTCTCCGGCTACTCCTGTTTCGAATCCGGCCGTGGAATCTCAGGCCGTTTCTCAGGAGGTAGTTTCCTCAGGAGCGCGTATCGGTGCTCAGGCTTCTCCCGGTCCTGCGAACTTGCCTGAAGTCGTCGTGGTGACGGCTGCCGAGGCCTCTCGGAAGAGGAGGAGACCTGAGGAGCCGAGCAGCGAGACTTTTGAAGAAGAGGGTTTGGTGCCAGTGTGATGGACCGACGTTTCGATGCCCCAGGGTTTATTGATCAACACTTGATGCCTGGAACGGAGCCGTTTTTGATGGCTGCGACGTTTCATTCCAGGCTAAGTCGGTGTATCGTGCCCTTCTCCGATCTGCCGTCGTGGTTCGGAAAGCCGAGCCCGTGATGGCTCAGGTTGGCTTGTTGGATAAGAAGCTCCGTCATTCCCAGGCTGAGGTGGCTAAGCTGAAGGAGGAGCTCGAGGTTGCCGGGGTTGCGAGGGAGAAAGCGGTGAAGTCTTCTGAGGAAGCTGGGGCGGAGATTCTCTGACTTTCCGAGGTTGAGGCTTCGCTTCTTTCTCAATTGGCAGAGGAGCGGCAACGGGCTTCTGATGCGGGTTCTCAGGCGGCTGTGCTTCTCAGCGAATTGGAGACTTTGAAGGCCGAGGTCGCTGCCTTGAAGAGGGAGAAGACGGAGTTGTTAGCTGATGCAAAGGATGCAATTGCGGCTACCGAGGAGACGATGAGGGCTCAGGCTTTAGTGCTGGCTCCTGGTGCAGATGTGTCTGTGATGAGGGCCTTCAAGACTGTTCGTGATGGCCAGATCGTTGACCTCGAGTAGCTTCTATCTTTATCTCTTTGGATTTTTCTTTAAACTGTGTTTTGAATATTTTTGGATGGCCAAGGGTCGTGTATTTTGGGATTTCGGAACACTGTACTTTTCATTTTAATAGTGTTTATTGGCCGTCCGGGCCTTTTTGTATGTTCCGTTGTTATATTGTCTTTGGGCCGTCCGGGCCTATCGTATATTCCGTTTTAGGCTATTCCATGTGTATTTTATTTGTTCCCTCGGACCGTCGTTTGGTCGGGTTTTTTCATGGATATCCGCGTGCTTGGGCCTGGGGGTGATCAGTCCCCCAGTTGTGGCCGTGTTTTTTGTTCCGTATTTGGGACACTTAGGAAAATAGAAATAGCTGTTAATGAAATTTTTATTGATGGTTGGTCCTCGTTAAAATCCTCCGTTAACGACGGGAAAGAGTACCCGAGATTAAAACTTAGGAATCGTAAGCTGGGAGGAGAAGTACTAAAAACATAAATAAAGGACAAAAATAGAAATGAAAATAAAGGGGCGACCTATTTAGGTCGGTCTAGGAGTAGTATCGTCGCAAGTTGGCGGCGTTCCATGTCCTCGGGACTTCGTCGCCGTTGAGCCGTTCGAGTTTGTACGCTCCTTTTCCGATTACAGCCTTGATTCTGTATGGTCCTTCCCAGTTGGGGGTGAGCTTCCCTTCTCCTGGGGTCGGGGGACCGATATCATTTCGTCGTAGGACGAGGTCATCGGCCGTGAATTCTCGTCGGACGACGCCGTGATTATATCTTAAGCTGATTCTTTGTTTGAGTGCTAGCTCTTTGATGTGAGCTATGCTTCTTTCTTCGTCAATGAGGTCTCGTTCTGATTCTTCGTCGTTACCTCCGACCATTTTCCTGGGGCTTGGGTCTCCGATTTCTACTAGGATGACTGCTTCTACGCCGTATGTTAATCGAAAAGGTGTTTCCCCCGTGGTCGTTTGAGGTGTTGTTCGGTATGACCATAGGACCGATCCTAATTCGTCTGCCCACAGTCCTTTGGCTTCGTCGAGCCGGTTTTTGAGTCCTTTGACGATTATTTTGTTTGCGAATTCCACCTGTCCATTTGTTTGGGGGTGTTCCACCGAGCTGAAGCGATGGGATATGTGTAATCCTTCTAAGAACTCTCTGAATTTTTTGTCGGCAAACTGGGTTCCGTTGTCCGAGATGACGACATCGGGGATCCCGAAACGGGTGATGATCTGCCACCAGACGAATTTCCGGCACTGGGTCGCCGTTATAGAGGCCAGAGGTTCGTCCTCGATCCATTTGGTGTAGTAATCTATGGCGATAATGAGATATCTGAGTTGGCCGGGTGCTGTAGGGAAGGGTCTGACGAGGTCGATTCCCCAAGCGCCGAATGGCCGCTCTGCCGATATGGTGCTGAGTTGGTGTGGGGCAGCTTGGTGGATATTGGCGTGCCTCTGGCATTTGTCGCAGTTTTTTACTAATTGTATGGAGTCTCGAATAATTATAGGCCAGAAGTAGCCTGCCCTAATGGCTTTTTGGGCTAATGTTTTACCTCCGACATAGTGACCACAGCAACCTTCGTGGATTTCGGGGAGTATATACTCCGTGTCCCCGGGTTCGACACATTTGAGTAGGGGTTGTGAGAGTCCGCGTTTGTATAGTTGTCCTGCGACGATGGTGTAGTTGGCGGCTTCCCTTTTTATTCGTTTTCCCTCTTTCGGGTCTGACGGCAAAGCTCCGTCGAGGAGGTACTGTAGGATAGGGTAGGTCCAAGATTCCTGGTACGAGGATGTCAGATGAGCGTTGGTTGTTGTTGACACGGAGGGCGACCTAACGACTTCCTGGATTAGCGATTTGTTACCGTGTCCTGGTTTGGTACTGGCTAGTTTGGAGAGTAGGTCTGCCCTAGCGTTTCATTCCCTGGGCACATGTTGTATGGTAACGTGCTCGAATCCTTCTTTCAGTTTGTTAACCTTGGTGAGGTATTGTTGGAGTAGGGGATCTCGTGCCTGGTAGTCTCCGTTAACTTGGGAACTGACTACTTGTGAATCGGTATTTACCTCTAGGACCTTTGCTCCGACTTCCCGGGCTAGGGTCAGTCCTGCCAAGAGGGCTTCGTATTCTGCTTGGTTGTTTGATACTGGAAATTCGTATCGTACCGACTGTTCGATTGTGATCCCGTTTTGATTTTCGAGTATGACCCCGGCGCCTCCGTAGGTGGAGTTTGACGAGCCGTCGACGTGTAGTTTCCATGATTCGGGGGTGAGCTTTCCCGGGGTCATCTCGGCGATGAAATCGGCCATGGCTTGTGCTTTGATTGCATTTCGGGGTTCGAATTTAATCTGGAATTGAGATAGCTCGATGGACCATGCTAGCATTCTTCCCGCTAGGTCGGGTTTCTGCAAAACCTGCTTGATCGCCTGGTCGGTTCGGACCGTCACGGGATGAGCTTGGAAGTATTATTGTAGGCGCCGGGAGGCTGTAAGGAGTGCGAAAGCTAGCTTTTCTAAGCGTGAGTAACGAGCTTCTGCATCCTGTAAGACTTTGCTTATGAAGTATACGGGTTTTTGCTCCTTTTTCCCGTTTTCACGGATGAGTGCTGCCGCGAGTGCCCCTTCCGTTATGGAGAGGTACAGGTAAAGTGTTTCCCCTGTTTGGGGTTTGGCGAGGATTGGTGGTTCCACTAGGACCCTCTTGAAGTGTTGGAATGCTTCTTCACATTCCGTCTCCCATTTAAAAGGGGCTCCTTTTTTCATTAGTTTGAAGAAAGGGATCGCTTTTTGAGCCGATGCCCCGAGAAAGCGCGATAATGCCGTCTGTCGGCCGGTGAGCTTTTGGATGTCTTTAAGGTTTTTGGGGCTTGTCATCTCGAGGACGGCGCGACATTTCTCCGGGTTTGCTTCAACTCCACGTTGCGTAATCATGAAGCCGAGGAACTTCCCTGCCTCCATTCCGAAGGCACATTTTGCCGGATTGAGTCGCATTTGGTGCTTCCGTAGGGTGTTCATTATGACCTTGAGGTCGTCGGTTAGTTGTTCGCCGGATTCAGTCTTGGCGAGCATGTCGTCTATGTAAACTTCTAATTTGTTTCCGGACAGGTCTCGAAATATCTTGTTAACAAGTCTTTGATAGGTGGCTCCAGCATTTTTCAAGCCGAAGGGCATCACTGTGTAGCAGTATGTCCCGTCCAGGGTGATGAACGCTGTTTTCTCTTCGTCTGGTCGGTGCATCGGAATCTGGTTGTAGCCGGTATATGCGTCCATGAAGCTGAGGTATCGGTGGCCGGATGTAGCGTCTACTAATCCGTCGATGTTTGGTAGGGGAAAGGCATCCTTCGGGCAAGCTTTATTGAGGTCCGTGTAGTCGACGCACATTTGCCATTTCCCGTTAGATTTTTTCACTAGTACGACGTTGGCTAGCCAGGTCGTGTAGGGGAGTTCCCGGATGAAGTTGGCTTCGAGTAGGGCTTTAACTTGTTTTTTGACTTCGGCGGCTCGGTCTGGTGACATTTTTCGTCTCCTTTGTGCCACTGGTTTAGCTTTGGGGTCCACGACTAGACAGTGGGACATTAAGTCGGGGTTTATTCCCGGCATATCGGCTGGTGTAAATGCGAACAAGTCTCTGTTCTGTTTCAGGAGTTGGGAGAGTTCTTCTTTAAGATCGTATGGGAAGTTCCTATTAATGAAGGTGTATTCCTCTTTGGTTGACCCTATTTGTAGCTTTTCCATGTCTCCTTCTGGTTCTGGCCTGGGTTGGCCGTCTTGTCGCGCATCTAGGTCGGCTAGGAATACTCCGGCTGCATCTCGGGATTTTTTCCTTAGGGCTAGGCTGGTGTTGTCGCATTCGGCTGCGACCTCTCGGTCCCCGTGGATGGTACCGACTGAGCCGTCGTCGGTTCTGAACTTCATGAGGAGGTATTTGGTAAAGATGACTGCAGAGAAGTCGTTGATTGTTTTTCTTCCGAGAATCACGTTATAGGCTGTGGAGTCTTTTAGGACTACGAATTCAGATAGGATTGTCTTTTTCTGGTTGCTTGTTCCTATGGTGATGGGGAGGGTAATTGAGCCATCTGGTTTGAGAAAGTTGTCCCCGAGTCCCGTGACGCCGTGGCGGTGTGTTTGGAGGTTGTTGTTATGGAGTCCGAGTTTATCGAAGGCTCCTCGGAAGAGGATGTTCGAATCTGCCCCGGTGTCTACCAGTATCCTTCGTACTAGGCCTGTTACGATTCTAGCTAAGATGACGAAGGGGGCATCTTTGGCTGAGGTGCCGTGTTGGCAGTCCTCTGGTAAGAACGTTATCGTATTGTCGGCCGCGGAGATTGGGGCTTGGTTTCTGACGGCCATTACCTTGAGATCTTTCTTCATTGTTAGTTTTGACTTGCTCAATACGTCCTTGCCTGTGATGACGTTTACTATGATGGTCGGATCCTCCTCTGGGCTTTCCCTGGGGGGTTGCTTTTGGGTTCTCGGGTTACGCCCTTCTCTTTCCGGTGACCTGTCTCTCTCCGCGCGTCTCGGTTCTCTGATGATTTTGGAAATTCTGGGAGTTTGCCGTCTCGTATGGCTTGTTCAAGGGCGTCTTTAAGGTCGAAACAATCTTGTGTTCTGTGACTGTAACCTCGGTGGTAGTCGCAGTAGAGGGTTTTGTTGCCTCCTGTCCTTTCTTTGAGTTGTCGGGCTTTCGGAATGATGCCTCGATCTGCTATTTGGTGGTATATCTCAGCAATTGGTGCTGTCAAGGGCATGTAATTAGAGAATTTGCCTATTCTCGGTGGTCGGCTGGTCGGCCTGGGGTGGTCTCGTTGATTCTCTTTGGGTGTTGGGTTATGACGAGAAGCCGAATTGCCGTGTTGGGTGTTGCTGTGCTGCCGCTTGTTGGCAGCGACGACTTGGCTGACTTCTTTGTCGTTGATGTAGTCTTTGGCGATGTTCTGGATCTCATGCATGGTCCATACCGGTCTGGTGGTGAGGTGTTTGCGAAAATCTTCGTTCATTAGCCCATTGGTCAGACAAAGGCTTGCGACAGAATCCGTGAGTCCGTCGATCGTTAGGCATTCGTCGTGAAGCGGTCGAGGTATTTTCTTGTGGATTCCTCTTGTTTTTGTGTGACCCCTAGTAAGCTGATGGGGTGTTTGGCTTTAGTGATCCTAGTAGTGAACTGGGCCATGAACTTTCGTGTTATATCGTGGAAACTGGCTATGGATCCGTTTGGGAGGGCGTTGAACCATTTGATCGCTGGCCCGGCAAGGGTTACCGGGAAGGCTCTGCATCGGACCGTGTCGGCCGCTCCTTCTAGGTTCATTCTGGCTTCGAAAGCCGTTAGATGTTCTTGGGGATCCTTAGTTCCATCGTACTTCATATCGGTAGGTTTGTCGAAGCCTTTGGGGAGTTTTGCTTTTAGGATTCTTTCTGTGAAGGGTGTAGCTCCCATTATCGTGTGGTCGTTTCTTATGCGCCTGGTATTTCGGTACCTCCGATCTTCATCTGAGTCGTGTTGACGATTTAGATCTTGGGAAGTGCTGCGGTTGTGCTTCTTGTTGTACCGCCGTTCTGGCGATTTCTCGCGCGCGTGGTCGCGTGAGGTGCTGCGACCGTCTCTCCTATCGTGTCGTTGGTGTGGTGACCTGCCGCGGCGAGATCTTGATCTGGAAGTTGCCTGGCTTCCATGTTCGTTGTTGTGTTTTTCTCTATTGGTCAATTTGCCTTCGAGTTCCTGGACCCGGAGGCAGAGATCCTAGATGATCTGTGTCGCTTTGTCCCTGGTTTCCTCGGGAGGTCGTTTTTCCGTGACGACGTGGTCGTTCGTGTGGTGAACAGTGCTTGCTATTTTCGCTAGGTTTGTGACCTCCTGGTGTTCTGGTGTTGGACGAAGCGTTCGGGAGTCATCCTGGCTTGAAGGGGTTTCCTCCAGAACGTCCTCCATCCAGCTCGGCTGGCGCAAGGTCCCCACAGACGGCGCCAATGTACGAGATGTCTCTGGTACGGGTTGAGGGATGGATCGAGGATTTGCGGGTCGAGACGGACGTCGGATTATTTGACTGGAGCCAATGGGAGAAGGTACCTGCAAAGACACTTCGACGCTCAAGGTAGAATGGATCTGAGAGGTATAAAGTGTATGGAATGAGTGAATACCTGGAGGGACTTGGGTCATCTTATTTATAGATGATGGGTGTTCTTATCTTATCTTATCTGGTCAAGATAAGACGGACGTGTGAATTCAAAAGTTGGTTAGGGCCGATTTTTGGGCCTTTCGGAGTTGGACCCGGGAAGTCGGGTAGGGTGCAGTCCCAGGTTTAGGATCCGTGGTCCGGATCCATAACAAAATTATTTTGTCAGCTAACAAATTGAACATAGTATGATAGAAGGAAAATTTTTGTGTCTATAATTTTTTGCTTAAAAATAGTAAGACCTTTTTTTTATTTTAAAATTCTATGCGTAAAATTTAGTAATCATAAAAGATACCATAATAAAAATGACCAATCTCATATAGAAGTTTCAATCAATACCCAATTAACTTCATTTGTAAAATGGATTGACGTAAAAGAAAATATAAGATTTTTTGCCCAAAAGATAAAGGAACAACCACAACATTATTACATTATTATTACACACAAAAGAAATTGCCTTAAATTCTTCTTATTATTATTACATTTTTTATTTTTGATTTTATTTTTTGGAACTTTGATACCGATTGTGTTCATTAAATTATTTAATATAGAAAGTCTTTTTAAAAATATTTTTTAAAAGAAATGAAAAGAGGAGGAAGCGCGACCAGTTTTGCTGCATGCCTGCATAGCGCATACAATTCACGCTTCACAGTCATGCTCGCAGCTATAACGAACTTCTCACTCCCATTTCCCGCCCTCTATATATATTGGGACCTTCACTTGTTCAATAAAAGATTCAAAATCTCTCACACAGTTCTCTCTCTCAGGAACATTCAAATTTCCCCTCCGAAGATCTCTTTCCTTCACCAAACCAAAATGCTTGCTGCGCTCAAGTAAGTCACCGAATCCGTGAATCTAGTTCGTTTCTTCTCCGTCTTATATACTGTTTCTAATCTGCCTTGCATTTTGATATCGCCGGTGACTTTTCCGTTACCGTACTTATTTTTTTCTCAGAGCTGAAGAATCGAGCGGCCAGTTGCAGCTCGTGGAACGCGAAGACGTTGAAGACGATGATGACCTCTTCGAAGCCATCGATAAACGTATTCTCTCTCCCTTTTCCTATTTCATCGTGTTTCCCTAGATCAATTCTGAAATAAGTGATATCTGTTTTGTTCATGCATTTACAAGTTACGATGCTAAAATCTTCACGGAAAGTTCTCTTTAATTCAAGTTTTCACCGGATAAAATCATTTCAACTTTAAGCTAGATGCACTGGTTCGCCGAGCACATATCTAGTTTGAAAAGCACAACTCGGTCCTTGTCGATTATTCTGATAACATTTTGTCTTGGATTCACAAAAATATATGCATCCACGCAGTGATCTCTCAAGGAATCAATGCTGGAGATGTGAAGAAGCTTCAGGACGCAGGGATCTATACTTGCAATGGGTTGATGATGCACACAAAGAAGGTTTAGCGCTAAACACATCTTCGATTTGAATATCTAGCATGTGGCGGAATTACTCTATCCTTCAAATTCTGACTTAATTTTGTTATATTTTCGCAGAACTTGACTGGAATCAAAGGCTTATCTGAGGCTAAGGTCGATAAGATCTGCGAAGCCGCTGAGAAGCTTGTGGTCAGTGCTCATAATAATATATGCAAAATTTGGTTTAACTACAGATCGCTATTTAAACACCTCCTATTTTTTTTTTTCTTTTCACTTTTGATGCAGAATTTTGGTTATATTACTGGAAGTGATGTGCTGCTCAAAGTAAGTATTCACGTTCTTTGGAATTTTAGGTTGACTTATGGATTTGATTTAAATCTGCACGTCTTAAACTGTTTTAGAAGGTTCATGGCTTGCCTTAAAGCGAACTAGAACTTAGTTAGTTGTACTTGGATTAATTAATTATTTGTAATCTGTAGTAGTCGTACAGTTGGATTAAGTATTTTCTTATACTCTGTCATTACAGAGAAAATCTGTGATCCGAATTACAACAGGAAGCCAAGCGCTTGATGAATTGCTAGGAGGTAAACTATATTTTTTTTTTCTTGTATTTTTTTTGGAATTTTGTGCTTTTACCAGATTTCTTATGATTTCCTTTTGAATTTTTGAAAAAGGCGGAATCGAGACATCGTCAATTACGGAAGCATTTGGAGAATTCCGGTGAGAACATTGCAGAAATCTTTAGATAGATTCCATGCATGTTTAATTTCAGAAGAAATTTATTCAAGATGCGACTTCTTCTTCCTTTATTTATTATTAGTATTTTTTTTTCAGTTCTGGGAAAACGCAGCTTGCACATACTCTCTGCGTTTCAACTCAGGTTTACTTCCGTTCTTGGTCACGTCATGTTAGCTTAGCTATTAAATGCCGTTAACGGGTACTCGCAATTGAACATTTAGTTATTCCTTCTGGTATGCATTAATTGGAGTGCTCCTCAAACATATACACACATGGAAATATTTGATGTATACCACTGACACTGTTGATCCCTCCAGCTTCCAACAAGTATGCGGGGAGGGAATGGAAAAGTTGCTTACATTGACACAGAAGGAACTTTGTATGATTTTTCTCTTTCAGCATAAATGTTAACATTCCTTTTGCGTCATTAACTTGGTTTCATGAATGCTAACATCCACTCAACGTTTTGAATGTTCTCTATTCAACCATAAATACTTGTAGCCGACCTGACCGAATTGTCCCGATAGCTGAGAGATTTGGCATGGATCCTGCCGCTGTTCTGGACAATGTAGGAATTTTTTTGCTTTAAATTTTACAAACCGTTTTTGGAGGAAAATTGTTTGGTGCTGAAACCTAACTATATTTTGGTTGTGACTGCGCAAGATTATATATGCTCGTGCCTACACTTACGAGCATCAGTATAACCTTCTCCTTGGTTTGGCTGCTAAAATGTCCGAAGAACCATTCAGACTTCTGGTAAGATTGACTAACAGAGCAACAGATATCCTCTGTTGCAATAACATGGGACTTAGGAGAATTACGGATTTGATTTTTTTTTTTTTTTTTTTTGCAGATAGTGGATTCAGTCATTGCTCTGTTTCGGGTGGACTTTTCAGGAAGAGGAGAGCTGGCAGAGCGCCAGGTCTCTCCTTTTACATGCACTTACAAATAACACTCATTTTCCCTCTTCCTGTATGCAAATCAACTTTTTCTAACGTGAAATATCATTTGCAGCAAAGACTGGCACAGATGCTTTCTCGATTAGTAAAGATAGCTGAGGAATTCAATGTTGCAGTTTATATGACAAATCAAGGTAAATTTTGCACTTGTGGATGAGAATATATGTTAACTTATAATGCCAACTAATTATTTCAATATAAGGCATTACAATTCGAGTTCTAGTTCTAGCTTTATGATGAGAAGCCAGAAGCGTCTTGATGCCCATCTTCTCAATATTGGAATTTTTGTTGCAGTTATAGCCGATCCCGGAGGTGGGGTGTTTGTAACTGATCCGAAAAAACCAGCCGGTGGGCATGTGCTGGCCCATGCAGCCACAATAAGGCTGATGTTCAGGAAAGGGAAAGGGGAACAGCGCGTTTGCAAAGTGTTTGACGCCCCAAACCTTCCAGAGGCAGAAGCGATATCCTTTACCTGAGTTTGCCTCCTTTTTTCAGAAGGATTTATAATTTACATTATGGTTTATAATATGCGCCAAATCACTCCCAGAGTTACAGCAATTAAGGTTGTTAAACTTAAAACAACTTGAAACTAGCTTTTATTTACATAAGGGTTCTAAATAATCCGCCACATTATGAATTTTTATAGTTTGACGAAAATTACCATTATGGCCACTGAAAGTCTGAAACCAACTTGCATTTGAGAATAGGAAAATATTCCTCTGCTGTCACGTTTTTCCTTGACAGACTTACGTCTTCCAGATAACACCAGGAGGCATTGCAGACGCAAAGGATTAGAGTCACTCCCGGAGTCCTAGAGCCTTCCCACATCAGAGATTACGATGACTGAATATTCTATTAAAATTAATTTTTACATATTTGCATATAGTTTGATAAAGTACTGCTGCATGACCATTGTATCCATATCGGCTGCGGTTCTTTCACCTTAGTGTGAAAATGTGAATCCTCTTTAGTTATATACATTTCCTTCTTGAAAGTATTAAGATGTTATGCTATATTTTACTGGTGTCCGAGAAGCATCATGCAATTTTATGTTCACAACATTCAAAACGGTAAAGAAAAGAAATTTCTAAAAAGACCTCTAGTTTTTTACTCTAAGCTAAATGTGTTAACATTTGTTACTCTGATTTTGAGCCAACACAAACCCCTATATTCAATGTCAAAAGAGGTGTGTCAAATTAATGTACAAACCAAAATGATTACACAAATTTCTCATCAATCAAATCGGCAGTTTAAGTAAATAATCCAGAAAATTAAAAGGCCACACAAAGGCAGCAAACAATCTTCACTAGGATGAACCTCAGTTGACATTATTACATATGGGTCAGGAGAGTATCGGCTCAATATTTGTTTGCGACCAACTTGCATAGCATCACGAAATCACATTTCTGCCCGGGAAGCTAACTAATATGATAAGCTAAGCCTCCTTAGGACCTCAAAAGTTTTCATTTGATGGGTACATATGAGTAATAGAACATGAAAATTCAACCGAGTCTAGCATATAATAAAAGCCTTAGTTCAAACAGAGTTCATATTTAGATATTATCCGACCAGTTAGCAGCACTCCCAACCCTTGACATGCCAGTTGATTCCTTCTTAGCTTCATCCACCTTGAAAGTTGCACCACATACCTGACCAGAACTGTCAACTCTTGGGACAGGCTTCACCTCATTAAGTGGATGCTCAAAACTGCTCAAACCTCCGGATGTTGTAAAGAAGAATCCTAAACAAGCAGCAATACAAGTTAGTGTTGCCGTAATAATAGGAACTTGAAATGGGAATGATATTGCAAAGTAAACCATGAAAAACAAAGGTGGGTGAGAAACAAGAAAATATCCATGTGCCTACATTTCCCATTTCCTGGGTTACCAACTCTTAATTCCTTTCTTCCCCAAGTAACGATACTGATACAGCATTCTAAAAGTATTCCTAAACATCCTTCTAAATGCTAAATGAAATAAAAAAGTATATAATTTCAATGTTCTGAAAACTTAAACAACAATAGGTTCTTCTATCATTTAGTTAAGATGCTTAAAAGGAACCATTAGGAGGATAAATCATTTCTGTTCTTCCCCTTAATTCACTTTTCCAAGCATGTCTTTGAAACGTGAGTTCTCACAGAAAATGCTCAGCACAGCAGGCACAAAACAGTCACCTGATTTTCCACATAAAATCATTTTAATATTACCTTTAGGGAATGGTGCAGAAGATGTCCCACAGCTCTTAGTTACAACCTCTTTCTCGTCTGCAAGAACAAGATTTCCATCGGCATCAGCTCCCCAATAGAAGGGAACACACCCATCAGCATCCTGAGAAAGAGCAGGAAGACGCATTGTACCCCAGGGTATAGTCATATAGAAATTATAGGCAAATAAATATGAGAGCAAAATAGATAGACCAAGGATTACTCACTGCAGCAATAAATGCGGTTTTAGAACCACTGTCAAACAGAATAAACGCAAATTTGCCTTGGAAATCTCTCACGACCTGAGCAGCAGGATAGGGACCACGATCTCTGAGAGTTCTGTATGCCTCTATGACAATGATCACCTCATTTGCCGTTTTATTCAATCCATATTGCTGCTTCAGATGAGCAACATTCTCAAGGTGGCCTTGAAACAAGCAGAAGATGTCATCCACAACCGCAAATAGCCTGCCAACATAAGAAAAGGGACAATGTAACAGGTTTAAGGAAAGATAATACTCATCTACAACTTTGTAATATCTAATTGTCTTCTGTAAAAATAGTTCTTCAGGGTCTAGTTCTATTAGGTGTTTTCAGTCACAAAGATTTGGGGCAACAAGGTATTTTACACCATCATAGATTGCCCAGAAAAAATGGAAGAAATTCAGCTGAAACATTATAGAGGAAAAATTAGAGAAGTAGAGGTTTAAGCAAAAATGTAGCCACATTATGTGCTTGTCTTATTTATCTTGCTCAATTATTAAATTGCAATAAACTACAATGCAACAGAAATCGGTGAAGGCCATGGTACAAAGATTACAAGTGACACTGCAAAACAATGCTGTAATACATGAGTTATATATACTGACAAAGAACAAATTGTATTTTAAGAAGCTTGAAGGAACAAATACAGAAGTATTTGTTATTTTACAACACATCTAAACAAACTTCAAGAAGAATCTTAAGGATATTAAATATGGTATATGGGTTAAATTAAATCTCTCTTCTGTCTTACGTTGAAACCCATCGATAGAAACAAGACAAGAAGGCCAGAACTCAAAAAATTATATGATATGAAATATGAATACAAGTACGCAAACTAGCTAGCTCAAACCTCATAAATCTTTACGGAGTGACTGAAGAAAATATAATATGGCAGTAAATAATATCCACAATAAATTATAGAAAAAACATCTCTGAGGTACGGCCAAACAAGCCCTAATCAGAATTAAAATAATTGTTATAGAAAAAAAAATGAAAACAAACAAGACAAACTTTTAAAACAACTATAAACCACAAGATTTCCTTCCACCATGAAGGGTCTTCTGCGATGGGATAACAATAAACCACACACCCCCTATCCTAATAACCATGAAGATTAAACTAGTAGCATGATCCACTGATTAAACTTAACAACAATTAAAAACCGAACATTGATGTACATCCAAGCTTTATCAACATCGTACTAAAAAAGAAGTACTTTGATCATCAAGAAACCCACAAGGAAATCAAAGGCTCATCCAAAAAGGTTCAAACTTTAATCCCTCTTCGATTCAAATTTCCATCGGGCATACCCAGATCGCAACAGGGGGGAAAAACCATAATAATGCCTTTTTTTCTTTTCTAGATCATCCATCCCAAAATTATCGACAAACATTAAGGAAAAATATCACGAAAAATAGAAAATGGGAATTGTACCTTGGGAGAAGGGGGTTCTGTCTCTCAAGAGAATAGGCCAAGAGACCTGAAGAGCCAAGATTGACGGTAACGGAGCCAGGATGAACAGATGAGAAGTGCTGCGCCAAAAACCCATCTTTGAGTGATGAAACAGAGTTTGACTGAGGACTCTGCAGAGCCTCTGGGCTCTTCGCCACCGACTTCTCAAAAACCGCCAGCATTTTCTTTTCCCTGTTCTTGGATCGTTGAGTGGAAAGTGAAGAACAGAAACCAGGAAAGACGGGTAGTTTACTGTGTGGAAAGAGAAGAATCTGCTGAAAGATTATGCTATTTCGTTTAGAGATGCAAAAAATGGTTTTCTCATTTGTGAGGTTTTATATAAGCTTCTCCAGTGGGATGTATTCTACATTGCCAAAAATGCCCCTATCCATTTTGGATAATTATCAAAATGTTATGATGTGCTGTTCTCTTTTGTATGGCTCATCCTACTGTCCCTTCTAGTTCTAACGACCATTCTTGTCCTTTCTCCACGTTTCATAGGGTTATTTTATTACTATTTCTTTGGAAATTCAGTTTGAGTGAATAAATCAGTTACGGTCAAAATAAAAATTTTATTTATATACACATTAAAAGAATTTAGAAAAATAATAATGTTATTCCTATTTTTTATAATATTATTCCATATTTTTCTGCATTACATGTTTATATGAATCTATATAAAAAAAAGTTGCATTATCAAAATAAGAGTGCTAATATCTATTGTAAAATATTTATAGAAATATCTAATTATATATCATAAATGTCGTAAATGGAGATTAATAAAAATTTTACCAGATAATAATAAAAAATGTGTCATTAATCAAAATAATAAATGCTTTATATTTTATTTAAAATATTTTAAATTTAAATATTCAAAATGTAAAAAAAATATATTTTTGGAGAAAAAGTCATTCCAAACTCCTCCCAATTATTTTTATATATAAGAGAAAGATTTTATAAGTCAAAATATTTAGCTCAACTACTAAGTATTTTAAAAATATTATAAATATGGGAGAATCTACTTTTACATAAATTTCGCTACACATTTAAACAATTTTACATCTATGTTTATAGTAGGTCTTTGTCTTCTTTTTCTTCTTTCTCCTCCTTCAATTTCTTCCTATTCTTCTCCTTCTTCTTTTTCTTCATTTTTTTTCATTGTCGTCATTGTCACCACGGCATCCATCTCCTCCTTATCCTTCTTCTCTTCTTGTTTCTTTTTTATTTGAATATTTTTTATCTCCTCCTTTCTTTCTTTTTTCTCTTCCATCATCATTATCGTCATCATCAACAACATCAACATTTTGCTAATATCTTTATTGATTCTAATTCTCTGTGGTGATCAAATGAACTGAAAATATTATCAAAACAAAACTATTGTATAATACCAAATGAACCGAAAATGGTCTATTATATAAATTCGAATTCAAAAACACTTGCATCTTGAATTAATCAAAATATTATCAAAACGAAACTATTGTATAATACTAAATGAACCTAAAATTGTCCATTATATAAATTCGAATTCAGAAACAATCGCGTCTCGAATATACCGAAAATTAGCTCAAAACAAAATCATTATATAATACTAAATGAACTGAAAATTGTCCATTATATAAATTTGAATTTGATGATAACATTAATGACGATACGTATTATAAGAAGACAATAATGATAACGATGATGATTATGATGATGATGGAAGAAGAGAAGGATGAAAAAGAAAGAGGAGACGAAATTCCAACTAGAAAAAAAGGAGAAAGAGGAAGAGGTGTTGTTGGTGATGATCGTAACGAAATCGAAAAAAAAAAAGAGAAGAAACAGCGTGAATTTAAAAGAAAAAAAAAGAAGTGCAAGGAGGAAAAAAAACAAATCACTTAGAAAAATTTAAATATTGTTGTGATAAGGATGAAAGATGAGGTAGATAACCATCATTAATATGGGGTTTGATTTCAATACTGAATAGTTTAACTTTTCAAGACAAACCAAATTAATGAAGTTGAAAAATATAAAACTTCCTTGTTTATAAATAGAGAAGCAACTGAGGTACTCCATACAGCAATAAAATTTTCTCTCTCTCTTTCTCTCTCTCTCTTATACGACTTCACATTCTTCTCTCTCTTTATATTTATTTATTTTATATTTGTTACCTTTTCTTATTTATTTATTTAGTTATTTTACAACACGTTATCAGCACGAAGCTCTAACGAAATTTTAGGAAGACTCCAGGTAACAAATTTTCATTATGTCGAAGCTTTTTCATCTTGAATTTAATGCTCTTAATATATATAGAAATAATTATTTATCATGGATACTAGATGTTGAAATTCATCTTGATTCAATGGATCTTGGAGATACCATTAAGGCTGAAAATAATACATCCCAGAAGGATAAAGCTAAAGTTATGATTTTCCTTCGTCGTCATCTTGACGTATGATTGAAAAATGAATATCCCACATTAAAAGATCTTGCAGATATGTGGAAAAACCTTGAAGAAAGGTACAATCATCAAAAGACGGTGACACCTCCTCAAGCTCGATATGTTAGAGAAAACTTTCTTGACCTTCCATGTCTCGAATGTGCTCATGCAGTAGCAATCGAGAAAAATGATTTAAAAATATTCTAAGCTAATTTCTTATTTTCTTGTTGCTGAACGCAACAATGAGTTACTCTTAAGAAATCATGAAGCACGCTCAGCTGGCGCCGCCCCATTTCCTGAAGCAAATGCGGCAAATTATAACCCCAAAAGAGGTAAATGACAAGATTTTGATAACAAGAAAAATTGTGGAAGGAAAAAAATTATGTTCATAAGAAAGGATCTCACCAGAA
This sequence comes from Arachis hypogaea, assembly GCF_003086295.3. Taxonomy (NCBI): domain Eukaryota; kingdom Viridiplantae; phylum Streptophyta; class Magnoliopsida; order Fabales; family Fabaceae; genus Arachis; species Arachis hypogaea. Next base: position 110,366,440 of record NC_092044.1, read on the forward strand.
GTGGGATAAAGAAAGAAACAATGGGCAAAGTATATCAATTGAGGATAAATACTTCCGTTGTGGTGAAAAGGGCCATTGGTCACGTACCTGTCATACCCCAAGGCACCTAGTTGATCTTTGTCAAGCATCCTTGAAAAATAATGACAAAGAAAAGGAAACAAGTTTTGTTTCAAATTATGAAAATTCCACCACTCATTATGATGTATCTAATTTCTTTGAGGACCTTGAAGGAAATATTGGCTATTTGATCAATGATGGAATAGTTTGATATGTGTATGTGTTTGTTAAGTATTCATGTGAATAATTTTACTGTGCATGTACTTCTACTCATTTTATTATTATTATCATTTGTCTTTGAAGAAAAATGGTAAGGACACATTTGAAGATATTTGCCTTGCGGATAGTGAAAGTTTGCACACTATTCTTAAAAGTACTATATATTTTACCCATCTTGTGCCAAAAGAAGAATATGTTAATACTATTATTGGCTCAGGCAATGTGATTGAAGGTTCTGGAAGAGCTATAATTTTATTTTTCGGGGGAACAAAATTCATAATAAATAATGCACTATTATCTACCAAGTCTCTAAGAAACTTGTTGAGCTTTAAAGATATTCGCCGAAATGGATATCATATTGAGACTATGAATGAGGAAAATTATGAGTACTTATATATCACAACTCATGATTTAAATAAAAAGGTTATATTAGAAAAGTTATCCTCACTTTCATCTGGGTTGTATTGTACTAGAATTAGTGCAATTAAATCACATGCCATTGTAAACCAGAAGTTTACTAGCCCAAATGAATTCATAACTTGGCACAATCGATTGGGTCATCCGGAAACAACCGTGATGAGGAGAATTATTGAAAACTTTTATGGATATTCACTAAAGAACCAGAAGATTCTTAAATCTAGTGAATTTTGTTGTGCTGCATGTTCTCAAGAGAAGTTAATTTTAAGGCCATCACCAGTAAAGATTGGATTTGAGTCCCCTGAATTCCTAGAAAGAATTCAAGGTGATATATGTGAACCTATTCATCCACCATGTGGATCTTTTAGATATTTTATGGTCCTAATAAACGCATATTCGAGATGGTCATATGTGTGCTTATTATCTTCTTGCAACCTGGCGTTTGCGAGATTATTGGCTCAAATTATTCGATTAAAAGCACAATTTCCAGAAAATTCAATCAAAACAATTCGTCTTGATAATGCTGGTGAATTTACTTCCCAAACTTTTGAAGCTTATTGTATGGCTAATGGAATAAGTGTTGAACATCCAGTAGTTTATCTTCATACACAAAATGGGTTAGCAGAATGACTTATTAAACACTTCCAATTGATTGCTAGACCTTTACTTATGAGAACAAATCTCCCAACTTCGGTTTGGGGGCATGCTATTTTACATGCCGCAGCACTTATTCGTTTGAGGCCAACTGATTATCATCAGTTCTCTCCTATGCAATTAGCTTTTGGCCAGCAGCCAAATGTTTCCCATTTAAGAATATTTGGGTGTGCGATATATGTTCTAATTGCACCACCTAATCGCACCAAAATGGGACCCCAAAGAAAATTGGGGATATATGTTGGATATGATTCTCCCTCTATAGTGAGGTATCTTGAGATACAAACTGGGGATGTATTTAAAGTCCGATTTGCGGATTGTCATTTTGATGAATCAAAATTTCCAACATTAGGAGGAGAGAATAAACTTCCAGAAAAGGAACTTAATTGGAATGCATCATCGTTGATGCATTTAGATCCTCGATTAGGGCAATGTGAACTTGAAGTTCAAAAGATTATACATTTGCAAAGAATAGCAAATGAATTGCCTGGTACATTTTCTGATACAAAGAGGATAACCAAGTCGTATATACCAGCGGAAATGTCCCAATTCGAATTGACGTTCCAGTTGGACAAATTGCCACCGAATCAAATTCACACCAAAAGCATGGCAGGCCTGTCGATCCAAAGACAAAAATCCTCGAAAAAGAAAAGAGGTAAATATGATTCGTGTTGAAAAAGACATAGTAAAGACACCTGCAGTTGTCCAAAATTCTGATATAGTTTTAACGCCAGAAGACATTCAGGTACCTGAAAATTGTGAAAATGACGAGATCTCGATAAATTATGTCTTTACATGAAAGAAATGAGACCGAAATAAGACAATTGTTAATGAAATATTTGCATATAATGTAGCATTGAATATCATACATGAAAGTAAGGATCTTGAGCCAATATCAGTTGAAGAATGTCAACAAAGGAATGATTGGTCAAAATGGAAAGAAGTCATGAAGGCTGAGTTAGACTCACTTGCAAAACGTGAAGTCTTTGAACCTGTAGTCCGTACACCAGAAGATGTAAAACCTGTTGGATACCGGTGGGTATTTGTGAGAAAACGAAATGAGAAAAATGAAGTTGTGCGCTATAAAGCCCGACTTGTGGCACAAGGTTTTTCACAAAGGCACAGTATAGATTATGAAGAAATGTAATCCCCTGTAGTGGATGCGATAACATTGCGTTATTTGGTCAGTTTATCTGCATATCATAAACTACATATACATTTAATGGATGTGGTAACAGTCTATTTATACGGTTCATTAGATCGGGATATCTATATGAAAGTCCCTGAAGGACTAAAGATATCTAAACCATCCAATGAATATTCGCCAGGGTTATACTCAGTTAAATTACAAAGATCTTTATATTGTCTAAAGCAATCTGGACGAATGTGGTATAATCGTCTTACTGAGTATCTGGCCAAAAATGGATTCAAGAATGATGATATCTGTCCATGTATTTTCATAAAAAAATCTGCATCTGGATTCATTATAATTGCTGTGTACATTGATGATTTAAATATCATTGGGACTCCTGAAGAGATTCCAACAATTATAAAAACTCTAAAATAAGAGTTTGAGATGAAAGATCTTGGAAGAACTAAATTTTGTCTCGACCTGCAGATCGAGCATATAAAAATTGGGATCTTTATTCATCAAACAACATACACAGAGAATATTTTGAAAAGATTTTATATGGATAAGTCACATCCATTAAGTACCCCAATGATTGTAAGATCTTTGGATGTAGAGAATGATCAATTCTATCCTAAAGAAGAGAATGAAGATATTATTGGTCATGAAGTACTATATCTTAGTGCCATTGGAGCGCTAATGTATCTTGCTAATAATACGCCACCTGACATATCATTCGCGGTGAATTTACTAGTAAGGTATAGTTCCTCTCCAACCAGAAGACATTGGAGTGGAATCAAGAAAATCTTTCGATATCTTCATGGAACGGTTGATATGAGATTGTTTTATCCCTATGGATCCAAGTAACAATTAGTTGGCTATGCAGATGCTGGATACTTGTCTGATCCACACAAAGGGAGACCTCAAACATGATACATGTTCACATATGGTGATACAGCTATATCATGGAGGTCCACAAAATAGGCGATTGCAGCAACATCCTCTAATCATGCTGAAATACTAGCGATACATGAAGCTAGTCGCGAGTGTTTTTGGTTGAGGAGTGTGATCCAATATTTTCTGTCATCATGTGGACTTGTTGATCAGAAGATAGCTCCAACTATCCTGTTTGAAAATAATACAGCATGTATTGCTCAACTTAAAGGCGGATATATCAAAGGTGATAGAACAAAACATATTTCTCCCAAATTCTTCTTCACTCATGATCTTTAAAATCAAGGGACAATTGATGTCTAACAGATCCGCTCAAGTGATAATCTGACAGATTTATTCACAAAGTCACTCCCAAAATCTTCTTTTGAAAGATTGGTACATCAGATTGGGATGCACCGATTTCGAGATATAAAATAATGTTGGCAAGAGGGGAGACTGTACTATTTTTTTCTTGGTCAAGGTTTTTTCCCATTGGATTTTTCTTGACAAGGTTTTTAATGAGGCAGTCTCCATCACTAAAGGATATTGTACTCTTTTTCCTTCACTAAGGTTTTTTTCTACTGGGTTTTTCTTTAGTAAGGTTTTATCGAGGCAATAATCCTAAATGGTCATCCAATGGGGAGTGTTGTGATAAGGATGAAAGATGAGGTGGATGATCATCATTAATATGGGGATTTGATTTCAATACTAAATAGTTTAACTTCTCAAGGCAAACCAAATTAACGAAGTTGAAAAATATAAAACTTCCTTACTTATAAATAGTGAAGCAACTGAGGTATTCCATACAGCAATAAAATTTTCTCTCTCTCTTATACGACTTCACATTCTTCTCTTTCTTTATATTTCTTTATTTTATATTTGTTACATTTTTTTATTTATTTTTTTAGTTATTTTACAAAAAATATAAAATTATTTAAATGTGAAGGATTACTCTCATTATCAATCAAATAGTATAGTCATAAAAAAATCAAATAGTATAATAGCAAACGAGATCATTTAATCCTCTTTATTTATTTGCTCATTAGTGTTTCAAACTCTCATGTCAGTGTTACTACTAAAACTTACTCCTAATTAACATCCAATTTAATAAAAAAATTTGATCATAACTGACTTGTTTATTCTCAAACTTTTATCTTCAATCTTAATCATTAATTTTTTTATTATTTTAAAGTATATTTCACTCATTAGACTGTCATATTTATATGAAGGTAGCGATTAAAATAAAAATATTTTCTTGTAAAATTATAATAATTTGATATATTTAATTAAATTTTTTTACATAATATGTATTCACATCTCAACTATTATTTTTATAAAGGTACTATATTGAGATTCATGCGCAGACGGTAACTTAACGATAGTATATAATAAATATTAAAAATTGTTATATTTTATAAAATTAAATTAAATATGTGTAAATTAAAATTAAATTTGAAATGTGTTTTATTTAAATAATTTGTAGTACAAAAAATCACATCAAAATTCAACCTCTAAGTCATTTTTTGAAAATATATATTTACTGTTGGACATTTTTAAATTATTTGAACGCATTTTTGTCAATAATATAATTTGGGTATATTTTTGTAAGGCCGTCAAAATGGACTAACTCCATTGAGTCGGCCCGTTTAAATGGGTGGAGTTTTACCTTTGAAATTAAGTCCGTTTATTTTTTAACAATTTTTTACAAATAAAAAAACCTTTTTTACCAATATTTTTCTTGATCTGACCCATCAACTAAAAAAATACTATTTATTTAAAATTTTTAACCTAAAAATAATATTTTTAGTTAAAATATTTAAAAAAAAAAGATAAACAGGCCAACCCGTTTAATTCATTGGGTTGACTATGAACGATTCGTACTAAAATTTTATGACCTGCCAATAAAACAGGTTAAATGAGTCCCATTAAACTCACGGGCTTAAACAGATTCGATTGGCCCATTTGGCAGCTACGTTTTGTAGTTAACCAATCCTTCTCAAAAATTTAAATGTTCGTCACCCGGGTCCTTATATAAGGTTCTTGGGTTAGTTCTTTCTCTCTCTCACTCCGCAAAGTTCTCTATCGCTCTCTCTTTCTCTCTCTCTCTCTCAGTTTCTATTCAAGAAAAGAAAGTCAAGAAAAGAAAGGCCAACACGATGGACCCGAATATGTTCAGCATTGAACTAGAGAACTACTCTGCCGGGAAATTTTCGTACGCGGTCGTCCAAGGCAGCACGGTGGTCCAACAATTTAGCCAAGTGGAAGTCGGAAAAAAATCACTTTTCATCGGTTTATACGACGGACATGGCTCAAGTAATGCAGCTGCAAATTTCGTAGCGGAGAACCTCTTTGCAAGAATAACAAGTGAGTTTTTCTGAACGTTATTTTCTTTGAAAAAAAAGGTGGTGATCCGTTCCATTGCCTATAATTCGGCTCAGGTAAAACTAAAACTATAAATCGAAATCAATCTGGTTAAAATTAAATACACACATGCAGCGTGGAGAGTACGTGTTTTGCTCTCTTAACGAAGTTATCCTATACAATCAAATAACTACGTGCCAACCCAGCATAAGAATCTCTCCGCAAATCTCTCTGAACAAACTCAATAACAGCGTAATCGTACTACAATAATTCTATAAATACGTCCACCTCCAATCTTAGGTACAGAACACGATTCATTCTGAGTCATTTGATATCCATCTTATACTCTTACTAACTTGAGTATTGGAGTCTCTTTGCAGATCCCAACCTCCTCCGGTGTTCCTTGACGGCTGAAGTATAGCTCGACATCTGTACTCTTGGGACAGAAAAATGAGTTATACCTCGACTCATATTACAAGACAGGAACATATGGCGCCCACCGTGGGGCCGAGTTTACTTAACCCCACTACCGTTTTTTCTACCGAATTATTTATCCTATTTTACAGGTTATAATCAATAGCGGATCGGATGCTAAAGCCGCGGTGATAAACACCCAAAGCTCATCAGACGAGATACATACATTTTGTGGCAATATAAGTACAGGGAATATCTTCTTCTCAAAGGTGTATTTAAGCTAAGTTCATACGTTGAAACGCAGTTATGTGCTCTCTTTTTAAAATATTTACTTTTTTACTTTTCATTTTTTTTCTATTAATCTTCCTTGATCTATAAGCCATTTAGTACACGATCAGATCAAAACCGAACTATGCTCCAATTTCTAAATGCACAAGATACCAACCTCCAATTATCCCTAATAACCGACCATAAAGATCGGACACTCCAAGTTCAAGTACAACACACACATGATACTTTGATGCAATCATTCAACTTCAAATATCAATCCTAAAAATACCAATAAAAAAAACAACTCGATTAGCAATGATCGTTACTTTGATACATGGGTGATGATACATGGGTGATGGACTCATCTCTTTTATTTTTCTATTTTACAATAATTTATTTTATTTATGTTACAAATCTTTATTATTCAGTCAATATTCAATAATTAATTGCTTTGGACAAGAAATTCGTCAATAAATTATTGTGGGTCGGAAAAATTCTCAAAGACAATTGATCATTACATTCTCGGATCATACAATCGATTCGATCAACTAATACGAACGGACTTTTCAGTTCGCGTCAATCAAATACTATATGCCATACATGAAAAATTGTTCTCAAACAGAAAAATATCCCCCATATAATTATATTGATCGAACAACTCTTACCATTCAATTATTTTTGAATAACTGTCGACTAACGGCTAAGTTTGGGGCTACCAATCTCACTTTCTAATACTTTTTATTCATCTTTATTTATTTGTTTATCTATTTCATCTGTTACTACCATTTTTTTTCATTTTTCTCTCTTTTCAATCTAACAAGTTGAGCTTGGGGCTGTCATAATCACAATTCCGATTTATAGGTCGGAAGCTCAACCTATTTAATTGAAAATTTTCACAGGTCAAGCTTGGGGGCTATGATCCGTTCCGTTGACTATAATTCGGCTCAGGTACAGAACACGATTCATTCTGAGTCATTTGATATCCATCTTATACTCTTACTAAGAAAACTCTATACACACAGAAAAGTTATACCTCGACTCATATTACAAGACAGGAACAAGTGGCATCATCCATAAAAAGATTCTTAGCTATAAACATGATTCTTTTAACTTCTTGAATAATTAGTTTCAATAATCTTTACATTAAAATAACTTCCTTGCTCCTTACCTGTTTTTTTTAGGAGATGTTAGACAAGAAGGTTTTTTTACCGAGTACACTCTAAAACACTATGGATGAGGTTCATAGGGAATTCACTACCTACGTAATAGATCATAGAAGGGAAAACCCGGAAATTATAGCTTCCGGGACCAGCTGCCTTGTCGGCCTATTGGTCCGAGGCACATTCCATTGGGGAAATGTTGGAGATAGCCAGTTGGTATTACGGTCAATAATCAGAGGACAATCAAATGTGGAGTTGTTAAGCGAAATTCACAAAACTGACAACACAAGAGAGAGGATGGCATTCGTACAAGAAAACCGGGAAAATGAGCTATCGACGGAAGACAATGACGGCACTATCAGTTACAGTATAAGAGGTTTGGTTCGGGTAGATATAATTTACATTACATTAATAAAATTGTATAAATTTTGCATGGAATGATAAATTTTATTAAATACTCCAGATTACTAGGTCGATAGGGGACCTCCATCTAAAGGAGATAGGCTTTGTGTCGCCTGACAACGACTCTCAAGTCAACCCACCAATTCCAAACAAGCCTTTGGTCAGAACCGATGCGGAGGCAAGACACAGGGTACTGACCAACGAAGACAGCTTCCTAATCATTGGATCAGACGGGTGATATATCTAAATACTAATTCTAAGATCCGTTCCGTTGACTATAATTCGGCTCAGGTAAAATTAAAACTATAAATCGAAATCAATCTGGTTAAAACTAAATACACACATGCAGGAGTACGTGGAGAGTACGTATTTTGCTCTCCTAACGAACTTATCCTATACAATCAAATAACTACGTGCCAACCCAGCATAAGAATCTCTCCGAAAATCTCTCTAAACAAACTCACTAGAGCAGTTATCAGACCCACTAAATAACAGATCCACAATATCAGAGTAATCGTACCACAATAATTCTATAAATACGTCCACCTCCAATCTTAGGTACAGAACACGATTCATTCTGAGTCATTTGATATCCATCTTATACTCTTACTAACTTGAGCGTTGGAGTCTCTTTGCAGGTCCCAACCTCCTCCGGTGTTCCTTGACTGCTGAAGTATAGCTCGTGCTCTTGGGACAGAAAACTCCATACACACAGAAAAATGAGTTATACCTCGACTCATATTACAAGACAGGAACAAGTGGCATCATCCATAAAAAGATTCTTAGCTATAAACATGATTCTTTTAACTTCTTGAATAATTAGTTTCAATAATCTTTACATTAAAATAAGTTCCTTGCTCCTTACCTGTTTTTTTTAGGAGATGTTAGACAAGAAGGTTTTTTTACCGAGTACACTCTAAAACACTGTATGGATGAGGTTCATAGGGAATTCACTATCTACGTAATAGATCATAGAAGGGAAAACCCGGAAATTATAGCTTCCGGGATCAGCTGCCTTGTCGGCCTATTGGTCCGAGGCACATTCCATTGGGGAAATGTTGGAGATAGCAGTTGGTATTACGGTCAATAATCAGAGGACAGTCAAATGTGGAGTTGTTAAGCGAAATTCACAAAACTGACAACACAAGAGAGAGGATGGCATTCGTACAAGAAAACGGGGAAAACGAGCTATCGACGGAAGACAATTACGGCACTATCAGTTACAGTATAAGAGGTTTGGTTCAGGTAGATATAATTTACATTACATTAATAAAATTGTATAAATTTTGCATGGAATGATAAATTTTATTAAATACTCCAGATTACTAGGTCGATAGGGGACCTCCATCTAAAGGAGATAGGCTTTGTGTCGCCTGACAACGACTTTCAAGTCAACCCACCAATTCCAAACAAGCCTTTGGTTAGAACCGATGCGGAGGCAAGACACAGGGTACTGACCAACGAAGACAGCTCTTCCTAATCATTGGATCAGCGAGCTTTTGGCAGAATATAACGATGCAGAGAGCGTCAATTATAGTATCAAGATGCCAAAATGGACGGGTGATATATCTAAATACTAAATTCAGAATTTTCAGAAATATATATATTTAAATCGTCCTACTCCTTTTATTATTGTCAGGGTTCTGCAAGAAAGCTACTGAAATATGCGATTGAACGCATTGCTACAAGGCGTGGAACCACTTACAATCACATAATAAGTCTCGAAGGCGAAGAAAGGCGGCAGTACCACGAAGATATGACGGCTATAGTGGTTTTCTTCGACCACACTTCACGTCTCAAGGAGGTAGCAGACCACTCAATTGCCTCCTTCAGAGCTTTTCGCAATGACAATCCGCGCTCAACAAATTTCAGGAGAATTAGACAAATTCTGTGATGTGACATAATTTTTACAAGCCTATGTTCGTTCTGTCTTATCACTATAGTGTGTCATTTATAAACTTGTTACGTTATTGACCCCGAACTAAAAACATACGTGTATTAAACAAATATACAAATATGAGGACGACATATTGATCCTAGCCAATCCCCACATAATAAAGGTTTTCCAAGAAAGCTGCAATATATAATGAAGTTGAAAAATATAAAACTTCCTTACTTATAAATAGTGAAGCAATTGAGGTATTCCATACAGCAATAAAATTTTCTCTCTCTCTTATACGACTTTACATTCTTTTCTTTCTTTATATTTCTTTATTTTATATTTGTTACATTTTTTTTATTTATTTTTTAGTTATTTTACAAAAAATATAAAATTATTTAAATATAAAAGATTACTCTCATTATCAATCAAATAGTATAGTCATAAAAAAATCAAATAGTATAATAGCAAACGAGATCATTTAATCCTCTTTATTTATTTGCTCATTAGTGTTTCAAACTCTCATGTTAGTGTTACTACTAAAACTTACTCCTAATTAACATCCAATTTAATAAAAAATTTGATCATAACTGACTTGTTTATTCTCAAACTTTTATCTTCAATCTTAATCATTAATTTTTTTATTATTTTAAAGTATATTTCACTCATTAGACTGGCATATTTATATGAAGGTCGCGATTAAAATAAAAAAATTTTCTTGTAAAATTATAATAATTTGATATATTTAATTAAATTTTTTCACATAATATGTATTCACATCTCAACTATTATTTTTATAAAGGTACTATATTGAGATTCATGCGCAGACGGTAACTTAACGATAGTATATAATAAATATTAAAAATGTTATATTTTATAAAATTAAATTAAATATGTGTAAATTAAAATTAAATTTGAAATGTGTTTTATTTAAATAATTTGTAGTACAAAAGATTTAGATGTTGGAGTTGTACAAAGTGATATTTTTATTTGGTAGTTTGATTTTTGCATTTGTTTTAGTTGATAGATTTAGTCTTTTTATGTGACGCTCGTCGTCCTCTTTTTTTTAATTGGTTGTTGTTAGAGTTGTTGCTTTTTTCTTTTTGTCGTAGGTTCTTGTGAAGACACGTTCTTTATGAATTGTTGAGTTGTATGCACTTTTTATTATGTTGTTTGTTCCATCTTTGCATGTATGTTCCTTTTCCGAAGATAGGTCGTGAATTTGTATGATTTTCTTTCTCCTTAATCTCTTAATGGGTATGTGATCTTCGTCTAATGATATTAGTATTGGCGAAATTGGTTCCTATAATCAATAAATAATTTAAATTATAAATAAAAATCATGACTTGAATAAGTGATTTTTTTAGTACTACCTGTTTTATTTGTTTTAATGGATGTTGAGGTTCAGTATTTTTTGTTGGAACAAATGTCTTAGTAACAGTGTATTATTGACAACTTTTTTTGAGATTAAAATCATTTACTTTGACTTCAAATACAAGTGTAAGGTTGCACAAATTTTTCAATTGGGGTGGTGCTTCAATGTCATTACTTTTCTGAAGAGTCATTAGATTTGAAGCAGTTGTGCCCAACAATTTTTTTTCTTCGCCATCAAAAGTACAAAAATTGTTGTAATACTTTGATCTGAAATAAGTATTGGGTTAGTAACTAATAATTTGATAGATGGGATTATGAAAAGTATATAGAGTTACCTTATTGTTGGATATTGTGGTATTTGGTTACATGCGCCACAAATGTAGTTGTCTCATTTTCATCTAATATAATTATTTCTATTTGTGGATGTTAATGTTTTCCATAGATGAACCATGCAAATTTTGATAAACAAATTGTCTTTATTTGATAATATTGTCTAAAGAATGATGTTCCATTAAATAAGTTTGAGATATTGTGTAGTTCGAAAATAAATTTTTTTGTGCTAAATTTGATGTTATTTAAAAGAATAGTGATAAGAGACTTATATGAGTAGATCAAATATTATAAAATTTGAATATTTATAACGTAAAATTTTTCATCATTAATAATATTATTATGACATTTATAATATAGATGTTTATTAAGTTTAATGAGTTATTTATAGAAATTAATTATTAGAAGTTATAAATTTATTGTATTATTTATAACGGTAAGATATAATAAATATAAGAATATAGATTTAATATTTTTGTAGGTTACAAATTTGATTAAACACTATTAATTTTTAATTACCGATATTTTTTATTTTTTTATATTTTTTTTTTTTTTGCTGATTTGAAAATAATAGTTGACTAAAATTTTGCCAAGTAAACGATGTTACTATCATCGCATTAATAGAAGAAAAAATATATCTTAAAAGTAATGTTAGTAAACTTAACATTTATTTTTATATAGAGTAAAACCCCTCCCCGGTCCCTAACCATTTACAAAATTGACCTGGCGCCCCCTAACCATTGGAAAATAACAACGCGGCCCTCATCGATTTTCTCCGTGTGACCAATAGGTCCCTCTCGTCGGTTTACAGGTAAAAATTAACCGGAAGATCCTACCTGTACCGGTAGCTATTATACGTGGACTGAGTGTTGTGAATAGGATAGAAGCCATGTACACAATAATCAAAAACGCTGCAGTTTTGATTCCAGTTCTTAATAAGATTAATCCCAAATGTTAATGTGAACCCTAGTTATCAAATTTGACCTTGCCTTCAGTGATGAAGACGGAAGAACATTCATCAGATTCAATCCGTCATTCATGGAAAGAGAAGTCGATGGGAGCTTCAAGCAATAACTCTGGCAATGTTGGCATGACAAGGAAGAAGTTCACACATCCAATATGTTATTGTGGAGCTCATGCGATTCTCTTTGAGTCAACCACATCAAGTAATCCAAATAAGTTGTTCTTTGGTTGCAGTTATTTCAAGGTACATTAGGGTTTATTCCATCTTACAATCTTTTCTGTAATTAGATTGATTAAAAAATAATTGTTCATAATTGTAGACTCCTTCAACGCATTGCAAATATTTTAAGTGGCTGGATGACTTGATAAATGAGTCTGGCTATACAGTGGTAGAAGTCCAAAAGATGGAAGTTCATGGGAGATTGAAGGAGTTGGAGGACAAAATTAAAGAGATGGAGATTAAGCTATATGATGGAATTCATGGAAGAAGATACACTAGACAGAATAGATGTATTATCATGGCATTTGTCATTGTTGTTGTTGGTGGAATTTTTATTACTGCACTTCAGCCTAATAGGATGTGAAAAATTTGTAACTTATTTTGGATGTTGATGTTATGAAATAGATGCAAATTATGGATGATGACTGTGATGTTAAATTGTTAAATTTCAATGATAGAAATATTGTTGTGATTTATATTGTAAGTAATGTTGTGACAATTTCTGAGCGTTTAAACATTTGAAGTATGTTTTCATACAATCTCATTAAATGAAGAATAAACCAAATCTAGTATGCAATCAAAATCTTTAGACTGAAACACAAAATACCATAAATAATAAACAGTTGCAGAACACCTACATGACATTACACCTACATGGCATTACATGTTATGCCTTGGCAAGTATACAAACAGATAATCTAAAGTGTTCAAGTACTAGAAGTTCCAAAATACTAGACCAATGTTAGGCAGATATAAGTTACAAAATACTATCCAAAATAGTAGCCATAACTATCTAGTCTTCATTTTTTCCGTGGAGCTTTAAAAGGGGGTGCAGTGGAGCCAAATTGCTTAAAGCTTAGTGGTGCTCCGAAGCTTGGTGCCTTGATTCCTTGTTTGAGTCCTGGTGTTGGGATGAATTGGAACAACCTAGCTGCCGTACCAGCACTAGTTGCTGCTTGTGTCTCGAGAGAAATGCCAATGGATGTAGTTGATCTTGTAGCCATCCTTGGTTGGGTTAGTGGGACTTGGTTTGTGGGCACAGTGGGTGGAAGTAACGGCCCATGAACCTGAGATTTCAATGGCTTATGAATTGGCTGTTTCTTCCGGAAGGGTGCAGGAATCTGTGGACCATTCATCATATTTAGCAAGACATGGTTGGTTGCAGTTGTGGTTGGGCCTGGGGCAGTTGGACTAGGTACAGCTGGGTTTGGTGCAAGTGATCCATCACCATTTTTACCAGTTTCTCCATTGATGTCATGATCCTGCTTTTTTGACCAATAATAATGAAAATTAGAATCTGTTTGGTACACTAAAATTTCAGTCCCAATGTTATATTGATCACTACTATTACCTCATTCGTAGGAGCAGATTGTGACACTGAAATTTCTACTCCTGCCTGTGGAAGAGTCACTGGAGTAACATCTCTTGGTAACTTCTTCTTATGCTTTCTTGCTTTAGCCTACAATTCGTACACAAGTTAAGGATTATCATATTTATGCCACACCATGAACAGGATAACACAAATTAGTCATCAACTTACAATAGGATCTATGACCGCATAGGGAGCAGCACCATATTTAGGTGTAACAATAGCTTGGTTATCACCCTGTGATCAATTGTAAGATATTTAGGACACATAAACCCCTCATTTAACCATTTATAAGACTCATAAGCCCCTCATTAAACCATTTTACGGTCACTTAAACCCCTTCGATACTAAGATTAATAGACATTTAAATCCCTGTAACTACTAATACTAGCCTAAGTATTGTACCTTTGTATTTCTTGCCTTCTTCTTCTTTGGCTACCAATTGGGATCCCTTGGAGCTCCTTTACAGGTCTTGTAATAGTGACCTTTTTTCCCGCACTTGCTACATGTCACCTCAAAGGCCTTTCTTACCTTGTTCCCTTTTAGTTGGCTCTCAGACACAGGATCAGTAGTTCTTCTCTTCCTAGGACGACCAGGAGGTCTCTTGATGGCAGGTGCCACTGGCCTAAGAGCATCGGATGGCTCCCAAAATTCCTCACTGTTCACAGGTTGAATTGTAATACCATAAGTGGCACGCATGGCATCCATAGTAAGCCACTCATGCACAAAATTTTCAGGCTTCAAGTTAAGTGTTCGTAGCCTTGAGATTGCAGCAACTGCATGTTTACATGGCATGCCTGCAACAAATTACATTGTTAGATGTGTACTTAATGGAAATAACAAAGTGGAATATACTAGATAATTACCAGTAAGTTGCCATTGATTACAAGTGCATGTCTTTTCCCTTAGATTAACCCCAAGCCTACTTTGGCGTCTTTGAACCTCAAATATAACTCGTTCATCGTCTCCAGTCCACTCCGCTGTCCACTTACAGCTTTCAGGCTTAATGAATTCATCCAACCGTTGCTGCTGCACAGGAGCCAGTTTTCCATGATAGTTACTTAACCTCTTCTTATGTCCAGCCATCTTTTCATTATATAGCACCTCAAATCCTCACACATTGTCAATATCGGCTTGCTCCTATACTCCACAATCTTTGCATTCCAAACCTCACACATATTGTTGGTGATATTATCAACCTTTGGATAGTGAGAGAATTGACTCTTAGTCCATGCAGATTCACGAAACTTGGAGAGATACTCCCAAGCAGGCGGGTTCACTAACTTCAACTTGTCCATTTTTGCACGAAATTCTGGAGTTGTTGTACTCCTTGCACATTGCCATACCAAACCCTTGGATTGTTTGTCTTTCCATTGCTTAACAAAGTTTTTCCAAATGTGGAGGACGCAATTCCTGTGGTGCGCCCGTGGCATAACTTCTCGAAGAGCAACCTCCAATCCCTTTCACACAATAGGCACACAATAATTTGATTACTAATTCAGATGGGCATCAATTCAATAATCAACAAAAAATCAAGTACCAGCACAAATGTAATTATCAACACACCATCAATTAACACATTAATAACTAACATACCTTCTGCTAATCTGAAATAAAATTCCATCCATATTCAGTGCAAGAGCCTATGTCCTCCTGGAGGAGAGTTAGGAACCACCTCCATGTGTCAGTACATTCACTATCAACCACAGCGTAAGCAATGACGAAGAAGTGGTTGTTAGCGTCTTGAGCAACGGCTGAAAGGAGATGCCCACCAAAATAACCCTTTAGGTGACAACCATCTAGCCCGATTAAAGGACGACATCCTGATTTGAACCCACGCTTGCATGCATCCAATGATATGTATAGCTTGTCAAACACAGGTAGTGATTCAGGCTGGGGGATCACATCTACTATAGCTGTTGACCCTGGATTACTCCTATGAAGCTCAGACAAGTAATCTCTAACCTTCCCAAATTGCTCATTTTCATTTCCTATTACCTCCTCTCTGGCTGCCTTCAAAGCTCTCTGTATCATTTTATAGTGGATATGGACATTATAGTCCTCTTTCATGTGCTCTAAAGCCTCCTTAGGTGATAGCTGCGGCTGTGTGAGCAACCTCTTCACTAGCTTACTTGTAACCCATGATCTACTTGCCATGTTGCTTGTCAAATTTCTACCACAAGTGTGCTCCTTAACATATGTTTTGACTTGAAAACACAGTTCCTGGCTGTTCCAGGAAGTTAGGATTAGCCAAGGACAACCCTCTTCCGCACACTTTGCTCTCACTCTATGCTTTTCATTTTTTACATACTCTAACTTTTTTCCTTCAAAAACAAACATGTCCTTCAATGCTTGCTTGAATTGTGCCATGGTGTCAAACATTTCTCCAATTTCGAAATCCACCTCACCATAACCAGTGTCATCATCAAATTCATGAAATTTAGGCTTTCTACCCTCATCATCAGAAGAAATTGGAGAGTTGAATGCTTCTGATTCATACTGATATGGCTTGTCAATGTCAGAATCTAGCTCTTCCACAATGGGCTCATCATTGTCCCCTACTCCAGGCACTACATTTGGGCTTTCATCATCTCCAGCCTGTTGCCCTTGCCTTGGCCCATTAAGACCCTCATCCCTATCCAATATATGCCTTCTTGTCCTCCCCACATATCTCTTATTCTTTTTCTTCTTCGTTTTAGGGGATAGGCCATCATCATCATTAACTTTTTCCTTCACAGGTGTCACAGTTTTCTTCTTAGGTGTTGCTCTCTTCTTCTTAGGTGTCATTTTCTTCTTTTTCGGTGTGTTCTTCTTACTCTTATTCCTTGGCCTTAACTCCTCACTGCTACTGCTGCTTAGTGTCTCATAACCAGGTGGGGGAGGCTTATAAGCCTCATCTTCAGCACTCTCATAGCCCTCATCAGTGGAGGAATAATTCAAGTCTACAGGAGCAGCCCCTGCTTCATCCACATCTGCCTGCCTCACATGATGCTCAAAATACACATGCAACTCATCAGTTTCTAAATTTGCCATCTTGTTATCACACATTTGGTTAATTTCTTTGTCACCTTTTAAAATGTGTAGTCCAGCCCCTAGATAAGGGGCACCGGGGTCTAGCCAATACATAGCCTTGTACTCTGTATATCCTAACCCTTTGAACATCTCCTCAAAATCCTTAAAATTAACAAAGTCAATGTCCAACTTGGGGAATCTCTCTACCTTACCACCACAGTAACTGAGCATTAGATTATCGTCTCTATTAAACCACCCCCCATGGTGAAATACTGGTATAATCTCAACAGCCATCTGCAATATATAAACTTTACTTAGTAACCCATAACTAAATTATTGTTAACAGACATTAATATACTCAAAACAGATAAAAAAACTTTACTCCAAGTGATGACCCAACCCTAGTGAAAGTGACTGTTCTTCACAAATGTAAACAAAGTATGCATATTGTACTTTATGGTGGTCCATGGTAACAATACTTCATTCAGATAAACAAATGAAGGACCACATTGATGTCATTTACAAACAGTTGTACGAACTCACCTCTTAAAACGGAAGTGCAGCTCTGTCAGTAGCACGTCACCACCTCCGTCAGCAAACGCCACGTTACTGCACAATTACGTCGTCCTCGCCGGCTCTCCTTCTTCGTCGTTATCTGATGGGAAGCTTGACAGTCTTTAGGGTTTATGGTAATTCTTTGTGTGTATGAGGGCAAAGAGTGAGAGCGTGTGATACTTCAGGGAGAGAATGAGGAATGTATGTTAGAATCTGATTCCATCGTGATTCAAAACGGCAACGTTTTTGATGATTGTGCAAGGACCCAATTGTCCCATCAAATCGTTTGAATCCACGTCAGATAGTTACCGTTACACGTAGGATTTCTCGGTTACATTTCACGGAGAGGGACCTATTGGTCACACGGAGAAAATCGATGAGGGCTGCGTTGTTATTTTCCAATGGTTAGGGGGCGCCAGGTCAATTTTGTAAATGGTTAGGGACCGGGGAGGGGTTTTACTCTTTTATATATTACGAATAAATAGATTTGGTTCCACCATTTGCAAAACAAAGACGTGTCTTTGCTTAGCTGCTTTGTACTTGGATGGATGAAAGATCAGCATTTTCTAAACGGGACCTAATGAACCTATCTAGTTATCTTTGACTTTATTCAAAATATTAATCTAAGTTTACACTGGGCTGTTAAATCTGTGTCATCTATCATAAAATATTATTCTTTTTAGGCAGTGGGCGGCTCCGACTTTTCCGACATCTGAAAAGAAAAGTTTTAAATTATAACTACCAACCGACAAAGTTTTTTACTGTTTAGTTTCTCGATAAACCTGTAAACGGGATTTGCTTGCCATGGATGAATCATAAAGCATAGTGATGTACAATGAATAATAAGGAAATCAATAGCATATTTAACAACAGATTCTCAAATAACCATCTTCTGTCCCAATGAGAAACAATCGAGAGAATGGAAGTATACTAATACTTGATAATGCTGACAAGCTCCTCATTCCATTGTTATCTGAAACATAGAGCTTCTGGGGAATGATATGATGCTGTCCATCCTGTGTCATTCATGAAAACCATACGCATCATCATTATAAAAATTCGCAAGGAGAGACCTTTCATATAAATGCAGAGTATAATATAACTAATGCAAGAATGATATAACAAAAGCAAGAAACAGCAGGATTGTTTTGACATCTAAAGAAGCTGCTAGACAAGCAAAATAAAGATATGCATTCATACTATTTCATTGGCAGATTTAGGCAAGGAGAGAAGGCCAATCCTATTCCGGGAAATCGAAATAACATCTTGGCCCCATATGGCGAAACTGGATATGCCATCTGAAGGACCTCTGAAAATAATGGGCTGCGATGGCAAATTCCTGCAAAGTTAATAAAATTGATGAGCAACACCATATGTGGACGGACAAGATAAATGAAAGAAAGGAATAACTTTATGACAAGACTGCAATGAATTGAAGGTGATAACTCACATTCTTAAATCCCAGACTCTTAAAGTTCTGTCAAGAGAGCTGGATACGAGCATGTGATCCTCGGGTGCTGCCAACTTCAAATAAAGTTATTGATGAAGTATTGTGCAAAATCAAATAGGGAGTTCTCTAATATTTTGAACATAATCAAAATGAACATACTTTTGTTACATATCCATCATGAGCTCGCCAAGAGGAAATGACATTTCCACTCTTTGCATCAAATAATTTACAATGACCAGAACTTAGTCCAGCTGCAATAAAAGATGGCAAAGTGGAAATTCCACCTGCATGCATCCTGTCAGATCCAGAGGAACAAATGGAAGAAATAAGAGAAGGGAAACTAGATTCGTTAGATTCTCCTCTCCACATATGAAGCTTTTGGCCTCGAGCAACATCAATAAACCTGTAAGGTAGAGGAAATAAATCAGAAGTTGGGGTGCATCAACATATTTTCTAATGTATATGCAATTGAAATGTTATGTAACAGTTAATTTCACCTGAGTGAACCATTTCCAGTGCCAACCGCAAGTGTTTCAGCCGCGTCTAATAGATGCATGCAAGTATAAAGGCTTGAATCAAATGTACTAGACAATATTCCATTTGACAGTGTATTCAAATTGAGCATGTTTGCCTGGTCAATGTTAATTTTTGATGCGGCGGATAGATCACTTGTAGTATGGGCAGGATCTGTTTGGGACTCTTCAAATACTGATATTTGCTTCCCTGTTTGACTATTCCAAATATGAACTGTTCCATCACAAGACGCCACTCTTCCACTAGATGATAAGATGCAAATATTGTTCACAACCTAAAATTTGAGATAAACAATAAATATGAAGAACAATATATTAATTAGACGTATTTCATTACACTAGTTACTAATACACCCACTCAGTATCATTTTCAGAAATATATGGAGAACCAAACCTCCTCATGTCCATAATAGCCAGAAAGACAGTTAGTTCGGCTTAGTTCCCACTTTTGAATAGTTCCTTTATACCCTTGACCAATTCCTGCAGTGAAAACAGTACTTTCATCTTGATCAACAGCTAGAGACCTCACTGCTCCATGATTTGCACGTATAGAGTATATAACAGATGCTCTGATCTTCCATGGAAGGTCATCTTTCTGAACCCCCACCCGCCCAAGAAATTCAGGTCCATCCCATACGGTGGCGGGGCTGGGGAACCAAAACCAGGGTTCTTGGTTAAATTGGTATGGTGTGTCTTCTTGCGTTGCTACTTGACTCTGACTGCGTTTAAAATATTGTCTCTGAGGAATCAAGTTCTTAGCACTTCTACTTCCTTGGGATTGTGGAATTGACCATCCAACGCCATTAAGCAACAGCTTTGCCGGAGTGTATTCAGAGGTGGAACCCTGGCCAAATGTGGATCTTCTACCAATAAAATTTTCTGAACTACCTTTTGATGATTCTCCTGCACATTCCCACTGAACAATGACCAGTTTAGATTAAGCAAATAAGAAAGAATATGTGGTTACAGCATCACATCGACAAAAACACATATATCAAACTTATATGGGGAGAAAGAAAAGATAGAAAACTTACCTTCCAATTATGCTGGCGTAGAAGAAATTGTTCAAGTTGTAACCATGTAGCACAACATTGACGAAGTTTCTCTATCCCAAGAAGAGAGGCAAACGAAGGATAGAGAACCAACCTGAAAATAAACCAAAAGATTGTACATCTATAAAAATTTAACGAAGTAAAAAGCAAACAAGAATACAATTTACAGTGGGAATTAATTGCACTTTTGATGACACCTTAACTTTTTGATCCATTTGTAACCACCATCCTTTCACTTTACAAAATTAAATTTTTGTGTGCGTGTATGCGCACACCATATAAACCCAAAACGAAAAAAAGATTTGTTCTCATGGTTTCAGGTGCATGAGTATAGTATTTGAGACTCTGGAATGAAAGATCTGCCTCGGCCAAATTTGAAGACCTGCTGTCTCCTAGGCTGAGGTTGAGTTATGACTGAAGAACATTATTGGTATTTCAAATATGTTCTATCAATAAGAAAAGCTCATTGCACGTGCTTCTCAAATTTTGAGTTAATTACTCGCTCTTGTGACAGACTGACAGGTGGGGCACATCAAGATGGAACTGCAATTGAGTAAAAGAAATCGAGGTAGTATGGTTCACTTGATGGTTGTAGTGAGTGTGAATATACACAAGGACGCTCTAGGACCAAATTCAAGAAATCTACTGACTGCTATTATCAACTTGTTTTAGTTAAGCATTTTAAACAATGAATTTTGCTTTTATTTGGGATCTCGACGGATTTTGTTTGACATAAACCATAATGTGACTCAAAAAAAATTTTGTTTTCTCTTGCATGATTTGCTTCTCTTCAACTTCCCTTAAATATCATTCTACTTTCTCCTCAACTAGAGGCTAGATTTCTAGTTCCTCTCTCTAGATAGCCAGCGGATTAATTTCCCCAGCATAAAATAAATCTTAGACTAAAAAGCAGATTTGTCACTCACACTAGATCCATTCGGCTTTCAATTTGCAAGTCCCCACTAATTTTTAGTTTGGCAACCTTCAAATTTCTGGTAACAGTAGTTGAATCCTTAGAAAGTTGCTGGAAAGCAAGCTCATCAAATAGTTCTTTAAGCTTTGGTAGAATATGCAATACTGTCAAATCTGCCCCAATTCGCTGACATATTGCAAAGAGAGTAGTAGCAGCAACCTGAGAAATTTAAAAACTAAGTGATTGGCAAATGGATGAGATGCATGCTGGAAATGAAATGGAGCAGAAATCAACACATTATCAGGAAAGAATTTGAAATGCAACTAAGGGGAATTGCAAACAAACAATTTGGAAGAAGTGTCTCCCTAGAGCAAAGAAGTCTGTTTTATGTGCAATGCTCCATCACAACATCCATGAGCCAAGGTACAAACTCCAATCCCTCACACCATAACTCTATTTGTACTGTTCCCAGAAACAATGCATTAACAAAATCTATTATGCTAATGTAAAAACCGTAATATTCCTTGGTGACTTGTGTGAATTGTGATCCAGTATAAATAGTGAAAAGTCCTAATTGGAAAGGAAGATATAACAAGTGTAGAGCCATTTAACCAAGGAATGAGTAATGGAATTAAAACAAACCAATGGGTAATTTGAAGAACCTGAAGCACGGCAATGTCCATATGTTTCTGCATAAGAACCCTGATGAGTACACAATTTTGGTCCTGTGTATTTACATCAAATTCAATAATTCATGTTTATACAATACTTTCTGGCAGTTAAAAGCATTTTGCAGAAACGAAAATCATACTTCAAACAGCTCCTTTACAATAATCTCTTCTGTCAAGTAAGGTAAAAGGCCATCTAATGTCATCACGCAATCAATAAGTGCTAAAGCACTCCAACTCTGGACAGGATCAGGCTTGTTCATGCTTGACATATCAACGAACGAGCGAACAACATTTTTTAGTAATGGTAGCATCTGTTTCACAATAAAGGATTCTCCAAAAATGCCACCTGAGAAGTCCGAAAATGAGAGAGGCTTACAAACTGAAGATCTCAGTATGAAAAGATAGAAACTATGAAGGCAAATTAACTACGAATACCAAGTCTGACCAGCACATCAATGCCATCAGCACAAAGTCCTTTACCAAAACAGTAAAAAAGAGGCAAGATTGTCTGATTCAATAAAAAAAGGTCAGTGAAACAATAATTACTGAACTGAGGTGGGTGCGTATAGACTAATAAAGGAGTGCATAGTCTCGACTATTGATGCAAAACAAATTAACCTGGTGGATGGTAATAGGTACTCCAAGCTCCTCACTAGAACCAACTAGAAGGACAGATGCAGATGCAGCTGAACTTTTATCCAGAGAATTATACAAGTTTGATAAAACCAATGGGTGAATAGTTTCCAGGTATACTTGTTTACCAACTCGGTTCCATATTTCACGTACAAATGAATCTTGTAAAAGGGAAACTTTTAAATGTAAATGACCTGTTGTCTGCAAAAGAGACATCTAAATAAGAAGTCCACATAGATTACAAAGGAAAAGAAAAATATAATTCTCCTTACTACTAAATTCGAAAGATGAATTTCAGAACTAGCCTGCAAAATTTTCTGTATGGTTGGCAAGATTAATTTCTTCACTGCTTTCTCTTTTAAGCATCTCATAAATTCTTTCAGTAGTATATATGCCCATTCAGCTTCAGCATCATTCACAGTACTCAATACAAGTGGTAAGCAATAAGTAGCGCACATTTCAGCTGCGAATGAGCCCATTTCTCTGAGAGCTCCCTTCTTTGCAAGATTTGTGGCATATCGAAGGCGGGTCTCATCCTTAGCAACAAGCTGAAGTGGGGCAAGAAACGTGTAGGAGGACTTTATTGTCTTTGGAAAATAAGGTGATTCCAGAAGAAATTTGGCTGAAGGCCTCCTGCATAGCACAATATTAATAGATCAATAGCAAGACAGAGACAATGATTCACAAAAGTTAACATCTAATCAAGCTCAAACACAGGCATCCAATTGCATATTAGTACATGTGTGCAGACACAGATACCTCATCCAATCCTTTTGTATGCATGCTTCAACAAGTAACCTAACATAAGGAGGAAGTTCACAAAGAGATCCTGGTAAGGTCCCATCTTCCAAGTACATCGCATATGAGGTTGAATCAAAGAGGGGAATAGAAAGATGAAGTTCTGCTAAGAGACAACCAACAGAAAAAATGTCCCTAGCAACATCTTCAGAGCTAACTTTTGAGCAAGACAATTTTTCCCTCCAAAGCAAATAGTCTGGATATCCTGACGAGCTGTCATCTTCTTCCTTCATATGCTGAATCAAAGAAATCAGATTCATTTTATATGGCAGCAAGTAGTTTCTGTCAGGCAAAGATAATTTGCATATGCTTTTGTTAATTGACTGCCTTGTTGGATCTCCCTGTGTTTGATTTAATGGACACTGATAACAAGAATTCAAATGCCTAGCATGCTCAGAAAATGCAGATGCTTGCTCTAGTTCTTGTAGATAAGCAGCATCAGACAGGAGAGATGTCTCTCGCAGTATTTCATTTTCCTGGCTCCAAACTTTAGCATATTTATTGGTGGCATAACGACGTGCGGTTGAAGTGGCAAGACGAATGGGGTGAGGTCGTGTAAAGAGCTGACGACGTCCTGTTGACCTTGGCATCGTAGGTTCTGATATAGGAAGCATAACATTCTTAGCAGCAATAGCTGCTTGCCCAGACATTTTGTACCCAAAGGTTATATCTATCCATTGATGGAGTTGAAAAGAAACTCTATTACTTTCTAATGCCCAACGATGCAATTTAATGAAATCCTCTGGAGTCTCAGCCCAAGAAGGTACAGCCAAATCAGCCATTCCATCATGAATTGATCTAAATATTTGGGCATCACAATAGAACTCTGGAATGCACTCATCTGGGGTCCATTGATAGAGCCTCTGCATTGTGGAAGGATATTCGTTAGGTTCATAAACTGAACGAACAGCCATTCGGAGTACACTCAAAGGCAGCCTTCTTGCTTTATAACTGCACACAGCCAGTTCAGAGAGGCATTCATCTGACACATGATGAGGTATTTCAGATGTTGAATAGGTGAAATCCAACTGTTCATCACCTTTCGCTAAGCGCCATTTGCTCTTGCTCAAGTCTCGCCATCCTGCATCACAATTATCATCAGGTTTGGTGCTAAAATCAATTACCCAAGGCATTACTGGATGAAATGTATGGTCTCCCCACCTTCTGCCTGCTAATCTGTTTAAGATAAGTAAATATTCAAAATTACTCAACTCTCCTTTCCACCAATGATGGAAGCTAGAATGCCAATCTATTGATGGTGAAAGCTTTAAATCAGCATAAAGACCATTATAATGGCAACCACTATTGTAACAACTAATTTTTGCAGGGCTTGAATTAACGTCTTCACTCTTTTGTAAAGTTGAATTAAATTCCAATGTAGGTTCATTCCATAATCTCAGCCAAGACCATAATGAGTCAGTCAACATGATATTGGATGGGCATACGTTGCCATGAGAAACCCCTAGACCGTGAAGGTATACCAATGCTGAGAGCAGCTGATATATAAGAAATCCTCTATGCCAGTCAGACTTAAAGGCACTGGGGTTAAAATGCAGAATATTCTCGAGATTGTATGGAGTCTTTGGAAGCACCATATTAACATGATCAGATGATTTAAAAAATGCAAGGACAGGGGCTATGTTTGGATGCCTCAAGGAGCCGGGAAATGTGTCCTCCTGAAACGATGGCAAGCCAATTAAGCTAAGGAAATTTGTGCTGTCCCTTCCTGAAGCTTTCCCTTCAATCCAGATATCAAGTGAATCCAACACATGATCTTCCATTAACCCAGACAAGAAATCAGTGGCAACCTCTTGGATGGTAGAAAATGAAGAAACTCCCACTCGGGCAATGGGGGCCAGTGAAGTGATTATCCTGAAGCAAGAAAACTTTCCAGAATGACTACAACTTGTGCTCATGGGAGATGCTCTTTTGGTTTCAGCATCTGATGATGAAGCCATTCCACCATTTTGCACATTAGGACCACATTGGCTTGTGCCAGTATCAGGATCACTACTCCTAGTTCCTTCATTACTATCCAAAATATACTCATTTCTGCAGACAGAACAATAATAGCAAATCACAAATCACAAATCACAAATAAAACCGCCATCATTTAAACAATAAAATTAAAATTCAGAAATAGAGAAGAATTGTACACATAATTGGAGAAACAATTGCTGTGACGAGAGCGCGTGTACTGCAATATAAATTGACCGGATGAAGCTTCACTGCCAGCTGTACCAGAAATCTGATTATCCGAAAACAAAAAAGAGAGATTAAGAAAAATGAACAAAAGAATGATCTGAAATTTCTCAGAGAGAGAGAGAGAGAGAGACTTGGACAACGGCGGAAGAACCGAAAGGGAAAGGGGAAGAGGAAATGCCATAATTGAACAAGAGTTGGTCGGAGAAATCGGAGTTGATTCGAAGCTGGAGGCAGTCGAAGCAGTAACAACAGTGTTGCTCCATGACGAACTCGCTCAGCTCAACTGAGTCAACTCAGCGAGTTCACTCCATTAACAGTGGTTTCTTCACGCATACTCAATACTCATGCTCCAACCGCCATCAAGTAAGTACCAACGTTGCAGCTGAAACCTCGCGACTCCAACTCCTTCCCTTTCAAGTAAATAGTCTTCATATGTAAGGTTATTTCAGTCATTCTAAATGTACTGTGTTAAATTATGACAAGGTATTATTCGGTATTATATAAAATATGGCTATATTATCTTTCAGTATAATTTTTTTTAAAATTTGTAACTAAATTCTTTTATTTTTTTAAAAATAACACATTTAATTTTATGATAAAGTAATATGTTTAAATTTCTCAAGAGTATTCTCACTTGTTCCCTGAAAATATCATTTTTTGTCTTATTATGAAGAGAGGTGATTAATTCGTTTGGTCGTAATCAGTAGTCTACCTTTTACTTTCTCAATTAGAATTCTCTCAAGGAATGGCCTTATAATCATAGCGTGTTTTTATTTAGAAAACTTGTTTGATAATCAAAATTTTAAAATTTAGTACGAAATTTGTTGGAATCCCGTTTATTTGGATCAAGTAAATTACCTATCATTATTTCGAATAGAAATAGAAAAAAAATTGAAATCATGTCTTCAATCTTTTCTAAACTTAAATCAAAGCCAAAAATGCTCCTATTAACGCTATTAGCTGTTAAATTCTTAGTAAATTAACGACTAAATACTTATTTTGGTCCTGAGATTCACGAAATATTTAATTTGGTTCCCAAAATTTAAAATTACCTATGCTAATCCTCTAAATTTAAGTTTGGGTACCAATATAGTCCATCGACTTTTTCCAACGATAACTAGACGAACGAAGTGTTGAGATGGCACCTTCCCTGCTATAGTTCCTCGACTTTTTTCGACGATAACTAGGCAAACGAAATGCTGAGATGACACCCTCCCTGTCACGCTAGATGATGAGTAAATAATATCATTTATCCATGGCGCCCACACAGATCAGAAATGAAGAATAGTGGAGGTAGAGAAGAAGAAGAATATTTTATTTTGGGTCTCCATCGTTTCTTCTCCCTTCGTATATAAAGCGACGATATTTATGACTTGTTTGAATGCCAAAGGTAAACAACGTCGTTTCCTCGTCATCCAGCGTGACAGAGAGGGTGTCATCTCAGCATTTCGTTTGTCTAATCATCGCTAGAAAGAATCGAGGAACTACATTGGTGTCCGAACTTAAATCTAAAGGACCAATATAGATAGTTTTAAATTTCAAAGACTAAAATGAGTAATCGTGTAAATCTCAAAGACCAAAACGAGGATTTAGTACTAAATTAGCATTGAATTCGAAGGAATCATTTGTATTATTAGAATTGCCGAATGTCACTCCAATCATTCAACAAACCATAACCTACAGATGGAATAATAATAATAATAATAATAATAATAATAATATAATAATAAGCAGAAGCATAGCCGCATATGGTATAAATTCTATAAATCCATTGAAACGAAAACTAAAGAATCTAACATTGCTGTGAATTATCATAATACACAAGTCACAGACTTTCTGTGAAAGTGAAAACAGTGGTCACAAAGAACACAACACTGTTGCTAAATAAATAAAGAAGGAAGCCATAATGTTAAGGAGGAGGAGGGGAGGCTTAAACGCGGTTGTAGGCCACGGACTTGCTGAAAAGGCGCCTGATGTATATGACCTGCAGTGCACTAACACCAGCCAACAGAAGGTACTCTCCTACGGTGTAAAATATAACACGCTTTCGTGTGCTCTCATTCGCTACCAAACGCAAAAGGAAGTTGAATCAGTATAATCATGTAGCTCAAGTTCAGTTTCTATCTATGTAATTAACTAATTATCACTTTCTTGATTCTAACTGGCAAAAAATGGGGCAAAAGCAAGGTATACACAAGTCTGAGAAACTAGATACCTAAAAGATAGATTTCGCCCGATAACAAAGGTGCTAGATTAAGAAATCAAAACTACTTACTGTGGCGATGCCTTGCATCACGAGCTTTCAAGTACTTTTGCTCAGCTGTAACAGATTCTAGTGCCTCTCTGAGCTCAGCGATTTTTACATTAATTGGGTCCAAATGCTCTGCAAATCATCAACAAAAATTCCATGAAAATCATAATGACGTTACCGCTTATGCCTAAACATATGGATATACCACAAAAACCTCCTTATGCAGAGAACATACCATCTTTGGCAAGATCATGCTCAGATGGAATATGACCAACATGGATGTAGAAAGAAACAGTCTCAGGTGTTGAGTGAGGGTTGTGAAAACAGAATTTATACATTCCATGTGTCGGGGCTTTAAATTGGAACTTGTCACCAGAGGTCCCTTGATATTTTGGACTGTATTACCAGCAGGAGATGTCACCTGCAGATAACTGAAAAATTAGCATATCTGAAAGTCAAAAGTTACAAAACAATAAGCAAATTTGGGCAGCCATTCTGACTGCTAATGGCTGCTAAACCACAATGGATTCATACAAATAAATAAACAAAGATGTCTGCCAATCAAACCCTTAAAATGCCACTATATTAGCACGCATCGTTTAGACTGCATGCAGAGTTTTACAAAGGGCCTCCAACAGACCACCAGCTTCTAAAGGGAAAGATCAAGCTTCAAGGTATTACACTTACGCCGTACTATTCCATGACTAACCTTTTACTCTATGTTATTCATCCTAAAGCCTGACCTTGCAATAAATTCTCTATATCCTTTTGAAAGGGTGGGAAGAACAAATTTAGTGCATGTTTGAAAAGCCAGTGGGAACTGCCTAAGACTCACTGGTGATTATTTAACATCAAAGGGGGTGTTCAAATTTTGAACCTTGACACATGGAAATTTCATTAGAGGCTTCCAAATTTCAACATATTTTTTCCGATATAAAAAAAATGCAACTTAACAGAAGACGCAAAACAAGCCAAATAACACGAGTTAGTATAAATTGCTTTCATCAGGCTAAACAAAAACAAATCCATTCCCTTAAAATTGTTAATCAGTTCTAAAAAGCACCTCCATGGGCACCTAGACTTCAAACCTGTATCAGTAATCAGTATCACGGTATGTGTATTCTAATTGACCTTCATTATAATTACAGCAAAATCTATCTACAAAACGCTATCAAATGCTAAACATCTGAAAAGCCATTGAACTGTTGCAATTTACAACTATATCAAACTATGAGTCCTAATTTTGTGACTGTATTCAGAGAGCCCTAATAAACAAAAACAAATCCATTCCCTTAAATTGTTAATCAGTTCTAAAAAGCACCTCCATGGGCACCACCTAGACTTCAAACCTGTATCAGTATCATGGTATGTGTATTCTAATTGACCTTCATTATAATTATAGCAAAATCTATTTACAAAACCCTATCAAATGCTAAACATCTGAAAAGCCATTGAACTGTTGCAATTTACAACTATTTCAAACTATGAGTCCTAATTTTGTGACTATATTCAGAGAGCCCTAATAAACGCAATAGAAGCCAAACAAATTTTCAATTTTCCCCTCGCCCCAGAGGATACAAAATCCTAATAACTTCACAATTCAACCAACTAGCAACAAATTCACAGCAAGTAACTGGATCAGAATGAGGCCCTAAACCCCAAAACTGCAACAAATACATATATTAAAAAATATATATATATTTCATGAACCCATGACAGGGAATTGAGGTAACACTCACCGTGAAATCGATACCAGGGTGATCAGAGCCCCAGAAAATATCGTGGTCGACGACAACAAAGTTCCCCGAAATAGTGTCACCCTCATAAAGCACATACTCGTAGACGCACTCGACGTCGTTTACCGTCACCGATAGCGACTCAATGCCGCTAAAGAAGCTCATCATCAAACACGCCAAAACCATCCACATCTTCGAGCTTCTCTTCCACTGCGTTTGCTCCATATCTTTCCCCCTCTTATTTATTTTTGGGAATTTTGTCTTCTGAAATCAAATTGCGATAAATTCGATGCAGTGGGCAAGTGAGAGGTGGTACCCAGATCTTAAAGTCAAAAACTTTGACAAGGTGTTGAGTACTTTCTTCGTTTCAGGTCTCTGCTAGTCCAACGCAACAAAACGGCACCGCCGTGGGTGGCTTCACGGATTTGATTGAGGTGTCGTTTATGAGAGCTTACGTGTGAAACGCATAGAGCCTACAGCGTGCAGCAGCCAATCAGAAACCTGGATTAATACTATGTGGGGACACTGTAAGTGAGTCAGCAAAAAAAAAAAAAACAAAATAGTGAGAATGTGAGATAAATACTACTATTTTAAAAAACTACCATTTAAATTTAAAAATTGTATTAGATATTAATATTATTATTTTTTATAAATCAAAAATTTAAAAAATTATTTTTAAAATTTTTTAAACGGACTCTAAATAAGATTTAAATTTAAAAATATTTTAATTAAATAACAGAATTTCAGTTTTATCAATTTAAACTATCATGATCTGATAAATATTTTTATTTACATATTATTATAAAAAATCAATTGATAGATATATTAGTGAGCGATTGAATATATAGTAAAAAATATTATTAAACTTAAAGTTATATTTTTTTTATATTTTAGTTATTTTTTAAATAATATTTAAAAAATATAGTTTAATAATAAAAAATATTACTTTAATTTTAATAATATTTTTTAAACCATCATATATTTATGATACCGTAATAAAGTTATATTAAAATGATTCATTCTAAATTAAGTCAAATCCTAATTAACAATATAGCATTAGGTTATGCTGTTGTCTAATATGAAATCAAATTCATTGTAGTAATAATAATCTTAAAATAATTTTCTGAATTTCGTGTACGTCAATGTAAAATTACTAACTATTTAAAATCTTAATTTTCATAATGGATTAGAGATTAAAGCTTAAAATCTATGTCTCTCAAGTCTCAACATTAAAAAAAAAAAAAAGAAGCAATTTCCACCTATAATGCTCGAAGCAATACAATTTTTTGTGGTTGGTGATTATGATTGACAACCAAACTGGACAATTAAACAATTGATGAAATCAACCTACGAATAACACATTGTTTTCTAATTAGATACTTAAATAGGAACATCTCTTTAATGTCTTCAACTTGCATCTTAAGCAGCACCAAAGCTCAATAGCAATTAAAAATGGAGAAGACCAAGATTCATGTTCCCAGAATAAAACTCGGTAGCCAAGGCTTAGAGGTAATTTTTTGCTATGATCCCATCTACAAATGCCTATAAGAGCCAAACAAGTTCATGTTCATCATCCAACGTTGTTATAGAAGAGTTTAATCAACTTTATTGAAGGAAGATTGTGTCTTTTCAGTTGATCCTTTTGATCTCAGATATCATTCATAGTAGGACTTTGCACTAAGTAGTAAGCGTATCATGGTTTTGGCAGAAGTTGATATCTAGTAGCTTTTACCAAAAACATTTGTGTTCCTTTTAATGCAAATCTTTGGTTTAGTATTTGTGAGAGAATAAGAACTCATTGTAATATTCGTTTATGGATTGCAGGTTTCTAGGTTGGGGTTTGGATGTGGAGGGCTATCTGGAATTTACAATGCCCCCCTTTCCCATGAAGAGGGATGTTCAATTATTAAGCAAGTATTCAATAAACAAGAAGTGGTTGAGTCCCTAACTAAGAAGCATTGTGCACTTGCAGAGAACTAGGAATCGGAATAGTGGCGTATAGCCCTCTTGGTCGTGGCTTTTTCGCTGGTAAAGCAGTGGTTGAGTCCCTTCCTAATCAGAGCTTGCTGGTATGATAACTACTAACTAGTGATAAACAAGTGCATAATACCATAATCTTCTCTAGTATGATGGATTCTGTAACAGGCTACGCATCCAAGGTTCAGTGACGAGAATCTGGAAAAGAACAAGCCATTTTATAAAAGAGTTGATGAGTTGGCTTCTAAACATTCATGCACTCCATCTCAACTAGCTCTATCATGGCTTATTCATCAGGGAAATGACATAATCCCAATCCCAGGTAGACACTTCACTTGTTAACAAATTCTGTCAACTTAATTTTTATTTACACAAAAGGGATAATTGCTTTGTCATATATTTGATGTGATGTCATAGGAACTACTAAACTGAGGAACTTTGAGAACAACATTGGATCTTTGGGTGTAAAGCTTACAGAACAAGATTTGAGGGAAATTTCTGATACTGTTCCTGCCAATGAAATTGCTGGGGAACAAGAGTATAGTACTTTAGAAAAATACTCTTGGAAATTTGCAACTACACCCTTACCACCAAAGTAATTCTGCTGATAAAATGTTGCAAGTGTTGTGTTATGCATTGATTTGTGCTGTATTTGTATTCAATTCGACCACTATGTTTATCTCAACAAACTAGCCTGTGGGATACCCCCAAGAATGGTTTATAATAATTAATGTGACAGCAAGTAAGCAAATAAGAATATAAAGATTTTACCCATGCTGTCAATATATTCAAAATAAGTTTTTTTTATTACTATTGCAGTTGTTTCAAATTTGATTAGTTTCCAATTGCCATGTGTTAGTCTAATGGAGGATAAACGATAAATCTCTAATTATAAGTTGATAAAAATATGCCAAAAAGGATTATGATTTTGTATAGAGATTTTGTATAGATTTATAACAAATAAAACTTGTGGTTTGTACTTAGACAAGAAGCACCTCTGGTGAAATTGAAACAATAAGTGGCAACAAATTGTTGTTTCAAAGATGAGTTTGGAAACCAAAAAAATAAAAATAAAAAGGACATTTAATTTCTTGTAGTGGCTGATTAATTATAATATGCAACGTGCCAACTACCAAACCACAGCAAATGTACTTGGTAGTACCTAGAAGCCTATGGAACCTTCTGGTATTTACCAAGAAACAGTAACAACTAATTGAGGTAGTGCAATGCTCCAAGTCTCCAAAATCATTGCAACCTCAGAATCAGAATCAGTGAGTATCACTCTCTGGTTCTGATGGAAGCCACGTCTATTGCTTTTAGCATGTGTGGACAATGGAACCCACGTGAACCAATGAACTTTATGACCCCTTCTATGCCATGACGTGGAACCTAAATATCCACCACTACACTTACCCCCTTAACTCTATATAACCAACCTTCATTCAACACTCTTCCATCATCTCAAGAGTGCAATTTGATACACACTAAGAACCTTTCTGCGGTTTCACTCACAAGGTTATTAGTAACATACCAATCTAGCAATGGCTGTTTCATCTTATGCTATGCAATCTATCCTTGCAAGCCCTATGACCCGCACTCCTAGCAGGTCAAGGGTGAACCAATTTGGTGTTCCTGCTCTTTACATGCCTAACATGAGAAGGAATGCTAGCCTTAGTGTTCGATCCATGGCTGAGGTAAGTAGTGGTTGCATTTATGTGTTGTGGTTTCATGCTAGCTAGCTTTAATATGATCATTTAATATGATATAATGGCATATGAATCATTGGTTTTCTTTTTGGCAATTGCAGGAAGAGCAGAAAGAACAATCAACTGAACCTACAAGCCCAGTTACACCACCACCACCAAAGCCTCAGCCTCGTTCACCAAAGGTGAGTATCATACCCTTAACAATTTAACAAATATAAAGTGTATCATAAAATTGGTTGTTAGAATCCTTTATTGACATGAATGATGTGTTTATGTGCAAATGGCAGATGAGCACAAAGTTCAGTGATGTGTTGGCATTCAGTGGGCCAGCACCTGAGAGGATCAATGGAAGGCTTGCAATGATTGGATTTGTAGCAGCATTAGCAGTGGAACTATCCAACGGTCAAGATTTGTTGTCACAGATATCCAATGGTGGGATCCCATGGTTCTTGGGGACTAGTGTGGTGCTGTCCCTTGCTTCATTGATCCCACTGTTTCAAGGTGTTAGTGTTGAGTCAAAATCTGGTGGATTCATGTCCTCAGATGCTGAGCTTTGGAATGGTAGATTTGCCATGTTGGGCTTGATTGCTCTTGCTTTCACCGAGTATGTTAAGGGTGGTACCCTTGTGTAATCATTTTTAAGCCTCCTGTATTCTTATATTACCTTTTATCTTATGTTATGTATGTATAGAATTTTATAAAGGATTTTTCTGAGATAAATTCATGATCATAATTTCCCTTAAAAGGAAAATTTCAATACGATGAGTAATCGATTATCCTTGTTGCACTTTGGAATAAAGGACACAATTACAAATATCTTGGTTTAAGAACTTGGAAGCAGACAATAATAGTGATCCAAATAGACCCAAGATAAAGGAAAAATTGTACAAATATGTGACAGTTTAAATTCATTAGAAAATTGTGCAAGCTGTCTCATTCATCCATTTGAATTCTTCCAATATGCATTCTCATCCGTTCATTTCTCCGTCTTTCTCAACTAATATGCTTGCTGAAGTTGGCATTTTGTGAAAACAATAAATTATTATCATCATCATCATTATTATTATCCATAAAAGGCAAGAAAATATTACCTTTCTCATGAATGGATTTTAATCTTTTAACCTTGCCATTTTAGGTACATAAAAATAAAGTTTGGTCACTTCTATAACAAAATTCACCATATTTTAGTTAGTTAAATTGAAAATACATTATCGTGCATTTCATATAATTTGGTGTGTCTAAATTAAAACTCAACATTATTTAATGATAAAGTAATAAGGCATAACTGCTTAGAATTAAATCTATCATCAGTAAATTTAGATTCTCAATATTCTTGACAAATGATAAAAATTTTCCTTAACAACATACGAGTAGAATTTACAAAGTTGTGCCTTGTGTTAACAACGAGCTCAGCTCAGCAAGAAAATAGATAGATTATAAGGAACGAACATCTACCGAACCTATTGACATGAATATTAGCATCACCACTTATTTCGATGTCTCATTTTCAATCTACGGTAAAGGACCTCTACACCCAAAATTTATGAACAGGAAAAGAATTGAGATTTAGAACAATACACATCTTAGAAGTAATTTTTGGGTCCTAATAGCTACATTTCATTTCATATCATGTATATGTACAAATATTCACCAACCAAGAAACGTGCTAGGCAGCCAAGTGCATATGCTCCTAACTATGGATCAAGCTGATACTCAGGCTTGTCAAAATCACCATTCCGGAGTGTGCTTCCCACCACCCCATTTTCAACACACTGCAATTCATTATTACAAAGTCAACAACAAAACCAAGTTAAGAAATCAGTGCCTTGTATCCAATGCCAAAGAAACTAAAATCACATTACTCTATGGACAAAATTGACCTAACATTATGTGGGTTAGGCATAAGTTGGAAGATTGAAACACATTTTCTATCCTTTAATTACTTGTTTTACAAGTTGAAGATCATGGGGTGGTTCACTTGTAACAAACTGAAATGACTTAAATTATGGATCAACTAATCATAATGGCTAATTATCCACCATAAAAAATACAGTAGCAAAATCAAAGGAATAAAAAAAAGGAAATTTAGAAAGCAAGAGGGGAAAAAATTGTACTAATTGATCAGAAGTTGCATGTATTTTTTTTTTTTTTTTGGGGGGGGGGGGGGGGGGAGGAGGGGGAGGGAGGGAGAGAGACATACATCTGTAGGTAGATCAATTGGAAACAAATTTATGGCTGCTGGGTTGAAAGTGAGTCCCCTGAAAGAGAAGCAATTTTAACATTGGAGACACAGACAACAAAATATCATCAGAGATTAAAATCGACTAGCTGCCAGGAACCATACCAACGCGATAGTACTAGCTGCCAGACATATGGAATAAAGAACTCCTCCGGATGACTCTCTTGTTCATATGTGAAGCGCAGTTGAGTGAACATCTGCCAAACAAGATAGAACCTAAATACCTAATTATACTCCCTATTGGAAATAAACCAGAATAACTTAATCTTACTCTATCTTACCTTCATTCCATCACCCCGCCAAGAACGACAATTGACAATTATCACCTGAAGCACTTCTTTTACGGACCAATCGCCACTCACTCTTTGAGCATCCATACGACTATTGAAAAAATCCAAGACCTGCAATATTAATAAATAAATTATATATTCTGACACTAAGGACTCATGAGATGATGCATCACAAAGACAATATTTCACAAATCTAACTGAAGATACAACAGAATTTGCGCTCTGAAAGGAATCAAGATTTCAAGGATAAGCTGTGACTTAAATAAAATGCACTGCACGTACAGTATAAATGTTCTCAAGCAGTTCACTAAATCGTGGATGATTCTTGAATGGCTGAAAGACTTCCTGCCTATGCATTATTGCATATACTACCTGCTCGAATCACACAAGAAAGCACCAGGATAGGTGTAGAAGGTTATAATGTAAATTTTTTAATAGTGAGCCAGATAGAACTATATGTTATAAATCTGCAATCAATAAAAGTTGAAGATCATATCATACCTCGGGATTCCGAGGCAGTGCATAAGTCAGGATTGCATTTATTATTTCCAGTACCAGCCTCAAGAAGTCAGTATAAATGTGCAATTCAGTTGACTGTACAAAAAATATAAATTAGAAAAAGAAATAGCCTAAAGTTTATAATCAAACGAATAATAGAAGTGCTTAGACAATACATACCATATCCTCTATTAGGCTGTTTCCCTCAATCAAGTTGCCTTTTTCATTATGGAGCTTATTATCTCTGCGATCTGCTAGTTTATTATACCTAATGTGAAGCAACAATATGGTCAAATTGTT
Organism: Arachis hypogaea; assembly: GCF_003086295.3. Lineage (NCBI taxonomy): Eukaryota > Viridiplantae > Streptophyta > Magnoliopsida > Fabales > Fabaceae > Arachis > Arachis hypogaea. The sequence goes on from NC_092044.1 coordinate 110,403,410, forward strand.
ATCCCAGAAACTGCAGTCAGTTAAGATATAAATATGAAATAGAGATAGTATATTATTACAGAGGCCAAGAAAAAAGGTAGACATACTTGCGTGAGAGCATATCAAAAAGGCTAACTAGTCTCTGAGACGCATATGCACTCAATCGGTGGACATGAGGAGCCATGTTTGCCAGAGTTGCCAAACATGTTGTATGCAGATAAACATCCTATCATATTGAAAACAAATTAAATGACCAAAGGAAAGGATATGTGAATAAAATAAAGAGCACTTTCAGTAGTTATATAAAAATTAACCAATTATGTAAATAGTGGTTCTAAGATTGAAATACACATCCCTTCTACTGGTATCCATGGGTAATTACTTATGAAGTCACTGTCTCCAATATACATAATTAAATATGATAAACAGATTTGAGTCCCTTCTTATATCTTACTCTCAGGTTTGTACAAGCGCAAACTATATTACTACAATTAAGAAATTAGGTGTCCCTTTACAGAAGCTACTTTCAGTATAGAATATCTTTAGTTCACACTAAATAAAGACATCAGTACAAATATGAGCCATAAGAACTAGGGACAAAGTAATCCAATAAAAGGGAAAGATGTCATGTCAGTATCATCAATAACAAAGTCATGAGAACAGAGAATCATATTAATTTACCTGTATTTTATAACATATATATGCAATTTCCCAAATAAATTATCAGGCAGAGAAGTTTCATATAGGTGAGACAGAGACTGAGCTAATAGACCAGCTAAGTTTAAGGATCATACCCGAAGTTTAGACAAATTATACTGTACAGTTCTGATAAGAATTATGACCAAGAGGGAACCAAGAGAAGTCTGATGCAGAAGACGTTCCTTGTACCATGGAACACCAGTCAAAATCTATCCAGGAAAATAGCACATCAGCATTTAGGACATACTTGCAGTTTTACATAGTTTAGTGCCAAAAGACAACACCTACCAGTTTATGAATGCTTGCATTAAAAGAAGAGTCTTGACTGAGTATGAGGAGTATAATCAGCAACATGTAAATTTGATTAGCTGTTCTCCTTGGAGCATTGTATAGAGCTTCCAGAATGGGCATTAACTGTTAATTTCATTAGATAGATAAAGGTCACAATAAGGCTCAATTGTCAGTCATTGTAGAAGCAGCAGCAGGACTCATGATTTAGAATGACTTGAGAAAGTGGCAGTCACATATATCATATTGATAATCAAGTAAACACATGAATCATAAAGTAATAAGCCTCCACAGGATTCTATTTCAAAGTCTTCTTTTGACTTCTAGACATATTAATTCATTCCCACTTCCTCCATAGGAGAAACTTTAAGTTTGCTACCACATACCAAGGTATCCATGTCAGTCCGCACCAAGACATACTCCAGAAAGGCAGAATTTCCTTGCAACAGTGAGTAAAGTAGAAGAACAGCAGCCTCATCAGCCAAGCATCTGTGGAGGAATAAAAGTGATAACGTTTTAGAAACTGATGTGTTTAGAAGCACCAGTATATAATTCAGGACACTTAATGCAAAACTGGAAGTCGATAACCAGGAGACACTAGGACCTCTAACCAAGAAACTGATGCACCAAGGACACAAACATCTTTTTCTTTTCTTTTCTTTTCTTTTTTTTTCATTTCCCTCTTTCCAATTAATATTAATTGGGTGAACAGAAAGTTATGAGAAACAAGCTCTCTTTTCTTTATTTATAATAAAACTTGCATACAACTAGTTCATGGTCCAATCATCTCACACTAGGAAATCATAAATTTTTGAGTGATCATGATTACATACATCTACTGACATGCCAATTGTATTTCCTGGAGCATGAATCAAATGAATCCACAAGTATGCATGATATAGATGTAGTATAAGGGAGCAAGCTACTCACATGCCAAGTGTATCAAACAATGAAGCAAATGGCAATTTTACAAGCTGACCAGAGTGTGCATTGCCCTCAACATCTACTCGATCCACTGCATTCAAACGACTAATGAAAATTGCTCACTTACTCAATCAACTGAATGAAGTAGAGATATGAAAGATATATTACATTCACAATCAACTGCATGCTCTAAGGCCTTGCAATAAGGGTTGTCGGAAAAATATTGATTTTCTTTGTTATTCTCAGTGGCAGAGTAATCCTCACTCACAACACATTTATGATGATGAATGAGAACAAGAAGCACGTGAAGACTGCTATCTGCTAGAGGATTTCTTGATCCATCACCCCTTGAACTAACCAAATAACTGAATGGCAGTAAAACAATATTTGCTGCAAATCAAGTACACACCAAAAGTAGCCCATCAGTAAGTTGCCAACCTCAAGACAAGAATCTTACAGCAACAAGAAAATTATGATATCAGAAAAAGCATAATTGACTACAAGGAATGCATAAACAGAAAAGTATATCAAGTGACCATACCAGCTGCAGAACCAACTCTCTGCAACACACTACTCTGGCTTCCTTCATAAAAGACGGAATAAGATGCCCTGTTAAATGGAGCGCCACTGCGAGTAATGAAATTTAAGAGTAGTCTGCGAACAACTGAACAAACCAGAGAGCTGTCCTGCAAAATTAACAATACCATAACCTCAAATTCACTATCTGCAAATACAGAGTAACACGGCAATGAAGGTTCAGTTCATGTCTGGACTTCGAACCTGAGCCATTGCAGCATCAAGAAATGGGTTCACATCATGTGGTCCAGGAGACGGCCCACAGAGAAGCTGAGTTGACATTGCAATAATCATAAAATTAAGCAGCTCTAGATGCAGGACATATGTGTTGGCACTATAATTTAAAGGAGAAAAACCTTGTAAGGACCAAATGTTCAAAATACCATGCAGAAACAACTAGCAGCTCCAGTTAGCCTTATATACATACCTCACATCTACTGAAGCAATAAAGTTCAGGACATTCCGCATAACAAAATTTTCAATTGTTTGATCTGTATAAAATATCCAAAGCAAAAATTATGAAATCTGAATAATACTGGTAATAATGTAATATGCACATATACAGCCAATTATTTGCTGCATTAATTGGATGTCTTATGACTAGAAAAATGATTATATAGATTAGATTTTATGGTTTATTATATTTGCAATTTTTCTGCATTTTTTTTGTACATATATATGCATTTTCAAGGCAATTCGCCATTTCCGCCATTTTCCGCAATGCCATCCGCCATTATTTTATGGTGGATTTTTGGCTCACCGCCATGAGCCGCCATCCGCAAAAAAAAACTATGCAGCCAAAAAAGAAAAAAGAAAAAAAGAAACTTGAAAGGGATAAATAATTTTCCTTTAAAAGAAAAAAAGTACACGCAGATGAAAGTGATGAAAAAAGCCGCGCCAGCCTCTACTTGAATCTTATACTAAAACAACACCCAAATCCATAGCATATATGAACAAAGTTAAATGAAATTAATATCTCAACAGATCATAAATCTAAATATGAAATGACAATTGCCACTCATACCTCCCAAAACATCCATTGGTATAGTCTCATTATCATCGAGAGATAGATGTAGCTCGACATATTCGCCTCGGAAACTCTCAATCAAGTGCTTCAGAAACACCGAACTGATGTACGCTGCATTTACAGCCTTTTCATAAACAAAGGGCGGCACCCCGGAAATAGACATGGACTCCTGCAAGCAGCACGCCATATGGAACAAAATCTTTGCAAGATGCCTAGTTTGACCATTGTTTTTTGCTGCAAAGACAATCAGCAAAATAAGATTTCCCATTAGAAACAAACTCAATCAACTTAACAGCATAATTAGCGTACTATGACCTAGTTCTATTAGAAACCCAATTTTTGTGACATAGCGTAACTAAATATCTGAACTCCGTCATAGTGTCATCATTCAACATTCTAGACCATAAATCTCAACAAAATTAAGTTCCTAGCAAACTCTATTACTCACTAATAGAACAATTGAAGCTCACCATGCAAGCCATTATCACTCTAAGCCTAAGAAAAACTGTGATCAGGGAAGTAGTAGCAATCGGAATAAGACTAACCCAATAGCTCACAAGCTTCTTGAACACGGTCACTGGGCCATTGAACATGGATGGGAAGCTCTAGAAGCTTCTGCCAGAACTCTGATGAAAGTGGGAAGGACTTGTCACCGATGAAGGTTCCGATCAGATACTCCGCCGTCTCCGGCGAGAACGCTTCGCCCCTGCGAGGCGTTGACGGCGCCGACCCCATTACAGAAAATAGAAATAATAAGAGGATTTTTCGTCGCGATGCGTTTGGTTCTTTCGGCACCGACACTCGTTGAAATCCCGTTCAAAGCAACGGCATTGTGCGGAAACTCGCCGAAAGATCAAAAGGGTTTGATCCGAAGGCGAAAACGGAGATGGGTTTTGAAAATCAGGCGAGTTCGTAGAAAGGGAACAGAGTGTGTGCAGGAAGACGAAGACGAAGACGAAGGAGCTTCGATACGAAGGTGTTTGGCAGAGAAATGAGTTGAGTTAATAAGGACGTATTTGGAATTCGGATATGTTTCACGCGTTGTTCAACAAAACAAAATTTGGGTTTTGTCCTTAATCAAATTTCCCTATTTCTAAATTATGAGTCCCTAATTGAATTCATTAAAACTCACCCTGAAGTATTACTTCAATAATTACAAGATTATCTTTAAGTGGGTTAAATACTAATTATCCTACCAGAGTCAAAATAAAACTATATTATTACTATTTTAGTAAATAAATTACTTATATTTTAATGAGATATAGTTCAAATGACATAATTTTTTTTATATTCATCTAAAAGATTATAAATTCGAGTCTCTTTATTTTTAGTAAAAAATAAATAAATAAATTACTTATATGAAATAATGAATTCTCTTACTAACAAAAATACAAAATGGAGTGTTAAGTTGCATCATTTTATAAAAATAAAAAATTTTCCTTGACTAATATATTGAAAATATTATTTGTATATTAAAATTAATTATTAATATATTTTATATAAATATATATAATTTAATTTATTTTTAATGTGTATTTATATTTTAATATATATTTTATAATGATAGCTGATTTTAGTGTACTCGTAACATAATTATTAACATATATGTGTGTGTGGATATTTGAAGGTTGCAACGTGCATTTAGCCTAATATTTGACTCATCACCTAACATTATTATCGGTATAGTATCCGCCAAACACAAATATAATTGGTTTCCTTTTTCTCCCTTTGAGTCGTCAAACATACAAGTAGTTGGTACCTTTTTTTATTTCAATTTTTCTTTTGTGTATATATGATATAATGAAAGAGAAATTTTCGTACCTACATAAGTACACAACTAATTGATTTTTGGTTCATTTTAATACAATTATGATATTTATTATTATTGCTTGTGACACAAGGTGTTAAACTGGGCCTGATCTGTTTTCCCCGATTCAGCCTAGCTAGATCTATTTTCCTTCATCAATCAATTGACATTTAATACTCAATCACTGAAACTTGTGTTCCAAATTATTACTTGTATGTTGCCTAATTACACAAACATCATCATGTTGTAGCGAGCTATATAAAATTAGATTAGATATGACAGTACCAAGTTGATGCACATTTATTTATACGCACACATTACCTTCAACTGTAATACTCCAAAGAGCTGCACATGCTTTTCACAACTCTCGATCTCACCCTCACATGTTTTTGTGCTCTTCAATCCAATCGAATTTCAAACAAAGTTAGAAGGCCTTCCATTTCAATATGCTCTTTGAAATTAAATCCATGATTATGAAATGGATATAGAAAAATGGGACATGCCGGCCCAAACAATAAGTGCACCAACACAATTCACAATCAATGACCTTAGGGCTAGGGGACCCCAACGTTTGTATTAATTATTTTGTCTTACTCTTACAATTCTTTTCCAAATAACTCTCATGCATATATACTGCATACACAACTTAGACAAGTATATATAAACATGGATATCTAAAACATGAAAACATTTTTATGTATATATTTACTTAAACTACATACTATTCAAAAAGTATGCCTATGAAATATAGAAATTAAATAAAAATATGGATTTTGCAGGATGGTGAATTTATATATAAATGTGGTGGCAGGGGCAGGCAAAGTGCTCATGCATAGCATGTGCAACCTTATCACTTTGCAGCAAACTATGTGTGATATATTGTGATGATATCCAACTAAATTTATGTGTCAGTCATTGCCACCATCATTTCAAAATTTCTCCTATTCAAGGAAGCTAATGTCCCTGCCTTTTCTCTCCCTTTCCATTCAAGGAAATAAACTTAACATTTGCCAAACTTTATCTTAGCCATGTTCAAGGAATTTCACATGCATATATGAATTGATTGGTATTGCTATGCCTCCTTTCAATTCTGCTTCTGCTCCCATCTTATATGGCAGCTTATTACTTCACCCAAATTTAATGTCTTAATTATTATCCTAACAAAAATTAAACTATATATATTAAGACCATGTGTAATTTGATGCTTGAAAGAAGTTTCACTTTATGCTACTAATAACTAGATTTGTTTACTTTAAATACAGCATGCATGGATAGATGCTTAAAACCTTGCATAAGCTATCCAAAAACTTCACCTTTTAAGTATATTTAGCAATATAAAAATACTTCTTTATTTCTTAAAGTGGAATAACTATTTAACTTTATTTTAGTGATTGATAAAACTTTGAATATATATAGATCACACTAGAACATGTCTCTTCTTTCTTATTTCTCTGGAAACTCCTAGATCAATACTAATCAAAGATAAAGACAAAAGGGATTAGAGCTACAATTTAAAAGGAGAAGGTAGAAAATTAAGCACGAAAATCATTATTTAACACAAACTACAAGAAAAATAAACGCACTACTTTTTTGTTATTGTTGATTTCTATTAGTATTTTCTATATAACATATGAATATTTGGAGTGTAAATTATTGGTTTTAGCTTTCCTATAATTACATCTGCGATACAAATGCAATATGAAAAATTATATTAGTTAAAACCGGAGAGGAATAATTAAGTCAAATACATATAATGCAAACATAAACATTTCATCACTCCTGCTCCCGCTCATGGTGCACAAGGTTTGGATTAGCATCCTCTTAATTATCAAATAAAATTTTAGCTAGAATTTATTTAGTGGGAAAAATATAGCATAATTAATTAACGTGTCTATTGCTACTAACTGAACCAGTATATATATTCATTAATCAAAGGAATGCAAGAATTTTAATTAATTGGTATGTAATATAGAAACTGAAAAACGCATATTAGTTAATTAAATGGTATATAAGATATATGAATTAAGGGATTCATTCAGACCCTTATTATTGCATCACACGCTAGAATATTCAAGAGAGGTGATTATATGAGATATTACAAATTGGGACCAGACATATAAAAGTTAATCAAAGTAATCAAAATAAAATTAAATGTCAAGGAACAACCACCAAACTTGCATTATTCTAGCTAGTAAATATATGTTTATATGGTGTCAAAAGGTGTCCATTTTTTTCATACCATGTGCTTTAAATACGCAACAACATACAAAAAAGAGATTAGTGATATTATCTGAACTAATTTTTGAGAGAAATATTAATTTGAGGTGCTGCATAATTAAGCTTTTTAAATATATCAATAGAGAGACCCCTCAAATTAAATTATTTCTTTAAAACGTTCCCAAAAAATGTAGCACAAATAACATCTCTTGTTCACAAAATATTGCTATATATATATATATATATATATATGAAGGATCCTATTATTTATGAGGACTAGAAGCTAAATAACCAAGTTGTTCAGCCAAGACATCTACATCTTCAGCAGCTGCAAGAACATGTTCATCTTCAAAACCTTCATTCAACAAATCTTCCCAAAACACTTCATCAATATTATTATTATTATTATTATTTCTACTTACTCCAACTTGAGCATGATTATGATGATATTCACTGCTACTTTGTCCCTTAACATTCAAACCAAGAAGGTCCATCTCTGATACCTCAAAATCAAACTTGTTATCATTATCATCATCATCATCAATGTGTGATTCTAGTTTAATAAAAGTTGAGCAATCTTCATCAACAAAACCTAATAATCCATCATGATAACCTACTGCTACTTCAACATTATTGTTACTAGGTCCTTGATGAATAGGTCTCATCCTCTTATTAGAGAAAGCTTCCTCCAATTCCTTTCTCCAATCCTTTTGTTGAACCAATTGCTGCACAAAGTTTGGATTCTGCATTGCCCTTGCCATGAAGGTCATCATCTGCTGCTGTTTCTGCTCCGTCTTTCGAAGCTTAACTTCCATGGCTTGAATTTGGGACTTTGTAGTCTGCTGCTGTTGTCTGAGCTTCACCAGCTCCGCCATTAGTACCTGCCGGTCACGCCGCAACCGGTTGAGTTCTCCATCTAATCCACCAAACCTTCCAACTTCAACACAAGGGTCTAAACCTTGCTGGTGATGATGATGAGTTTGATTTGTCTTCCTCCTTTTGATGTTCTTCAAAAGCACCCTTTGCCCTCTAAGAAACATCTCATTAGCAAATTCCCACCTATCTGGATCTACCTTTTTAAAACCCTACAATATAATATCAATTTCTTCTTTATTGGTTTCAGCTAGAAAGCCATATTTACACCCTAATCATCAAAATAATACCAATAATCATCATATTCATGTAGTAACATTGCAGATGATGATATATATATACTTTTGTAATTTCCTACTTTATGCATATGGATGGTGTTGAAGATATTTAATTTGCCTAACAAAGTTTTGGTATTTTTAATTTGTAACTATTCATCAACAATCTACTATGTCCTACAATAGGGAAATTAAACCCAAATGATAGGAAAATTAAAATCAACCTAACAAGTACCAATTATATCATAACAAAAAGAAAATGTATAAAATAAAGTAAAATAGAACAACAGTAACATATTCCAGCAGCTTCATGAACTAACATAACGTTCAATGAAGATAATAAGCTTATCATAAACAAGACCTTTCTCATGAAGAAATAAGAAGAATGAAGACATGAGTTTATATAAGAAATGACTCACATAGGTGTTGAGTTGGCGGACAAAGCTGGAGAAATTGTTGTGCTTGAAGAATCTTGGGAGAAGGGTAATGGAGAAAGCTTGAGGATCCCACACAACGAAGCTGTTGTTTCCTTTGCTCCAAGAAACTATGTGATTTGTTGAAGGGTCTTCAACGATGTCATATGTCTTTGTCAGGAACGGCGGAGGACCACTCTCATTAAGCCCCTCCATTGGATGCGGCGGCGGCGCAGGCGGCGGAGGAGGAGGAACATCCACCACCATTGGATATGAAAAGGAACAAGACCCTTCTCCTAGATACTCCTCCTTCATTACTCTACCAACACCATGATCATCAGGATTCATTTTTTGGAACAATAAATCAAAACTTTGATGATCCGATGAGTGAAGATTTGACTTTGAAGAATGCAGTGAAGTGAAGCTAGCTATATATTCATTGAAAGAGAAAGAGAGAGATGTTATGGTATGTGATATATGGAGAAGGAGGAAATTAAAGTGTTTGGATTGGAGCTAGTGATGTGGATGAACCAGGAGACCACTCATGAGTTCTATTTGTTCTTCTTCATTATTATTAGGTGAAAATTTAACGGTAGTTAATCCGATATAAAGTTGATAGTTAAAAATTATTAAATAATTTAAAAAAATTATTTTGGTAAAAATATTAAAAATATATTTTTTAAAAAATATTTGTATATGTCATAATATTATTGAAAATTTTTATTAAATTAGTTAATAATTTATTTTTTAATAAATCAAAATAAAATTGATTTATTATAGCAACAATCATAAATTTAATTGTCCATATTATAATTATTAAATTTGATTTGATCCGATCGATTTATACAGCTAAATTATATTTAAATTTTTTGATAAAAAGACAAATATATTCTTGATTTTTATTTTAAAAGAATATGATCCAATGAGTTATTTAAATTGGTCGGTTCGACCAGATCTGATAACAATTAAGTTTATTATTATTGTTATAAAAAAATCAATTTTATTATAATTTATTAAAAAATTTAAAAATAATTAATTCATTAATACGTCCAATAATAATACGATACATAAGTGTTTTTACAAAAATACGTTTACGCGTCTTTATAAAAGTATTTTTTATAATTTAAATAATTTAATTAAATTTTTATCTAATAATTTTTAATTATTACATCTGAATTTCTACTTTATTATTATTAGATGTTGTTGTTATGTTCCTTTATTTAAATTAATTTTGTTTTTCTCTTTTTCACTTTTTCTTTTTTGGTGGCAAAGATATTATTTTATGACTAATGGGGAAGGTAAAGTGCAATGCAAATCCAACATGTCAAACCAGATATTTTTCTCACTCCTCCTTTGGGAAATGCCTTTATTTGCTTCTTAAAAAACCAAACAAGATATTTATATTAAAATATTTATGTTAATGTCTCTCTGCTCCTTTCTTTTGTTTTCTTGTCAACGGCAAAACTATGACCATGTGCTTAACAAAATTCTAAATGCTCTTTATCAATAATTATGTGCCACCTTAGCTTCAATATGCAACAACAATAATTATTCTTTGTTAAAGACATTAATTATATATATATATGTAGAACCAAGGTATATCTTTCTGATGAAATTAAACAAGTCCCACTATGCTGCTTACATATAACAATACAAATAAAAAATTAATGTATGAATCGTCAAAATAAAAAGAAGGTATGTATTGTTTGTTTTAGATTTGTTTCCTGTATTAATTAAATGGAAAGTGTTGTGAGTACGTGTCATTTGATGAATGAGAGTGGCATGTATATATATGGAGCCCCAAACCCACTCCTGAAGAAAGCAGTGACATTGCAACCGAAATCCATAACCAATCAACGTTTAGAAACCCAAGCACTGTTATTTATTTATTAATTACTTATTAACAAAAATATTATACAGATGGACGAATAAAAATTTGAATACGCGTATATTCCGTGTTTTGCATAATTTTGATGACGAACGTTAATTTTATAGTTACACTGTTATAGGTCTAGATTCAATGTTAGAAATAATAAACATGCTTTTAACATTATTTACCATATAAAATATAATCATAATCAATATATATGTTTTATTTTTTTTAATTTAAGTTGGTAAAAAAATACATAAATAATTACATATTTAATACGTTTTTTTAAATAATTTTTTTTTAAAAAATTATTTGATCTTCTACTTAATTTTTTTTCTCTTTTTATTTATGCTACACTTAAATTTTTCTTTTACAGTTTAATAAGAATTAAATTCTAAATTTTTTATTATATACATTTTTAATATTATGCTATAAAATCATTTTTTAAAAAAATTAAGCCGATAAAGATTACCTGAATAATTATATATGTCTAAATATATATATGATATTAAAAAATTTAAGGATCCTTAAAATTATAGTGTCCGACTTTCTTTGTAGCTAGTCACTATTGAATTAAGTGTGAGAGCGAATGAGACTGTGAGTAGACATAAATTTATATAAAAGAAATAATAAACTAATCAGGAATTTAATTCTTTATTAATAACTAGTCAATATTCTTCTAAATTTTTTTATATTTGCTTATCACTATTTTGTTAATGGTTTTTGTTGATTAAAAAAAAATTGATTCTCAACAAAACCGAAATAAATGTTATGTAGTGCTTTTTTTTGTGTAACTTTAATTACTCAACAAATTATAATTTAAATGATATAATCTCCCCATTCTCAACTAAAAATTTTAGATTTCAGCCCCATTCCTAATTTTAGAAAGAAAAAAAATTTTACTCACTCAAACTTGATGTGTGTTAGTTTAGTGCCTCTTATTTTTCGGATCATGTTATTAGGAGGAGCCGGGCTCATAGAGCTTCTTCTTTAATTTATATGGTGGTTTTCGTGGTGCCCTTTTGTTTCTTTTTCTTTCTTTTTTTCCCCCCATATTGTATATGATGATTGCTTTGATTTTTGTTTGACCAATATCTCTTAATTACAATAGCATCTTTGTTGTCAAAAGTTGTTAAGGCTTTGCTGCCTTTTCCTTAATTTGTTTAGGGCAAGCGACAAATCCAAAATGTTTAGGTAACAAGAACAAAACCGGCCAATATTTAATACACATGAAGTTTTACATACATAATTATGTAAGGTATAGACCGTATAGTATACTAAAATCTTTTGTAATTGCATATACTTTTACATATCCTTTGGTTATTTATATATTATGTTTACACTTCCATCCGTATATATAGTGTTATTTTTATAGAAAAGTAATATATAAAAGAGTAAATTACCATTTGTACTTATAAAAGTTGAAAACACTAATATATCTATTCATAGAAAAAAAATACCATTTGTACCCATAAAATATAATTTTTACAAACAAAATTATCTAAACTCTAAAAAATTAAATAAAATTCCTAAACTACCCTTCTCTCCATCACTACCACTATCATTTCCTTCCCCCTCCTCTCTCTCAATCTCTCTCAATGTCAATAACGTTCAGGTAGTAAGGCACCATCACGCCCCAACATTAGGGAGACAACGTAGATGCCGTCGGCAACGGCGGCATCAAAAGCTGCGAGAATGTCAGAGTCGAAGCAACCGCCGTTCTAACAGACTTTGCAGATGGCGAGGTGGGCCTGCAATTTCAGGAATTTTTCCCTTCATCTTTTGCAGAGCTTCTATCACCAGCCTTGAGTTATACAAAATTTTAAAGTAAAACTTGCTCAAGAGTGAAATGGCGCTTCCTCTTCTTTTTTCTAGCCTCCGCAAGTTCCTGAAATCAAACAACAAAATGTTCCACCGATTCATACCAATAACAAAAGACAGATTCAAATGCATTTGAAAGCAAATTGGTAACGTTTTAAGACCTTAGCATGAAGACGACGTTTTCGACCTATAAAGGGAGCCTTCTTGGTCTTGTCTTTAGGAACGGCGTCTGGTTTGCGTGTTTTGAGGGATTTGAAGGGTTTCTTAGAGGCAGAGAGTTTAGGAACCTTAGAAGGGGATTCATGTGATGCTTCAGTATTAGAGTCCAAAGCTGGAATCTGCTTCCTCTTCTTGGTGCTTCCATCGTCCTGCTTCTTCGGCGCCATTGGAGCTCAAGCTCTGAGCCCTGAAGTTGAGTTTAGTCGGAAGAAGAGAGGGGCTCTGTTACGCAGAACATGAAGCTAAGGTTTTCGACTTAATGGTGAGAGTGTGTTAGAAAGGGAAAGAGGGGTGGTGGTTGGGTGAAGAGGGTGGTGGTGGGATTTGAGATTAGGAAGTGAAAGAGGAGTGGTGGGTGGGTGAAGAGAATTAGGGTTAAGAAGGTGATTAGGTGAAGGAGGTGGTGTGGTGGTGAAGATAAGAGTATTTTAGGAATTTTAGGTAATTTTTTAGTGTTTGGGTAATTTTGTTATGCGAAATCTATATTTTATGGGAACAAATGGTAATTTTTTTTATGGGTAGATATGTCAGCGTTTTCAACTTTCGTGGGTACAAATGGTAGTTTACTATATATGAAAAGATAAAAATTTACGTGCAATTGTATTTGTAAAAATTACTAATTAAGAATTATTAGATAATAATTTATTCAAATGACATATTAAATTATATAACAATTTTTAATTAGTAATTTTATATAAAAATAATCATATGCGAGTCTATTCTATATAAAATAAAAAGATAAAAACAGAATGATATATAACTAAATATAGCTAATCATAATTAGATGACAGAAACAAAGCATTATTATAGTAGAAATTGTTCCTTAGTGTTGTGATAAATTCTTATGTGGATATCCATTTTTAATGAAACTCTCTTTATTAAGGATGATTCTATTAAATGTAATTTGAAAATGTTTTATTATAAATAGAGGCTTAAACCTCTAAATGAAAATACATTACAATTAATAACAAATAATATTCTCTCTTTATACATAGCAATAATACTCTTTTTATACATTACTAATATTTCTTCCTCTCTTTTACGTTGCTACATATATTTACATATATGAATTATCTTTATATATTGAGTAATTATATTGATAGATATAATATTAATACTAAAGTTATCTATTTACGTTTCTTGTTTTAAATCTATTTCCTCTTCCTTATTTATTTATTTATTCTACAACATGTTATCAATCAAATTTGTAGAAAGACTCAGATAACAAATTTTTATTATGTTGAAACTCTCTCATCTTGAATTCAATGCTCTTGATATATCTGGAAACAATTATTTATCATGGATATTAGATGTTGAAATCCATCTTGATTCAATGGATTTTGGAGATACCATTAAAGCTGAAAATAATGCATTCCAGAAGGATAAAGCCAAAGCCATGATTTTTCTTCATCGTCATCTTGACGAAGGATTGAAAAATGAATACCTCATATTAAAAGATCCTGCAGATCTGTGGAAAGACCTTGAAGAAAGGTACAATCATCAACAGATGGTGATACTTCCTCAAACTCGATATGAATGGACGCACTTACGTCTACAGGATTTTAAATGCATAAATGAATATAATTCTGCAATGTTTCGAATCACCTCACGAATGAAATTATACGGGAAAAAGATATCTAATAATGATATGTTAGAGAAAACTTTCTCGACCTTCCATGCCTCGAATGTGCTCCTGCAGCAACAGTATCGAGAAAAGGCTTTAGAAAATATTCTGAGCTAATTTCTTGCCTTCTTGTTGCTGAACGCAACAATGAATTGCTTTTAAGAAATCATGAAGTGCGCCTAGCTGGCGCCGCCCCACATCCTGAAGTAAATGTGGTAAATCATCACCCCAGAAGAGATAAATGGCAAGATTTTGGCAACAAGAAAAATTATGAAAGGAAAATGAATTATGTTCAAAAGAAAGGATCTCACCAAAAGTGGGATAAAGAAAGAAATAATGGGCAAATTAAATCAACAGATGATAAGTGTTTCCGTTGTTGTGGAGAGGATCATTGGTCGCGTACCTGTCGTACACCAAGGTACCTAGTCGATCTTTGTCAAGCATTTTTGAAAAAGGATGACAAAGGAAATGAAACAAATTTTGTTTCAAATGATGCTGAAAATTCCACTACTCATTATGATGTATCTGATTTTTTTGGGGATCCTGAAGGAAACATTGGTCATTTGATCAATGATGGAATAGTTTAATATGTGAGATTGTTAAGTATTTATGTAAATAAATAATGTAAAG
Organism: Arachis hypogaea; assembly: GCF_003086295.3. Classification (NCBI taxonomy): domain Eukaryota; kingdom Viridiplantae; phylum Streptophyta; class Magnoliopsida; order Fabales; family Fabaceae; genus Arachis; species Arachis hypogaea. The sequence goes on from NC_092044.1 coordinate 110,418,652, forward strand.
AACTTCTTGTTAAGTTTTATTTTCTATGCACATGAATAATGTATATAAATAATGTTTAATAAAATATTTATGAATTTCAAAATGATTGGATGTGTCAAATTTAAAAATAAAATTTTAGTATATAACATTATGTGTAGTGTTTTTTAGAAAAATAATTTCGATCAAGTATTCAATTTAACTGTGCATACTACTCATTTTATTATTTGTCTTTGAAGAAAATGGCAAGGATATATAATGAAGATGTATGCCTTGCGGATAGTGCAAGTTCGCACACTATTCTCAAAAGTGATATATATTTTACCCATCTTGTGCCAAAAGAAGAATATGTTAATACTATTATTGGCTCAGGCAATGTGATTGAAGGCTCCAAAAGAGCTATAATTTTGTTTTCCGGTGGAACAAAATTCATAATAAATAATGCACTATTGTCTACCAAGTCTCTAAGAAACTTGTTGAGCTTTAAAGATATTCACCGAAATGGATATCATATTGAGACTATGAATGAGGGAGGTCATGAGTATTTATGTATCACAACTCATGATTCAAATAAAAAGGTTATATTAAAAAAGTTGCCCTCACCTTCATCTAGATTATATTATACCAAGATTAGTGCAATTGAATCACATGCCACTGTAAACCAGAAGTTTACTAGCCCAAATGAATTCATAACATGGCACGACCGATTGGGTCTTCCGGAAACAACCATGATGAGGAGAATTATTGAAAACTCCCATGGACATTCACTAAAGAACCAGAAGATTCTTAAATCTAGTGAATTTTGTTGTGCTGCATGTTCTCAAGAGAAGTTAATTTTAAGGCCATCACCAGTAAAGATTGGATTTGAGTCCCCTGAATTCCTAGAAAGGATTCAAGGTGATATATGTGGACCTATTCATCCACCATGTGGATCTTTTAGATATTTTATAATTCTAGTAGACGCATCTTCGAGATGGTCACACGTGTGCTTATTATCTTTTCGCAACCTGGCGTTTGCGAGATTACTGGCTCAAATTATTCGATTAAAAGTACAATTTCCAAAGAATCTAATCAAAGCAATTCATCTTGATAATGCTGGTGAATTTACTTCCCAAACTTTTGATGCTTATTGTATGGATAATGGAATAAGTGTTGAACATCCAGTAGCTTATGTTCACACACAAAATGGGTTAGCAAAATCACTTATTAAGCGCCTCCAATTAATTGCTAGACCCTTACTTATGAGAACGAATCTCCCAACCTCGGTTTGGGGGCATGCTATTTTACATGCCGTAGCACTTATTTGTTTGAGGCCAACGAGTTACCATTAGTTCTCTGCTATGCAATTAGCTTTTGGCCAACAGCCAAATGTTTTCCATTTAAAAATATTTGGGTGTTCGATATATGTTCCCATTGCACCACCTAATCGCACCAAAGTGGGACTCCAAAGAAAATTGGGGATATATGTTGGATATAATTCTTCCTCTATAGTGAGGTATCTTGAGATACAAACTGGAGATGTATTTAAATCCCGGTTTGTGGATTGTCATTTTGATGAATCAAAATTTCCAACATTAGAGAGAGAGAATAAGCTTTCTGAAAAGGAACTTCATTGGAATGCATCATCCTTGATGCATTTAGATCCTCGATCAGGGCAATGTGAACTAGAAGTTCAAAAGATTATACATTTGCAAAGAATAACAAATGAATTGCCTGATGCATTTTTCGATACAAATAGGATAGCCAAATCTTATATACTAGCGGAAAATACCCCAATTCAAATTGATGTCCCAGTTGGACAAATTGCCACCGAAGTAAATACACGCCAAAAGCGTGGCAGGCCTGTCGGTTCCAAAGACAAAAATCCTCGAAAGAGAAAAGAGGTAAATACTATTCCTGTTGGAAAAGACATAGTAGAGATACCTACAGTTGACCAAAATTCTGATATAGTTTTAACGCCAGAAGACGTTCAAGTACCTGATAATTGTGAAAATGACGAGATCTCGATAAATTATGTCTTTACAGGAGAGAAATGGGACCAAAATAAGACAATTGTCAATGAAATATTTGCATATAATGTGGCATTAAATATCATGCATGAAAGTAAGGATCTTGAGCCAAGATCAGTCAAAGAATGTCGACAAAAAAATGATTGGCCAAAATGGAAAGAAGGCATGAAGGTTGAATTAGACTCACTTGCAAAATGTGAAGTCTTTAGACCTGTAGTCCGTACACCAGAAGATGTAAAATATATTAGATACCGATGGGTATTTGTGAGAAAACGAAATGAGAAAAATGAAGTTGTGCGCTACAAAGCCCGACTTGTAGCACAAGGTTTTTCACAAAGGCCCGATATAGATTATGAAGAAACATATTCCCCTGTAGTGGATGCAATAACATTGCGTTATTTGGTCAGTTTATCTGCATATCATAAACTGCATATGCATTTAATGGATGTGGTAACAGCCTATTTATATGGCTCATTAGATTGGGATATCTATATGAAAGTCCCTGAAGGACTAAAGATATCTAAAGCATCCAATGAATATTCGCAAGGGTTATACTCAGTCAAATTGCAAAAATCTTTATATGGTCTAAAGCAATCTGGACGAATGTGGTATAATTGTCTTATTGAGTATCTGGCTAAAAATGAATTCAAGAATGATGATATCTGTTCGTGTGTTTTCATAAAGAAATATGCATCTGGATTCATTATAATTGCTGTGTACGTTGATGATTTAAATATCATTGGAACTCTTGAAGAGATTCCAACAATTATAAAAACTCTGAAAGAAGAGTTTGAGATGAAAGATTTTGGAAGGACTAAATTTTGTCTCGGCCTGCAGACGAAGCATATAAAAAATGGGATCTTTATTCATCAAACAATATACACAGAGAAGATCTTGAAAAGATTCTATATGGATAAGTCACATCCCTTGAGTGCCCCAATGATCGTAAGATATTTGGATGTGGAAAATGATCAATTCCATCCTAAAGAAGAGAATGAAGATATCCTTGGTCCTGAAGTACCATATCTTAGTGCCATTGGAGCGCTAATGTATCTTGCTAATAATACACGACCTGATATATCATTTGTTGTGAATTTATTAGCAAGGTATAGTTCATCTCCAACCAGAAGACATTGGAACGGAATCAAACAAATCTTTCGATATCTTCATGGGACCGTTGATATGGGATTGTTTTATCCCTATGGATCCAAGTCACAACTAGTTGGCTATGCAGATGCTGGATATTTGTCTGATCCATATAAAGAGAGATCTTAAACAGGATATCTGTTTACATATGGTGGAACAGCTATATCATGGAGGTCCACGAAACAGACGATTGTTTCAACTTCCTCTAATCATGCCGAAATACTAGCGATTCGTGAAGGAAGTCGCGAGTGTTTTTGGCTCAGGAGTTTGATCCAATATATTCTGTCATCATGTGGACTGATTGATCATAAGATAGCTCCAACTGTCCTGTTTGAAGATAATGCAGCATACATTGCTCAATTTAAAGGTGGATACATCAAAGGTGATAGAACAAAGTATATTTCTCCCAAATTCTTCTTCACTAATGATCTTCAAAATCAAGGGACAATTGCTGTCCAACAAATCCACTTAAGTGACAATCTAGCAGATTTATTCACAAAGTCACTTCCAAAATCTTCCTTTGAAAGATTGGTACATGAGATTGGAATGCGCCGATTTAGAGACATTAAATGATGTCGACAAGAGGGGGAGACTGTACTCTTTTTTTCTTGGTCAGTTTTTTTCCCATTGGATTTTTCTTGACAATGTTTTTAATGAAGCAGTCCTCATCATTAAAGTATATTGTACTCTTTTTCCTTCACTAAAGTTTTTTCCCATTAGATTTTTTTTTAGTAAAATTTTAACGAGGTAATAATCCTAAATGGTCATCCAAAAGGAAGTGTTGTGATAAGTTCTTATGTGGATGTCCATTTCCAATGAAACTCTCTTTACCAAGGATGACTCTATTAAATGAGGCTTAAGCCTCTAAATAAAAACACACTACAATCAATAATAAATACTATTCTCTTTCTTTATACACAGCAATAATACTCTTTCTATACATTACTAATATTTTTTCTTCTCTTTTACCTTACTTGTTTTAAATCTATTTTCTCTTCTTTATTTATTTATTCTACAACACTTAGAACCATTTTTCTTATTTTCATAAAAAGAAAACAACAAAAAAACACACTGCCTAACTGTTTCGTTTTACCGCAAGAAACGAGACATGGGTTGAGTATAGAGTCACGGAGATTTGAAGATGTTCAGAAATGGCAAGCAAGCTAAGATGTTCAAGGTTGTCAACATAAATATCTAGGGTTGCATATATAACTTTATTTTATTCCTTCAATGCATTCATCAAAGCACCTTTGCATCTATTATTATATTAATAATTAACAATTTAATTTGCATTATTTATTAAGCCATATCATGTCACAAGGAGTTGCTGTCATCACTCCACTCCAATGCTTTTCTTGCTTCAACACCAACTCTCAACTGTATCACTTTCAAATCCCATTTAATAATAATGATAATAATAAGATGGTGCATGTGTCTATATATAGTTATCTAATCTATTTAAAAAAATAAAATTTAATATTTAAATTAAAAAATATAAAAATAAATATTTTTTAAATTTTAAATTTACCATCAAAAAAATTCAACAATTTCGACACCAAAATTATAAGCACAAAAAATTTGCCTAATAAAATAAAGGGGTGTGACGCCTTCAATTCCAGTGATATATATTTTTGTTTTTTTTTTTGTTTTTACCTTTTCTACATTAGATGAATTCCATCAGCGAATAAAGTAGCAAGTTAATTAATACTCTGCCAAAACGTAGTTTCTTTAGGTGATTAAGCTGTTGTATTGATTTGTTTAATCTTTTCTTTGGATCCAAGCATCTCATGTCCCAAAAAGGGGGAAGAAAAATGTTAAAATATTCAATTCAGCAAGATGTATCAATGTGGCATGAGATAGTTCATACAAAGAGATTACCAAGATAATATAGAATAATCATTTGCAACCTTTCTTTTTGCTCTTATGTACAGGAACCCAACGTGTGTGCCTTTCATGCATCATATGAGAAATAGCTCTGCATATATGATGTATGATATATAGTACATTAAAATATTGTATAGTTCATATACCTAAATAGTGCTTAATTTCACAATTTCTACATAAAATGAAAGCATTTACATTGATAATCAAAGTAGTGACTAGTGATGGTGGGTGGGGCTTACGGCATCTGGCTTTGCTTGTTGGCATCACTAAGAGACTAACACGTGTAATCACATGACCAATTCAAAATAATAAGAATGCTCGAGCTTAAAGAAAAGAAAATTAATTCACACATTAATTAATAGTGTTAAGTGTTAACTGTTAAGTATACACTAAGAGCCAAGTGTAGAACCGCGTCGGAAATAACCGACAGCATCAAAATTCAAAAATCAAATCAAGGCATGGAAATTGGGAAATAAAATAAATGAAATGAGAGCTTAGTGACAAGGGTCACATATCTTGCTTCTTCAAGTAATTTGGTTTGCCAAATTCAACTTTTAGATTCCAATAATTTGCCTATTGCTGTGGCCAAAGCTTGATTAGGTGTGGCATTTTACTTTAATTTAAATTATGATCATATACTAGTAAGACTTCAAAACTCACATAACCATCACCTTCCGATCTTAACCTCGTTCTAATCACGCAATGTTTAAAATAAACCTGTATTTGAGAAAAAAAAAGTTCTAAAAAACATAGGACAAATGTAAGACCAAAATCTGAGATCCACAAAAGAATAATTGACTTAAATTTTGTTAACTTATATCGAACTTAGGAACCGGAGTGTTTAAATCTAAATCGATTCAAATTAAACTATTTATTTAATTTAATCCAAATTAAAAATTGATTGAAACTGCCTTAATTTAAATTTGATTAAATTATATTTTTGATAAATTATATGAATTGGATCGAATTTTAAATTTACTTTTTAAAAACGATTTAATTTAATCCTAACCATATAATGTAATATAATATTATTTTATTATTATATTTAAAATTTTATCTATAATATATTTAATTTGTTATACATTTTTGTATATTTGTGAATATTTTATGAATTCAAAAATAAAATTTATTTATTTTAACCGATTGATAATTTTATTTCTATTACTATGTTATTATTGATTTTTTAAAATATTATTAAAACTTGTTATGTCATTATTAGTTATTTAAGATTTAATATTTAAACTTGTTTATGTGTGTATATATATATAATTTATAAAAGCACAAATCCAATCCCATTTGAACTACTTGAAATTGAATCGAATCATCTAAAAAATTTATTCAATTCAAACCATATCACATCTAAAATTAGTATTTAGAATGAATAAATTTTTAACACAAAATGATCCAAACCGCACCGCAAACACCCATACCTACAAATATCATAATCACACTTCTCTTACTTTGTGTGGATAAAAATATCACTTTTTTTGGTCTTCAAAATATATCACAGTATGATTGCATGAACGACATAGACATAACTATGTAAGTTTCTCAAATTAATTTATCATTTCTAAAATGGATTCACTGTGAAAAGATCTTTTACCCTAAAAACATAAAACCTAAACACATATAGTAGCAATAATGATACGAATATTAAGTAGGATAGATATTGTAAATACAATGGCATGTATACAAGTTTTCAGGGATACTCAAACAAACCATAACATACAACGGCAGACCATCATTTTAAGAAACCCATTATTAGTATTATTTATTTATTTATTTTTCCAAACCCCTGTACTTTTAGTAGCATAAAACCGTATCCTATTAGGCAGAACAAGATCTCAGGCAGCAGCATCAACAGCATTATTAGCAACATCCTTTTCCACAAAAGTCTTGATATATTGCCCTCTGCACATTGAAATTACATATCATATATTAAGAAAAATAATGAGGTTTGACGTATAAATCCTTTGATTTTCCCACGGGTCAGTGTACTTCATAAGTAACAGTTTAATACCTTGCTGGGAGATGATCGTGTGGACGATTGTATGGAGTCCAAACTGGTTCACCAACAAAAAATCGCAAAGCCTGTATATTTTACAATCAGGTAAGGAACAATAACAGGTTAAGGAAAGCAGCAAATCATCATATTAATTCTTAAGAGATGTACAAGAATACAACTATCAAAGAGTTTAGCAATCAGATACTTCTTTCTCCGAATAAGTCTAAATACACATCACAAGAACATAAGAAAAAAGTGCCTTCCAGAAAGAGCACAGGACAATCAGTACCTTAATGTAGTTGCTCTCATCTAGTGTAAAGCGATGATAAATTCCAGCAGGTAAGATGATCAGTCCTCCTTTCTTCACCCATACACGAATCCAAGCATCATTACGATCCCTCACATCAAAGTACCCTAGGTGAAAAAGTAAACATTTAGGCTTTAGCAATGCAACATGGTGAAGAAAGTCACTAGGTATTGACAGGGAACAACGAAAAACAAAAGAAAATTGCTCCTACCACTTCCAGCAACACAATAGCGGATCTCCTCGTCGGTGTGAAGATGCTCTTCAAAGAAGCTTTTGATCTTCTCTTCATAATTTGGCAATTTCTCTGGGCAGACCTCACAGACATCCTGCAGAAAATGTGCCTCAAGTCAATATGTGAAATAGGCATTAAAATACAGCAAGAATTTCAAGATGCACATGTTTGACATGACCCGTGCATTATTTAGATGACCATAAAGTCATGTTTTTGCATTTTGTTCATTCTTATTTGCATATAGTTATTTGTTTTGAGTTTAGGAGTTAGTTCTAAATGAGAGTGTGGCACATGAAATAGGGGAAATGAACATCGGCGTAACAAACCATGTAGGAGTAACCGCGTTCTTCACGAATCTTTTTCAGCTCTGGATCTGTTTCATAGTTATCAGCATCTAACCTCCAGCTAAGCACTCCAAGTTCTGCAATGTTAACATAATAAAGCCAAATATGTGAGTGTAAACCGTGATACCATAAAAAGTCCTCAATGACACAACTATAACTGGTAGCCTACCACCAAGTTTGTCCATCGAGACAAACTCCTTGGGTTCTTTGTGATGGGGAAGTCTTTGATCTTCATTACTATCATCCATGTACCATGCCTGAATGACTTCCTCTCGGGGATCCTGCAAAAAATAACATTTCAAAAATGATTCCTCTTGATCTCTCAATGACTCTGAATGAGTAAGAAAACTTGAAACCGTGGAAATAGTAGACATCAGAATGCATGTTTCAAATAGATAATTGGCTTAATATATGTAAACATAAACAACACCCAATCACAGCCATAATAACAAAGGAAACAAGCTCCCAATTCTTGCATCCATCATCCCAACCCATTATCTACCGACACCTGTATCAAACCTGCCTCACCGCTTATGTAGTGAAAGTGATAAGTAACATCTAGGGTTTATTACTTCAAGCAATATCTTTTGTGTTCCATTTAATCAATAAACTCTGAGGTTAAAGTTCACAGAATAATTTAAGATCAACAATTGGTCATAGGCATGTCGATGACAGAACAAGTGCGTCAAAATTCCAGTATGAATGTTCATGGTAAATTCCATAGCAACAAAACCACATGGATATAAGTGATCAAATTCTAGGCAGCAACTAAAAAATAAAAACAAAAATAGTAGTCGCTCTCTATAGCCGTGTAACCTTGTTCAATCCATAAATTTTCTGGTAACAACCATGGGGAAAAAAGAGAAATGATTCCAACATAAGCTTAAAATATGATAAAGAATCAATTGGAATGTAGTCAGGTTTAAATTGAAACAACTCAGTATCCCGGGTTAAAAATATATATAGAAAAAATAAAAAAAAAAACTAAGAAAGAAATTGACGAAGTTATGAGGGAGAAATCAAAGAGGAGAAGCTAATAAGAGAAAAGGAAGAAGAAAGTACCTTGCCGGAGGAAACCATGACGATAGCTGTGTTGAGTTGCTGCTTTGATTTCTAATTTCTTGATTGGGGTTTCAGTTCTGTTCTGTTATTTGTGGCACACTCTTTTTTAACCCCTCGGTCTTTATATTTGTTTGTTAAATACAGATGGATATATTTTAATAGGAATAAAAATAATATATGTTATTTAATTTATTTATAATTTATAATTTATATTTTAATATATCGTTTATATTAATAATTAATTTTGCTATATATCAAACATAGTTGTAAATAAATTATAGAAAAGTATAAGTAGATAATAAAAATACTAAACAATGTGAATATGAATGTATCGAATGTTCATTTTACTAGGTGTACGGATGGTTATTCTAATATTAAAATTTAGGTGGATAATTTGGAGATATAATATGTTTTGATTTGATTGGTGATTGTTCATGTTGTTCAAAAAAATTATTGGTTACTTTGCATTACCCATAAATTATTTGGTGACTAACTTTCATTTATATTTTATATAAAAAAAGATGTCAAATATTCCTCTCATTTCTTTTCAACCATAGATGTGATATATATAACTCATTCGCTTTAGATTTTCTATTTTAATTGTTCAATGGGTATAAGATTAATCGGTAACATTAGAGAGATTATAAATTTTATTTCATGATTTCGTACATATAAAATTTCAAAAAAAAAGTGATAGTCTCTAGCGGATTGGCACCAGAAACCATGGCTATATACCTTTTGATACATCCGTGCACTAGAGCAGCCGAGTTATAGCGATTTCGGGCTAGGTGCCATCAGAGTGGGAGAGCTATACGTCGGCCAGGACTGAACACTGCGTCAGAAATACCTACAAAAGATACCCCGACGTTCAAGTCAATAATAAGTTTCAGTGAGTATATCAAATAAACATGAAACTGAGAGAAGAACCCAATCCTTAGCCGAGAATATGAGTTCGGCTTTATAGACGTTGTTTTATCCGTTTGCTGTAGATAAGTCCGAGTTTGTAGGTTGGTTATCGTATTCTGTTTTGGTGATCAGATTTATTGAGCACATTTCTTATTTTCAAATAAGTGGGTCCGATCTTATTTGTTTATGTTCCAAGCTTTTTGGGCAGCCAGGTATGTGGTGACGTATCATAGCCCCCAAGCTTGCCTTGGTTTGGACAGAACAAAGGCGAGCTTTTTCTTCGATCATGTCATATACCTCGGCCAAGGATTCGTTTTTGCGTCTGTGTCCTTCAGCCCCCAAGCTCAGCTTAGTTCTGTGCGTGGATTTGAAACGTTTGCTGCATTTAATGCTTGCTTTGCTCTTTGTGCTTTAATGAGTGATTGATTTGATTTGTGCTGCGAATTTCAAGATGCCCCTGACCATGTGATTGGTTGAGTTTTGATCGTGGGCTTTTTTGATGGCTCGAATTGGAACATAACGCTTCATACGTAACTGCTCTAGTCACTATGTAATAAACGTGTTTGCAACCTTTGGTTTTTTGTATTTGGGGATTCTACGTTTTGAAAAAAAATGAGCAAAAAAGGTGAGTGTTGATTCACGTCTCTGCTCCTTCTTTCTTTCTTATTTTGGTTTCCTTTACTTTGTTTCATGGAAGAGGAAAAGGCTGGTGTTGGTGAGAGTGACCTCTATGGCTGGATTGATGCTAAGGTTAGGGGTTATGTTTCGCAATTTAGTGATAGGGAGTCAGTTGATGTGCTAGGTTCTAATGCATGGGTTAGGAGTGGTAGTGGTATTAGGATAGAAATACTTCCCTATGATAGTGGTGATCGTGTCTTCCACCGTCGCGATGATTGGGCCTTTTTCTACATGTATAGCTGCTTGTTTATTGAGTTAGGAATTAGGCTTCCCTTTACTGATTTTGAATGTGGCGTTCTTTACTGGTTGAACTGTGCTCCTAGTCAGCTTCATCCTAACTCGTGGGGGGGTTTGTGAGAGCTTTCGAGATTTTGATGGATTTCCTTAATCATCCTCCGTTTCTTAGGCTCTTTTTCTCGTTATTCCAGGCTAAAGGGGTTGGTCGTGGGGAATGGGTTTAATCTGAGCAGTTATCCTCGTCTTGCTATCTTTGGTCTTTATAAATCTTCTTTTAAAGATTTTAAGACCATGTTTGTTAAGGTTAGGAGCATGCCCGAGGAGTTTCCCTTCTACCTAAACGAGTACCTTATGGAGAAATTCCCTTTGTCGTGGTGTCCTGAGCCGATGCAAGTTTTGGAAGTGGATGATAGGTTGGTTAATGACTAGATTATAATGGAGTTTTTGTTTGAGATGTTGGATCCGAAAGGGCTGTTGTTCGTATCTGAGATGTTGAAATGGGATACCGATAGGCAAGTTGTTCTGAATTACCTAGGTAATTTATTTTTTGTTGCTTTGTTGTTGTGTTTCGTTTGGTTTGTTTTGATGTTGCCGGTTTTTGTGTAGGTGACAAGGCTCCTACTATCACTACTGCCGGGCTGAAGTCATTTTTTAATCAGCGGAAAAAAGGGGAGAAAGAAGGATCAACTACGAATGTCGAGAAGGGTCCTGCGTTTCAACCTGATCCGACCTACAAGCCGAAGCGAAAAAGGGGTCATGTGAAAGGGAAAATTGTTGAGACTTTTTTGGAGAAAGGGGATTCGTCTATGGAGCTTCAGATGGTGGAATCGGCGTATGAGTCTCAAAAAAAAGTTGCACTTGTTATCTAGGGGACATGTATACTCGGTCTCTGTGGGGTAAACTGTATCCCTTTTCTGTTATGACTGATGAGCTTTGCTGCTTTCCTGGTGACATGAAGATGATTAATGAAGTCGGACATGTTGGGATGAGTCGTTTCTTGTAGGTGAGGAATTAAATTTGCTTTATTGTTTGTAATTTATGCTGTTTGACTCTCTGTCTTTGTTGTAGGTGATTGGTGCGCGAATTGTGGCTGTCGGAAGGGCCCAAGAACTTGCTTTCAAGAAGGAGCGCAAGGTCGCCTTGGATGTTGCCGGGTTATCCTCGGCTGTACAAGAGAAAGAGAAAACCATTTCTGAGTTATCTTCCTCTCTGAGTTTGAAGGAGACGGAGCTTGTTGAGGAGAGACGTCTTTAACTTACTTCTGCTGAACAAGTTAAGACTATTAAGGATGAGAATGATCGTTTGGAGTCAAGGATTAAGGAGTTAGAGAATGAGGTTTACGACGCCTTTGCGCAAGGCTTTGATCGAGCCGTGTCTTAGGTGAAGGTGTTATTTCCTGAGTCTGATGTTACAAAGCTAGATGCGACTAAGGTGGTTGTCAATGACGAACTTATAGATGATGAGGCTGCTGCTGGAGATGATAGCGAGGAGTCCAGCATTGGTGATAAGGCAGACTAGGCTTTTTCATTTATGTTTCATTTTGTAAACTTATGTATGGCTCTTTGGCCTTGGACATGTGTTTAGCTCTGTTTATTTTGCATTTTGGATATTCCTGAGTATTATGCTCGGCTTATGTTTGTTGGTTTCCGAGTATGAAGCTCGGTTTGTTTTGACTGTTAGCTTTTTTATTATAAGATATGTTAGCTATCAGGATTATGATAATCCAAATGGTTTGTTTGCAATAGTAATGACTTTTGTACAATGATTTGTGGCGTCCGGTCTCGTTAAAACCCTCTTCGAGTAAAACCCATGTAGTTTGGAAAAAACCTTCGAAGGGGAAAAAGAGCACCTTCATCCGCGGATTTATAGTATGTATTATAATTGATATTTCCTTAGTGAGGAAACATTCCATGTTCCTAGAACTTGATCTCCTCTTAGGGTTTCTAGCTTATAAGCCCCCTTACCGAGATTCTTAAATACTCGGAGCAATCCCTCCTAATTTGCTGCTAATTTTCCATGTGCTGGAGGTTTCTGTGCTTCTTCTGTTCGTCTGAGTACGAGATATCCCTCATTGAAGGATCTGTGAGTCACTCTTTTGTTGTGTCTTTGTTCTATGAACTTTTTCATAGCTCGTTGCCTTATGCCTGATATGTCTCTTTCTTCTTCCACGAGGTCTAGCTCGGTTGTTCGAGCTTGCAAGTTGTTTTGTTGATTGTAAAACTCGGTCCTTATCGTTGGGATGCTGACCTCCACTGGGATTAGTGCTTCTGCACCATATACCAGCTTGAAAGGAGTTTCTCCTGTAGCAGATTGGATTGTAGTATTGTAACTCCATAAGATTTATGGAATGAGGTTGGCCCACTCGCCCTTGGCCTCACCGAGCTTTTTCTTTAAACCCTGCAAGATAATTCTATTAGCTTATTCAACTTGCCTGTTGGTTTACGGGTGCTCGACTGAGCTGAAATAATGTGTAATGTTGAAATTTGTTAGGAAAGAAGCGAGTTTATGGTCTGTAAATTGTCTCCCGTTATTCAAGATTATCTCTCTCGGGATGCCATACCTACATATGATATTTTTCCATATGAAAGATCTCACCTTTTCTGCCGTTATGTGTGCTACTGGTTGTGCTTCTATCCACTTAGAGAAATAGTCTATTGATATTAGAAGGAACTTTACCTGGCCTGACGCTTTCAGAAAAGATCCGAGGATGTCCAGTCCCCACCTATCGAAAGGCTAGCATACCTCTATAGTGTCAAGCTTTTCGGCTGAGATTCCTGAAACGGTGGCGTGCTTTTGACAATTGTCCTATGCCTTGACTTTTGAAATACAATCTCTTTTGATCGTTGGCCAGTAGTACCCTGTTTGTAATATTTTGGCGGCCAGTTCTCGGCCCCCGACGTGGTTTCCACAAACCCCTTCATGGGTTTCTGCCATAACTTCTTTGGCCTCATCCTTGCTGATGCATTTGAGGAGTGGTTGGGAGTGTCCTCGTCTGTACAGGGTGTTTCCTACCACTATGTAGAAGCTTGCCCTTCTTCGGAAGAGCGGTAAGTTTGGTTCCTCGTTTGGTACGGCGCCTGTATTAATGTAATCGAGTAAAGGTGTTCACCAATCATGTACCTGCATGATGCTTAAAATTATATCCTGCTCAAAACTCGGCTTATCAAGTGTTAGTTGGGACAGCACTGGTGTGTTTTCCGTTTGCCTTGTTGTGGCTAATTTGGATAACACATCGGCTCTGGTGTTTTGTTTTTGGTTTACATGGATAATATCAAATTTACCGAATTTTGAGATAAGATCCTTCGTTATGAGCTAATATTTCTCTAAAAAATGATCTTTTATCTGGTACTCGCCCTTGATTCGATGCACTACTAGTGAAGAGTCACAATAAACTGTTATCCGAGGTATCTTTAGCTGTTGCGCAAGTTTCAGTCTTTGCTAGTATAGCCTCATATTCCGCTTGGTTATTACTTGCGTTGAAGCATAATTGTAGTGATTGCTCGGCTATTACTTTGTCTCCCTCCTTTAGCAATATCCCTGCTCCACTGCCTTCTCTGTTTGATGCTCCATCTACATGTATACTCCAACTGGCTCCTGTATGTTGTGTTTCATTAGTCATCTCTGATACAAAGTCGGCAAGTACTTGTGATTTCAGAGTTTTCCTTGATTCATACTGAATGTCGAACTCGGAGAGTTCGACGGAGCACTTGATTAATCGTCTAGCAAGCTTGGGTCTGGTTAATATCTGCCTTAGGGGTTGGTTTGTACGTACTATTATTGTGACTCTGGATGTAGTGTTGTAATCTCCTTGCCGAGGTGATTAATGCCAGCGCCAGCTGTTCTATTTTCGGGTACCTTGTTTTTGTTGGTTGTAATACCCTACTAATGAAGTATACTGGGCTTTGCGTTTTTCCTGTTTCAATCACTAGAACCGAGCTTATAGCATGGTTAGATTCTAATAAGTATAAATGCAATGGTTTACCTATTTCTGGTCTCTGGAGTATTGAGGGTGATGTTAAGAGCTGTTTGAGCTCCATAAAAGAATTTTCACATTCCTCTATCCATGTGAATTTCTTATTCTTAGAGAATGTTTGGAAGAAATGATAAGATCGGTTTGTCACTGCATGTAGGAAGCGTGACAGGGCGGCTACTCTTCCTGCCAACTGTTGGACCTCTTTTATTGTCTTCGAGCTTGCCATGTTCAGTATTGGATTGTATTTTTCTGGGTTTGCTTCGATCCCTCGTGAAGTGAGCATGAAGCCAAGGAATTTTTCTCTTTGAACTCCAAAGGCGCATTTATCTGAGTTGAGCCTCATATTGTATGCTCAGACTTGATTGAAGACTTCTAACAAGTCGTCGCAATGTGAACCTTGTTCAGGCATTTTTGCTACTATATCATCTACATAAATTTTCATATTCCGACCTATTTGTTGTCGAAAGACCTTATCCATTAGTCTTTGATATGTCGCCCCTGCATTCTTTAAACCAAAAGACATCACCTTGTAACAAAAATTTTCATGTTCTGTTATAAAAGCTGTTTTTCTTTGGTTCTCTGGGTGCATTAGGATCTGGTTGTAACCAGAGTATGCATCCATAAAACTTAAGCTTTTGAAACCAGAAGCATTATCTACTAATTTATCATGCAAGGTAATGGGTAAGCATCTTTAGGGCAAGCTTTATTTAAATTTGTAAAGTCGACGCACATGCGCTATTTACCTGAGTTTTTCCTTACCATTACCACATTTGAAAGCCATGTGGTGAAGCGGATCTCTCTGATGAAACCTATGTTGAAGAGTTTTTTGGTTTCTTCTAGTGCTGCTTGTTTTTTCTCTTCTTCGAGGTTTCTTTTCTTTTGTGCCACTGGTCGGATTGCCTTGTCAATTGCTAACTTGTGGCAGATAACTTCTGGACTTATTTCAGGCATGTCATCTGGCGTCCATGTAAATAGATCGGTGTTCTGCTGCAGTATTTCTATGAGTTTTGTTCGTTCTTCCCCCTCCAGTGCTTCTCCGATGTGTGTGTACTGCTTTTCATTGGCTGTTAGTGTTACTCGGTGGAGATTGTCCATTGGCTGTGGTCTTTTGCTGAAATCCTCCCTTGGATCAAGCTCGGATAATGTTAAGATCTCGGCAGTATTGTGGATTGCTTGGACTTACGGCCGAGCTGTTTGTTTTGTCTGGCTTTGCTTTAGACTGGCATTGTAGCATTGCCGAGCTTCTTGGTGATCGGTATACATTTTTGCTATCCTGTTTTCCTGCACAGGAAACTTAACACGCAGGTGTAAAGTAGACACTACTGCCCTGAATATATTCAAGGCAGGTCTTCCGATGATAATATTATAAGGGGTATAACAGTCTACTATTAAATATTGGATATCAATGGATTTTGACATAGGGTCTTCTCCCATTGTTGTCTTTAACCATATGTATCCTATGATGGGGACCCTTTTTCCAGAGAACCCAATCAGCTCTCCAGAGAAAGGTTGCATTGTTTTTTCTAATAACTTCATCTTTTTGAAAGTAGAATAATATAAAACATCAGCGCTACTACCTGGGTCTCGTAGTGTCTTTCTTACCAACAGTTCCCCGACTTGAATGGAGATTATTACCGGGTCATCAAGGTTAAGGCTTGCCGAATGCCAACTTAAAGTCTGATTGATTGAATGATATCGTGACGTCTAGGTCCTCTTCTTTCTTTGGGTGCAGTGTTCCTTCGATTGCCAACATTGCTCTGTAGCTTCGTTTTCTGGCCAACGTTGTTTCACCTCCACCTGCGTAGCCTCCTGATATGTGGTTGATGATCCCTCTTAGCGGGTTAGGTATTGTCTGTTTCCCTTTGTCCTTATCTGTTGGCGCTTGTTGGTGTTCATCCATATCCGAGCTGGTTGCTTTGGTTTTACGTCATTCGACGTATTTGTCTAGGAGTCCTTGGCGTGCCAGTCATTCGAGCAGGTCTTTGGCGACGATGCAGTCGTCGGTAGTATGTCTGAACTTTCAATGAAAGGCGCAATGTTTGCTTCTATCCACGAACCTTTGATCCTGGTAACTTCCTGTCCGGGCTGGTGGTTTTACTATTTTGGCGTTGAGAATCTCCTTGATGATGTTCTCCCTTTTGGTGTTGAACCTAGTGTAAGTGTTGAATTTGGATGTGAGTTTGAAGGGCTTCTTCGACCCCTTATTGATTGGTGGTCTGAAAATTTTTTTTATCATCTCTTCTGTGTGGTTGTTTGTCTGTTTTTTGGGCTTCACGGAGCTCTTCAATCTCCATCTGACCTGCAGCCCTTTCTCGGAATTCTTCTAGGGTCTTTGGTTTAGTTACTGCAATCGTCTCTCGGAATTTTCCCGGATCCAAGTCTTGGATCTCCATGGTTGCTTTAGCGAACCGAGTCATTAGTCCTTCAGGCTTTCGTGTTGCCCTTACTTGATGGTGCCTAGATAGTCTGACCCGTGCACATATTTTGGTGATGCAGCAAAGTGATCGATGAAAGACCTCGCCAGCCCCTCAAAGGGGGAAATTGAACCTGCAGATAGCTTAGAAAACCAGAGTAATGCAGCACCGTCAAGATAAGTAGGAAAAGCTCGGCAGAGCACAGGTTCATTGTTAGCACCGTTAAAAAATATCATAGATTGAAATTTCTTAACATGAGCCCGGGGGTCACCGAACCCCTTGTATGGCTCAAGGGCGGTGGGTAATACGAAATTTTTCGGCATCTAGAAGTTGGTGATCTCCTCGGAAAAAGGGTTGTCCAAAGTCAACTTTTCTTTCGGCGGGCTGATGTTCAGGGGATCTGTGTTGCCCTGAACCGAGCTTTTGGAGCTTCCTTCCTCGAGTTTTCCATTGTTATGGGCGGACAGTTCAGCTATCCTCCGTACTTCTGCCTGTAGCTCGGCAATCTGTGCTAGGAGCTCTGTCTGCGTTAGTTGTGGGACCCCGTTATCGGCCATGTTTGGTGATTGGGAACCATGCAAAATAAAGTAGAAAACTAGGCGAAGAAAATAGTGGGTTAGATCAGGGCCCCACGGGGGCGCCAAGTGATACGTCCGTGCACTAGGGCAGCCGAGTTATAGTAATTCTGGGCTGGGTGCCGTCATAGTGGGAAAGCTATATGTCAGCCAGGACTGAACACCGCGGCGGGAATACCTACAAAAGATACTCTGACGCTCAAGTCAATAATAAGTTTCAGTGAGTATATCAAATAAACATGAAACTGAGAGAAGAACCTGATCCTTAGCCGAGAATATGAGTTCGGCTTTATAGACGTTGTTTCACCTGTTTGTTGTGGATAAGTCCGAGTTTGTAGGTTAGTTATCGTATTCTGTTTTAGTGATCAAATTTGTTGAGCACGTTTCTTATTTTCAAATAAGTGGGCCCGATCTTATTTGTTTATGTTCCGAACTTTTTGGGCAGCCGAGGTATGTGAGGTATGTGGTGACGTATCACCTTTCATTTGAGTCTCTAATGCCATTGATATTTCCTGCCAAATATGAAGAAAAAGGTAGGTGTTAGGAGAAACCCAAATTTTAAATGATCTAATATATTGATTGGAAGTTGAAACCGTTAAAATTGCAAGTGTGAAGTGTATGAAATTAATCCCACATTAAAAAAAATAAGGAAGAGTAAGGAGTTTATAAGATAAAAAACTTAATATCTTAAGGTTTTGAGTTGGATGTGGTGTGATAGTGTCACTAATAAAGCATTAAGAGTTTCTATAATGATAGAGAGTATATCAGCCAGGTACACTAATTCAGATATTGCTAAGCTCTGTGAAGGATTGGATCACAGGAGCAGTAGAAGCAAATGCAGAATTGCGTGTAGTACAAGCTTCAATTTGGTCACCATCTCTGAAGGGTCCATACCAATGCTCAAAGAATATTCTAATACTCCGCATCGTCATCTTTGCAATTGAATTATCAACAATATTGAGAAGCTGAATAATAATCCTAATCCGAGACTGAAAATCTTGTGGACTGACCTAGCAATACTCCAACTCTAACAATTTATCCTTCTTTTGCCACACAGCAACATAACATCCGGAAGATTCATAAGCAAAGGCAGCAAGTCCAGTATTAGTCCCTCCCACTCTGATCTCAACCGTGCTGTAACGCGTAGCAGCGTCGCATCCGGTGGTGGGATTCAAGTGAATTGATTTGTATTCGGTGAGCAAGGGTGGGGCATTTAGTCTGCCAATCGAATAGTTGAACCTGCCAATCTTGGTATGCTTGAGGCACAAGAAACTTGGCAGTTCAATTGGCTTGCCTTGGTTACTAAATTCTGCTCCAAATCCATTCCATTCACCAGAGACTCTTTCCGCAAACTGTGACCACACTTCCATGCTTTATAATGTATAATTTTATATCAATGCTAAACAACAAATAGGTAATAGTAGAATTCATCCGTTATCTAAGGATACAAGAACTAAATGCAGCAAAAGCACCAAAAAATGTTTATGTGATATAACTTGACATGGAAAAGGAATATTGAAATGAAATGAGAGGTGGCTGAGATTATTATGGAATGCAAAAAATGGGATGCACCTGGTGAGGGGGTAAGAAGCATCAAGCATAGAGGGCGGGTTAGGGGGAAACGACGTCGTTGAGTCGAAGGATAAGAATATGAAGAGGAAGAGGAGATGTTTTTTTTTAATATTAGAATGTGCACATTTTGTTGTGGTAGAACGGCTATTGGAGGATCACGCTCTCCTCCGTTGATAATCTAGTAATGATTTAGGTTCATTTGAAATTAATGTTAACAATTAGTAATTTAACAGAGTTAACCTTAAGTTAAAGTTTGACTAGTTTGTCCTTTTATGGTAGGTCGGTAGTTTGTTCCTTCAAAAATTCAAAGTATCGTTGTTTATCATTTATATCCATCCCATGGTATACTTTTTATATAGTAAAGTCAAATTCTTTCTACAAATTGGTCGTCTATAAAAATGAATGCCACTTTGTAACATATCAACCAAAATGGATCACCACCATGGTTATATCTCTTCTGCTTTAGTTTCTAATGCCAATGAGATTTCCTGTCCAAGATAAAGTGAAGAGAAGAGTGGATGTCAGAATACATACAAGTTTGATAACAAGAAACAAAAAATTCATTTTCAGGGCTGCCAAATTTCCTAAGCTCTTTAAATATTGTTGTTGAAAAATCACTAAAATATATATATTACACTTTACAACTTGCCTTGAGCTTAGCAGTGCTTGAGAATATGCAGCTTGATGTAATTGCGCGGCCATGATCGGAGATCCATCCCACTTCACTCAAAGTTCCACCATCATTGCTTTCTCTCAATGAACACCAGAGCTTCTTGGGAAGTAACATGTTGTTATCTCCATCTCTGACAGAGTTCAACACTTGATCATCTAAAAGCGGCCGAAAGCTCCCCTGAAGTTAAATAGAAAGGAGTTGCCAATGAAGCCAACAAAACATCAGGCATCAAAAGGGTACAAACTAAACTACAAACAGATCCTTGCACTCACAGTGTTCGAATCATCGAAAGTTGCAATAGCTTTAGATCCCTGCCAGACACCAGTAACTTCTGAAGCAGTCAATGGAGCAGTAGCAGCAAATGCAGAATCACGGATAGCACAACCTCCAAGTTGGTCACCATTTCTAAATGGTCCATACCACTGCTCACAAAATACTCTTATACTTTGCAGAACCATCTTTGTATTATCTGATACATTTATGTGCTGAATGATCCTAACCCGAGACTCACAATCTTGTGGACTGATCAAGCAGTACTCCAACTCTAACAAGCCATCTTTCTTGTCCCACAAGGCAACATAAGAACCACTGGATTGGTAAGCAAAGGCAGTGATTCCAGTATCGGCTCCTCCAACTTTCCTTTCATCTATGCTGTAACGCGTAGCAGCATCAGCCTCACAACCAACAGTTGGTAGTAACTGAATGGACTTGTATTCGAGAACTCGATCTCCCGGTTCAGCAAGAGTAGGACACTGAGTCTGCCAGTCAAATACTTTAACCTCCCACTCTCTGTATGCTTCCGGTACCACAGTCTCAGGCAATTCAACCGGTTTCCCTTCATTGCTAAAATCAGCACCAAATCCATCCCATTCACCAGAAACTCTCTTGGCAAATTGTGACCACACTTCCATACCGTTGTCATGTACCTTGAGAGAAGTTGAACAGCCAAATTGGTACACAAACTATCTAATTTGCAGGAATACCAAAAGATAAAGACAACATAAATTTGAGTAACCATGGATATATGTTTATATCCATTATAACAGCATCAGGTCAGGTAATCAGTAATTAGTGATTAGTAGTTACAGAATAACAATCAGCAACAAAGTTTGATTAAGAACACAAAAGTTGAAAGATTCAGCCCAGTTACTTGTTTGGAGTCTTCCTTGGGCAGATCAAGCTGGACAGTATCTTTTACTGCTTGCTTGGCATCTTGATTGACTGCACATATCAAAGTTGTCCTGTTTTAGATTGAAACACGCTAATTCACTATCCACAGTTTCAGCAAGGTGGAAAACACCTATGTTTTTGGACACAATATAGTCTACATACATTTAACATTTTCACCTTTCCAATTTGACTCCCAAAAAACAAAAACCACATACCTTTTGGTCCTCCAACTGGGAAAACGCCCAAAGTTCCAATTTTGCAGCAGTAAAGAACCCTGAATTAGAGAAAAGATGCATCTTTTAAGCATAATCATAATCACTAAGAATAAGGAGGAGGAGGGAGGGAGAGAAATGAAGTACCTGGAAATGGGTAGAAGAAGAAGAAGACGAGATGGGGGAAGGACGTGGTTGATGAAGGGATGGAGGAGGATAGGAGGAAGTGGTGGTTGTGACAGAGAATGCTGCCATTGGTGATTGGTGGTTGGACGGAGGTTACACAGCCTCTGCTACTAGCCGCCTTATAGTGACCCTTCATATCCACCAAGATACTATATTCTCTTTTTTATTCTTATTCATAAAACCATTAAATTAATTTTCATCCAACCAAAAATGCCACTAAATAAGATCCACTGGAAAATCTTTCACATAATCCATAGCCTTTCTATGCCAAGTTTGGTACTTGGAATTTGAAGTTGTATATGGCTCTATGCCTATATATACCAAGCAATTTTAAATTTTTAAGACATTATGTAAATTCGTTCTCTACTTACTACTATTAAATTAAATATTAACTTATTTTAAATAAGATTTATAAATCATTTAATGGTAGATAGATACGAATTGATATAATGTTTCACAATAATGAATGAAAGTAAATTCTTACTTAAATTCTTTTAGTTGAAAAGATTATTTAATTATGTCGAAAGTAACTTTATACCATTGGTTGAACAGTTAATCCTTGATATAGTTAATAGTTTGTAGTATCACTAGTATGTATGGTATCTGATAATGTATGGCATCTCGTTTACATTTCGTTTCTACTAACACTGTAGGATTATTTGTGTTTATTTATCTTAGTTTCTTTTTATTTAAAGGAAAAGGAATAGTCAATGAGGAAGTTGAAGTCCCTTCTATGTTATTGAACTGCTAAAATTTGTTGTCCCTTTTGGAGTGTAAGTGGGACAACATAATACTTTTCCTCTAAACTTATCGAATTATTGGTTCACTTGTTCTCATGCAACACATCACAGTGAGGTTCTAAAACGGGAGCAGAGTTTCACCAAGTTTCTCAAGTATGAATTTGCCATTCAAAGGACACATGATGATTTAATTAACCCACTGAAACACGAATATTACAGCAGCTTTACACAGACAAAAACTAGGAGCAAGTGATTAAGCGAAGACATATTACAATATGCTCTTTAACTAGTTTAAGACATCAAGCTTGATGTGTTATTGGTTCATAAACAAGTCTTTTTCTCTTGGCTAAAACTTTACAATAATATACCAACAACCATTCCAAGTTCCAACACTAGCTTTTTGTAACATCAGCTAGAAGCCTAGAAGACATGCGTGCTAATTTATATCATCAGTGCAGGGAGCCTAATGAGCTGCAACCGGCACGCCGGGTTTCTCGGTCAGGCTCTTGATGTATTCCTTTCTAGCAGGGTTGTCCTCTTGAGGTCGATTATATGCAGTCCATACCGGCTCCCCCATAAACAACCTCATTAACTGTGTACACAAACAAATACAAATCAGCACAATATAGCAACTAATAATCAACCAAGAAATGTTTGTTGCAACTTTATTCTATTCAAACTAACTTCAAATTGCATCATGAATCTTTACATTAAGGATTGCTCACATGAAGATGTCTTCATATGATAATGATAACTAAGATGTTGATACAACTTATATTAAACAGTTTAGTCAAACATGTCAAGCTATCTAATAGTTTTCGTCTATAATCTTCGCATAAGACATCTTCATGGGAGTAGTCAGCCTGCATTAAAGTGATGATTGTGATTAGCGCGACGGACTTTCATACCTTCACATAGTTACTAGTGTCTAGAGTGAACCGATGGTAGATTCCAGCAGGTAAAATGATGAGATCACCGGCCTTAATCCAAATGCGAATCCAGCGATCGTCCTTGTCCCGGACATCAAAGTAGCCGCTCCCTTCCAAACAATAACGAATCTCTTCATCCTGATGAATGTGCTCGGTGTAGAAGTTCTTCAACTTCTCTTCATAATTTTCCACTTTTTCTGGGCATAAATCAAGTATATCCTGCAGCATAATCAAGTCAATTCAGACAGACAGTGAACCCAGATACAGAAGAAATTCCCATGTACAAAGAAACACTATTTTGATATTCACAGAACATTAAAAACTTTTTTTTTTCATGTAATTGTATGAATAAAGAATGAATAAATAAAAAATGTACTGAAATTAGAGAAAGATAGTAGAGTATTACCATGTAATTGTATCCCCTGGTTTCTCTGATTTTGTTCAATTCCTGATCATCCTCATAGATATTGGGATTAAGCTTCCAGTACAAGACTCCTAATTCTGCAATTAAAATTCGTTAGTTTGATTGCATGGGATGTGAGAAAGAAGCAAAAGCAGAGGAAAGAAATTAAAGGGGACCTGATAATTGGTTTAAGGAAACAGAATGTTTGGGGTTGGTTTGGTGAGGAAGCCTTGGATCCTCATTGCTATCGTCCATGAACCATGCCTGCAACAGTATTTATATTATATTAATTATATTATTGATTATTGATAACAAAGTAATCGATTGAACCAAAGAGTAACAAAACTCACCTCAATCGCCATGACCTGACAGCAACAACGTTGTAGATGAGTGGCTTATTACTTGATTCTGGTGGAAGCCTCAGCGACCATATGTCATTTATTTATAGAACATGGAAATTAGGAAACAAATTATAATTATAATTATAAGCCCGAATATTTTATTTAGTGGTGTGTATAGTTTTGTAATTTTTGTTTTCCACCACCCATGAGAAATAATCTGCTTGTTTGTTTCTGCTGGCTTGTAAAATATGGCTTCCAATTTCTATTCTTTAACTTGATCTTTTCTTCATTTTAAATGGCTGAGAGCATTTCAAAGTGGCAGAATATCAAGTTTCATATCACAAGATAAAATAAAAGCAGGCCATATATTACTGCTACTTATGTAGTCGATAATACAAACAAAATACGTAATTTTGTTTGCACCAAGATAGTTAATAATGCATAAAAGCAAATTTTTCTAAGCACGTCTAAATATGTGAATTTTGTATTTATTTTATTTATTTTAAAAATACAGTTAATTGTGGTTCTATCACTAAATAAAACTAAAATATCACTTTATCAGAGAAGAGAAAAAGACCACTTGGGCTGGCACAAAAGCTATTAACAATTAACAAGGCAGCACAAATTTACACATCATATGTTCCGGGGAAAATGGCTGCTCCTGGCTCTACATTTTAAATCAGAAAACATCAAATACGAAATTCTGGAAGGGCGAAATTAGATGGCTGAAAATTACAAAATTGATCAGGTAAGAGGGACACGTCTATCCTAAACAAAAAACATTGATCGTCTAGCATTTTTTTTCTTTTTTTTGGGTACAGTGTCTAGCAGTTAAAGAAACTAAAATTGACCACTCTATGGGCAGCCCAATTCTTGCACAACAGGGTTCGTGCTCAGGCTCCTACAGGCTATGGTCTCTTCTCTTCAGTTATATAATGATGTGATCATCTGAATCACAACTCTGCACAATCTATCTAGTCTCCTTGAGTTTTAGCATTCTTGAACATCTGCAATGACAGAATCAACATAAATTAATGACAACCTTTTCAGCAACCAAGCATTAATGCTGAGTGGTTCATCACCAAATCTTTGCTTGGTTTACCATTTACTTTTTCATCACCGGCATAATATTATTTATTATCCTTGAAACCAGTCCCTTATTATTAACATTTCCTTAATGGGTAACCATCTTATCAGATAATCACTAAATATCAATATCAATAAGCACGATAAACTGATCGTTATGCTTGAAAGGTTCAATGTCATGTATATTGTTTATTAAAGGTATAAAGAAAAGATGGCAACTGACCTTTGTCATTGAGATCAATGGGAAGGCCAACTTTTAGCGGGTTGTCAGCCGAGCCACTGAAAGCAAGAGGCGGTCTAGGCTGTGGTGGGGAGCATGTGCTACTTCGGCTTGAATTGCCATTTGAGGTCTGGATTTTCGGTGGAAGCAAATACATCTCCAAGTTAGATGACGTTACCCCAGGCAATTTCTTGCCCTTCAATCTTCCCCTGCCAACAAAGGCAGAATAAATTAATGGGTTGTCACTAAAAATGAATAACACAATGGATGCAATTGAAATTAATGAAAAGAAATTATAGTTCAGTATTGCTGATACCTGTCTTTTCGCTTTTCACGATATCGTTGCAATGAAACTTGTCTGCTTGCCTGACCATCTAGATCTTGTCAAACAAAAGCAAGCAAAAACAATATTTAGGGTCTTAGAATTTGAGGTGTGAGCATGGACATGTGCTGTAATGCTGTTAGTTACATGAAATGTCTTCCTTCATACACATACCAATGTAGTAGATCAAATAAACAAAAATTCACTTTATCTTGTTCCATTACTCTTCAACATACAAAGGACACAAACTTCTAGCCAGGTAAACTAATATTGCCTAAACGCGTAAATGGGTAGCAATCTCATGGATTTGAAATTGGGTAATTCAATTTCAAAGCAGTTATAGAAGGCTTCAAAAATTCTGAAGACATATCCATACCAGCATCACGAGCTATGATTCCCTTCTCCCTGTAATGCAGAGGATATTCCATCATCTTATCTGTGGTAATTTGGAAAAACCAATGATTTGGTTGTCAATATCACAAAATGTAAATCTTAACATCTTTAATTTAATACAAAGCTAATCCAGGCTACCATAATTTTAAACTAGTCAAAGAAATTGAAACTTGTCCATTAAGAAGAGACAATGGCTCAGTAGCTGTAATTCTAAAATAGGCTTCAGATTGAATTTGGGCATCAGAATTATGATAGCATGACACACTCTTAAGAGAAACAATAAATGATATTGAATAGGTCAATTAAAAAGGCCTGCAAAATAACACCTCAAAACCTACTGGCTTGAACTCATTTGTGGTTTCTTCCCTCACTAAAGCACATCATTAGTGTTATATATCCTAGCTAAAATCACTTTTTGCATCTGATTTTTAGATCAAATGATGCATTCATTGAAGAAATTCCAGAAAATGATGCAATATCATCAAAGAAAAGTAATCCTACCGCCTCATGGAATTAATAGTGAATTAGAGCAGTCTTTGTACTAAATTTTCTACCTGCTTGAGCAACCTGCACCATTGTTGTATCAACAGGAACTGGGACATCCTTATCCAATGGTATGTGACAAGGAGAAACCCAGACTGTTGTATTTCTGTTTACAGGATCCTCCTGAGCAAATTGGACTGGACTTGCTGCAAGTTGCATGATAGCCTGTGCCTGCAAATCAAATTTGGCTCCATTGGAATGTGCAATTTGTTTGGATTTAAGGCCAGGCATTATACTAGAACATCATTACCTACCTTATCAGGTGAGACTCCATCATAGACATTCACCTTACCACAGTAGAATATCGTCATTTGCCCAACTCCGCTAGTTGCACATGCTCTATGACCATATTAATAAGTAATTAAGAACTTGAATCAGCAACACTAAAGGAATATTGGCATGTCTCCAATCATGCATACTTTATGTAAAATTTATTAAATCTTAGTTATTTCACATTTTAATTCTTAAGTAGTTGGTTCACTTTCTTGTGAAAAGTAATGTATGATGAAACTTGTGTTACAGTTTGCCACTATCCTGGATTCCTGGGTATAAAACTATAAATAGTACCAAAAAACAGTTTATCAATAAATCAACACTTAAAAGTAAAATCAGGAATGATGGTCAACAAAAGCATCAACGCAACACAACAAGTATGGAATGACGATTTTATTGGAGTTATGGGAATATCTAGATATGGCAGTAGCAGGTATGCAATTCATATGGTCGCTTGAGTTGATATCCATATGCTTACAAAATATAGCATTATCAAACCGTTGTCCCCCTCCTAATCCTGCTTAAAGAAAAAGTCCACATGATACAACCCAGAAACATCCAACACAACAATCGACCCTAAGCCATTAAATGACCTAGCTGAAATCGGGATCCTCGCACATAACTCATAAATACATCTAACAGTTTAAACTATCATTCATACTTAAATGGATGCAGACAAAATCTCTGTATACAAATGGCAGCAAAAGCACTCAGTTTCCTTACTGCTTCGCTAACAGGCAAATCACCGAACACATGAAGAAACAAACCAATGAAACGGATCACTTCTCCAAGCTAATACTGAAGTTGAACATCTATACAAATACTCTACCATGCTAAACATTTTCACCCAGAAATGCATCATGAATGATCTGGTTAACACGATGAGACACAAAAGAAAAAGGAGAAACAAACCTGGGGCTGACAACGTTGGTGTCATTGGTTTCAGTGGGTTTTTCGGGAGACGACGCAGATTTCTGAATGTCATCGGCAGCATGAAGAGCCGGATCTTCAGCGGGCGGAGCATCGTTCAAATCCCCCTAACACAGCAGTCCATGTCATATTCTCGGGAACCAAACAAAAAGGAAGAAAAAGCAAAAAGGTGTTGGGGGAAAAAGCGACACTCACTTGAGGCTGAGGCGGAGGCCGAGGTGGAGAGGTAGAATGGAGGGTGGGAACGACGGCGGGGGCGTCGTCGTTGGAGGGCTCGAGCAGCGCCTTCAGGGAAATGACCTGCTGAATTGCCTGCGATTTGTTCCACGAAGGCCTGCGCATCCCTGTACGGACACGTGTCCTTTTTTAAATTGTTAAAATTAAAATATTCCGTTCATCCATCCATCCATCCCAACAACAATAATTATTTTATTTAATTGCATTTCGAATGCAACGAAACACACAAAAATAGTAGCATTAACTTTGGTAAGAGAGAAGATATTTTGCACAAAAATTAAAAATAAGGGAAGATTTGGAAGCAGTTGCATCGGTTATTTTTGAGTGGCGGAAATGGTGGAGGACAAAAGGGGAATTTTGCGCACAGAGAGAGAGAGAGAGAGAGAGAGGGGGGGGGGAAACCTTTTTCTTTGAGGAATCTGCGACAGTCTTCGCGAGTGAGTTGGGAAATGTCATCTTCGGTGAGCTGGTGAAGGGGCTTGTCGAGGATAGACCTGAAGGTGGCGGTGGCAGTGGCGGTGGCTGTGGCTGTGGGCCCTGCGCCGTTCATCGCTTGCCGCTCCTCCTCCTCCTTCTCCTCCTTACCATATAAATTAATTGACAGATGACTCCTCTTGCTGCTCTGTTTCTGAGTAGTAAGAAATTAAGAAGAAAAAGGAGAGAGAATGAGTGGTGGGTGATAAGTAGTGGGTATAGCAAGCAGTAGGAGCAGCAGTGAGAGTGAGAGTGAGAGTGATGAGTGCGAAGAGAAGTGAAGAAGAGAAGAAAACAAGAGAAAGGGGCAAAGAAAGAGGGACTACTGAGGAAGGAGTTGATGAGAGAAAGGGTGGGGGGGGCTTTGCTCTTTTGCAACTTGGGGTGAACCCTAAGCTGCCACGTATGCTCTCCTCTTCATTATTAAGTTCCCTAATCCCCTCCAACTCTCTTTTTAATCACCTCTACACCCTCTTCTTTTTTTTTTCACTTCTTCCTAGCCTAATCTCACTTCACTATTTCTTCTCTTTTGGTTTTTTAAGTCTTTTAAGAGTTAAGACTTCATTATCTGTATGGTGTATCGACAGAAATACAACACTAAAATAGTTTCAATAATCTACCTCCAATATAGTACTACTTTTTATAAAACATCATAATCATTTATTTGTTACAAGAAGTAAATAATATTACTAAATTCTGTGTCTCTTTTTATAGATCATTTTGGTTTTGTTGAATGCATAATTATAAGGATTTTTTATTTTAATAAATAAAATAAATATAATATTTACGAAAAATAAATATATTTTAGAGAATTAGTTCTATAGACTTAATTTAGAATTCTATCCGTTTGTGCTAGGTTGGTATTAGTTTAGAACTCTGTCTGTACTATATTCTTAGTACTTATAAATTTAATGTTATTGTAGTATAATACTGTTTAGATTAATAAATTTTGATATTTTTATTTTATTAAAAATTTTAGACTTTATTTTGTTGTATTATATTATTTAATTTATAATAAAAGTAATAATAAAAATAATTAATCTTGAGACTTTTGAGAGATAAATATTATCAAAAGTGAAATTAATTTTTTAAAATGTTAAAAAATAATTTATAAGTTATAATTGATAGGATATAATTTAAATATTATTTTTTTGTCATTATTCAGATGCATCACCTCCTACTATCCCGTAAAGTTGGAATAGTCGAATCCAGAAAACTCCATTTCCCATGAGTGTCAGCAACCTATACGCCGCTCTTCCGATTTTTCTCGCTTGTGTCCCACCAAACTTGCTCAATATCAAACTCTTTAAATCCGATAACATCTCCACACGCTGAATGTCACACCGTTGTCGTCATTTCTCATACGATAATTCGGATAAATAAGCACAACTATGAATGAATTGTTACTGGTCATTCAGCTTTGTTTTTGAGACAAAGAAAAAATAGAAAAATGATATGAAATGTGTGTAAAGAATAGCAAGAGTTACACATCCTTTTATAGATACTGAATATTTGTTATATATATATCTCGTTTACAGTTTTTACGTATTTCGTTTACGGTGTAAACGGAATATACACGTATTAGCCTGATTTATCATATCTTGTTTAATGAAAAATCATCCCGTTTACACTGTAAACGAGATATAGTAAGAGAATTTAAATTGATAAATTCTCTAAAATATATTTATTTTTGTAAATATTATATTATTTTATTTATTAAAATAAAAAATCCTAATTATAAAAATAACATTACTGAAAAATTCTTCATTAATTAAGAGAGAATATTAAAATAATTTTAATACTTTTATATATTAAAATATAATAATTTAGTAATAAAATAAGAGGATCATAAATTTTGTAAAAAAAAAACAAAAGTAAACAAACTAGGAGTACTAACTATGTTATCTCTTTCTCTAGTTTTGTTTGTATTCATAATTTGAAATTAGTTAAAAATGATCTTAAGCATACTTGTTAATGAAGAAAGAATAGTAATTTTTCAAAGAGTAATGCTATCTGTACACTAAAATTAGCCACTAAAATTATTTATCACTATATAATATATATTAAAATACAAATACACATTAAAAATAGATTAAATCACACATATATTTATACACAAATACATTAATAGTTAATTTTAGTATATAAATAATATTTTTATTTTTAAAATTCTAATACATTTAAATTAAAAAACATGCACAGCTTTAATTTTTAAAATATCTAAATAATAGTTTACAATTTTATAGGAATAATAGTTTATTCCTTTAAGTACTTTAATAAAAGCACTTCTTAAAAATATAATCTTTTACATTAGAAAATATTTATATTTATAGAAATCATAAAGGCTAACAAAATTATCTATAAATAATAAAATTAACTTTGTATTCATAAAAAATTATCATTTAATAAAAATAACCAAACTGAATTTTAGTTGACTCTCTGTCCAAAAATTATCTAAATTTCTCAAATTATTATTATTATCTCCACTATACCATCATAGTCACAACTTATTTTTTGCTATTAAATCACTTCATCATGGTCATCATTATTTTTATCTTCAATTTTTCTCCTTTTTCCTAATTTCTAGACTTTTATAACCCTATCATCACCATCTTAATTTCCTTTAACATTATCAGGCCACCACTACTACCATTACTACCAACACTACTAACATATAGGGATGAGTATGGGTCGGTTTGGTTTGGGTTTATAGTAAAATTAGAATCGAATCGATCAAAATGTAATTGGTTCGGTTTGGTTTGGATTTGTATTTTTTTTTGTATATGTACCCGAATCAAACCAAACCGATTAAAAACGAATTAGTTCAGTTCGGGTAATTGGGTACCCGATGACTTTGAAATTCATAAACCAAATTTTTATCTTAAAAATTCAACAAGTACAATAAACATGTAACATCAATAGAAATAATCCAAACATGTTAAAAACCAAATACATTTAAAACTAAACTCATTAAAATTCAAACATATTAATAATGAATAATCATTGTCTAATAGAAAAGCCATATATATTTTTTATTTTTTATTTAATTAATATATGATCGGATTCGCGGGTTAGTTCGGGTTCTGCACTCCTAAAACCGATATCCAAACCAATCACTAATAAAAGTCATCTGTTTGGTTTGAATTACACCCAATTACCCGTTGGTTCTAGAATTAATTTAATTGATTCGGTTCGGATTCGAACGGATAATCGGGTACCTGCTACCGTGCTCACCCCTACTAACATAACTAACAGTGTCAATCAATTGAAAACTTAAAATTGAATAGCAAAAATATATTGAAATTATAAATTTTAAGTATTTTCTTTGGATACAAACAATGTTAAAAGAAATTAGGAATAAGAAATAAGGAGAAAATGATAAATTTAAGAGTAAAAAATTTTTTAACATAGTAGAGAAAAATCGAGAAATTGTAAAGTCACGATGGAAAAGAGCATAATAAAATAAAAACGGATAGAGCAAAGGACCAACTAAAATGAACAAGATAATTTAAAAAGTTTAGATAAATTTTTAATAGAATCAACTAAAATTTAACGTTTGATTATTTTTGTTAAACACTTATTTTTTTATGAATGTAAAAGTAGTTTTATTTTTTTATAAATAATTTTATCAACATACAATTTTCATAGATATAAATAATTGTTTTTTCCTTGATTTATCAATAATTTTGGTTTTGTTGCTGCGTGGAAGTTCGCACTAGTTTGTAATAATGCAGGTGTGAGAGAAGCATTTTTGGCATGAAGTAGAATGGAGATTGGAGAGGAGAACCTTCACAACTTCCTCGGTGACTAAGATAAAAAAAAAAAAAAAAGGTCCTCATTATTTAAAATTATGTTATAATAATATTGATTATTGAAGAAGCAATACAAAGGTATAACTGCAATTTTTAATTAAGGAGATTTATTCTTTTTCCAATTTGCAATTTGACAACACTCTAAAGTATGGGTTACCACTACCACATAAATTGGTCCACTCCTCAGTCCTCCTTCTACACATAATCTTCTGGCATCAATTCTTATATTCTATGAAAAAAATATATTTTTGTATATTCCAATTTATTTATATCAAGTGCTTACTTGTATAAGACCTCCAATAACAATTTAACTAATATAAAAAATACACAAAATTTCGGCTTTTAATATATTTATTATTTATTTATCAAGTAAAAAAATTTAAATTTTTTATTAATAATAACTTTAACCTATGTTAGAAATATATCAATCAAATCTTTTGTTAAAAAAAACGTAAGGATTTAGCTCTTTTATATTTTAAAGGCACATTTTAAGAGAATGATAATATAAATTTTATTAATTTTTTATTCTTAAAATGCAAAATTTTTTATCTTTTTAACAACTTTTAATAAATTATGAGTAAATGATTAAATTAATTTCTAAAATATTACACGATCTCAAAATTTGATATTTAAAAAAAAAATTTAATCAAATTTATTTTTTAAAATTTTTAGTTTAGTCATGTTAGTTTTTCTGTTAATTATATTATGAACGGTACTAATAAAAGCTAATCCAGCATATTAAATTACAAGTCAGAATTAAAAATGGTATTTTTTTTAGGGTGAAAGTAGGGCCATTAGAATTAGCTAAATTTATCGGGTCAGCCCGTTTACCTATTTAAATGGGTAGGTTTTACCTCTAAAACTAAGCTCGTTTAAAAATTGGACTGAGCCCGATTAACTTAAAAAAATGACAGGTTAAACGGGCTAGCCCGTGGGTTAAATGGGTAGCCCGTTTATTTATTTTTTTACATATTTTTTTTAAAAAAAGTAGCACTTTAAGTTGACATCTCTTCTAATCCGACCCGAAAATTTGACCTATCAACATAAAATATTATTTTTAAACGTTTTTGACCTAAGTGTAATATTTTTTGTCAAAATATTTTTCAAAAATAAAATAACAGGATAAATGGACTGGCCCGTTTAACCCATCGGGCTGACCATAAATAGTCTGGGCTGAAAAATTATAGCCCGCGAATGAAACGGGATTAAATGGTCCAGCTCATTTAACCCACGGGGTTAACAGGTTGAGCCTAACTGGACAGAGCTAGCCCGTTTGACAACCCTAGGTGAGAGTTAGTGATTAAAATGATGTCATTTTAGTCACTGTTTCAATTTAGTATGATTGACAACACTCCCTCTCACTTCCATTCACTCTGGCACTCATACTGAGTCCATATTTCTCTCATAAGACTCTCTTTCTCACTTTTGTTTTAACATCGCTGAGGAGAAGACGAAGAAGCCTTCTTCATCATTGCCAATTGAAGCATCCAGCTTTGTTATTGAGAAATGGCTTTGGCGCAATGGTTGAAGACGTGATTAGCGACTATTTTTGTCCTTATTGAAGTTTTTTGTGATTACTAAACTTATTGTTAAGATTGTATCGTTGATAAAATATGTTTTTTGTTATTGTTTTTTGCTGGAACTGAAAATCGTTTGTGGGGTTAGGGTTTTACTTCTTATTCATTTATTATAATTTAGTACATGAAAGTTAATCAAGAGTTCTATTTTTCTTATTATTAAAGGAGTCAACTATATATCAATTTCTTTGGTTATTGTTTATGTTTACTATATATCAATTTGTAGCTTTTGCGTTTCACGTTTCATGTTTAGGAGAAGCTAAAATATTTCTTTTTTACCAATCATACCCTTCATTTTTTTCTATAAAAATGATACTAGTAACTATTATCTTCACAGTCATTCTTTGTAGTTTCTTCCTGCTTCTTCATAATTTTTTAGTTCTATTTTTTTCATCAAAATCGTTTATATTTATTTCAATCACTAACAAATTGAAAATTTTTTATTTTTATTTGATTTTATTCATATGAATTTTATCTACGTTTTATGGTATTTTTTTTGTTCATATGATATATGTTGTTGGTTTTATGGAATTTTTATTATTTCTTATTTGTATAATTTTTTTCTATTATTTGATGTACTCTATTTTTTTTGTATTAATTTTTTTATTTTTTATTCTGAATTTGTAAAATTTGTAATTGAAATTGTAATTATTATATACTACGTTTATTATCAAAATTTTGAATAATATAAATTATGATCCTATAAAAAAGGACAAAATAAATAAAAAATTAATTATAAGTAACAATAGAGTCATAATAATAAAAATTTATAGTCTAAAATAATACTAAATTAAAGAGTACTGACGATACTAAAAAAAATTATAGAATATTTTCTTTTTGTGTGACATTATAAAATTTATAGTATTCTCTTTTATATTTTTATTTTTTATTGTATTTATTTTATTTATATGATAAATATTTTTTATATTATTTTTTATAGTATTCTGATTTTGCAGGTATATAAAATTGATGTCTATTTTAGTAATTTTTCATCTAAAAGTGATTTTGAGTAGTACAATTCAAACAACATTTATTTTACTATAATCAATTTTGATATAAATATTACCAAACATAAATCACATTAACCCAAACTAACTTATCATCAAAATTAATTTTACAAAATCAATTTTATACAAACTTTGGTTTGCAAACTGTAATCCAAACACACACTAAAGTTTTTTTCCTCTTACTAAACTTACTTTTAGGATTGTGCCATTATTAAATTTGATTTCTCATTAGTGTTTTTTGCTAGAACTGGAAATCCTTTCTAAAGGAAGAGAAAGAGAAAATGCCTCGCCCTAAACTATTGCAACATCACCAATCCTTCTTTCAGCTGAAATCGTCAGAAAAACTAGCTCTACAACTGCCAAAAAATTTGCTCACTTCATGATTTTTGTTCCTACTCTAAGATTTAAACATCTTAGAAAGAAGGATAAAATCACTTGATCAATTTCTGCATTATAATCGCTCTCAATTTCAGGATTAGTTTCTGCGTTTTCCTTTCCTCTATTATATTCATCATCATCAACTCATTTGAAGAAATTGTAATGGTTGTCATTCTGCATAAAATTTAAATAAATAAGATTGAAAAATCCCACAAGTACTAAAAAAAGATGAAAGAATTTATAAGAACAATTTACCTGGCATCTTAGACAAATATAAAATAAACCATATGAATTTTTTGAAGTCTTAAATTTTTTAATCAACGTCCTTATTCCACAATGACATATTAGGTCTTTGTTCTCCATCTTTCTTCGCATAAATGAGTTGGATCAAAGGCTACCAAGTAAGTGAGTGAGAAGACACTCCATTGTGGCAACCTCTATTTTTATCACCCATCGTACCAGTGACCTCAAATATTACTCTCTAAACCACTACAGCTACACTTTAAAAAAAGGAGACATATATATATACAACATTTTAAGATTAGGGTTTATCTTTTAGGAATTGATTTGACCGGATGTCATAAAGATATTGTGCTATCTACTAATTAGGATGTAGAGGGATGTTCTGATATGTAACACAATGACATATTAGGTCTTTGTTTTCCTCTTTCTTCAGATAAATGAGTTGGACCAAAGGCTACCAAGTGAGTGAGTGAGAAGACACTCCACTATGGCAACCTCTATTTTTATCACCTATCATACTAATGAGTCAGTGACCTCAAATATTGCTCTTTGAACCACCGCAACTGCACTTTAAAAGAAGGAGACATATATACAACATTTTAAGATTATGGTTTATCTTTTAGGAATTGATTTGACCGAATTTAATAAAGATATTGTGCTATCTACTAATTAAGATGTAGAAGGATATTTTGATATGTAACTTAACGTGTTCCGTCAGCTTTTAATCAATACTGTCGACGTAATAAGTGACAGAAAGATTAACGTAACTAAACTAAAATTTTTGAAAATAGATTTGATTAAAAAGATTAAAAATTAAATTAGAGATCGTATGATCTCTCATAAATTAATTTAACTATTTATTTATATTTTTTTTCTAATATTTTTTAGACGCGTCCTTAAGGTAAATGTTAACAAAAATCAAAAAGAAAAAAAGTAAAAGTAAAATTTAAGGCCGCATTTATGAGCCACTTTGTGGCCCAATTGTTGTACGCCTTATTTATTGTTCTCATAGCATTTTCAGACAGAATCCTCTGAGACACCACCAATAATGAAATAATCCAGAAGCATTTATCTTTGAAATGATATTTCTTTATATTATCGTCATATTATCGTCCTTTTAAAAATATAGACTAAAATACTAGAAGTACATGTTTCTTCCAATACATATTCTCTTTCGTTTTTATTTTTTCTTTTCATAGAAAGTAAAGCGTAAATGTAGTGCAAGCAACTATTTCTTTTTAATTTCCTTTGTGGTGTGAGAATATAATTTTGGTTGGATTTCCTCGGGGAAAGGGAATGAGGGCTTCAGCCCGATGCGTTGTTTTAGTGTGTTACGTCGTAATCTGCCCTCAAAAAGCTTTTGCAAAGTTCATTATGATTCATTATTTTTTCTGGTAACAAGGGAAGAACTCATACAGATTCTCCTCTGTAAAATACATGTATCTATACCTATAAATATGTAATAATGGTTGCAGTAAAATTATGTAAAGTACTACTAGTTTGAATAAGAAACTAAATATGTAAGAATCAAGCCAAACAAAGTGATAAGCTTTATTTTGTTTCATTAAATAAATTGACCAAAGGTTTCACAGGACGAATAGGATGTGTCACCTGTGACCTCTGTGACCTGTCACCTGGCAATGACACAAAGCTTAACACTGTTGGATTTTCATGCCTTCTCCTTTTTGTTACAAACCTCTAAGCCTTCATCCATATAGTGATTCCATGTCTAGCTGCACAAGGAAGGTTCTTCCATTTTTGGCCTCAAATTGCATTATTTGCCAAAACGTGGAAAGTGGTTTACTCACTCTTATCATCTTACATTTTAATTTCCACCTAGCTCTATATATTTCTTTTTTCTTTTTTTTTTTTGTCAACACACGCTTAATTTTACTTTTAGTACGTACAATTAGGATTACCTTTACATAGAGGGGCTAGTGCATATAATTATATTTTGTTTGTCCGAAGACAAATGAGTGTGATAAGGGAGGCCAATATATAGATTATTTTGGATATAGTAATAAAAAGAACTGGATTAATAATATAGTTAGTAAACTCTCGTATTTTTTTTTCGGCCACACAGTCCCCACATGTCTGGGCAGCAGCTAGGAGCTTTCTTCGATGGATTACAATAGATGAGACTCGAATCCAAAATTTTGAGATAGAAAAAAAATTATATATATACTATCTGAACTATAGCTGGTTCGTACTAAACTCTTATTTGAAGTTTCTGACAAGAATTATTGATGTACTAGCATTTTTGTAGGCTTTTTTTTCTTTAATTTTTGTAGGCTTTATTGGTAGCTGGCTGCAGTTAGAGGAGCAAAAACCCATTGACCCAGATTGCTCCAATTAAGGGCCCATTAAGGGCATTCATTTATGAAGGGCCTGACTTTTGGGTTGTTAGTGTCACAGTATTGGACTACTGTATGTGGCAGTAGAATTTACCAACCCCAAAACTACCACTGCTACTTACAGTGCTGTAATAGTTATACACTTATTACACTTGGTTACAATAGCCTTTATCCAATTATTTATGGCTACATGAATTGCTTTTGCACTGCTGATGCCAGAATCACACAGATTCTCAGCATTATTGCCCCTTTGTTCTAGATTTATTTTTTCTTTTCTCTTTCTTTTCCCGCATTTTCCCAGTTGTGAAAATAATAAAGGATTATTCAATGTCAAATTACTTTAGTAATGTAAATTTATTTAGTCTGATCACGTTATTATAATTTGGATAAATCGCGGCAATAAATAACACAATTTGGTAAAGCGTAAATGATTCATGAGAAATATTAGAAAATTATTAGAATTTAGAGTAATATTTTATATTTAAATAATTTTATATTTAAGTGATTTGAGTTACGCTTTTTTTTATTTTTTTAATTTTGTTATTGTCGTCACTAATAACACCACTTCCTTCTCCTCCTTCTTTTACTATTAAAATTTCGTCTTTTTCTTTTTTTTTCTTCTTTCTCATCCATCATCGTCATCATAATCATTATCATTATTGTCATTGACACAGGTCTTTTTGAATTTGAATTTATATAATAGACTATTTTCAGTTTATTTGGTATTATATAATGATTTTGTTTTGATCATATTTTCGATTCATTCAATCACTACAGAGAATCAAAATCAATAAAGATGTTAGCAAAATGTTGATATTGTTAGTGATGACGATAATGATGATAGAAGAAGAAGAAAAAAAGGAAGAAAGAGATGAAAAATTCAAATAAAAAAAAAGGTTAAGGAGGAGGAGAGGGATGTGGTGGTATGGTAGTGATAACGATGACGATAATGAAAAAAAATGAAGAAAAAATAGAAAAAGAAAAAGAAGAAGAAGAAGGGGGAGAAGGAGAAAGAAAAAGAAGACAGTCTCAAAGCGTAAACTAAATGACTTGGTTGCTTAGTTGCATAAATTGTTTTGATGTGTAGTAAGACTCTAGAATTTATTGTTTTTTTGCCATTACTTAATCGTTAACTCAATCTCTTTAATTTAATCTAGTAATCTAACAATATATTTTATTCTATAATTTTAAACATTAATATATAACTGATAATAAAATAATAAATTTTGATGATCCTCTAATATTACTCATGATTTATTTCCTTTGTTATGAAATATATAAGAAAAAAATTCAGTTATGTTTTGCACTCTTTTAAAAGAAATTTTGAAAATTTTTTTTAGACTAACTTAAATGTCAAAGTACCATTTGCATATATTTACACAATTTTCTGTAAAAAAAAAAAAAAAAAAAACTGAAGTATATCTAATTCTAAAACAAAGTTTAATTTCCTCCAAAAAATAGACTATGATACACATGGGATAAGGTTATTACCGAAAAACGTAGTCCATACTCCATAATATTTTCTGTTCAAATAATATTATAGAATAAAAAATGTGACTGAATGTATGGCAATAAAATTGAATACAAATAAGTTGGTTGTTCACGAGTAGGAGCAAAGCAAAAGCCCGGAGGACAAGGCAACTAAGCATTGCTGGTCCTGAATAACATAAAAATGTGACCTTAGTCTAGGCCTTAAATTCACTTCTGGATTCTGGCTCCATGGTATAGGTATAGGATAGGCCTGTTGCACTTGCAGAAAAGAAACGTATGCATTTGTTCCATTCAATGCAACTTGTTCTGTTCTTCCTCATTCCACTACTCCTAGATCTCTAGCATCACTTTTTCAACAATTATTTTCACTACTAGTCTCGTGCTGTAAAAAACAGAATTTTATACAAAGTACAATAATTATATATATCATGAAACTATAGTGAAGTGGATCAAGTATTTAGATGAATATACACTAGGCATAATTAAGTTAGTCTAAGAAATATGCATGTATATTCAATTATTCACCCACGTTAGTAGGTGTGTTCTGGAATGAGAATTGAGATGAGAAGAATCAGGAATGGTTTGTCCCGAACGTACAAGACACATCCCTCTCAATACTCCACACTCCCCCCATACCTACTGCTACTCTTGCTGCTCTATCACTCCTATCACACCTCGTTCAATTTTATGACACGATATTAATTTGTTTATAATAAAAAATTAGTTTGATTTATTATTCAAAAGAAAAAAAATTATTTACAATAAATTAAGAAAATATAAAATTCACCTTAGCTCAAAATATAAAATTTATTACTTAAAAGAATGTATTAGAGATAACATTGTTAATTACTGCTTGATCTGATATTTATAACTCGACTAATCAATGCCTTATCTTGGTCCAAATTGCGATCCGCAATCTAACCTGCCCTCAATCATTTATTTATTGGTCAAGCGAAATTGGTAATGAAAAATCAAGTCAGCATTTCAGTGAGTCTACTGTGCTTAAGTTTGGTCCAATACAACATAAATTCATACAAAGTTGGGCTAATGTGGATATTGGTTTAGGGCCAAAGTCCGACCCGGCTATATATAGAAGATGAGAACAAAGATTTTATTTCAAAGAGGCGAAAGCTAAAGTACAAAACTTATTCTTCATATTCAAATAAAATAAATAATAAATAAAGTCTTATTCGAAAAGATGGAGCCTCTCTTGTCTGTAGTGAGTGGAGTATGATACAGTATCTGTATTAGTATGGTATGATAGTATCCATTCATATTGACAAATCAGTAGCGTATTGAATTGATGAGTGATGAGCGATGAGATTAAGAGAAAGCAAGCTATCGCAATCAGTCTGGGCCCAGGGCCCTCTTTCATAATGGGCCCATAGTCCTGTTTGGGCCTTTTCCCCTAATACTCAAACAGACCCCCCTACCCCCTCCCTCTTTTGGGTTCTTGTCTTCCGAGTTTTGACCTTGGACTTTTTTCTCTCTCTCTCTCTCTCTCTCTCTCTCTCTCTCTCTCTCTCTCTCACACGCCACGCCAGAACCAGAACCAGGAGTAGCAATTACTCAACCCTCTTTCAACCACCACCAGTCCACCACCCTCATTTCAACTCTTGTAAGTCACCGTCCGGTACTGTCTGCTGACGTGCGCAGCCTCTCCCACCTCGGCCATGGGCGTACTCCGCCGCCGTCACCATTACTGGTTGCCAGCACTAGTATTGACGGCCTTCACTCTTCTCTTGTTCTCTTCTGCTGCTTCAGCCATGACCAGCAGAAGCAGCAGAGCATCATCAGCGCCAAGTAAGTTCATAACAGTACACTTCAACATCACGTGACACTCTCTCTACTTCTGTTTTCAGCTCTGACCAACTGTTTAACTTCGCTTTCTGGGTTCAGGTTTTGGAGTCGCAGCAAGACACGTGCAACCTCGCATGGAAGAGAAGGAAAAAAGGGCAACGGCGGGGGATGAGAAGAGGTCGAGGGGTCCAGGGTCGTGGCCGCCGTCGTGCAGGTCAAAGTGCGGGTGGTGCAGCCCATGCGAACCGGTTCACGTGCCGGTCCAACCGGGTATGATCATACGGCTTGAGTACTACCCAGAAGCGTGGCGTTGCAAGTGTGGGAACAAGCTTTTTATGCCTTGATCACTCATCATTCACACAACCATCATCATCATCATCATCATATATTAACCTTGTTGCCAAAACAGAACAGGAAAAGACATTGCAGGCACCCATCTTAAGATTTTCCCCTTTAGGTTTCTTTTTTATTTTATTATTTTCTTATTATATCTTTCTCTCTCTCTCTCTTCTCTCTCTCTCTGTCTCAATTTTAGTGCCTACCAACATGCATTGATTAATGATTGTGGTGATGAGGATGGGTTGTTGGTGATGGTGCTTTGTTTTTTTTGTTCTTCTTACAATTAGTGTTATATTATAGTTAGTACTAAGTATTATTGATATCTCAACATTTGGAGGGTTAACCCTTTTTTGAGACAGGAAGCTAGGGAACGTTGGGAATGTAAGATGCTAATAATCTCAGATTTTCCAGAGATATATATGTTCAAGCATCCCTTCTCTGTTTTTAACACACCTCTCTCTCTCTTTCTCTCTCTCAATGTATATATTATATGGTTTCTCTTTCTTGTTTTGGTTCTTTATTAATTTTATTTTCTCGGACTATATCACATTATGAAAATAAGTGAAAGTTGTAACATATAATATTATGTTCAGAAAAACAGAATCATTTTCTTGTTCTAGTTATTATAGCTCCATTGGTTCCATGCTTCCATGCCTGTGAAATCCAGAGAGCATCTTTGAATAGAGATTGTGGTATCTGATTTGTATTCTTAATTTTCCTTCCGATGGTTTTCCACTTAATATATACATATATGTCGCATCGCTCTCACTGTTAGGTTCATCAGCTTGTGTTGTGTGTGCAGTGGATTAGGTGTTTGCTCTTTCTTTTTTTTTTTCTTCTTCATCTTTGTTTGTGCTCTGTTGAAAAACAGCGTTTGAAGTTTGAATATTATTTATATAGGGAGACATTGGCTTTTTAATTTCTCTTTTTCTTGGATATGCATTAAATGTGCACATGTCCAATAAAAGAGGTGGTTTTGATACTGTGGAGAAAGCAACGTTTGTCAGTGCCTCTGAGTAACATGTTTTGTGTGGTGAGAATGGAAAATGAACACAGATAGCCATAGCCCATTCTTTGTTTCTACTTTCTATCGTTAATTTCCTATTTGTTGTGATCAATATTATGGTGAAATCATATTCACCTAGCTAGTATATATTAATTAAAATTCATATATATATGTCTCATGTTTTTAGTTGAACCATTTGTTTGATCTTTTGAATTTTCTTTCTTTTTCTCTTGAAAAGGGCCATATATACATGAGTTGATGTAAGTAGAAAATAATGAAAGGTTGGTCCCATCATTCAAAGGCCATGCATCTTCCTCTCATGGCATCAAACGGAACTTCACACAAGCATGGATTAATCATGCACACCCAACGTGGGAGAGGACAATTTCTCTCTCTCTCCTCTTGTTTCCTTTTCAGAGCAAATTAAAGGCTATGCCACTGTTTTATGATACTAATTAAAGCGCCAATTAGGATGTGTGGGTGTGGTTTCCAATTTTCCCGAAGAAGAAAAATATGGTCCAGCAAGCAACCAATTTGGATGTAACATTTTTGATAAATACTTTGTACATAAAAATGCATATTATCGAATGGGGATATTTTAAGCCAATAATAATAGAGTTGTTCCTATATATGTGCTACTTTATCAGTTTTTCACTTGTGTGTAAATGAGACCAAATATATGTCCTTTTGGATTCTTAAAAGAAAGTCTCTTCCTTCTCCTCAAAGTTATAATTTAGTACTACTAAGTCAATTCTCTTGTTACCTTATATGTATGTTTTGAATTACCACTCACAGATAAATAAACTAAAAAAAAATTGACATGTTTTACAAAAATATAATAAAAATTAGTCATCAAATTAAATTAATTACTTTCTATTTGAAAATATATGTAGGTCACCAAATATGTATTGTCAAATGTATTTTATATTTTAATATATATTTTATACGAATAGAAAGTATTAGTTTTGATTAGCAATTAGTTAACAATATTTAAAAATAGGGTTAACCACAAAAAATGCTCTCGAATTATTCAAATGCTGACAAAAATGTATATGAATTTTACTATCTACATAAATGCCTTTAAATAATTTAAAAACACGACAAAAATGCTCAACAATAAATATGTATTTTCAAAAAAAACCTTAGAGATTAAATTTTGATGCGATTTTTTGCAAATATGATTAGAAAAATGAGATATTGTTATTCTTGAAATTTGGTGACTTTTTTGTTAAATATATATTTTTTGTGATTTTTTAAAAGAATTATTGGTTGTTAACAAAAAAATTACAAAAAAATATGTACTTAACGAAAAATTACCAAATTTTAAGGATAATAAAATTTCATTTTTATAATCATGCTTGCAAAAGATTGTATCAAAATTTAATCTCTAAGGCTTTTTTTAAAATACATATTTATTGCTGGCTATTTTTGTCACATTTTTTTTAAGACACTTATGTTCGATAGTAAAATTCGGATACATTTTTGTCTGCATTTAAATAATTTGGAGGCATTTTGTATGGTTAACCCTTAAAAATATTTGTTAAAAGTTGGGTATAAGACTACTAACTAAAAGTGTTGACCAATATAAATTGAAATTACTTAGGGTCCGTTTAAAAAATTTTAAAAGTAAAATTTTTTTAATTTTTGACTTATAAAAAGTAGTAGTATTAATGTTTGGTGCAATTTTTAAAATCAAATCGCAACATTCTAAAAAGCTATTTAGGAGCTTATAAAGAAGTTAAAAAAAATGAATTATCTTATAATACTTCTACTTTTCATCACATTTCTATAAAATAAGCACTTTTAGAGTTAAAAATCCAAATACAAAATAACTTATTTATAAGTTACTTTTAACAGGGTCATTTATTTATTGTTTAAATTATTTTATCAAAAAAAACTTAAGTTCGTTATCCAGTAAGTTGGTTACCTAAACTGGAACTTAGCCTTAAATTCTTTTATATACACGAGTTAGCATGGTTGCATATTTTAATTAGGGGTGTTAATGTGTATACTTTAAAGAGGAAGCAGTAAGCAGGAGTAGTGTTTAATT
Source organism: Arachis hypogaea (assembly GCF_003086295.3). NCBI lineage: Eukaryota > Viridiplantae > Streptophyta > Magnoliopsida > Fabales > Fabaceae > Arachis > Arachis hypogaea. The sequence continues at coordinate 110,463,161 of NC_092044.1, forward strand.
GTGTGAAAATAGAGACAATAATTGAGGTACGAAAATAGAAATAATGGAAAAGAAGGAGAGTGATGATGAGAATTATTGGAGATGGGGATGGATGACATATGAGTGCTGGAATGGTTGGTTCGATGAGATGATTATAAGGGTTTGGTCCAAAAAAGAGCAGAGGAGACGCACGAGGGGGTGAAGGCCTTTTCTCTGTTGAAGAGATCAGAGATACACAGTAGTTTCTATGGCTTCTTGGGTACCTAGCTAGCAATCCATCCAGCCTAGGCTATGTGTTTTCTTTGTGTCACAGTGTCAGTGTTGCCTGTGTCAAATGTGGTAAAAGGTTAAAATCAAAAACACTGCCACAAACAAAGCCTCCACTCTCATACAACAATAAGTCACCACTAATATCACTAGCCTCTTTCCATTCATTTATTAGTTACTAATTGCCTCCATTAGCAAATAGCAAAGGAATTAATTAAGTCAATTAACCAATGCCATGACTCATTGACTCATATAGAGAGAGAGAGAGAGAGAGTATTTGTATTTAAGTATTTATTGTTTGAATTTGAAAAATAAAATAGCTGGCACGTATGTACAGTCTGCTTTTTCACGAGGCGTGGCAGTGTTGTTGTTTTTCAATTGTTTGTATGTGGTTTGATGCAATTATAATAAGTCACAGTCGTATTCCCACAGAAAAATATGCGTATAGTGGTGTTATTATTCAGTTTTTGATAAGACACATTGACATAAAATGACTAATAAGGGGTGGTGGGCCGCTGCTACTACCTAGTGCGTGCCTCTCATTCTCAGTTCAATTCAAACTTGTGAATCCACTCACCCTAATTCATTTCAACTAACAAAGTTTCTGAATATTTGGTGTGATTTGACAGTGTTGTTGCCATTGCTGCTCATCAACTCAGATAACTATAAGACCCAGCATTCACCATCACCACTTTAATTTGCTTCTTTATTCCCATCCATCAAACCTCTTTTCATCTTATATATATGGAATTTGCATTCCTCAGAGTATTTACTTCACAGTATATATATTTATATACAAATATATAATGATTAATTTTAATCATATACATATAAACTTTTCTAAATAGCATATACATTATTCTAGGTCACACACAAATATGGGGTAACTTGGTTTAGAGATTTTGCCTATTATACATTTTATTTAGGGAAAAGAACAATGCTGCATAATACTTTTATGGTCTTATCATTTATCAACAGTGTGTGCAGAACCCTTTTTGTTAAAAAATAAATATATAAAAAGAAATACTAATTTCATTGAGATAATATACGAAAACAAACCCCTCTCTCCAGGGGTCTGGGGTCTTTTTCAACCTGCAATGCGGCAAAATATTCTAGTTGCAGTTTTTAATGGAATTCTGTTCAGATGGCTCTATGTCCAGATTCCTTTTTGGCTTCTTTTTCTTTATTTCTTTACATTTCAATTTTAATTTTTAATAGGGTAATAAAGTAATTAATTTGTTCAAGCTAAGAAATGGATGTAGTAATAAGGCGGATTTGGTCAAATCAATTGTGTGCATTCAAAGAACAAAAACTTGGACTGGTATCTAGAAAGTAGAAACACCCATGAATAATAATATCTTGATTAATGATTAGTGATAACTGTTTACATAGGATACGAGTGAAAGTGATGGAAGTGTGTTAAGAAACATGCAACGTTGTTTGTGTAAGCATATGGGGGATAGGGAATCTCTGACATTCTGAATAGCATCACATTGCACCCACCACCATTCCACACTCCACACTCTTTCTTCTTGGAACAACTAACAAGTAATAATAAGTATGTAACACTTGTACTAATTACAGCTCGGTATGGCTTCATTATAATTACGGAATTCGTGACCCACTTCCCCTGCTTCCTGTCTCATCCCCCAAATTAAACACACCTTCTCCCTTTTCTAAACATGATTGCCACAGTTAGAAATGAATGGTAACTTTTTACTAGTGTTATTTTAGTAAACAATCTAGGATTTTATTTATCATTATATATATGTTAAAGAAAATATCAAAACTTTCTTTTATGAATCAAGATTTGGATATATATGATATCATAAATCCATATTGAATGATGGGACAAATTACTAGACGTCTAAAGCAACTAAATTTTTGTTCCAAATATCTTCTCCCACGAGGCCACAACAAACAATACGTCTTGTCTTGTCCATCACATTTTATTCATCATGAATGAGGGGATGGGTTACTGAGATTTTTACCAAAACTTAGTCACCAATTGAAGCCTTTCAGAGCCATATTCCAGTGTGCATTTTCATCATTGTTTCACACTGCTATCGCTGATCATATGGTACATTTGTATCATGTCATCTTAAAAGCAATTTATTCTTCAAAAAGTAGGTTCTTTCAAGTAGAGGATTATTCATGTCAAATTAACGTAACACTACATACACATAAACACTTTCCTAGTCTTAATTTGTTAGATGCCGCTGAAATAACTTTTTGTAAACTTATATAAATTACATCACGTTGGTTCAGAGTATTTAGGTATGAACCAGTTGTTTTGTTAAGTTTACTGGGTCCATTTGGCTTAGACATCCTTCAATTGGTAGTGAGGTTAATTGAATGGAAGAAGAAACCTTTGCTAATGATCATAATTCTTTTGTCAGAAGGATAAATAAACTGAAAAATAAAGATTAGATTTTATTTTATTTTGTTACAAATTCACAAAAAAAAAAGACAATGGATGTATAATGTATGGTAAAAACTCATGTGTGTCGACTTCTTCATAATTGAAAGTTATTAGATAAAAATTTAATCAAATCAATTCAGTCAAATCATTAAACAATTTTCAGTTATTAACTTCACATGAAATGAACTGCACATGAGTTTCCTTTGTAACGTATTCGTTTCTTATCTAAAAATTTAGACTTAGATAGGTTTTAATTTGATCCTCTCTTCCTCGGAGAGAGTGAAAATTCTCTTTGAAAAATAGACAGACTATTTTACCTCACTTAACTTGTATTTTTTTTTACTTTAATCCCGTTTAAATATCCCAAAAAAAGGAAAACAATTATCGTTGTACTTGCAATTTTTATTTAAAATGATATTATTAATAATAATTGTTGAATTAACAAAGGTTTTTATATCCGAAACCAGATATAAATTTTTCGAGATATTTTTTTTAGATTTACCAATTTTTAATATTATAGATATTATTAATACTGGATAAATAATTTAAATTCAGTCACTCATATTTTTTGGTCATTAAGTAAGTCATATTTTTTTTTGTATATTGGAGGCCCTAAGACCAGGAACAAAACAAAAAAAACAAAATAAATTAACGGGGAAAAGAAACTCCACTTCTATCAGCAAATAAAATAAGAGTGGTCTCTTTGGGAGGATGATCCCAAATAGCATGCTCTCTGTTTTGATTTAGTAGCAAATTTGCAATGCCATCAGCTAATTGATTAGCCTCTCTATATATGTGTCGTATGCGCACTTGCCAATTTCTGTTGAGAAGCTCTTTGATTCTTCTAATCGAGCGAGCTAGTGTTGGGTGGCGTTTTGGAGGGTTCTCCATCAAATTCACAGCTGCTTGGGAGTCTGTTTCTAGCTCAATTCTTCTAAATCCTTTCTTCCATGCTATCTCCAATCCCTCTCGTATTGCTGCAACCTCCGCTTCTATTGCCTTTGCATAGGTCAGACGTCTGGCATACCCATAAACCCAATCACTATCTGCATTTCTGAAAATTCCAGCACAGCTGGCTTGTCCAGGATTACCTCTCGAGGCCCCATCTGTATTTAGCTTGATCCAACCCTCTTGAGGTGGTTTCCAAGAAACTGTCAAAGGTTTTTCATGTTGATTATTCTCTATTCTTCTTCTGGCATCTCTGATTTCTCTCGCTAAGCTCCTTATTTTCATCTCTTTGATTCTTAAGGGGGTGTTTATATTGGAATGTATATATTCATTCCTAAATTTCCAAATAAGCCAAACAGCCGTGACAAAAACGTCCTTCCATTCTATATCATCATCAAACCCCATATCCATAGTCATGTTAGCAATAATCCACTCTTTCAAATCAAGATTATAAAACATACCAATATTCTGCGATTTCACCAGGCAATTCCACACTGGCGATGACATGGGACAGTCTCGAATAACATGAAAGGGAGTCTCAATATCATTGTCACAACTCATGCAGTTGGGATTGTTTCCTCTACCCCATATTGCAGTTCTGGAAGCTGTTAGAACAGCATTATGAGCCAACTGCCAAAGGAACACCTTCGCTCTTTGTACCCCTTTCCAGTTCCAAATCAATTTCCATATTCGATCTGAGTCATGGTCGCACTGGAAAAGAAATTGATAGGTATGTTTGATAGTAAACTCACCTTCAGGATTGGGTCGCCAAAAGAGAATATCCTTGATATCTTCTTTTGAAGGAGGGGGAGTGCTTCGAATTTTATTAATGACACTGTCAGGTAAGAGGATATTTAGCTCTCTAATTTTTCAATTTCCTTCTGCATCTACATAGTCACTTACTGGACGATTTTCTTCTTCAAGAAATAGGATTGGGAATGCTAAATTGGCTAGTAAGTTATTGGTTTTCTTCATATTTTATCAGGGCATACAACTTGTTTCTTTTCTTTTCTTTTTTGTTGGGCTGAGATTCTTCGTTTTACAAAGACTGAAGCACAAAGTGTACAACGGAGGAGAATAAATAAACCAAAGGCCGAAGCCTGCTTCGTTGTTCATTCAAATTTGGGCCCAAAACAAAATAGTGATTGTGAGTTAAGCAATGACCAGAAAAAAAAGGAAAAGAATTTGGGCCGTATTATCCCACTTTTTGTGGGCTATTAATGATGGGATTTATCTCCCTTACTATCGATACAAGGTTAAGATTTTGGGCCAACTAGCCCATCTTCACAACAAGGATTCTCCACCTTTTGTCATCATTTATTTTGTTTACTATCACAAGAGCTTTGGGTTTCATCAAACTGAATAACAATGTTTAACCAAGATTCCAATGTCCAAAAAAAAAAAAAACCAAGATTCAAAATGTTAAACACATGAATTAGATTAAATGAAAGCTAAATTAGGGTGTTAAATGGGTGTGGTGGGAACGGGTGTCACAAGTATCAATCAAGTTTGCTAATAGTCAAAATCAAAGGAGCAATGGATGAGTTTGATCTCCCTTGTCTATTTCACCGACTATAGGTCCACTCCTATTAATGCTGAAAACTATAGCATATTGGTGCTACATGATTTTCTTAGCCCAACATGGTATGGTACCACTAACTACCAAAAAACTTTGATTTCTTACTGTTCCTGCAGATCTACTGAATCTCATTACTTGTATTCAGGTCCAACTACCCTGCCTAACTAACCCAACAATATGGAACTCAATACATTTATATGCAATTTTATTAAAACGGAAAAGACGAAACAGTGTCGTACTCACGGAGTAAACATAATTGATGAATTGTTTTCGAATATTTCTTTTTTTCCCAACAAGGCATTCAAAGTAATTGTGTCAAAGAGGGGCCGGGACATATGGATAATGGCCTTATTGTAATGTATACATTAATGTTTGCCATCTCTTGCTCTAGAATTCAGTACGAGACACGTTGCTAACCGTAACATGAGCGATAGGACTCGACTATTAATATCACGGAAAGTGACAATTCAGTGTTTTGTAGCAACTGCAATATCCAAATGCACAACATTGGTAACTGATCAAAAGGTACAAAGAAAGTGAAAGAGGTTCCAGTAACATTTTGTGCTAGAATGATGAACCTCAATACTAAATATCCATTTTCCACTAAGACTAATACATATAAATTTCTCAAATAATTTTTAAGGAGCAGGGGCAAATAAACACTAAAAAGCAAATCTCAGCCCACATAACAGTCACATTAGCTTTTTACATTTGATTATATAAATAATAAAAAAGGTAGGGCTTACTCCTTAGTCCATGCTGCGAAGCATTTAATCAAGACAAGTAGAATCCGAAGGCAATGATGACTCTCTAAGTGGAAGAAACAGTTACTAAGAAGTTTTAGAGAATTAGAGATCCAATCCATCAATCATAGCTCAGATATTTTTTTTAATTGTATTTAGTCACATGGAAATCTAGGATTATGTTCACTTTCTCGTAATATATCCAAACCACATGTACAAACACCTAAGATAAAATAATAAGGATTAAGGCCTAAGGGGGTAGGTATCTTTGTCTTCAATATATATATTAAACTTAAACCTTCTCTCCTCCAATGTGATCCTTGCCTTTTTGACTGCCCCCACAGTCCAAGAGACTCATTTTTTCTTTCCAGAACAGTGTAAAAACCAAAAAAGACCAGGCTTCACATGGTGTTCACTCACCAAGGTTCCAATAACTTTCACTTTCCTCATTCAGAAAACCCAAAAAACATCCAAATCCCCATAACGTATAATATATTTTTCCAAAGACTAAAGTCACCCCATCTAGCATTTTACTTTGCCTTTAGTTTCTCCCTTTTTACAATGATCAAAACCCCACCACCTTGTATACCAAAAGATCCTCCTATAACGTTAACACTAATAACCCCACACAATCAAGTCATAACAGATGCAGGATCATATTCTGTTTCTGCTGTTTTTTTCTGCAGCAATAGAGAGAAGCCTTGTGACACCTTGAGTCCAAACATCATATTCCCTCTGATTTCTGCACTCAAATTCAACAACACCGCGCATTACAGTTTTCAACCCGAAGTAGCGGCGGTTCTCGCCACCTTCGAGCAAATGGCGGCCAGGCCAGGCAGGCATATCCTTGATTACTTCAAGCACCACATCTGTTAAAGGCAAGAGATGGAATTAAAGAACACCACTTTAGATCTTTAGATCCTTTTATCAACCCTTTAGTGCGCTATGGCCTTTCACAAATCCCCAAAATGGAATAAGACCCACCTCCGAATCTGATATCAAATAATTAGTTAAGAGCAAGACAAAAAAGGAATGAAAACTCACTCTTTTTCTTTTTGTAATGGTCCCAGCAACATGCCTGCTCTTCATCTTCAGAATAACCTTCAACACAAGTAAATAAAAAGAATTTTAGAAAAAACTTCCAAAGAGGTAAAGGTTGCAGTTTTCTATGAAACCAAAGTAAATCCATCCGTTCACTGCTTCATATCATCCTAATTGCCCCAACTCACAACTTTTTCATGATCAGGATATAGCATTCATCATTAAAACTTAATTGAATCTTGAGTTCTTGACTAATTAAGTGATTACTTGTCCTCTAGAATTTAAAGTACAGTATCTAAATTGTAAAACAGAAAGGGGGGAAACAAAACCCACCTGATTCATGCTGTTGATATACACAGACACAACTTTCCAATGAAGATCACCTGCATATAATTTTCAATCCATATTGACTTCAAACATAAAACAAGCAAAAGTATGTAAAATAAAAGGGTAAATTTTGGGGGAAAATACCTTTGCGAGTGCGCTTAAGGAGCTCAGAGCCTCTGGCTAGTAACTCTCTACTACAGATGCCCAAGAAATTTTCCTCCGGGGCAAGTTCACCGCTGAAGCTACTGTTAGAACTACCATTGCTACCACTACCACTATTATTAACAGAACCACCCACATTTTTCTCAACAGGAATTACTGCTGCAATATTCCAAACTTCCTTCAAGGTTCTTGCTTTCAATGTGGCAGCCCCACGCAAAGCTGGAATTCAATTTCAGGCCACACAATTATAAATATAAAGAAAAAACAAAGAAGTTAAAAACACAATTGGCATAAAGAAACAAATAAAGTTAATAAACACATGTATTATTATATTAATAAAGACAAAGGAATGTTCATTCAAAATTATGAGATATCATTATCATGTACCTGTTGCAGCTGCGGCAGTTAGAGTCATTATATCACCGGCTGACCGCACGTTCACAGCGGAGCTGACCACCGCCGCCAGGTGTTCCCTTTCGGCACCCATGGCCTCCGCCGCCTCGACGCACTGAGCCGCCACCAGCGTGGCGGCCGATGCCACCGCCATATCAGTCTTAGCCATGTGCTCGTCTTTGCCGGAGCCGGATGATGCGGCGGTGGCAGCAGCGATAGCGGCAATTGCAGCGGCTACACCGGCAACGGAGACAGCAGCGTGAAGCTGAGCATTATGAGCCCTAGTCTCCTCTTTCTTCTTCTCCTTCCTGTCCTTGAGCCACCTCCCCACAGTCTTGCCACCACCGGCACCGGAAGCAGCGGTGGTTCTGAAATAAGTATTGAAGGCGGCATTGTTGTTTGTATTGTTATTGGTTTGTCGGTTATACTGCAGAGATTAATGCATACAAGGAGTTTAAGAATATGCTTAAGGAAGGTTAGTTAGTTAGTTAGTTAGTTAGTAGTACCTTGATATCGTCGAGATCGGAGGGGGAAAGAGGGGGGCTATCTGTTCCGTTGAGAGGGCCACTACTGTGCGAAAGCCTCCCTGAGGTTCTCGGAGATACTTCCTGCCAAAGAACCGTCATTATCAAAGAAGACGAGGAAGAAGAAGAGGAAGAAGATGAAACGGCGGTTCAACTTACAGATTGTGACATGATGCGCTCCATGACCATGAGGGAGGTTTCTGAGCATGCGAATGAAAACGGCTTCCCTGAGACGCTGGCGGAGGACTCTTCAGACTCCTCGTCTATGGCAGCGGCTGATGGGGGCTTGGAGAGGGCCTTGGAGACTTCCATGGCAGAGACGCTCCATGAGCGGGACAGGTACTCCATGGGCTCGCGTGGGGTCTCCGGTGGGCGGAAGATGGGTGCGGCATGGAGCTGATCAGGTCCCCAGGGTTGGGATTGGGGGTTGTCCATGGCTGTATATATTTTATTATTATGAAAAGAAGGAAGAGAGAAGGAAGGTTGGTCAGTTATGATAAAAGGAGAGTGGTGCGTCCAGACAGAGAAGAATTGTAATCGTAGAGACTAGAGAGACAAATCAGTGGATTGTATGTCAGTCCTCATATATAAGGTCAATTTTTTGGATATAAATAAACGGAATCCCATTTTATTCTAAATTTTTTATATTCATTCATATATAATGATAAAAAAAAAAAACTTGTTTTCCATTATCATTTGACCATACTATGACTTACTCAATATTTAGAATAATACATCCATATCTTCTACAGGTAAAGAGCTCAAGCATTATTTAATAAGGGGTTAAATCCAAGTTTCATTCCCTTCTCTGTCTTTCGCAAGAGGCACAATGTTGATTAAAATATTGCACCGATTTTCTATACGAAGAAGACAAGAAGAAAGGAGATAGGGGCTCATAGTGTACGATAGCCGATTGCTCAGCGAGTATATTGGATTTTTCGCCTTTACTTTTTGCAGTACAACATGCACAGCAAAACGTTTATGCCATTCTGCGCACTTGTTTTTTTTTTATGTTCACATTATTTTGTATTTTTGTTACATCCAATAAATACAGAAATAGAAAATAAATTAAAAAAAACTAATCTATCTTAACAAAGTTACAGAGACCAATAGGATCATTAATACTTCTCCAAAAATTTGAAACTACAGGGGATGAATAAGGAGGTAGAAGATGAATGTTAGTTGGTCCCTTTCATAGTCCATGAAATAATATAATGGTGCGGCAATATTCCATTGAATTGAATGAATTTGGTTAAAAGAAGCAAGGACCAAATAAAGGCCAACTCAATTCACACTCACATACACCTTCATTGGTTCCATTCCTTGTTTGCTTTTTTTTTTTTTTTTGCGCATATTAAAACTACACCTATTCGATATCTCCTTTTCCTTCACCCAACCAAACCAAACAAAACACGTAACAACTACTGCAAAATCCCTTTGTTTTGTTTTCATTTTAGCGTGTATGAAAACAAATAAGTAGTTAAAAACATAAAAATATTATATAGATACAAAAAATTAACTATTAAATCAGTTAATTTTGTGACTGATTTTTAGTATACAGATGGTAAAATCATACCCCTCGTCAAGGCCTTCATTTTTTACCCGCTAGCAAATTTAACAGTCGATAATGACAAAGTACCGAGACTACTAACCAACATGCAATTAATCAGATTACGACGAAACCAAACTATATTAAATTGTGTAACGTATAAATTACCTAAATTAATAGTAAGCAATAATAATAAAAAGGAATTGTTACTATCAAGATTGCTGGATACAATGGTGTGTGGATACTTGATATTATTATTCATATCTGCAACAACGAAACGTTGAGCTCATTTGAATAAGATAGATACAAGTCACACAACCAACACATGATATCCTATTGAATATTGATTTATCTAGCTCACCACTGCAACCTTTTATTTAATAAGATTATTAGCTAGATATGTTAGAATTCTCAGATTTTATAGTTTTAAGATCATCAATATTAAACACACGTGATTTATGAGTATGACGGAAAGACTTCAATTCTTGATATAGACTCAAATCTTAATAAGTGGTTCTTTGATTTTTTTTTTCCAACTACAATTTACTATATTCTTATTTTAAATTGAGTAGTAATAACTTTTTGATAGAGCAAAAGTTGTAAAATGACTGATTGGATACTAATTTTCAGTGCATCCCATACAACAGTTTATGAATACCATTTGAGAATTGATAATACAATAAGGGTGTGACAAGTGATCTGTAACCAACCATATGGAGAATTTAATGAGATGGACCATAATTTTTTGTGAAGAAACCTTCGAAAGAGGCAAAGCCATCAATAAGAATTGAACAATGATTGGGAGTCACGCGGCCTTTTATAAATATGGTCATCAACTCATCATGAAGCCTTCATCCATATATCAAATTTCTCACACATTGCCAACTTTGCACGAGTTTTTTCTTTTTTGGATTTTCTACTATAACTCCTAATTCGATAAGTCAAGAACTAGTCCGCTGTAATACTAAGCTCTATTTAAGGGTTTGTCGTTGGCCAATAAATTACTACATGCACAAAATACGATTCGAGTCTCCGACACTTACTTAAACAGACTAGGGAACTAATCACTAAACCAATCAACTTGGTTGCACAAGTTTTTATTACGCAACAAATTATACATATATATGTACTCACATAGTCACATCGGCCTTTTCACCACCCTGCTGGGCTACAAAGAACCAACATACATGGTGCTTATACACATCTAGGATTATGACCTTTGAACTACCTTTACTTCCTCTTCCCACGGATTATAATTTCTTTAATGTATTTTCGTATAACAAATTACTATTAAGTAATGTGATAATGCTAAACGATGATACAAGGCACTTCCAAATTTTTGGTGGACTTACTGTGGTAGTAGTGATGCTTTTATTTGTTTGTGGCTTAATTAGCTATTAAGACCTTTACGAGCCCAATTATGATGGGTCAACCCTATACAGTACCATTGGGGTCCATAAAGGTAACCAATGAACAACTGACACGTATGAAAACCACTGTACCAGTAGTTGCCCTCGGGCAGTCGACCAGGTTTCTTGCTCTTCTCGGTTCTCAGCGGCAGACAACCCCAACTGAGTACTCTGACACGTACCACCCTACAAAATCTCCACCCTTTGTTGTTTTCTGCCTTTTTTTTCATTTTTTAAATACCTAGTAAAATTTTTGAAAAGTTATATATATAGACGAATGTTAGGACTAATTTTTTTATATGAAAAAATATTAATATTTTTGTTGAAAATGAGAGTATTTGGTGTAATTATAAATTAGTGGATTTTTTATGTAGGAAATCAACACATGGAGGGCGTGTTGGACACATGGCAGTATTCTGGCCAATACGTGAGGGACGTGTTGAACACGTGGCAGTATCTTAGCCAACACGTGGGGGATTTATTGCACAATATCCGTAATACTGTAAAATATTTCAAATATTAATATTCAACTAAAACACCATCTCTCTTTTCATATTAAAAATAATTTCTGGAATGTTAGAGTTTGGAGAACGATTAGAATTTATTATTTTTGACTATTCGAATAGCTATTGATGTTTAAATATGAAATAAAATATATTATTAAATAAATAAATTAAAAATATTAAATTAATAATTAAGTAATGATAAAAAATAATAAATTCTGATAATTTTTAATATTTATTGTATATATATTATGGTAATCTCCAGCATTTAACATTGAATTTGTAATTTAAAAAAAATATCAAATAAATCTTAAAATTTCCACATTTCATTAATTATTTCTTCAAACTTTTATCCTATTTTATTGGAGAATATCAGTCGTATTATTTGTTATAAACAACTATTTGATTTTGAACGAGGCTATAAATGAAACAATCAAATATAAATATAAAATTTGCTTCATAAAATAAAATTTACGAAAAAAATACTTGAAGGAAGAAATATTTATGCAATTTAAAATTGAAATTTATTTAGCATGATATATAATGAATAGATACTTATTCAAGTAGGGTTGTATTTGCAATAAACAATAATGGCAGGGTCTGCGTTTTGTCTGAATGTTTTTCACTGTCTACCTCTATTGACAATGCTATGATTCCTCTTCCAACTTTTTCAAAGTTTCAAGTTCCAACCTCAGCAATCAATATTTGGGTAAAGTGTACAAAATGTTCTAAAAAAAGGTTTGGTATCAATAAAATTCTTTTCAAAATATTGAAATAATAAAATATCATTTTATATAAGTAATAAATAATTGTTATATGTGTCAAATATTTGCATATTTTACTTGAATTTTAATAAAAATATTTAGATAATTATTTAAAAAATATGTAAAAAAATAACAAAATCAATTTACAAACTTTTCATTTTTATTAAATATAGTGGCCATTCACAAAACAAAAATCAGAAAAAAATGTACTTAATGTAAAATTATTAAAAATAAAATCATATTTTATTATATTTTTAAAATATTTTAAAATTCAATTTTAAATATTTGTTAAACATATATATATATATATATATTATTTTAATTATATTTTGAAAATATTCCAAAATGTTTTTATCTATTCAAATAAATTTTTTTATCAACATAAGTGCTTTAAGGACTTTTTGTGGCGTTTTACTCTTAATATTGCTGGTTATTGATATTGAAAATTAAGATTCAGTGTTAATGTGTTATATTTGATAGTTGAAAATTAAAATTAAAATTTTAATCCATTCAATTTTTTAAAATTAGGGACACAAAAATTAAAATTTATGAAGATTGAAATTTTTTTTAATATTTTTAATAATTAAAAATATTTTAATAAATAATTTTTATTTAATTTTTATATTATTTTAAATCAAATAAAATACAAACACATAATTTAATATTATATACTTTAATTTAGACTAAATATTATAGGATTAATTTAGTCTCAATCATTTAATTTTTTCTCCTAATCTCTGTCACTCGAGATTCTTTCCAAAAGTAACCTAAGTTACTAGTTACTACTACTGGTAGCGAGTAACGAGTGGTTATGAAAATCTGGGCGTGTTAGCATGCCTGTCTACGTCATCATCTACCTCACTCTCTCAATATCTCTTTCACATAAAAAAGCTTTCAAATGCAGATCTACCACTGCATTATCAGTGCATGCCCCAAACTTTTCAATAACTTATTATTCTCGAACTTGAAGTGAAGAGTGAAGTTCCAGTGGTTTTCTCAAAATTCCCCATGTTGCCCTTGCACCAACTATCTTTGTGACTTGTAGGTTATTTAATGTGACAAAGGATATCTTATGGTCAAATATGTGGGGCTGTGTAATGGGAACGGTGAAATAATAAGTATAACTGGAGAATGTTTGCACTTTGTTTCTTTCAATCCCAACATATTATTGGGACTTACACCATATAAAGATAATAGTTAGAGTCTTAAGAATTTTAAAAATAAATATTTTTAGATTTTAAAAAACATTAATAGATAAAAATATTTTTAAGATTTTATTCCAATAAATTAATCAGTTTCTAATTTATTTTTTAGTAAAATAATTATCTAAACTAATTTTTAATTTTTTTATCAGACATAATAATTTTTTATCCATACAAAAATATAAAATGAAATAAAATTATTATTATTATTAATTACATAATAATACTGTACTATAATTTTTTGTATTTTTTGAACAAAAATAACGATAAATTTATTTATTATAATATCAAATTTTTTTGCATATATATATATATATATTTATTGTCACTCAACAACAACAATAATAATAATAATGTTGTTCAATAAAATAATTAAAAATTATTTTTTAAAAAATTTAAGATTGAACTATTTGATTTTTTTATTTAATATAACTTAACTTGGTGTGATAGCTAGAAATTACGTATAATCAACGTTATTTGTCTATTTTCACTTAAATTTTAATTTGATCACGAAATTATCAATTAACTCAAAAAATTAACTGAATTTTTACTTCATAATTAGACTAATTTAACACACACATCCATGTTGCATACATATTATTTTTCTTTGATTTATAATGTGTGTAAAAATTATATTAATAAAAAAAGTGTGGCAAATTTGTAATTTAATTCCATATGCATAATGTCAAATTGTCAACAAGAATCCGACAATTTCTTATTCTAAAAAACTGTTTGTATTAAAAGAAAATATTTTAATTCAGATTTTAAAACATCATTATTCACTTTGTTTGTTTTCAACCAAAAGAGTGTATCAATATGCTAATGTCATCATCCACGTGTATAAACCTAAGCTAATAATAATAAATGTTGACATATAATAAAAGTAAAATGAATAGAGTGATTGTTATGTCTCACAAAGAAAAACATTAGAGATTAATTTGTGTATTAATTTTTCTTAAAGACTAAAATATTCTCTTTTAAATTTTCTTGCGACTGATTTGAATAATTACTGAGTCGAAAAATATACTAAAGATTGATTTGTCTACCAAAATAAAAATTTGAGGATGGATATATATATATATTAATATGTTTTAGAAACTAATTTTAAAATCTTTAAAAATTGATTTTAGTAACGGAAATGTTTGGTAACAAAAAAAAAATCAATCAAAACACAGCAACAATTAATAAATACTAAATAAAGTAAATTCTGACTGTTTTTTTTATCTACCTAACATTTTCATTCGAATAATTACTCTAGTAGATACGAGTATTAATGCTACCTCTACTCATAGTTAACTATGTTTCAATTTGCATTCAACGATCTCCTTTTTTAAACAAAATATGCATTTTTTAGTTCATTCAATAAATGAAAATAATATATTTATAAGCGTTTAATTTTGACAAATTAACAATTTTGTAATCATATATATTTTTTAAAATGATCATTACGTAACTAATATAAAAGATAATTATATTTATTAATATGATATTACATAATTAAATACATATAGAAAATTATTTTATATTAATCGTGTATAGAAAATAAATTTTATTTATAAGTTGTAATTGTACAATAGAGTACAATTATAGAGACAAATAATATATGAAATTATCAATCAAAATCAGTAGGTATAAGAGCGTATGTGTACATACGATAGTGATGGCCTTGACAGTGCATGTGATAAGCCAACGCATTAATTTAGTGAGTGTGTTATTGGAACGCGTCATATATATTATGTAGCGTGCTTGGTCAAGAGCTTATGTGGTAAGCTTATGTGGTTGAGAATGAGTGGTAGACCATAGTGTTAGGAGAAATTATTTGTTGCTCCATCCAGTTGCATCTTGAGCATTAACTCACTATATATGTGGGGAAGTTTGTAATCAAATACTTGTGAATCATCTTGAAATTAATTTATGTTAAAACTTAATAGAATTTACATCTTTAAGATAGATGATATTACTACTAATAAATAGAATAATTTTTTGAATGTGATAGATTGAGATTGAGGTTGATATATTTTAGGTTCCGGCGCTCACCTTATCCTTATTGAAATGGATTATCTTTGAGCATGATTTATGAATATGAATCCATATCCACGTATATTAAATTATGATGGAAGAGACGGGCGCCATTACTCATTTAAGTCAAATGTTATTAATAACAAATGGACCCAAAAAATGCTTTAACACTAGTCAGTAGTCACCCTTTTTCGTTAATATTTTCTTTCTCATTCTTTTCTATATCTACATATTCTCTTTATTTATATTGTTATCTATTTATATGTTTTTGAATATCTATAGATAGAGTTCAAATATATATATAAAATCAGTACTACTGACAAAAAAAAGTACAAAAGATGAGTGTCTTCTCTTCCCTCCGTGGTGTTTGATTTTGAAGGTTGGAACCAAAAAAGAAAAAGAAGCTAGCATGATTGAAGAGAGGGCCACCTTGAACAATGAACAATAGGGAGAGAGAGGAATATATATATAGGGCTAATTAAGCAGTAGAAGTAGAACACAGAGTCACCAAGTCAGAGGACTACTACTACAAACACTACTATCATTCATTGTGGGGGTAATTGCTTAGAAACAAATACGTATAGTAATTAATGAATTACGATGCTTATTATTTAGTTCCAAAATATATATCTTATTTACTATTTATTTAGTATTTGGTTAGTTTAGTAGTGCCAGATTCTTGTGTAATTTGTATGGTGGGGACAGGGGTGCAATTTATGTGTTGCAACTCGCAACAGTGAAAGCCGAAGGAGACAGACACCTGCATCAAACTGACCAACCATGGTATTTAATAATTAATTATTTAATAATTAATATAACAATGAAAAGAATGAATTCATGATTCCTATTGACTAGGTCTCTAGCTCCTCTCCTCACCCATGACCCAATCAAATTAATGAAGAATCTAACACCGGGATACTCTCTTCTTCCTTTTCACACCCTATAACCCTCCTTGAACTGAACTTCATGCAGGCCTTGTCTTTTTAATCCAGTTATTTATTTTTTTACGAAGAAAAGGTTTAGGAAACCAGTAATTTTATTAAATTTTAGTCAGCATATAACCAACAAAAAAAATAAAATAAATCATTAAATGAAATTTCACACCAATCTTACATTATTAAAATCATCATTAATAACTATTTAATAACTACAAATTACAAAAATTACTGGCCATAATACTTCTCTTTTATGAAACACAATAATGTGTTTGATTTATGCAGCCATTAGCAACTAATATAATCTAAATTAAACCAATATATACGCATCAAAATAAATATAGATTGCTTCTTTTAATGACTTAGGACCTAGTACTCAATGGCACTACACAACTATTTATTACTTACCCTCTTTGGTTAACAATAATTGTTTTTCTTTTCGTTTCGTTTCGGAAAATTGACAAGCAATAAAAAGCTTCGATCCACACAACAATACTCTAGTTTCCTAATAAGCCAACCCATTTTTTATAAGTCAAAACTACGGTTTTATATGATGCTCTTCCTATTTCATGCTTAAGGCAAATTGATATTAATATTGGACACAAATCATAATGATATTGCATATATGGACCATAAATTCATAACCAATCAAACATGGAGAAGGATTCAATTTTGTAGGGTGACAAAAACAGTTACTAACTACTAATAAATACTTTTTTAATTTATATACTAGATTTCTTTGGTTTTAATTGGTAATTTTATATACTAATTAATAAGAAATTCAAAATGAGTAATTAACTATGAAATTATTTAATGTAAATAGTAATTTATATATAGTGATAATACGAGATTTGGTTTGGTAAAATTGTTTGAAAAGAAATTTGTACTTTTTAAAAGTATAAACACCTTATTTTGTTTTTGTTAAATTAAAAGTTCCTGTTTATACTTGCAATTTGTAAAAGTTAAAAATACTTTAAAAGACATTAAAAAAAACTTTTTAAAGTTGGTTTGTATTTATCAAAATTAAAAAATATCTAATATAATTCTATATAATAATAAATATTTAAAATGATCTTTATTAATTATTAACACCAAAAAATAATTATTTTTTATTATATATGTCTATTATGATTCTTTATATTTTTAAAAATTATTTTATCAAATACAATTACGATACTTATATTTTTCGAAAGTCATATTTAGTTTGATTTTACCAAACACATGTATTGCAATTTTTAAAAAGTTATCTTTTTAAAAATAATTTTTATAAATCACTTTTAAAAAGTAAAAATTCTACCGAACTAAATCTAATACGAAGACAATAAGAATCATTTTTCTTTTGGACATATTTCAAATAAGATTTGAGTGGCATATTTAATTAATACCACCCAACCCAAGAGCATATATATATATATATTTTGCGGGTCACTTAATTTTGACTTAACCATGGTACATATTATCAATCACACAATTTTTTACGCCCATCCTGGGCTTCATGGTACTCATTATCTAAACTTACAATGACCAAATAAAATTTACAACATTAACTTTGACCTGCTAGCTGCCACACGAAGAGTGGTATAGTTGTGAAAAAAAAAAAGGGAAAATGCCAAGGGAGTACGATTATCCATCTTCATTTTAAGTTGGACGTGTACATATAAATGAAGAACAACTCTATTGTCCTTGTGGGACAATGAAGAATGGAGTTGGTTCTTCAAGAGGATATCAAAATTAAAATTAAATAAATATTTTTATTGTTTATTTTTTACGTGTAAGGTAACAAACTAACTTTTTCTAAGGACGACTTCATTCACGATCCATCTTTATAATTGCTAAACTAATGGAAGAAGGGAGAAAAACCCTACATGGAGAAAGATACTATACAACAATCGTGACAAATAATAAAATGGCATCTTATAATAATATTGTTTCATTTCTTAACTATCATGCATTGAGTATCAACATACATGTGAATATATATGTATTATTTTTGTTTTTGTGAAGCGAAGAGTCAAAGGAGCACAATCCTGTTAAGCAGAGTAATACATCCCTATTGTACGTGTTACTATTTGTTACGTAGATAACTTGAGAGTGATAGATTGAGCTTGAAAGAATGATCTAAGTATTCAGGAGGAGGTGGTCTTGTTTGTGTGAGCCGCCGGACAATTTGTGTATGTGAAAGAATAGGAGGTGATACCTATAAAGATATTCTGATGTCTAAGTTTGTAGAGGATTTAGCAGGTTTTGAGAGTATTGGAGCTTAGTAGTACCTGAGGAGTGTCAGTATATTTATAGTGGTGATTCAATAACTATCGTTGAAGTAGTTCCACTTTTAAGAGTAGATAACCATTCATTTATCTTAGAGTAGTTGAGATATGACTCTTGTAAGTGGGGTGAGAAATTTTAGAGGCAGTTACTTATTGGAATAAGTGTTATATGCCAGCTATCCTTCGAGCCCGACTTCTTCCAGGAGGAGTCTGTGTCGAATCCAACCTCTTCTGGATAGGTCGGTAGGTAGTAAAGACCAATCTTTTAATTTGGCCTTTTTAGTTTACTTGGACCTAAACCCTAGTGTTGGGTGAGGATATAAACACTGTTATAATTACAATTTTACTAATAATTATTTTAAAATATTTGATAAGAATATCATATTAGCAAAATTTAATATTTTTATGTAATAAATATCTCAAAAAATGACCACGCTTAACAATAATAATTAGGGGTAAATGGGATCAAATATGACCAAAATTAATCACACTAAAATTATCGGATCGGATGTAATATCCGCAATTTTTAAGCTTAGATTCGATTATCCAATCCGCATATTTGCAAATCGGATCGGATCGATATCAGATATATACAAAAATATTTTTTAAAATTTATTTATTAAAAAATTAATAAATTTTTTTATTCTTTTAAATATGTTTATTTTTAAAATAATATTAAATATATTTTTTTAAATAATAAAATTAAAATAATATCACATGTTAATTATTAATTGAAATAAAATATAAAAAATATTTATTTATTTATTGTTACGTATATATAAATGTGAGAATACTTAAGTAAAATTGGCAATCCGTTCTTATAAATATACAAGTTGAATCTATATCCATAATTTTCGGATGAAATTCGAATAAATACTAGGAATATGGGTGAACACCCTTCTTAATAATAACGTTGGATACTCGATCTGCCTAGTGCTGGTGGAGGAAGATAAATGGAATTGGCAGTTTTCTGCTCTTTTTCGAGGGATATATTTAATTTTAATTTATGAGATGTGACACAAATAGCTCTGATCCCTTAGCTTAGGTTAGCTCCAGTAGCTACCTGGGGATGGGATTATTATAGGACTGCCAAGTTCTAAATTTCTTTTTCTTCTGGGAAACTTTTAATTTGTGCGACCTTTGATGATGGTTTGATTGAGGGACTGAATGATTGAAATCAGTGTTGGAAAAGGACACTAATTCAACTCATGCTACCACTATCCACAGTGAGCATTATTTTGGTTAGGAAAATACTATTTCTAACAAGCTTGTATCAAAGAGTAAATTTAAAAAGTTTTTTTGTAAATAATATTCATATTTATAAGAGCTAAACTAAGTATGTATTTATATATAGATTGGCTAGAGGTAATGGTAGATTAAATGGTCGGTGTTATTGAAAACATGACATGTCATTTTCACCCTTCGTACGTGTTAAAGGAACAATAATTGTATCTCCTGGGTCGAAAATTTATTAGTATATGATTGTAGTAGGTTAAAGAATAAAGACAAATTTAAGTATGATGAGATGAGCATGATTTTAATAATGGCATG
Organism: Arachis hypogaea; assembly: GCF_003086295.3. Lineage (NCBI taxonomy): Eukaryota > Viridiplantae > Streptophyta > Magnoliopsida > Fabales > Fabaceae > Arachis > Arachis hypogaea. Next base: position 110,483,745 of record NC_092044.1, read on the forward strand.
AACAAAATCGCCAAGATCTAATACTGCAAAGATATGATATAACTAGAAAAGTTTGGAATACAAGGTGATGATATCATGATACATTATAGCACATGCACAAGTTGGGAGTTGGGAGTGACAGATGTAGATACATAAAATCATGGAGAAAAGAAAGAAGGTGAAAGGAATGGAGGCGGAGGAGTGTGTTTTGCTTTCAATTCCGAGGGCAAGGAAGAAGATGGGACAGAGACAAGGACATTGGAGAGAGAATAAAGAGAAGATTTATGTGATGTAAAAATGAAGATCATGTCACAATCCAGATGGAAGCCACCAACCTCATTAAATACTAGGGTACTATCATTAGGAATAGAGAATGAAAAATGAAAAAACTGGTTCTAATAATTCCAAGAAACCAGCCTGCCAATAACTAGCTAATCAAACTCACTTTACTACTTCTATTTTTATCTATTTCAAGTTTTGTTTTCATTTTGTTTTTTAGTCCACCCTTCAAGCTTTATGACCTGGGATTTGGACCTGTCCCTATTCAGATAAAGCTAAGGGTATCACAAGAATTAAATTTCTATTTTCAATCCTTAAAAAAGCTAGCTATATAAATGAGAAATTATTGAAACATATTTTATTTTTTTAAAACTTTTCCAAACATCCTATAACCAACAAAATACACATCCTTTAGAGGTTTTTTTTTTAATTTTTCACATGACAAATTTTTGTGTGTAATGGGTCAAAGGCCCAGATAAGAAACTGCGGGTTTATTTTTTTTTTCTCTATGAGCCCAATTTTTAACATTTCACGATTAAATTATAGTGCTAACATATTATAAGTCAACGAGTGATGTTTTGGCTCACCTAGTTTCCAATTTCATAATTCTGTCAAAAAGAAAAAAAAAATATAATGCACAAAGTTTGCAAGAAGGAACATATGTGCAAAGGCTCTGAATATATCTGTCTGAAATAATAATATTTTTTCTTGTAAATACTATGAAATAACAAGACAAAAATTATATGAAAGATGCAACGTCCATAACCTATAATCTTAGCTTCCGTGTCAATAACATTACAATAATCATGCGATTGAACTCTGTGTGGCATTATTCAGTGATCAGTAACATGCAGGGTTCACGGACAAAAAGCCCTAATGCAATTGTATACTAGCCATGAGCATTATCAACATAAGCAACCCAATACAGCTTCCTTGGAGAGTTGAGCTAGCTGCAATCAAGGAGAAGGTAATAACTGATTTCAACAAGGTTCAACAAAATTGTAAGCAGCCTAAACAACTATGTAGCAATAAATAGTTGGTTTAGAATGCTGATTTCAGATGAGAAAGCACTTAGAATAAGCCTTTGATTTTCCATGAAATTTCTTTAGCTGAATCACAATTGATAAAGCCAAGTTATGCAACTCCTATTTGTGATTTTACCAGAGAGCATTGACCTTAGCTTCATTCTTACCGCTAGCGGACAATGTTGGTGGCGGTGCTGTGGTAGATGAGTTCGTCATTGGAATTCCCAGGTTAGAGCAACCAATGCCAATAGCACCTAGAAGACAAATTCCAAATAAGTAAGCTGTTTGATTAATTAGGGAAAATGTGAACATTAGATCATACCTTTCCACATTTCTAAACCAATGATATGAAACATGGGTGAGGTTTGTAACACTTACATTGTTTGACACAAGGGAAGGCAGTGGCATTGAGAATATTGTAATATCCGGCATCACAATGGCAATTGTAGGAGAAGGGTGATGTCTTGTTACATGACCCACCTCCACAATCAACCCAAAAGCAAGCTACATGATCAAAAAGGATATAAACACGAAAAGAATTTGAACAGCAACATTTGATGGCAGTAGTTTTTCTGTCTGTTACCATCAAACACTGATTCATTGGATCTTCTTTCTTTGTGTGGAGCAGGGGCAGGGGCTTCCATGCAAGAGTAGTTCAGGGTACCTGCAATTACGAAAAGGTTATCAAGGAAGGTTCATAGTCATTATTAGAATTGAGCACCTAAGTCAAAATCGCAAAAAGCTAACAGTAGAAGTGAGGGTCTAGGGTAAAGACTGGCCACATCTTAATTCTAAGCAATGCTCTACTGTTGAAAAGTTAAAATCATCTGATTTGATTAAGACGTTTCTGATCCATTAAGACTTAAAATTGATTTAATCCCTTGATTTCAAATACTAGTTTAACATCTTAGTCTGAGGAACAAGTACAACCAGAAATGCATTCCAGTGAGTAAAATCTTCCACTAAGCTACATCCTTTGTAGCAAGTCAATTGCTTCATATAATAACTGGTTTAAATTTAGAAAGTTGCTCATTGGCATGGTACCAAATAATGACCAGAAACAAAACTAACTACATAGCATTTTATGCACCCTAAAACCACCATGTGTTAATGCAACTAGTTCACCACTTAGACAATTGAGAGTGAGAGAGAGAGTTCTTACAATTGGGTACTATGCAAGGAAGAAAGGTGAAAACCTGAGTATGGGAAGAGAGAGATTGCTTCCAACCAGGATTGCACTCACATTCATATAAGAAAGTGCTGTTCTTAGAAGGCTTGCAGGCCCCCTTTCCACATTCAACTTCTTTGCACACATCCTCTGAACTCAATCCACATCCAAAACAAGTAAAAAAACAAACTCAAGCTAAATATGATCAAACCAAGGGTGAAAAAAAACTGAACTTGAGAAGACCCAAATGAAGAAAAGTATTGCAGGAATCTCAACCCGTTAATCCCAAACATCCCAATAAACAGAGATGAAAGTAAAGTAAGGGTCAGAATCACAAACCATAGATCGGAGAGAGGAAATCAGTTGTAGCCGAGAGGGTTTGCAGAAGCAAAAATGTTACAAGTATAACACTTAGATCTCCCATATCTGATAAGAATCAACCCAGAGACAGAGGAGGAGGAAGATTTAAACAGAGAATTGACGGACCCATGAAATGAAACAGGGAAATTTTGGCGAAACGTGTGGAAACTTGAAAGTGCATCATCATTAGAGTGTGTTTGTTTCGGTCACTAAACTTGGTTACCTACTTAGTTCAATTGATCTAGTTTCATGTTCGCATTAGAAAAGTATAGGGTACCAATATATTATCTGTCAACTTCTACCAACTCTTATTTATATTTGTGTTTCATAGAAATGTGTTTGTAGATATGTCTAATAATTAATATATTTTAAATACATATATAAAGAAACACATCCAGAAAATATATTTATAAAGATATTTTTATTAAATACAGTCATAAAAAAGACGTTTTTATTAGACACATCCATAAACACATTTTCATAAAACACAATTATATAAAAGTTGACAGAAGTTGGCAGATATGCTGTTGGTAACGTAGCGAATGGTTCGGATTATAGCAATGTAACTGTTACACGTGGTGCTGACGTCATCTAATTCTTTCTTTGGTCGTGTGATGTCATCGAATTCAAATGCGGAGCCGATCAACGCAATTCCTCAGATTCAATGGGCTCCATATTGGGCTTCTTTTTTAAATTGGCCCATTTGGTATCGGGCCTCTTTAATATCAGCCTGTGTCAAAGCGAGAAGTTTCCAGAATCCATAACAATACTATTAACCCAAAAAATAGGTTAAATTACATCGTTAATATCTACGCTTTCAGTGAAATTGTAAATTAGTCCCTACACTTTAAAAGTTTATAATTGAGTATGTAAAGAGAATTAAAATTTATAATTTAGTCTCTACGATTTAAAAAGTGTTTGATTTAATAGAATATTCTCAGAATATTCTCTATTTTAAATATGTGAGTTGTACATGTTTGACAATAGGGACCAATTTATAATTTTAGTTAAAGTATGGGGACCAACTGTATAATTTAACTATTTGAAGAGACCAAAAACTCTCTAGGCTATGTGAACCTACCCCGTCCCAACTCTCTCACTCTCACTTTCTCACTTTCTAAAACGACACCCCAACCCCACCGCTCTCTATCTCTCACTTTGGTGCACCGTTGCTACGCCGGATCCACGCATTTGTGCTCACGAGTCGAGTCAGGTCTCGCCTCCTTCCTCCATCTCGCCTCTCTCATCTGACAACTTTTTCTTCTCTTCTAATCCCAATACTGAACACCGAAGATAAATGGAAGAGAACAATTCCAATATCAAGCATGCTCAAGGCGAACAATTCAATGTCTAAGAAAGAAAATAGCAACAAATTACACAAAAATAGCAACTCAATTTATTAGTGAATCCGGCACGGTGACGGAGGCGAGATGCACGACGGTAGTGAGCCGAGGTGAGAGACAGAGAGCGTTGGGGTTGGGGTGCTATTTTGGAAGGTGAGAAAGTGAGAGTGAGAGAGCTCGGGAGGAGTGGGGTGGATTCAGATAGCCTAAAGAGTTTTTTGTCATTTTTAAATGATTAAATTACACAGTTGGTCCTATACTTTCACTAAAGTTGCAAATTGGTCTCTATTGCAAACATGTGTAGTTCACATGTTTAAAATAGAGAATATGCTGAAAATATTCTGTTAAATCAAACACTTTTTGAACGGCGGAGACTAAATTGTAAATTTTAATTCTCTTTAAAAACTCAATTACAAACTTTTAAAGTGTAGGGACCAATTTATAATCTCACTAAAAGTATATGACCAATTGTGTAATTTAACCAAAAAATATCTAAGTTCAGAATATTATATATTATTCATCATTCTAACATGATAAAATATGTCACATCAATATTTAACAGAATAATCTAAGAATAAAAGAAAAGTAACTAAACTCAGAAAACAAATATTTTTTAGGGATAAGAAATTTATTCAAGTCTATAAGCTTTTATAAGTAAAAATAGAAACATGTAATACAGAATGCTTAATTAAGGAGTATATGTGTGTGCATCAACTGGGGTTCGACAATAAGGACAGTGAGGATGGGATTGAAGCCATGGGAGAAGGCATGCAGAGTGAAACTTGTGAGAGCAAGAAAGGTTCATAATCTGCTTCTCTTGCTGGAAATCTTCTAGGCACACTGCACACACTTTTCTCTCGTTCTTCTTAGCACGCATTAACCATGCATTTGATAATAGCTTCCTTCCTATTATTATTCCTTCATCTCTCTTTTCTTTCTTCACTTTTCCTTCTCTTATTGGATTCTCATTTTCCCTGTCTCATGTTCACAAACACACACTTCAAGCCTCAAACAACCATACATTTAGAGGGGAACAAAATTTCTAAGACTTGATTTGCACATTTTTTAATTTTAAGAACTAAGTTACATAATCAAATTTTGAGTGGTGTAAACTGTAATTAATGATATTAATCCATAGAAAAATAAAATCTTGTAAGTTAATGTTTGTTAAGTTATTCTTCAATTTTTTTTTCCAAACATATTTTGACATGTATCGCATTTTACTTCGGTGAATTCTAGAAAGGAAGATAATTAAATGTTTTATTATCTTGAATGGTGGACATAATGATATCCTATCCTAATGAAAAAAATCATTTAAAATAAAAAGTTGACAGAATAATAAAATAAAAATATTATTATTAAATTTATAATTTTTATTATATATAAATTTGTGTATTTTAATTTAAAAGTAATTAAACATGTTTTTACTTTTTACTAATCACTTTAATTTAGACGAATATAGAGACAAAAACCGGGGTCATGTGCAACCAGCATATTCCCCAGAGTAATTATTACGGACAGTGATAGTTGCAGGAAGATAATAACCTAACCTCATTAGTGGTGCTTATGTCTATTTGGAATCCGTTACGCATTTTGAATTCATCTAAAAAATGGCTATCAATGAACATTATATTGACACTTTTTTATTTTTAATATTGGATTAACAATTATGTTTTTTAAGATTGTAATCAGCTGTGATATTTTTTTAAAATATGGAATGATTTAATGTACGGAGTACAAATTGAACCGTTCGATTTTTAGGTACATAAATCGAACCGTTCAATTTCTGTATTCGGACCGTCCGATTTGTGTTAAAAAAATTTAAAAAATTTGGAGTATACAAATCGGACCGTCCGATTTGTAGAGGTACAGAAATCGGACTGTCCGATTTGTGAGAGGTACAAAAATCGGATCGTCCGAATTGTGTTTAAAAAAAATTAAAAAATTTGAGGTACAGAATTCCGATTTCTGTACTTCCACAAATTTAAAAAACACCAAAAATTACAATGTTAAAGTACATTACAATTTTTACTTTCATAACAAAAAAAAATTAGCCTTATATTGAGGATGGGTAAGAATCAATAAATTTTATAATTTATAATTATTAATTAATTATTATTAATAATTTTAATGGTATAAGATTTTATTTAAAAATGTAAGAATACTCACTTTATTTTTATTAGTTAAATACCGATCAAATTTTAATAAAATTGCTAGTGGTTTATACTTTTCCTAATGTTTATGTGTGCCTAGGCTAAAGTACTTGTTTATTAATAAAAGAAACATAGAGAAGTAGTAAAATTTATTATTTTTGGTTAATAATAAATTAATAATATTTAAAAATATAAATTAAAAATATAAATAAAAAATATTAATAAAAAAATAATTTTTCTTAGTCTTTAAATTTTTCTCGTTTAATATAATAGGACACAAAAGCCTAAATTAAATTAAACTAAGCTAAACATGGAAACCACTTAGTTAGGCACTAAAGAGTTAAACAGTTACCTACCTACATGGCTACATACAATCTTGGATCAGTTAATCTCCATCTATCTCCAACCAAGAATTTCAGGGTTACGAGTTGATTAATTTACATATTGAAAAGTGAATCTATTAACTTCTACTTCAACGGGTATATATATATACCTGGAAGAAGGAAAAAATTGTGCAAGCTTCTTCTGAAGTCTTTGTCTGGCCTTAAGAGCAGTTTCATCCAAGGCACTTGTCTCCACTAATGATACTCTTCGGTAGGTGGCAAGATTGTAGTGGTTGTGCTCTAACAAAGAAGAACAAGATGATGATGAAGAAGAAGAAGAAGATCTCTTTCTAGGGGGCACTCCAACACCAGGTAGCCTACCAGCCATGAATTGAATTAACTCTCTATCTATCTTGATTGGTGTCTCATCAAGTTTGATATAGATGAGAGGAGGGAGAGACCCACCAAAATAATGCAAAGGCTATAATAAGAAGATGTGATGGGTGGAAGTTACTAGTGATTTGATGCACTCATTACTGCTATACAGTGCTGCTATTCAAGTGCAATATGACACCTAAAATATTGGCTCAAGGAATTTGGCTCATTGCCTGTCACAAAATTTGCCAAAGGAATTTTAATTTACTGCTTTAATTATGTGACATTTTGGATTATATATAAAAATATTATTTTTACATTAAAATTAATTAATAAAATCAGTTATTAATATATTTATGTATAATATATATAATTTATTTTATTTTTAATATATATTTATATTTTAATATATATTTTATATTAATAGTTAATTTTAGTGAATAATTTTAATGTACACCTAACATCACCAATGTTATATGTGGTGGGGTAATGTATGTAACATGTGGTTCTCCTAATAATGGACCTCTTGTCTCATCTATATATGAAGAGTAAAGAGTTGCGTTGTAGTATTGGACTCTCAGAAATGAGAAACCACAAGTTCTTTTCTCTGTGAAAAACTTATTAGGTTATTGCCATTTTTATTAATTATTTTTTTATTTTTTAATCAAAAATTGGTTTTTTAGTATTTCCTTTTATTGTTAAAATATATATAGGTCAATCATGTGTTCAATATCTGAAGAGTAGAAAATTTATTTATATTATTATATGCGTATAAAGTAAATATAATTAAGCTCATAATAGTTTTAAAACGAAATTCAATAGAAAAAAGAACATAATAACTCTAACTATATATAATCTCAGTATCTCACCATTGTGTTCCATACACTTTTAAATTCTTTCACAAATTACAACCCCGAATAGATATGAATATATACCTATCTGAGGTTTTCTATTTTATTTAGATGCTCTTTTTGATAATATTTGTTTAGATTTTTAAGGGCAAATCACATGACTAAATCGATGAAAGCATAAAATTACACGAATCAGCTAAACTTAAAATTAGTTCATTGGTTCATGAATCTATTCACGTATATTTTTATATAGTTTGAATTGGCATGTTTCGAATTTGGTTTTATGTACACTCACACACACTAATTCGAATCAACTTGATTCGAATTACACATAGTATAATTTAAATAAGGGTAATTCGAAAACACTTTTGCACGAAACCCTAAGTAATTCGAATATGGTCGATTCGAACTACTCACATTTTGCCTCTAGTAGTAATTCGAATTGGGGTGTTTCGAATTACACTGGATTCGACTGTAAAAGGAGTTCGAACCCACTTCATTCGAATCACTTTTCTATTTTCATACCCCACCAAATCTTAGAGAAAACGACCCAGATTCGCACATTTTTAAATAGTTCGAATTGGCATGTTTCGAACTTTATTTCATGTAATTCGAATCAGAGTGATTCGAATTACACACATTAATTCGAATCAACTACACATAGTATAATTAGAATCAAGGTGATTCGAATTACACTTTTGCACGAAATCATAAGTAATTCGAATCTGGTTGATTCGAATTACTCACATTTTGTCTCTAGTAGTAATTCGAATTGGAGTGTTTTGAATTACACTGGATTCGGCTATAAAAGGAGTTCGAACCCACCTCATTCGAATCACTTTTCCATTCTCATACCCCACCAAATCTCAAAGAAAAGGACCCAGATTTGCTGCGATAAAAGCTCGAGCGGGATACTTAGTCGATGGGGGACGATCCGGAAAGACTATATCGTTTGGATGGAGTTGCTCATATAACTGGGGTCATCAACGACGAGGTTAGTAGTTAAATTTTTTTGGTGGTTTATTTTAGTGATTTATGTTAGTGGTTTTGTTACTGGTTTTGCATGTGGTTTATTTTATTATTTCTGTCATTGCAACTAATAAAACCATTAGCATAAACCACTTGCAAAACCACTGGCATAACCACTAACATTAACCACAAACAAAACCACTCATATAAACTACAAACATAAACCACAAACAAAATCACTAAATTAAACCACATGCAAAATCACTAATAAAACCACTAACATAAACCATCCACAAAACCGCAAACAAAACCACTAAAATCAACCACATGCAAAACTACTAACATAAACTACCCACAAGACCGCAAACAAAATCACTAACATAAACCACCAACAAATCCGCAAACAAAACCAATAAAGTAAACCACATGCAAAACTACTAACATAAACCACTAAAATAAACCACAAAAAAAAACTTTAACTACTAATCTCGTCGTTGATAACCCCGACTATATGAGCAACTCCATCCAAACGATATAGTCTTTCCGGATCGTTCCCCATCGACTAAGTATCTCGCTCGAGCTTTTATCGCAGCAAATCTGGGTCCTTTTCTTTGAGATTTGGTGGGGTATGAGAATGGAAAAGTGATTCGAATGAGGTGGGTTCGAACTCCTTTTATAGCCGAATCCAGTATAATTCAAAACACTCCAATTCGAATTACTACTAGAGACAAAATGTGAGTAATTCGAATCAACCAGATTCGAATTACTTATGATTTCGTGCAAAAGTGTAATTCGAATCACCTTGATTCTAATTATACTATGTGTAGTTAATTCGAATTAATGTGTGTAATTCGAATCACTCTGATTCGAATTACATGAAATAAAGTTCGAAACATGCCAATTCGAACTATTTAAAAATGTGCATTGGTGGATTCATGAATCGATTCTCGGTTTAGCTAATTCGTGTAATTTTTTGTTCCTATTGACTTAGTTAGGTGATTTGTTCGATTTTTAAATAACCTTTTTATTCCTAAAAAAATCGTGATATGGTAGCAATGCAATACTGCAATACTAAAAGTAAAAGAAAAAGGCAGGCAAAAGCAAAAGTAGCTTAAGCCAAAGTGACACATTCTTTGACAAGCCGCAAAACATGGATTCTTACAAAAATAAATTAATAAGTAAAAATATATTAAGTAATTAATATTTATAATTTTTTTACTAAAAATATTAACCATTAACATTCCTAATAAATAATTATGTTTGTCTTGCAAGTGATCATGAAAATTCTTAATTTTTAACGTATTCTAATCAATAGCCGCCTTTGCGACTCAAATTAAAATCCATTATACTTTCTCTAAATAAATAACATCCCAACTAGGATGTGAAGATCTATGTCTTAATATCAAAGAAGGCTTTATTTAATATTTTATGGTTTTATCAATAGTTACTTGTATAAATATAAAAAGAATTATTAGATAGATGATATTTTAATACTTTTAATGATAGTAAATATATAAATATTTATTTTCTCTATAAAAATCACTTAAATTTATATCTTTAATAAATATTGTTAGGACACTAGATAAAAGAAACTTTTATTTTATTAATAAAGCAAATCTAAAACCCACTTGCTTCTTCACACTGGTTTCATACTCTGCTCTGTTCTGCTCCGCTCCGCTCCGCTCCTTCTTCATCCTCTGCAACACTCACCTCTCTCCTTGAGTCCATTGTATGCTAAATCGAAGCAAAGTTTGTAGCTTGATATAGAAACAAAGCTTGAGAAGAAAAAAAAATGAGGGGTCCTTTGGGTGCAGTAATAGGAAGATACCCATCAAGTGATGGAGTCACTCAAACGGGTGCAATCATTAGCCACAACAGGAAATGCAGAGACATAACTGTTCTTGTCATCTTCATTGCATTTTGGATAGCAATGATTGTTAACTCCAGCTTTGGTTTCAACCAAGGGAACCCTCTCAGGTAAGAATATTGTCAAAGTTTCCAGTTTTATCTAATTTAGCTTTGTGTTAAGCTGTAAAGTGGATTTTATGCTATTGACAAGTTGAGATTTTGAATATGAACTTTGACTGTTTCTCATTGGGATTATCTTATAGCAATCCATGTTTTTCATTCACTTTACTATTTTTTATTATTTAAAATAATTTTTAGCTTAGCATGCTTCAAATACAAGACAATGTGTGTGTTAATTATGCAATTTGATTTTGTAATTGTATGCTTACTTGGGAACTTATAAGTAAGAAGTGGGACTTGAATGTATAGCTGCTTGAAGTCCATAGTTTTATTCTCTTTTCTTGTTGGTATCAACGTGCAACTTATGATCACTTGCCACTGTGGTTTGCTAGGCTTACTTATGGAGTGGATTACAAAGGCAATGTGTGTGGGGACAAGCATTCAGATCCTAACCTCAGTAAGTTGGAGGTTAGATATTGGCAAAATCCTAATCAGGTTTATCAGAGTGGATTGAAGGATAGCCAATTTAAGCTGGTTGATGCACGCACTATATGCTTGTCTGAGTGCCCTATACCTTCTGATGATTCTCTAAATTGGCTGTGTGATTATCCTGATGGAGATATTCGTCTTTCCATGAAAGACTGGATTAATAGGAACTATGATTACTTTGAGTTTCTTACACCTGAAATGAGAAACTCCTCTCTTCAACTTCAAGGTCCATGCTATCCTGTCATATTTCCTAGTGTAAATGGTGAGCAAACTTTTGTTTAAGACCGTTCTTGTTTTATACTTACCAAAGTGGTTGTATGGAAGTGTTACTTCAAATTCTTGACTTAGCTGCAGGGTATGGTTCTTGTAAGAGGAATTTACTCTCTTTTTTTTCCCTATTATTGCTTTGTTTTTAAAGTTCTTGCTTTCTTTAGAAAAAAATTGTTGGGAGTGGAGAAGTGGGGGAGGATGTATAGATTTAGAATTTTCAAAACTAATGGTTCTCAAAACATATTTTGTGCCTAGTTTACTGGAGTTGCCAGTTTATTGCTCGACCGTCAAATACTTCTTTGAAGCATTGGCAGCAGATGGGTGGAGTCAGCATAAATGAAAACATTGTTATTGATAAATCAATTCACAAATCCATTAATTCTCGGTCAGCTGTCTTGAAGGTTAGGAATTTTCATCTTCCTACTATTCTTATTAGTATTTCGATTGCAATTTTTACAGGGAAAGTATAGTTGTATACCACTTACATCAGACTTCTAGCAATTTTGTGTGTATTGTAGAGTGTGTCCGATGTTACCACCATGCGCAATAGATGCATTAGTGTGATTTATCTGCTGACATGCAAGAGTTATATTGTTAGGAGTTGAATTTGTGGATGCTTGTAGATATGCATGTGTATTATGACTATTATCATGTTATGTGCTGTAGAATGTCAACTTGTAATTCTTTGTGTGTGCAGAGATACATGGCTGATATGGGGAAGGCATGGCCTGTGCTGATTGTTTGTGGAGGAATTTTGCCTCTTTTTCTGTCTGTGATTTGGCTGATGTTGATTCGGCATTTTGTTGCTGCAATGCCATGGATTACAGTGGTTCTCTTTAATGTTCTAATAATATCAGTCACAATGTTCTATTACCTTAAAGGTTGGATCTCTGTTTGGCTATTTCAGTATTTCTTGAACAAAATATCTGTTTTTCAGAGAAATATACATTTTTTATATTTGAAACCAATTTTGCTTATATTTCTGTTTTGAATATATAGCCATGGATTAATTATCTGTATCTATCTGTTGGAAAAAATCATAAACAAAATACTGAGTTGGTTTTCTTCCTCACTTTTAGCTGGATGGATTGGAAATGATGCTATTTCTCCTATCATTGGTGAGCATGACGCTTATACTAACGTATTTGGGAGGGTAAGTACCATCATATTTGAAACCCCGCCCTTCTCCATGTCTTTTTTCTTTGATGTTGATTTTGATTATTGACTTTACATATGTCTGATGGCAATATTTTGCTTTTAGGAACTAACTCATCTACGTGCTATCGCTATACTTATGACCTTTATCATGGCTGTTGCAATTCTTACATCAATTGCTATTGTCCGACGCATCCTTATGGCAACATCTGTCCTGAAGGCAAGAATTGCTTTACCATATGCAGTTACTATAATTTGTCTAGTTTTGTTTGCTAAGTTGATATCTGATAGCAATATGTCTGTCTGTTTAACACTAGAGTCAGAGATGACAGTGCAGCAGTATTTCCACTATCCTAGTCAATCAGTTAATTGATTTTTGGCAAATCTTGCTCACAGGTTGCTGCAAAAGTCATTGGAGAAGTTCAAGCTCTCATTATTTTCCCAATTGTACCATATGCTATCCTGGCAGTGTTTTACATGTTTTGGATTTCAGCTGCTCTACATTTGTTCAGCTCTGGCCAGATTGTTCAGAATAACTGCAATGCTAACTGCTGCACATATGATCTTGTGGCTAAACGGGTGAACTGTGATCGCTGTTGCGGATATAGCATTCATTATACACCACATATTGGAGTTGCAATCCTTTTTCACCTATTTGGGTGTTATTGGGTTACACAATTTTTCACAGCATGTTCCTCTACAGTAATTGCTGGATCTATTGCCTCTTATTACTGGGCCCGAGGTGAAACATCTGTAAGTCACAATGCCTTATCCTAATTTAATATTCGATGGATAAGATAATGGTTTCTTGCAAGCAAAATAACTAAAAATGTTATTATACTGAAAATGTATAGTCCAAGCCTAACAAGACCATAATTTGCAATTTGCTCAGAAATGGTTACTGATTCGTAGTAGTAGTCGGTGTAGCATGGTTAAGGATTGGTTTATCTAGATTGTCATTGTAATTGGGTCGAGACAAACTTGCAGCTACATGATATTAGTATTAGAGTGCAGTTCAAATTTGCAAACAACTATAGCTTTTTTGTTTGGTTAATTTGAATGGATTAGTTTTAGCACTTTGGTTTTGATATTTACAAAATTCCTATTTACATGTTATTCATATAATTAATATTTTTCAATGCAGCAAGAAATTCCATTTCTTACAGTCTTTTCCTCCATGAAGAGGCTTATGCGTTACAGTCTTGGGTCTGTCGCCCTTGGCTCTCTGATTGTGTCATTTGTAGAATCAATCCGATTTCTGCTTGAATCCATTCGTCGCAAAATAAAAGTCTCTGATCATTGGCCTGACAACTGGATAGGGAAGGCTGCATACCAATCTTCTAGATGTTTTCTCAGGTGTATTGAGTGGACCATCAAATCAGTAAACCGAAATGCTTACATCATGGTAAATTTTGTCACTTTATTTGTGGTATCATCAACCTTAATACAACAAAAAATGTTTCAAATTTTGCATATTAATTGTATCATTAAAATGTTTCCAATGAAGCTTGCTTCACTAGATTGTTTCTTAATTTTATGCTTAGAATATAATTTCAACTTAAAGTATTTTCTTGCATTCTGCAGATTGCTATTACAGGCAAAAGCTTCTTTAGTGCTTCATCTATTGCAACAGAGTTGATCATGAATAACATCCTAAAGATTGGGCGTCTTAACGTGATTGGGGACGTTATCTTGTTCCTTGGAAAACTATGTGTCAGCCTTGCAAGTGCTCTGTTTGCATTCCTCATGTTGGATACACACAAGTACAGCTCTGCTCATAACAAGATATCATCTCCACTCTTGCCTGTTGTGGTATGTTTTCTAAAATATAGTTGAGTAGATGGAAAATCATTTAGCAAAAGCTTAAAAGATGGTAATTCAGGATAAGTTGCTACCTAGAAGGACCAAGAGCTGGAAAGTAGTTGCTAACAGAGAAGTCTTATATCATTTAATGTGATTTTCACACACTTTGCTTTTCATTTTGTTTAATGCAGGTATGCTGGGCTCTTGGGTACATTGTTGCAACTCTTTTTTTCGCAGTTGTGGAGATGTCAATTGAAACAATTGTTCTCTCATTCTGCCAAGATTCTGAAGAGCACCAAGGGCTAGCCCAGTATGCTCCACCCCTTCTCATTGAAACTCTTGGTGACCACAATGAGGTGCAGAGACTCACACAAGGACCACAGTGAAGTGTGTCCATGTACGATTTTGCTTATGATGATAAGTTTTTAGATATTTTTGCTATCCCTTGTATATATGTCTTGATCATATACATTTTTGGACAAAGGTTATGGTGGGATTATCTTTTGATAAGTTGGGTTATTTAGATTTATATATACCAAGCTATGAACACAAACATAATTATTGTATTATGTAATATAATCTTCTTCAAAAGTACATCTCAGAACAAGAATTATTAATTATAAGCTTTCTTTGTTTAGTGCAAGTTCTACTACAAAATCTCAAATTTCTTTACATTCAAAATGCAAGTGAAAACAATTTTGTTTAAAAGGTTTAAGATAGTTCTTTGCTTGTCCAAGATATGTCCATTCTAATTCCAGAAAAAGCAATATGAAGCCTCTATGAAAGCTGCAATTCATTGTAGACAAATAGCTTGAAATATTGGTTGATTAAAGCCATTAGTTTTCTTATCTGAGAGTTACTAGTTGTGTGTTTCTTAAAAGTTGTATGAAAATCAGAGTCATATGTAGGCCGCCAATGTAGTTGCTCTGAATCTTTGAAAAATGAAGTCTGTTTTTCACTGGGCCATCAGAGTTCGGTAGCCTCTGGTCATCGATACGTTGGTGGACTTTGAATGGGGCTTATCTGCATATGGATTAGTGTTCCTGTTTAGCTAATTAAGCCACTTTGACCATGCAACTACATAGATTTAACACCATTCATGCACCGCAAAATATACCAGTGTTAGTTTTACTTGCTTTCTTTTTTTAAGATAGGAAGATTATTATAAGTCCTATATTTTTCAATAATATGACTTCTAGATAATTTATAAGAGTGAAAATAATATTCATTTTTAGAGTTAGCTTTTGAAGTTAAGTTAGATTTACTCAATTTTAATATTAATAATATAGTATTACAGTTTATTTGATCCAATATTGTTGGACAACTAATTTCACCTCCAAATGTTTATACTTCAGATTGTTATTTTTGGACATGAAGAGACTGTATTATAAGTTTTACGTCTCTTGGTTGTATTTGTTTTTTAAGACTGAACAGAACTGAATATTGTGTTTGATAATTGGGATTGGAACTAAAATTTTAATTTTGAGATACAAAATTTTTGTCTCTTTAGTACCTCAAAAAAATAGACACACAAAAAGACGAAAACCGAAACTTTAATAGCATTTTTTTAAAATATTTTCATTTAATTTTTAAAATTCTAAATCTATCCCTAAAACTTTATATTTATATTAAACCAAACATAATTTTGAGACATATTTCAATCATGTATATTTTACACCAAACATAATATAAAAACTTAATTTAATCTCGGTCTCTATCTTTAAATTTCTATCTTCTTATCCTTATGTTTTCCTTAATTTTTAGAATTGAGTTAGGTAAGTATAGAAAGTCTTGATAATACTGCTTCTATGCATGCAAGCACGTACACATTCACAGGATACAAAGTTTCATTGCTTGTGAATTGTGACGGAACACCATAGCCTATAGGTAGGGAGCAGAGAGAGTCATGTGGCGTTGCATCCATGCACATTACTGGTGAGATCTCTCTTTGATGAGAGAAAAGCAATCAGAAGAAAGAACAAATGAAGCATTGCATGTGCTCCCACTGCTACTACATTGGACATAAAGTTTATAAGAATCTGTCATTAATTAAGAGTTTAAAACACTATCTCACATGCATTATTTTTTTTATTTTTAATGAAACGAAACCATGTGAACAGCACTTATATTCTTAATAAACTTGACTTCTTCTTTGCCTTTTGTAGCATTACGTGCTGAAGAATAGAATGTCATTGAATCGATTTAGACTATATATTTTCACATGTGAAATCGAGTTCCACGTGGGACTCTAATACCATTTTCTCATGCCCATGATTAAACATTTGTCATCTATTAGTAGTTTATTAACAATTACAATATAGTTTCTAATACTATACAAAATTTGAATAAACCAAATTCAACTTTAAAAATAGTCTGTGAGAAGAGAAATATTGAAAATCTTATGAAAATTGTATAAGTAGCAAGGTGATGTTACACTCTAACATATGGAGATTTTCTGCATCACAGATCAGATTAATTAAATTCTGAAAACTTAATTTTAAATTGGTTTTCAATAACACTAGATAATACAAGAAGTTTCCAAGAAAATGCATGACTTCTATCCTATGATCAAGTGTCTCACTTTATGATTTTGTATTGGATTCGGTGAATCATTATTGGTTACTATTTAAACCATAAGAGGACAACCTTCAATAAAAGACTTATCAGGAATCAAATTATTGTGCTTTTGTTTTATGTTTCGTCCATCATCTTATAAATTATTGATATATGATATTCAATTACATTAAGGGCTCCAGGATGGTTCATATTTGTAGCTGTTACTGATGCTGCTCTATAGTCTAATCTATTAACCTTGATTTAGCCATAGTCATTATTTTCGAATTTACAAGCATCTTATAAAGTATTATTTAAATGTTAGTTGAGAGAGAGGTTGAACTTACTCTCAGTGCCTAATAGATGTCTCTTAAAGAGTAATAAAAACATCATTTCTGTTTCAAAGGAATACCTTGATTATAACTTATTAGGAGTTGGGGTAGCTAGAAAGGACCACAGGAGAATTTGCCGATTTGGTTAAGCATAATATATCAACTAATATAAGTTGGTTAAGAGAACAAGGATAGAATTAGTGGAGGAAATAGGCCAAATCCCAATGCGTTGTTTCCTCCTGCAAAACACCTAGTCAAATGGGAAGCATATAAACATGCCATGTGAATGCCAACTAGATGTTTTTGCTTAACAAAATTCATCTTTGAAATAAACAATAAAAATCACTAGTCTATGATGGATATAGCAAGGGGCCTAACCTTATTAATTTGATATCCCTTTATAAGCTACCACTTGGTCCCTTCTGATAATTGACCTTAGGTTGGTGTACAGTATTTGCATGCAACTTATTGAGCAATTATTGTAAATTTTGAACATGTAGCACAAAAGTACTTGAATCTACCTAGCCCTTTGGTCATAGAATTATAGGAAAAAAAAGGGTAAGTAACCAAATATTTTAATCCCCATCACTAGTATTAATACTTGGCACATTAGAGTGTTAGGGTGCATGGATAGGATGGGCACATGCAGATCCTAAGGACCCTCACTCAATCACTTATTTAGTGTCCCCACTAAGGTCTTCTAATTTTCAATAGTTCTAAGGTCCCTACATGGACCCTCACTTCAAGCCAAGCCATAATATGAGTATTTTACACGGATGCTGCATGTTCTTCCCCTATTTTCACATGCTTTCTGATCCAATCTCCAACCTATTATTCCTTATTAACCGACAACTGAAATCACCATAACACCCTTTGTTTAGTGGCCTTACCTGTGGGGACTCGATTCTTTTTCAGTTTAGAGGGTAAAGAATCTAATCCCATTAGTGCTCCAGAAGAGTTTCCTATTAGTTTCTTCTTAGATTTTACACACACAAGCAAGCATTTTAAGTTACATGGCATTGATCCAAACACAAGAATAAAAAAGGGTAGCTTGTACCGAAAAAAATGATGAGATGAAACAGTTAGTTTAGGCTGTCAAAGAACCTTATGCTATTCTCGGTGAGGGGACCATATATTTCAAAGAATATTTAGTATTACTCAATCACAATTACTAGGTAGTTTGTTATATTATATTTAAAAGTCTCTTATTAGTGATAATATGTGTCATTTTCAATGTAATAATTTTCCACTTTTAATGAATGTGAAGATAGCCAAGATTGAATTATAAGAAAAAAGGGAGGGGCCATATATGACTATAGTATTGAAAGCAACTTATTATTAGACATGAAGAGATCTATCTACAAATGATTTTGTTACTGTCTTCTTCCACTAAGTTGTTGCAACAATCAACTTCAGCTTTCTAAGTTTTTGATAGAGATGGGGAAGGCAGGGAAATGGCTTAGAAACTTCTTGACAGGGAAGAAAGAAAGGGAAAAGGAGAAGGTGAAGGACAAATGTGGTGGTAATGCAACAAGCCTGAATTCTTCAAATGGAACAGAAAATCCAACCACTCCAAATTCCACAACCCCAAAGGAGAAAAGGAGATGGAGCTTTAGAAGATCATCTGCCACATCCACATCCACACCAACAACACCTTCCAAGGAATTGAACTTTGCAGAATCAAATGTCACTGCTTCACAGACACCACAAGCTGCTGCCACCACAGATATTCCTCTGGATGACGAGCAGAAGAAGCATGCCATGGCTGTGGCTGCTGCCACGGAGGCAGCAGCTGATGCGGCAGTGGCTGCAGCTCAGGCTGCGGCTGCTGTGATCCGCTTGGCTTCTGGTTCCAATGGAACAGCTGAAGAGGCTGCAGCCATCAAAATTCAATCTGTCTTTAGGTCCTACTTGGTATGTAGCTTCCAAGGAAGCTTGTTTATTTTCTCTTTCAATTTCATATGAATATCTTTGTAATGTTTATTTATGTGACAGGCAAGAAAAGCATTGTGTGCTCTCAGAGGACTAGTGAAGTTGCAGGCACTGGTAAGGGGTCACTTGGTGAGAAAACAGGCCAAGGCAACACTGAGATGCATGCAGGCTTTGGTGACAGCACAGGCTAGAGCTCGTGCTCAGAGGATCCGAATTGCATCATCAGAAGGGAAGTCTTATCAGAAGCAATCAAGTTTCAGAAACACTACAGAGGAAGATTTATATGCTCAAGTGTATAATGTAAGTTCCATGACATAATGGTTGAAATTTTCAACTTAGATTTGCAGCATTGAAGAGAAGAGTTGTTTGTTTTCATCACCAATAAAATTGGTTCTTGATTTGTGGATATAGGAAATGGAGAGAGGCCTAGAAGAGAACATCAAGATTGTGGAGATGGATGTCTGTGAATCAAAAGGAAACTCTAGAAGCAGAAGCAGCAGTGTGCATAAATTTCCAGCATATTATTCAAAGGAAGAAAACTTGAAGGTATCACCAGCTCCATCAGCCTTAACAGAGTTTAGTCCAAGAGCATGTAGTGGACACTTTGAGGACTGCTTCAGCACAGCACAGAGCAGCCCTCAATGCTACTCGGCCGCATCTGGAGCTGACGATTCGAAGCATCCCTTCTCCTTCCCTAGGCCAGGGTATGGTGAGGTGATGTCCTATGACTACCCTTTGTTTCCAAATTACATGGCCAACACAGAATCATCAAGGGCCAAAGTGAGATCACACAGTGCACCAAAGCAAAGGCCTGATTCATTTGAGAGGCAGCTGAGCCGGCGAAGAGCTTCTGTGGAAGGAAGGAATGTGCCAAGGCCTGTGAGGATGCAGAGGTCATCTTCACATGTAGGTGCCACTAATCCATGGTCAGCAATCAAGCTTGATAGGTCCTCAGTTTCACTCAAGGACAGTGAGTGTGGATCAACAAGTACAGTCCTCACAAACACTAATTACTGCAGAACCCTTGTTGCATATCATGTAAGTACTACCTCTTTGAAATTAAATTAGATCCATATAATGTGTGAACATGTTTTAATTGTGATCTTTTGATTTGGATGCAGCATCATGGAGATAGGTAGTGATAGTGCAACTTTGCTGAGTGTTCCTCTTCTTCTACTTTTACTACATATATATATTGAAGGCCAACTTTTGTAGACTTTCTTCCTGGGTCTTACTTAGTAAGAATTCATTGTAACGGTTTTGTGGACTGTGTATAAGTTTTTAACAAGCGATGTATTCCCTAAATAGATTCAAGTTTACTGCGAGTAAATTATGTGAGGCTTTCCAAATAAACATCTTCACCTTTAGAGGAACATTCATTTCCCATATCTCCTTCCATAACTCCCTCCTATCCTCACTCAGTCACTTGTTGAAGCTGCATTTACATTCACTGCCTGTTTTCCAATTGCTATGAATCAGATTTGAGAACTTTAGGCTTTAGCCCAATACAAACTACAGGTTGGTCTAAAGTCATCCGTTATGCACCCAAAAAAATCAGATTTGTAGGGCTTAAGCCCATGACTACAAAAGATAAGAATATTATTTGTTATCCATTATCCATTACACAAAAAATAATTCTAGAAAGTAGAAACTGATTCCAAAGCAGCAATCACCCGGAAGCAATCATAAGAAGCATCAGCCACTTAATACAAAGAGATTGAAATGTAAGACTGTCACATATATAGAGAAGGAAATAATGGCACCGACTAGCTTGTGAAGGAAAGTTTATAAGCATGTCTTGGATTTTATTTCATAGACACTACACGAGTAGGATTAAGAGTTTGTTTAGACGAGCTTTTTAAAAAGAATATTTTTTTTTCAGTTTTTTTTTACGTAAAAGTAATTTTATGTTTGAGTATTTTAATACAAAAAAATTATTTATCAATTATATTTAGATATAATAATATAAAAATATTTTTTTGTTTATTTATTACATGAAAAATATTTCTTATTTTTTAAGAAAAAAATCTTTAAAAAAATGTAAATTACAGTTTTTAAAAAAGATGTTTTTTATTTTTTTAGTATTTTTATTTTTACTACTAAAAATTTGCCAAACACTCTAAAAAATAAAAAAAAATTTATTAAAAAAAATTATCAAAATAATAGTGCCCAAACAAATACTAAGAAACACTATAAATGATGAATTGATGATACTAGAGGAGTATCATTGTCTCGTTTATCCTTGATTTTTTTTAATTATTTTGGGTATTAAGACCCGTCAAAATACAAAAAAAAAAGATTAATTTAGTATTTAGCTCATTAGTCTGTCTAAACAAGTGTTCGGAGTTTGAATTATATTTTGTGCATACAATAATCTATGACAACCCCTTAAATTGAACTCAGTACTACAATAGATTAGTTCTTGACATGTCTGGTTAAAAAAGGATATCGCCTCACGACAAAAAAAGAAAAGGGATAGCCTCTAGAAGAAATTTGTCACAATTTCTTTTTTTGAAATATTCTCTATTATGTGTAACTTATAAAAGTGGTTAATTATTATGTTAAGTGTAAAAAATATTAAAGTTAATACAATATTTTTTTACAAGTTAAAGGTATCTACAATTAAGAATTTAATTAGATCTTTGACCACATATTTTTAGGAGAAATATTTTGTTAATTTAAATATTTGTTACACGAAAGGATATAATAACAAAATTAAAAGTAGTGTAAAGATTCAATTAAAAAAATTATAAAAATCTAATTATAAATTTTGTAAAATTATAAAGACTAATAAAATAATTAAATTTATAAAAATATATATATTTTTGCTATTTCAAAGACTCACCTCCAAAACCTTTTAATTAGAATGTAAGATATTTGGCAGAAATTGTTTTTCTTATGGAGAGTGGGTTGGTGTTTTGGCCGAATATTGGGGAGTGAGGTGTTTTATCGGGATATGGAGGCCACGGTCAACACGCGGAGGGTGTGGTACCGCTGTGCTGCAGAAGTGTGTCAGCACCCTAACAACACGCTGGGACGTGGTGACGCAGCGCACATGTAGCTCACATGCAGCTCCCTGGCAACACGCAGGGACGTGTTGGAGCAGGCATGGCAGAGTACCGCGAGTTTGCAATATGCTGCAACAACACGGAGTGAGCGTGGTGGAGACTGTCTGCATGTAGGGGACAGCTCCTCCATTCCGGTAAACAGCAAACCTTTCCCTGTAAAAGAAACCCCCACCCAGTATATGCATTAGAGGGTAACTTGTGTGGTATTTTACAACCCACAAACTAACCGGCAAGTGCACCGAATCGTACCAAGTAATACCTTACGTGAGTAAGGGTCGATCCCACGAGCACTGATGGATCAAGCAACAATAGCATTTGATAGGATTAGTTAGGCAAGCAGAAAATAGTGTTTGAAAGTTCAAAGAGCATTAAACAGTAAAATTGAAATATTAAAGACAGGCTGATAAATAAGTTGGGAATAAAATATGGAGAAGATAATTAAGGCTTCAGAGTTATCTATTCTTTCGGATTGATTTTTCTCACTAACTATTTTAATCATGCAAGATTTAATTCATGGCAAACTATATGTGACTAGACCCTAATTCCTTAGACCTTTCTAGTCTCCTCTAAAATTCATCAACTGCCAATTCCTTGGTCAATTAATTCCAATTAGAAGGTGAAGTTCAAATTCCAGTTTATATGCCACAAAAATCCTAATTATCCAAAAATAAAGATTATATGTCACGTATCCGTTATCTCGTTAAATACAAACAATTAGAAATTTAGGATAATATGTTTTCAAGCTGTTGTTCAAGTAAAGAGCTTTTCCAAGTTTTACAAGAACTCAATTAGAACATGGGTCATACTTCCGTTTCACCCAAATTCATAAAATAAAGAACGAAAACAAATTATTGAAATATAAATCAAAACATGGATTAAATTAGAAAGATCAAACGAATTAATCCATACAAATAGACAGGGCTCTTAACCTTAACAGTGGAGGTTTAGTTGCTCATGGTTCAAGAAGAAAAATAAGGGTTTTGGTAAAAATGTATTGTGTCCCTAATCTAATGGCATCAGATCCCTTTTTATAACTAATCCTAATAAATTTAAAATCTAATTATCTAAAATTAAAAATAATATATTTTCCTAAAAAATAAGATTTGAATTTAAATTTGAATTAGTTAACAAGTCTTCAGCTGATGGGTGGAGACCACTTGAATTGTCCATTCTGCAGCTTCTAATCTGTGTTTTCTGGGCTGGAAACTGGGTCAAAACAGCCCAGAAATCGCTCCCAGCGTTTTTCTGTGTTTTTCTGCACGTGGCACATGTCACGCGTACGAGTCAGTCACGCGGGCGCGTCGCTGGTCTTCTTCGCAAGTCACGCGAACGCGTCGGTCACGCGGACGCTTCGCTGAGCAAATCTTCAATTCACACGTGCGCGTCAGTCACGCGCACGCGTCGCCATGGATACCTCCAATTCACGCGCACGCGTCAGGCACGCGTGCGCGTCACTCCTCGCAGCCATCTCCTTTGATTCTTGTGCTGCAGAAACTTCATCAAATCTAGTCGAATGCTACCTAAAATAAACAGTATTGCACAAAACTCAAAATAGCATCCATATTGGCTAAAAGATAATTAATTCTTTATTAAGTTCAACAAATTAGATACAAATTCACTAGAAAAAATAGGAAAGATGCTCACGCATTAGTAACGTAGTGTGAGTATCACACAGCAGGGTGGTGAAGCGTTTTTGTTAGAGAAAAGAAGGGGGATTTCGGGGAAAGAAAGAAAAATAGTGGAAAAATAAAATTGAAAAAAAATATTGGTTTGTATTTATTTTAGAAAATGGTGCGTAATTATACGGCTCCAGAGGAACATATTATAAATTTTTTGGATCATCCAATTTCATCGGTTGACTGTTCGAGAGATGAACCACTATATTATCTATTGCTATCTCAACTCCCACATCACCATCCTCGTCTTCATTGCCAGCTTCATAAGTGGCTTCGAAGTCCTCTTCGCTATCACTATTCATTCCTTCATACACGACATGTCTATCATCCTCTATATCTAATTCATTTTGTATCTCTTCTGCCTCTACGGTTTCAAACTCAACATACAGCTCAATCTGTAGCTGTCGCATCTGCGTCTGCCAGTGAATTTGAAACATATTCTGCATACTTGATTCGTCAGTGATTGGCATGGTATTAAACTGTATTAGTCCACAAAAAACTACAACCGGATTCTGATACAGAATTTTTCTCACTCTCATTAACATACCATTCTCCATGCTTTGACAGAGACCGTTCTAAAGCTCCATAAACGTCATGGTGCATGGAACCACAAACGAAAACGGATTCTGACACTCAAACTTCACTCCCTCATGAGTATTCCGTATTATCTCACCATTGCGATATGCCACCAAGTTTGCGGTACCCTCCATTACACTACCAACACACTCAGAGAATGTTCAAAGCATACTCTCATTCGGAATAAAAGTGGTACCGAGCTCGGCCTTATGTAGAGGGAGCATTCAACACTCTCCACGTGCTGCGTGCCTCAACCAACCACACTTTGTCACGTGTCAAAACGCCCCCCGCATGCTGACTCACCACGTCCACCACGTGTTTGCAGCTTCACCCAATCATGCGTCGCCACGTGGCAGCACGCCCCCTGCATGCTGATCCATACGCCCCTACGTGCTGCTTGGTTTATCCAACTAGTCTCTGCCACGTGTCCTCCATACCTCCCACATGGTGCTTTTAATACGTCCACTCAAACGTAAATACACTAAATTCTCTCATTTCCAGCCAAAACACCACTTTTTACTCTATAACTAAATTATTTAGCCGATATTTGGCATCTTAATTAACTTTATATTTATTATTATTACATATATTTAATTAATAAAAAAAATTGAAGTAATAGGCACCTTAGTGTATCTTTTTAGACCCTTTTTCTTATTTACTATGTTATGAACATGCATCTAATCTAAATAATATGTGATTTAGGATAACATTTTTATGACTATATATGATGATGAAAAAATGTTATGTGTAAAAAAAAATTAGTTATTATATATTTATAAATAAATATATATTATTTAATTTATTTTATATATTTTATATTAATAACTGAATTGATGATTACTTTTTAGTGTATATATAGCACGTTTAATATCGATGTGGTAGAAACAGATGGAATATATTTTCATGGAAGCTATTTTGAATCAATATCTCAAATGCAGGCCCCTTATCTGTCATATAATAGGGCATTGATTAAACAAACATAATCCGAAATTCTCAACACTCTTATGCAGTATTCTGATTAATTTAACTATTTAAGTATTCCTTGAAAAAATCTCAACATGCAACCATTTGACATAAACAAACGGCATATTGCAATCATAATTACAGCGTGGCAAGGTTTACATTACAACTTAAATGAATACATGATAGAGGGTAAACGCTAACCTAAACATGCAGATTTCAAACCCTTCCTAGCCGGAAAAGGAGAATTTATCGAATATTAAAAGTTAAACAACAAATCAAAGCGTAATAAACAGTAGTTTACACTTATTTTATAGATTTTGACAATTCATTTGACATTGAAAGTTTCTCGTACCATGAGATGTGTGAAAAATCAAACCAATTAATTATAGTCCTATTTTTACTTGATTCACTTCCCAGCCGAGTTTTCATTTTTCCAACCTTCTTTACGCTTTTCTCCAACTCAGACAACGACAACCTTATTGCACTCAACAAACACACATATCAATATCAATCTGCCACGAACCTTCATATATACCCTTTCCAACATCCATGATTTTATAAAATTATTTAATTTCATTTGTCAATGGTTAGG
The DNA here is from genome assembly GCF_003086295.3 of Arachis hypogaea. Classification (NCBI taxonomy): domain Eukaryota; kingdom Viridiplantae; phylum Streptophyta; class Magnoliopsida; order Fabales; family Fabaceae; genus Arachis; species Arachis hypogaea. The sequence continues at coordinate 110,509,947 of NC_092044.1, forward strand.
AGCGACACATTGATATTTCTATTAAAAGGAAACTTATTTAAAGATGTATATATTGCTGACATCATGTGTGTGTTGTATGTTTTAATTACTTTTACTTAGTCTAGTTAAGTAGTTTGGTTATGGTGCTTTGACTCCAGCAAACGACATTCTAGAAAACCAAAAGTACTATTATACTAGCCTCGTTTTCTCGTTGACGGCCTTGTACTTTTTTCGTGCTTGTTCCAAACTATATACATACATAAGCATTATCATGGTTACCCTAATAAGGTTTCACTAAACAATAGCATAGTTAAGCTTAACGAGAAAAGTCCAAGAGGCAGCAAAATTTTTTATTTTTTATTATTATTTTTAGTCATTAATTAAATTTGTTAGTTTAATAATTTAATAATATACTAAACATTGATACTAATTATTGGTCATAAATAATCAATTTTACTGATCTTCTAATATTTTTCATACACTCTCACAAGAAGATTATTTAATTTGAGGGTGATGGATTTAATCTGACGTTTCTTGTTTTCTCTTGTATAATTAACGATATTCATTAAATATTGGCTCTTAGTGTTTATCTTTTTCTTCTAAGTTTAGTGTTTATCTTTATCTTCTAAGCTTCGAGCATAATGTTCCCCCTTTCTTTCCTAATTAATTAACTATGAATTGGTTAACGAGTCTTGAATATAAAAATAATTAAATAAGGCTTTCATTGTAAATTAAAATAGATAACATTTTCATATTTTTCAATAATATTAAATATATTTTCTTCTCAGATTAATCATCTATCTACCAATCTCATCATAAATCAGAAAATTCAACGATAATATTCTAATACTGATATTAAAAAAAAAAAGGACCTTTGAATAGGATGATAGGATGTCTCTTACAAAATAGCTTATAATAATAGAACTAAACTAGCTCCACATATATGTTTTTTCTCCAAAGAATAGTGAAATAATACTCTTTAATGTAACTTATTAATTAAGTGTTTAAAGTGCTTTTTTCAGATATTTGAGCCGCTGATCTATACTTTGATTACCCTGTTAAATATGAAGGAAATGCTTAGCTTCTTCAGAGTTCAAGAAACTTTTATTCACTCCAAAACAAATTCATTATAAATCAATTAATGAATCTAAACAACATATTTATGTAAATTTTAAAAACAAAAGGTAAATTGAAAAAGAAGAAGTGTAGACAAAAATTATTTTTCTCTAATTAATAAAACTCAATCATATAAAACAATCCAAAAGTGAAAACTGAGTTGTTGTGCTTGACTTTGATTGGCTCTCTGTCCTTTATGATAAGTTTCCTCTACAAGTGGGATTAAATAAATTACAGGTTTCAAATCACAAGATATTGATCACCTGCCTTAAAAAGATTTTCATTTCTTTTCTTTTTATTTTTTTTTCTTAAATTTCAAGCATACTTGAATAGACCCTGTAGCTAAGTTTGATCCTCCCCTTAATCTCACCTACTCTACCGTCTTTGGCTTAGCTCAATTTGAAGACCTGGCTTCATATACTGTGATTCTGAAAGAAACTGAATTATAAACAAATTTTAGTTATAATGACACTTTTATTAATGCCACTTGCATTAATACATAAACTGATATAACAACTAGGCAACTAACTAATATATATCAGCAGGCGCTACTATAATTTAATTTTGTTAATAGACGAAGAAAATGAAACGACTGAAAGATACTTGCACAAAAGGGACGTATGTAATTGAACAATGGGTGTTAATTGATTGCAAAATTTATCCAAAATATTGAACAATGAAGGGTGTTAACATGAAAACAATGATTATTTGATTATACTGTAACATGATTAAGCAAGAACTACCGGTTTATCTCTCTCCTCCAAACGTTTAAAATATTTTTTTTAAGTCACCAAAAAAAATATTTTTTTTAAAGATGTTTTTTAATAATTAAAATTCAATACAAATAATTAATTAAATCATGTTATTTTTGTCAAATTAAATTATACAAATTGATTTAGCCAAAAAATCGATGAACTAAATATTAATCTATCCAAATTAATATTTTTTTTAAAAAATGGCTACAATACTCTTATTATAAAAATAACTAAAATGCTCTTATTTTATATACGTTAATATTAATTTTGAGAACCCCTAAATCATAACCCTTCTCTTCTATCAACGTCGTTAATGAAATTAAGATTTAGGGTTTTCAAAATTAATATATATATATATATATATATAATATGAATATTTTAATTATTTTTTATAATAAAGAGATTATAGTCATTTTTTATAAAAAATGTTAATTTATACCGATTTAAAATTTGATTCATCGATTTTTTGTTTGTCCAATCTAATTATGATAAAAATAATACGATTTAATTGATTACATATGTTAAATTTTAATTGTTAAAAAATATTTTAAAAAAACGTTTTAGGCGTCTTTATCTAAATGGCTTTTTTAAAAATTATGGCCATTTACTAGGTCAATAGAAAGAAACGAAAAAATAAAACATAAAAGTCAATATGATCATTGCTAGTTTAATTTATAGTCAAAGGGAATAAAAAGCAAACTTGCTTACATAAAAAACACCAAGTATGGTAAAAACCGTGTTTTTGGTGAGATCAGCCACCAATTTTTCTTACAGCCATCTATAAGAACCCAACATGAGCATCCCAATTAATCGTTTACAATGCTTGACAGTTCATCCTATGTTGTAATAAAATTACAAAAGAACATAAAAGAGTACATAGAATAAGAAGAAAGAAACAAGTAATACATTCACACTATAGAATAATCTTAAATTGAGATTATAGTATTATATTATATATTATTCATAATTATGTATAGTTGCGAGGGCTATCCAATTTTTGTGTGAGTACATACTAAAGTATGTGTGCTAAAAAAGCAGAGTAAAGTAGCAGAAAAGTCAAAATATGTGCCAAAAACTAAGGCCATTTATAGAAAAGTTGATGCTAAAATCCAACTAGATAAGTGCATTCAAAGAGATGTAGAAGAGCTAACCTAATTACTGTAATATGAGTAATTAGGTAACAGCCAATTCAATATGAACAGAAAAATAGATCAAATAAAGAAATTAAACAAGCCAAGGATATGATGATGTTTAAGTCACATTTTTCATTTCCTAAAAAATATAATTAGATGTTTATTTAAATATATTCAAAGAGAATTAAGTATTATTTAATTCTGCCGGAGCGAATACAAATTTGCAGCCCACCAAACTCAAAAAATTTTTCCAACAACACACTCTATATATAAATCAAAGTTTCTCTCCAATATAAACCAAACTAATTAATGGCCTCTCATTCTCCGAAAAGAGAATTAGGCCCTTTCCTAAGTCATCTCATTCTGATTCTGATATCCATCAACCCTTCACACCAATTTGAATACAAGGAAGAGCACAACTCTTATCGGTTCCTCCCTCAACTAAATCCGAGGCTCTCAAAAGCCTACATAGCACTCCAAGCATGGAAGCATTCAATAGTCTCAGACCCAAAGAACATGACCCTCAACTGGTGTGGACCCCACGTGTGCAACTACACCGGAGTTTACTGTGCACCAGCACCAGATAACCCCCACATATACACCGTTGCAGGAATTGACCTAAACCATGGCAACATAGCTGGTTCGTTGCCACAACAACTTGACCTCTTAACTGACCTGGCACTCTTCCACATCAACTCTAACCGATTTTGTGGCTCCCTCCCAACAACCTTCAACGGCCTCAAACTCCTCTTCGAGCTTGACGTCAGCAACAACGATCTCTCTGGCCCCTTTCCAGAAGTTGTTCTATGCCTCCCTTCTCTCAAATACTTAGACATAAGGTTCAACAACTTCCACGGCGCTATTCCCACGCGCCTCTTCGACCTCAAACTCGACGCGCTCTTCGTCAACAACAACAACTTTCAGTTCTCCTTGCCAGAGAATTTCGGAAACTCAACTGCCTCGGTTATTGTGTTCGCCAACAACAATCTGAGGGGATGTTTCCCCTCGAGTGTGGCGAAGATGAAGGACACGCTGAACGAGATCATAATTACGAATAGCGGGATAACGGGTTGTTTACCTCGTGAGATAGGGTTGTTGGAGAGAGTAACGGTATTCGATGTGAACTTCAACAAGATCGTTGGGGAATTACCAGAATCAATTGAAGGGATGAAGAAGTTGGAACAGTTGAACGTGGCGCATAACATGCTGTTTGGCACCATTCCCGAGAGTGTGTGCAACTTGCGGAGGCTGCAGAACTTTACGTACTCCTATAACTACTTCTGCGATGAATCTCCGCTGTGTTTGAAGCTTCCAGATAGTGATGATCGCAAGAACTGTATTCCTTATAGGCCACTACAATGGTCCCTTCAAGAATGTGCCGCTTTTTATAAACATCCGGTCCAATGTGCTGCCTTTGGTTGCTCAACAACTGCACCGGCGTCGCCAGCAGCACCACCACCTTCACCTCCACCTCCACCTCCACCACCGCCTCCACCACCACCTCCTCCTCTACCTCCATCACCTCCACCACCACCGCCATACTACCAGTATCCGTGAAGGCGTAAATAAATATTGTAAATTGTATGGTGTTTTTACTGTTATGTCTAAATTACCTATCTTAGTTTTTAAAATAAAAAATAAAATATTTAAAATTTATTAAATATTATTTATTTATTTTTTGAGTTAGTTAAACACCACGTTAAAAATAACATAGCATTTACCATAAGTGTTTAGTATTTTGCTATTTTCGATTACTGTTTTTGAAAAATAATTTCACATAGGTAAACATTTGAAAATAAAACTATATATTTTACTTAAATTTTTTTTCCATCGTTGAAGCAAGGTTGTTTTAGTTTTTTTTGTTGGTTAGTCTGTTTTTACTTCTTAGGAATGGTTACGGCGCTTGGTTATTTTAGTTAGTTATAGATTAATAATTTTTTGTATGAGGTTAATTTTAACACAGTAAACAATATTTTAGGCAATTATGTAATTATATTAATTCTTTTAGATTGATATAAAAATAATTATTTTTATTAACATGATATTATGTTATTAAATATATGTTTAAAATTATTTTATATTAATAATATATTAAAATTAATTTTTTTAATATGTATTTTTTTATTTTTTTATTTTTAATATTAAAAGTAATCTACAAAATTTTATAATATAAAACAAATAAAATATACAAAATAAATGTAAACAAAGAATTGAACAAATATTTGTTTGATAATTTATTTATTTAAATTATATGGATATCGAAACTACCAAATTATTCTCGAAGCAATATGGTTATTATTTTGTACTTCAGCATTTTATGTATACATTTTTTAAATAAATGTAAAATTTATTGAAAAACAATGACTTACCTAAGAAACAAATAAAAATAAATAGTAGTTTATATACTGCTGAAAATTATAAAATTTAGATAAAATAGCTGACATATTACTAAAATGATAGAATTTAGATAAAATAATTGAGATACTTGTGAAAGACAAAATAATCTATTTAAAATTATAGAATTTTAAAGTTCTAAAAAATAGTATCTTATGTCATCCGTTTTTGAGATTATGGAGTGTATCAAAATTATCAAATTATTCTAAAAGCAATATGATTATTATTTTGTACTTCACTATTTTATGTACAAGTTTAAAAAAAATTATAAAATTTACTGGAAAGCAATGACTTACCTAAAAAACATACAAAAATAAATCGTAGCTGATATACTATTGAAATTATAAAATTCAGACAAAATAGCTGAGGCATTGCTAAAATTATGGAATTTAGACAAAATAGTTGAGATCCTGCTGGAAGATAAAATAGCCTATTCCATCTGCTTATGTAGGGCTAGAATTATGGAGTTTTGAAGTTCTCACAAATAGTATCTTATATCATCTGATTTTGAGATCATGGAGTGTATCAGAACTACCAAATTATTCTAGAAGTAATATGATTACTATTTTATATTTCAACATTTTATGTACAAGGTTTTAGAAAAAGTAAAATTTATTGGAAAACAATGACTTACCTAAAAATGGTAACCTATATACTGCTGAAATTTGTAGACAAAATAGTCACTACAAGAAAAAGCGTATTTAGAGCATCCAAAAAATGAAGGTCCTGTTTCTGACAAAAGTTAAAACCCAACCATTGGAACAATACATACATGAGTCCTCGCACATATTTCAAAGTAAGAAAGGCCCTGTTCAGAAGGACTTACTTTGTTTTCATTGGCACTTAAATTAAAAAAATAAAATAATATGATATTAATATAATAACTAATAACGTTGTATAATATATTATCAATGAAGGGTTGTTCTTCCTCTTATTATATATCAATTTATTTAACTTTAGGTATATAATTAAATATTATAATTATTATAAATTAAATATGATGTAAGTATTTAATTTAGTTATTTAAAAAATTATATTAAATAATTAAATTATATTTAATTTATTAATAATTATAATAATTAATTATAATTCTATTAAATTACATTATTAAAAAAATTAATTATATTAATTTTAAGTATTTTAATTAATTAATTAAGTGGGACCACAACAGGGACTAAAGTTAGTTCCTTCTAATGGAGAAGAGAGAGATGCTTTGAGTTCCTATTTACTGTTTATGACGCAAAAGCTGATGTGGAGTTCCTTTTTATGACAGGTGGGCCATAAACAGGAACTGGAATGAGTTCCTTACTGGAGGGCCATAAACAGGAACTGGAATGAGTTCCTTACTGAAGATGGTCTTATGGACCCAAAAAATCGACGGCTATTTCTCCCGTCGATAAATTTCGACGGTTTGCTGTTGATATTTTAAAAAAAAAAATTTAAAAATAAAATAATAAAATCGACGGCTTGGTCGTCGATTTTTTTATGCTGCATTAACTTTTTTAAACTATTGTCATATCGCCGACGAACCAGGGAGGTAGAAATACTCTTATTTTAAAATCGACCATGTTTGTCTTGTTATCTAATATTCTGTATAAATTTTATTTATATATTTAAAAGTTATTTGCATTAATTGTTTACTATTTTTCAAATAAAAAAATAATTAAAACATATAACTATTAAAATCGACGGCAACTCTGTCGATTTTATTGAATCAAATATTAACAGCATTGCCGCTGATTTTATTAAGAATATTTTAGACAAAATTATTGTCGATTTTATTGAATCAAATATCGACAGCAATGTTGTCAATTTTATTAAGCATATCATAGGCAAAAGTGTTCCCGATTTATTTGAAACAAATATCGACATAAGTGCCGTCGACGGCAACGTTGTCGATTTTAGTAAGTATGTAGAATTTTCAAAATCATATTATAGACGAAAGAGCCGTCGATTTTATTACATTATAATCGACGACAAGACAAGCCGTCGATTTTAATAGAATTTTAAAAAATTGACAAGGTTAATAGCGACCACCACCCGCGCTCATTTTGCCGTCGAAATTTAATATTATCGACGGCTTAGCCATCGATTTGGTCGTATTTTAACGATGTTTCTTGTAGTGAGCTGAGATATTGCTAAAATTATGGAATTTAGACAAAATAGTTGAAATATTGTTAGAAGACAAAATATCCTATTTTATTGTATGGCTGAAATTTAAAATTTTAAAGTTCTGAAAAATAGTATCTTATGTCATGTGTCTTTAGACTACTGAGATCATAAAATTCTAGAAAAATAATATAGATATCAAACCTACCAAATTATTGTTACAATTTTGTATTTCAGCATTTTATGTACAAATTAAAAAAAATAAAATGTATCGAAAATAATGACTTACTTAAGAAACATACAAAAATAAATCAAAGACTATATACTGTTGAAACGATGAAATTCAGATAAAATAGTTGAAATATTGCTGAAATTATAGAATTTAGAAAAAATAATTAAGGTATTGTTAAAAAACAAAATAGCTTATTTCATTTGCTTATATATGACTAGAATCGTGAAATTTTAAAGTTTTAAAAAATAGTATCTTATCTATTTTTTTTTTGTACTACTGAGATTATAAAATTATAAAAAAATAGCAATTTCAACTGAAAATATTATAAACTTGACAAAAAATACTGACCGCATAAATCGTGGAAGAGTTGCTTGCTTTAACTAGCCTAGGGAATATAAATCAAGAAAAATAGCCTGATTTAGCATAATTTTATGTAAAACTCGAAGAAAAACCATAATTTATTAATGATGATGGCGTATATATTCTATTAGAATAGTTTACTGTTTATTTTATTATATTTTGTAATTTAATTTTTTTTAAAGTGAGTACAGTTGTGTATTCTTTTTGATAGAAAGTACTTTACATATATACAAAATAAACATAAATAAATTACAAAACATGTTAATTTTTTTAAAATTATGTAAATAGGTTACTTCTTAGAATTCTATCATTCAGCTGAAATAGATTATATTTTGATGGGTTAGTGTTTAAAAATTTAAAATAAATTTAAATATTTAAAATTGAGCTTTTAAAATTTTGTTTATTTAAATTGTGTTTTTGAATTTATACTTTCAATTAAAAAAATACGATTATTTATTTCTTCTGATACACTTTTATTTGTTGTGTGATACACTTTTATTTGTTGTGTTATTCTCTCTGCTACTTTTTTTTTTAATTTTCATTAATTATTTTATCTTTTTTTTTAAATTTTATATATTGTTGCTTTGACTTTTAATTATTTTGGATCAGACTCTCGTAATGAGCTAATGCATGAACAATTAGATATCCTTAAAATTATTCTTTTATTTAGCCTTCTGTTACATCAACAAACAACAACAACAAAGCCTTGTCCCACTAAGTGGGGTCGGCTACATGAATCAAACGACGCCATTGTGCTCTGTCATGTATCATGTCTATAGTGAGACCGTTTACATGTAGATCTCGTCTGACCACCTCATGGATGGTCTTCTTAGGTCTTCCTCTGCCTTTCGCCCTTTGTCCATCTTCCATCTCATCCACCCTCCTGACTGGATGTTCTATCGGTCTTCTTCTCACATGTCCAAACCACTTGAGACGCGATTCAACCATCTTTTCCACAATGGGTGCTACTCCAACTCTCTCCCTTATATCTTCATTCCTTATTTTATCCAATCGCGTATGACCACTCATCCATCTCAACATCTTCATCTCTGCCACACTCAGCTTATGTTCGTGCTCCCCTTTAGCCGCCCAACACTCCGTACCATACAGCATCGCCGGTCTTATAGCGGTGCGATAGAATTTACCTTTAAGTTTTAAAGGCACTTTTTTGTCGCATATAAAACCAGATGCACTCCGCCATTTTGACCAACCTGCTTGGATCCTATGATTTACATCATGTTCAATCTCTCCATTATCCTGTATGATGCACTCGAGATACTTAAAACTTTTAACTTTTCGTAGGGTGTTCTCTCCAATTTTCACCTCTATATTGGAGTTTTCCCTTCTCAGACTGAACTTATATTCCATATATTCCGTCTTGCTACGGCTTATGCGCAGACCATACACTTCTAGAGCTTCTCTCCATAACTCCAACTTCTTATTTAGGTCTTCCCTTGACTCTCCCATAAGGACGATATCATCGGCAAAAAGCATGCACCATGGCACAGGCTCTTGGATGTGCTCTGTGAGTACTTCCAAGACTAATGTGAAAAGGTATGGACTTAAGGATGATCCCTGGTGTAATCCTATACCAATAGGGAATTCCTCTGTCACACCACCTTGAGTCTTCACACTAGTTGTGGCCCCATCATACATGTCTTTAATTGCCCGAATATATGCGATCCTTACTCTCCTCTTTTCTAAAACCTTCCATAAGACCTCCCTTGGTACCCTATCATACGCTTTTTCCAAATCAATAAACACCATGTGTAGATCCCTTTTATTACTACGATACCTCTCCATCATCCTTCTTAATAGGTATATCGCTTCAGTGGTAGATCTGCCTGGCATAAATCCAAATTGGTTCTCTGTTACTTGTGTCTCTTTTCTCAACCTCCGTTCTATCACCCTTTCCCATAACTTCATAGTATGACTCATAAGCTTAATCCCTCTATAATTTCCGCAACTTTGTATATCCCCCTTATTCTTGTAGATAGGTACCAAGGTGCTCTTTCTCCACTCATCAGGCATCTTCTTTGACCTTAAAATCTCATTAAAAAGCTTGGTTAACCAGTTGATGCCTTTTCCTTCAAGACCCTTCCAAACCTCAATCGGGATATTATCAGGTCCTACTGCCCTGCCATTTTTCATCTGCTTTAGAGCCTCTTTTACCTCGAAGTCTCGAATCCTTCGATAGTAGTCAAAGTTTTGATCTTCTTCGCTTGTGCATAATCGACCAAGGCTCGGAAGAGTCTTCTGTCCCTCATTAAATAACTCGTAGAAGTAGCTCTTCCACCTTTCATTAATCTTCTCCTCTTGAGCCAACACCTCTCCATCCTTATCCTTTATGCACTTAACCTGATCTAAATCTCTCGTTCTTCTTTCCCGGCTCTTTGCAATTCTATATATACCTTTTTCTCCTTCTTTCGTGCCTAAAGACTGGTAGAGACCCTCATATGCTCTTGTTCTTGCTTCACTTACAGCCACTTTTGTCTCTTTCTTAGCCGCCTTATATTTTTCCCAGTTATCTGCATTACGGCATAAAGACCACTCTTTAAAGCATTCTCTTTTTATCTTTATCTTTTCTTGTATACTCGCATTCCACCACCAGGACTCCTTGTCTCTTGGTCCTATTCCTTTAGATTCACCAAAACTTTCTTTTGCTGTTCTTCTAATAACTTCTGCCATCTCCCTCCACATTTCTTCCGCGCTTCCATTCCCATCCCACTTTGCCTCTTCTCCTACCCATCTTAGGAAGCTTCTTTGTTCCTCACCTTTCATCCGCCACCACCTCGTCCTTGGGTTCTTCGTATGATGTCTTTTCCTCAACTTTTGCTCAACGCGAAAATCCATGACGAGCACCCTATGTTGTGTTGTCAAACTCTCTCCCGGGATAATTTTACAGTTAATGCAAAATTTCCAGTCGACTCTCCTCAACAAGAAGAAGTCGATTTGAGAGCTTGTCATGCCACTCTTATAGGTTATAAGATGTTCGTCTCTCTTTTTAAAACATGTATTTGCGATGAGAAGATCAAAAGTTGAGGAAAAGTCCAAAATAGTTTTACCCTCGGCATTGATCACCCCGAAACCATGGCCTCCGTGAATACTCCCATATCCAATCACTTCTCTCCCAACATGGCCATTTAAATCTCCTCTTAAGAAAATCTTATCTCCCAAAGATATGCCTTGAACCAAACTCTCTAGATCCTCCCAAAACCTTATCTTGTGTTGTTCGTCCGAACCCACTTGCGGTGCATAGGCGCTAATCACATGGAAAGCACCTCCCTCCACCACAAGTTTGATAGAGATGATCCGATCTCCCACCCTCTTGACATCAACTACGTCCTTCTTCCACTGCTTATCCACAATTATTCCAACTCCATTCCTATTCTTCACCTTTCCTGTATACCAAAGTTTGAAACCAGAAGAATCTAACTCCCTAGCCTTTGCACCAACCCATTTCGTTTCTTGTAGGCACATAATGTTAATCTTCCTCCTTGTCATGGTGTCCACCACCTCCATGGACTTTCCTGTTAGAGTGCCTATGTTCCATGTCCCAAATCTCAACCTTTTGTCGCTTCGACCTTTACCTTTTCCTTTGTGAACTAGCTTATTTACCCTCGTCCGTTCACGAAAACGCAAGAACCCTTGCTCATTTAACACTACATCCGGGCACCGATGCAGCGGCTCTTGCTTTGACACCGTACTCGAGCCATACGGCGCGTTACTTCCGGGTAACGACCTAGCTTTAGCGCAATAATGTCTTTGATTCATGTCATGGGGGGTTCGGCTATATTTTTACGTTGGTTGCCGAAGACCTAACACAACCCTCCTCCTTTATCCGGGCTTGGGACCGGCTATGTACCGCAAGTGTAACATAGGCGGAGTTCCTTCTGTTACATCAATTAAAAAAATTAAAAAAATGCATCTAAATAGATTTAGTGTTTTTTTATTGAAAATATAAATTCAAAAACACAATTTAAGTAAATTAAAATTCAATTTTAAATATCCAATTTTGTTTTAAACTTTTAAATACTAATCCATAAAAAATTCTTAAAATTTTAAAGTATACCTCAGTTCTAAAATAGTAAAACACATCCGAAAAATTTATGTATTTGTGCTGAACCAAATGAAAGGAAAAACAATTATTAATAAATTTTATGTAGACAATAGATTAAAAGATTTTATCAGACAAAAATAAAAATTAAACGAAATGGTGATGCAAAACAAAGTTAAGTTGAGAAAGAAAAGCAGCAACTGATAAAGATTTCATGAATAAAAGGTTCAAAAACTTTATCAGACAAAATTTAAAAGAAATAGTAATGCAGAAAAAGTTAAAACGAGAGAAAAAAGCAGCAACCGATAAAGATTTCATGAGTAAGAGATTCAGAAACTTTATCATAAGCAGACAAAATTTAGAAGGAATAGTAACGCAAAAAAGTTAAGATGAGAGAGAAAAGATCGAAATGGTATTGAACATGTAATGGTAGTGTGTAAAATTGTAGATTGAATGAGAAAGAAAATAAAATATCTTTTTTAATTTTGTAGAGAAAGTTAGAAAGATTTTAAATGATAAGATTTAAATTTAAAAAATTTTATTAACAATGTATTTACTTAAAAAAATAGGAGATTGACTCAATAAAAAATAATTAAATAATATTATTTAATTAAAAGATTGGTGAAAGACTAAATTTTAAAGTATAATTAGTTGTTTTAAAAGTTATATAAAATTGAGTTGTTTAAGGTTTAAACGATTCAAACGCCTTTGAGTAGTTTGTCTTTATAGTACTTTTATTTTTACTATTTAAAAATTTATTAGACACACTAAAAAATTATCCTTGTTACGGTCCGGCCTAAGAGGAACATAGGTCAACCCGACCCGCGAACTACTCGACCCAAACAGTCGGGTACAAAGCGCCCAGGTGCCGACCCGGACACGCGTCCTAGACAGCTGTGACAGGAAGCTTCGAAGGAAGTGGGCTTTGCTCTTGGGGGCCCACTCCTGACACGGTATATATGGGAGGATCCTATCCCTCCCCCAAGGTACGTCATACACCACTTTATCCCTTTCTCGCCTGCACACTCGGCTAACTTGGGCGTCGGAGTGTCTTTGCAGGTGACACCCCCCTCCGCACCAAGAGCTCGGGACGTCGGCTACCCCAACTCTACCCTCACGACCCGATTCCAGGCTACAGCCCACCTGTTCATCCGAGGACCTCTCCGAACCGTCCGGTACCCGAGATACCGTACATTGGCGCTGTCTGTGGGGACGCCTAAATGGAGATCGTGCAAGGTCCAGGGGACCATGGCCGCGCGGCGGGCCTCGAGGGGGCAGCCTCCGTTGCCTCTCCCCGCGAGCGGCTGAGGTCCCCTCCACGACGAACCGAGCCACAGTCGAGAGCCTAAGAAAGACGCCCCTTCGGGGGAACTGGTAGCGACAGCGCTAGAATAATGCAGGAACTGCGCCATAGGGTGCAGAACCTGGAGCGCCAATTAGCAGATCAGGAGCATCATCAGCAAACTTCTGACCTGACTACTCCCAACCTCCCGAGAGTCGGGGAAGAACCTCCCACCGAAGTAGTTACTCTCGGCGTACTCCCGTCTCGAGATCAGAATCGGAAAGTAGCCGGAAGGACCGGAAACACCTTAGGAGACGAAACGACACAATCATCTACGCCCGAGGCAAGGGGGCGTGCACCACGAGGTGAGATCGCAAAAGCGGCGAGGAGAGATCTAGGGGAACACAGCGACCTGTGATCATGGGCGCCACCCCATTCCATCGTTCCATCCTCGAGGTTCGGTTGCCAAAGCACTTTGACAAACCGACGGATATGGGGTATAACGGAACCCAAGACCTGCAGGAGCACCTCACGACCTTTGAGGCCAGAATGAACCTGGAGGGAGTGGGAGACGAAATGAGGTGCTGCGCCTTCTCGGTCACTTTGGCAGGGCCTGCGATACGGTGGTTCAATAGCCTCCCGCAGGACTCCGTGACCGGCTTCTCGGATATTAGTCGCGCCTTCTTAGCATAATTCACCACCAGAATAGCGAAGGCGAAACACTCAATCAACCTGCTTGGCGTCACTCAGAAAACCGGTGAGCCGACCAGAAAGTACTTAGACCGTTTCAACGACGAGTGCTTGGAGATCGAGGGGTTAACCGATTCGGTGGCTAATCTCTGTCTGACGAACGGTCTCCTTAACGAGGACTTCAGAAAGACCTCACCACAAAGCCGGTCTGGACGATGCAAGAAATCCAAACTGTAGCCCGCGAATACATTAACGATGAGGAAGTCAGTCAAGTTGTGGCTGCCAACAAGCGGCAACCCTCTTACAATCAACCCAGGCAGCACGATAATAGAGAAAGGCAGAAGGAGCACGCCAGAGACGGCGGTCCGAGCAAGGCACCCAGATCATTTTCTCGTGTTGGAAAATTCACCAATTACACTCCCCTTACCCTCCCCATCATAGAAGTTTACCAGCAGATAGCTGAGAAGGGAATCTTGTCAAAACCCCGCCCTCTGAAGGACCAAACCGGGGAAAACAAGAGTCTCTACTGTGATTACCATAAGGGCTATGGACACAAGACACAGGACTGCTTCGACCTGAAGGACGCACTGGAACAAGCGACCAGGGATGGAAAACTAGCAAAATTCTCCCACCTTATCAGGGAGCCGAGGAGACGAAATCGCGACCACGATGGGGAAGACAAGACCCGAACGGTGAAGCGATGACAAGAGCCAAGGGACGACGACCACGGCTTTACCGTAGTGAATGTAGTAACCGCGAGAACACGACTCCAAGGTCGAGATCGGCGCACAAAAAAGACGCCAAAGTCCTGGCGGTCTCCTTCTGATTTTCGCGAAGTTCAAAAAGGGCCCCACCCATTTCTTTCGGCCCGGAAGACCAATGGTTCGACGAGGTCCTGGAAAGCCCCCCATGGTCATCACGGCCAGGGTCAGAACCGGTCTCGTCAAACGGATCCTTATAGACACGGGGGCAGACTCGAACATTATGTTCCGCAACATGTTCGATGCATTAGGGCTACGTGATGCCGACCTAACGACTCACCAGCACAGTGTCGTAGGGCTAGGCGATCACTTTATCAAGTCAGACGGGATAATTTCCTTGCCGGTCTCCGTGGGACAAGGACAGGGGCGAAGATTGATAATGGCTGAGTTTGTAGTCCTGCGGGACTCCACAGCTTACAACATCATCCTAGGGAGGAAAACCATTAACGATGTTGGGGCGGTGATCAGTACAAAGCTGCTAGTGATGAAGTTTGTCACTGATGACGGATCTGTGGGATCCATAAAATTAGATTTAGAAACTGCGGCCGCTTGCGATAACGCCAGCCTCTCCTTAAGGAAAAAGTCCAAAGAAGCATCGGGGGTGTTCCTCGCCGACCTGGATGCTAGGGTCGACGACAAGCCCAGACCTGAACCAACGGGGGACCTGGAGAAGTTTAAGGTCGGGGATACAGAGGAGAAATTCACGTTCGTAAACAGAAACCTCCCTCGTGGGTTAAAAGAGCCGTTGGTGGAAATGATCAGGGCCAATGGCGATTTGTTTGCCTGGACGCCAGTCGACATGCCGGGGATAGACCCTCAGCTCATGTCACACCGCCTGGCCGTCAAGCCGGAAGCCCGACCAGTGGCCCAGAGGAGAAGGAAGATGTCACAGGAAAGAGCAGAGGAGGTGGCCAGGCAAACAGCCAGCCTCCTTGAAGCAAGTTTTATCCGAGAACTAGACTACTCGACCTGGCTGTCGAATGTAGTTCTGGTAAAAAATCACAACGGGAGATGGAGGATGTGCATGGACTACTCCGATCTTAACAAAGCATGCCATAAAGACTACTACCCCCTTCCCAACATTGACGCACTTATTGATGCGGCGGCAGGGTACCGGTATCTGAGCTTTATGGACGCCTACTCCGGCTACAATCAGATACTGATGCACCGGCCAGACGAGGATAAAATATCGTTCATAACACTGAAAGGAATCTATTACTACAAGGTGATGCCCTTTGGCTTGAAAAACACGGGGGCCACATACCAGAGATTGATGAACAAGATATTCAGCGATCTCGTAGGCAAGACGGTGGAAGTCTATGTAGACGACATCCTCGTGAAGACCACCCGACCTGATGATCTCCTGAGCGACGTGGGGAACGTGTTCGCATCCCTCCGACAACACGGCATGAGGCTCAACACGCTCAAGTGTGCCTTTGCCATAGAGGCCGAAAAATTCCTAGGATTTATGATCACCCAAAGGGGGGTGGAAGCCAACCCCGAAAAGTGCCACGCGATACTCCAAATGAGGAGCCCAAGTTGTGTCAAAGATGTCCAGAGACTGGCAGGAAGGCTCACCGCGCTGTCTCGCTTCCTCGGAGCGTCGGCGGCAAAAGCCCTCCCCTTTTTTAATCTGATGAGAAAAGGGATAGCGTTCGAATGGACCTCTGCGTGCGAGGAGGCGTTCAATCACTTCAAAGAGATCCTGGCAGCACCCCCCGTACTCAGGAAGCCCAAGGTCGGAGAACCACTCTACCTGTACCTGGCCATAACAGAGGAGGCGCTCACGACAGTCTTGGTGCAGGAAGAAGGAAAGGCTCAGCAGCCAATTTACTTTGTGAGTAGAGCGCTACAAGGAGCAGAATCGCGGTATAGCAAACTGGAGAAGCTGGCACTGGCACTCTTGACCTCTTCCCGTAGACTAAGGCAGTACTTCCAAGGCCACCGGATCGTCGTGAGGATGGACCAGGGAATCCGTCAAGTACTCCAAAAACCCGATTTAGCGGGAAGAATGATGACTTGGGCCATTGAGCTCTCCCAGTACGACCTGTGATATGAGCCCCGGCATGCGATTAAGGCACAAGCAATGGCCGACTTCTTGGTAGAAGTAACGGGGGACACAACCGAGAAAACGAGCATACGGTGGAGGCTCCACGTAGACGGGGCCTCCAACCAAAAGTCCAGAGGAGCCGGGATCATCTTGAAAAGCCCTGCCGGGGTCATATACGAGCAATCGATCAAGTTTGAGTTTCCGGTATCAAACAACCAAGTGGAATACGAAGCCCTCTTGGGAGGCCTGAACCTAGCTCATGAAATCGAGGCGATGAGGCTGGAGGTGTGCAGCGACTCACAGGTCATCACCTCGCAAGTAAATGGAAGCTACTAAGCTAGAGACTTGCTGTTGAAAAAGTACTTGAAAAAGGTTAGAGAATTGAGCAACCAGTTCGAGGAGGTCACGATCCAACATGTCCCAAGAGAAAGGAACACACGGGCAGACCTCCTATATAAGCTAGCAAGCACAAAACCGGGAGTCGGCAACCGATCTCTCATCCAAGGCATGATAAAGGAACCAGTAGTTGCCCTCCACTTGACAAAGTTAGGCCCCTCTTGGTTGGACCCTATCGTCGATTTCTTGGAAAGCGACAAACTCCCTGACGACGAGAAAGCAGCTAAAGCGTTGAGAAGGGAGGCAGCCAAATATGCGACCATACAGGGACAACTATTTAAAAAGGGACTCAGCCAACCCCTATTGAAGTGCCTACACCCCGAGCAGACGGATTACATACTCAGAGAAGTCCATGAAGGGTGCTGCGGCCATCATATCAGGGGCAAAGTCCTAGCAAGAAAGCTCATCCGAGCTGGATACTACTGGCCATCGATGATGGAAGATTCCAAAGAATTTATGAAGAAATGCGTCAAGTGTCAGGAGAACGCCAACTTCCACAGAACACCCGCTTCCAAACTAAGTCTACTGACGTCCTCCCGACCCTTCGCACAATGGGGAGTCGACCTCTTGGGACCCTTTCCGGTTGGCCCAGGGCAAGTCAAATATCTCATTGTTGCCATCGACTACTACACCAAATGGATAGAGGCCAAACCACTGGCCAGCATATCCTCATCCAATTGTAGAAAGTTCACGTGGAGGCAGGTGATAACTCGATTCGGCATCCCAGAAGTCGTCATCTCAAACAACGGGATGCAATTCACTGACAAGAAGTTCATAGAATTCCTCAACAGCCTGGGTATAAAACAGAAGTTCTCTTCAGTAGAGCACCCCCAGACGAATGGGCAAGTCAAGTCTGCAAATAAGGCCATCTTGCTGGGGCTCAAGAAGCGGCTAGATAACAAAAAAGGTGCATGGGCTGACGAACTCGCTTCGGTCCTTTGGTCTTACCGTACAACCGAGCAGTCCTCCATGGGAGAAACCCCCTTCTGCCTGACATACGGGGTGGACGCGATGATACCCGTGGAGATCGACGAGCCGAGCCCGCGGTTACTTCTGATGGGAGTAGAAGAAGCAGTGGAGAAAGACCTGGTGGATGAGGTTAGGGAGATGGCCCATTTGACAGAAGTAGTACTGAAGCAAAGAATGGCCCTGCGCTACAACGCCAAAGTGCTTAGGAGGGAGTTTGGAAAAAATGACCTCGTCTTGCAACGCACCGACATAGGGCTACCGACCCAAGGGGAAGGAAAACTGGTGGCAATCTGGGAAGGCCCCTACAGGGTCAAAGAGGTGCTCGGCAAAGGCGCCTATAAATTGGAGAAGCTCGACGGCAAGAAAATCCCGAGAACATGGAATGCAGGTAACTTGAGAAGATTTTATTCCTAGCTCGAGCACACCGGCAACGCGGTTTCACGAGCTCAGTAATTTACTATTGTTGAATGCTTACCATGTCTATAGACCTGTTTAACTGCCGATTAATGTTTACTTAACAAATTTCTCCTTTTATTTTTCCTCAACTATGCATCCCGCGACAATACATTCCTCATAACGAACGGTAAACGAGGTAACAATACGGCGCCCTGGGACTGATCACCCCGGGAGCCAACCAAGTTAAAAAGCCATAACAAACGGCCGCGATAATAATAAAGCCACGACATGGCCTCGCCAAAGATACCAACGTAACGGTAAACAAATGACGAGCAACAGGCATACAACGACAAAACGGGAACAAAACAAAACGTAAACACTACCAGATAAGTGGAAAAATACGATAATCACAAGCAGACCAAGCGACTAATAAAGTATGACAAAATAGTTTCAGAAATTCTACAACAAAATCACAAAAACACAAGGTACAAGAGTTCACTTTTTGGGCATATCAACAATCTTGCCGTCCCTGATTATCTTGAAAACCCCAATAGCCGATGTGTCAAAGTCGGGAGCCACGATCTTCACCTGAGCCTTAAGAGCCTCCTCAGTCATAAAGATCGCGCTCTTTCCTTGCTCTCTGACCTCCTTATGTTTCTTCCTAAGTCCCTCGACCTTATCCTGAGCAGTCTTAGCTGTCGAGACGGCCGGGTCCCGTTCCTTTTCCAAGGTGACCACCCAACCTTTCGCGGTGCTGAGTTGGCTTTCCGAAGTCATCTCCCGCTCGGTCAGCCGGGATACGGCAGCATCAGAAGTCTTCAATTTTTCTTCGGCAAACGCAGCCTTCTCCTCGGCAGTCTTAAGCTTCTCCTTCGCCTCGGACAGCTGCCCCTGGAGCGTTTCAACTTAAGCTTTGAACTTGTTGTTGGCTGTAGCGGCAGATTCGAGCTTCTGGCGTAGTGACTGCATACCCGACAACTCAAACTCCGCCTTCCGAGCTATGGCAGCACCGCGGAGGAGGGTACGATACATCCATCACACCTACCCCGCAAGGTCGGTACCGTGAAAGTGTTCCTCCGTGCCAGGAAGCAAATGGGAGTCTATGAACGTCCCGGCATCAAAGTTCCTCTCCATCACGGTAAGGGCCCCTTCGGGGCTAGAGTGTGATCTCTACCTCTTGGGGGTAGGAATGACCATCAAGTCGTCGTCCTCGACCTGTTGAGCAGAAGACGAATGCCCAGTACCAGCCGCCTCCTCGAGAATAGGAGAAACGCGCACCGCTTCGACAAGTTTATCCGACATAACGACATCACGAGGTGAGGGCGCCACTTGATCTTCCTTGTCCCCGGGAGTGACTACCGGTTGCTCGTCGGCCTTCTCCCCATCACTTTCCGTCAGGAAAGTGTTGAACAAGCCCTCAAGTCCCGTCACCTCGGCAGATATTCCCACTGCAACAGAAATGAACAAGTTTGTCGTTAATCAGCATAACAAACCAAAGAAGCAACCATGCAAAAAACAACACAAGACAAAAATGACTCACAAATATAATCCCGGGCGACCTCCCGGCTACCCATAAGGAGGTGGGGTTTCGCGTGGTTTCTCCAAAAAACGGCCCACAGCACGTCGGTAATTTTTCGGTCCACGGCAGACATCCCCTTATAAGTCACCTTAATAAAAGCATTAGACCCTGCCCCGAAACTCCAATATGTCGGGATAAGGCGTTCTCCCTCCAACGACAACCAAAAAGGATGGCGACCCTTGACTGGACGCACCTTAAAATACTTATCCTTGAACCCATGGTAAGAGTCCTCGAACAAGCCAAAAATCCTCCGTCCCTGGATAGATCGGAAGGACATGAACCCCTTCCTCGCCTTCCCCTCCTTGGAAGGGTTCGTGAGATTAAAGAAGTAAAGGAAAACATCGACGGACACCGGCAGCTCTAAGTATTCACACACCATCTCGAAACAGCGGATTGAAGCCCAACTGTTTGGAGGCAGCTGCGACGGCGCCACAGAGATCCGACTAAGGAGCCCCATTTGAAAAGCAGAGAAAGGGATACGAACACCCACCTGGGTGAACATGGCTTTGTAAAACCAAATCCAGTCGGCAACCCGGGGGGCATGGAAATTGAGCTCGTACTACCGCTCATGAGGGGCAGGGACAAAAATGTGCTCGTCAGTACCTTTGCATAGGTACTCGGCCTGACGGAACTCGGTAAGCTCCTCCTCACCCATCTGATTCGGGGAATCCCTCAAGTCGGAAGCCACCCAAGCGTATGGGTCGTAACACGCAGCGGAGGTAGAAGCTCGGGAGACGATGCAAGGCATACCTACAGTGGGGTACCACTCAATTAGTCTATGAGGTCGGGAGCTCGAAAAAATCCAGAAACTACACTTAACCTATTCTGCAACTAAAATTAAGCATGGTTAAAGCTAAATCCAAACAAAAGCCTACCCTAGAATAGTAACCTCCCCTAACACACCTACTTGACACTAAAGGCCATCCATCATACAAGATCAGGCAAACAGCATACATGTAGAGGAAACAATGGCAAAGGCAAAATGAACACGAAGCAGAAAATAAAGAAATGAATGCTTACCTGGATTGGTTATGAAGATTTGAAGAAGAAGGAAGAAAAGCGAATACGCAAGAAGGCAAGAACAAAACTCTGGGAATTTTTGGAGAAGAGGAGGATGGAGATAGCTGGAGCGAAGATATGAGAACGAATGCAAAACTGTTTTAAAACTGCCACTCAAAGAAGCGCGAAAGGTCTAAGGGCAAGATAGTCTTTGCACGTAGGGTTTTTAGCCCATTATGAGCATTTAACGCTCCGCGCGGGGAATGAGGCAGCAGACGGTCACCCCAACAACGAACGGACACGCGCGCAACAGGCGCGTCCCCTCCACGGGCGACCGACCTGGCGGTAACACACGAAAGAAGAGATAACACGCCACCAACAACCCTCACGATCATTACTGGCGCGTTAGGGGCACTGTTATGGTTCGGCCCAAGAGGAACATGGGCCAACCCGACCTGCGAACTACCCGACCCAAACGGTCGGGTACAAAGCGCCCAGGTGCCGACCCGGACACGCGTCCTAGACAGCTGTGACAGGAAGCTTCGAAGGAAGTGGGCTCTGCCCTTGGGAGGCCCACTCCTGACACGGTATATATGGGAGGGTCCTACCCCTCCCCCAAGGTACGTCATACACCACTTTATCCCTTTCTCACCTGCACACTCGACTGACTTGGGTGTCGGAGTGTTTTTGTAGGTGACACCCCCTCCGCACCAAGAGCTCAGGACGTCGGCTACCCCAACTCCACCCTCATAACCCGGTTCCAAGCTACACCCCACCTGTTCATCCGAGGACCTCTCCGAACCGTCCGATACCCGAGATACCGTACAATCCTCAAATAAAAATTATTTAATTTCTTAAAACATATTTTTAAGTTTGTCAAAAGAAAAACACTTATAAAAGTTATGTATTATGTACTTATCTAGAATTTACCAATTTACACTAAAAGAAATATAATTCTTCATACTCGACGAAGAATAAGATCTCTATGCGTTGAACAATATTATTCCACTCGAATAATTATTGAAAACATCATAAATTCGCGACTAATATTATTGTTTATTTTTGAATTTGGTATGAAATTTACCAAACTTGTCTTTTAAAATAAGTATTATATTAAGTATTTAAAAATGATTTATTTTTATAGTTTTGAATTAAATATTAATTTTTAACTTTTTTAATAAATTAGACAAATAAGTATCATAACAATCATTTTTATAATTTATATTAAAAAATATTAAAATATTTTGATATATGACGTATACAAAATTACAAACAATAAAAAATAAAAAAAAAAACACAAAATAAAAATATTTGTAGCTTTTGTGAAACTTTGGGCCTGGCCAAGAAAAACGAAACACCAAGCCCAACCAAACATAATTAAAGAGAGAGTCTATATATAATAAAATCTAGGGTTTTGGGTTTTCCACTGTCGAGTGCCATTTTGCGCTTTCTCTCTCTGTTCGCGGCATCAACTCCTTCAGCGGCTGCTGTGTTCTGCAAACCACTGATCCATGGCAGTTGGGAAGAACAAGAGGATCTCCAAGGGAAAGAAGGGTGGAAAGAAGAAGGCGTAAGCATTCCTCCTACCCCCAATTCTATAACCATTCAAAAAATTCAATTTTTGCACTATCCTTTGCTGTATCTATGAAGATTCAATTTGGTCATTGTTTTGATATGGTGTTTTTTGAATGTGCAGTGCTGATCCGTTTGCAAAGAAGGATTGGTATGACATTAAGGCCCCTTCCGTTTTCCAGGTCAAGAATGTTGGCAAGACCCTTGTGACTCGTACACAGGGTACGAAGGTATTTTAATGGTTTCTGTCTTGCCTAATTTCATTTCATTTCTATTTTTTTATTTGTTATATTTCTGGGATTATGTAGTGAATAATAAGTGTAACTTTTGTTTTTAATCTAAATTTTGCTCTGTTTTGTGTATTGTGTCATTTGTATGGGTCATCAAAATGAGAATAGTTTTTTAGTTCGTTCGTGGGTAAATCTTTGAGCTTTAGGTATATGATTGTATCATTAGTGCGTTGGATCTACTTTGGGTATGTTCTAATTTGTGCTTGCATTCTGCTTGTGATTTTTTCTTTTGAAAAAAGAAAGGAGTCAACTTGAGTGTAGTGAAACATAATATTGATTATCTTGGTTGGGATTGGACTTCTCTTTTTCATATTGATTTATTTTGGGCGAAAGATTCCCTAAGTTTCCTAGGGGTTGCTGACAAAAATTTTCATATTCTTATGGCATGTGATTTTGGTGTTCATATGATTTACCACGATGAGACATTAGGATGCTTATTTAGATATTTTTAATTTAAAATAACAGATCGCATCCGAAGGGCTCAAACATAGGGTGTTTGATGTCTCATTGGCTGATCTTCAAGGGGATGAGGACCATTCATTCAGGAAGATTAGATTGAGAGCTGAAGATGTTCAAGGGAGGAATGTTCTGACCAACTTCTGGGTATCATTAGAAGGCTGAAACTTATCTGGACTGTAATTTTGGGTTGTAATATTTTTTTTGCACTATACTAAGTTTATTTTCCCCCTAGGGAATGGATTTTACGACTGACAAGTTGAGGTCGTTGGTTCGAAAATGGCAAACACTCATTGAAGCCCATGTTGATATCAAAACAACCGACAACTACACATTGAGGTTGTTTTGCATTGGTTTCACCAAAAGGAGGTTCAACCAAATTAAGAGGACTTGTTATGCGCAAACAAGTCAAGTAAGACAGGTATGTTCATTACCATGTTAATTAGGTTCATACAGTGGTATATCACCAGTCCGCTTATTTTTATGTGTAGTTGTATATGTTTAGCATAAGGTGTGATTGGTTTTACATTTCATGTTACTAATTAAGACTACTCTGTTATCTTTTTCAGATCCGTAGGAAGATGAGAGAGATAATGACAAACCAGGCTACATCCTGTGATTTGAAGGAGTTGGTCCGCAAGTTCATTCCTGAAATGATAGGAAAGGAGATCGAGAAGGCAACATCCAGTATTTATCCGCTCCAAAATGTTTTTATCAGAAAAGTCAAGGTCTTGAAGGCTCCCAAGTTTGATCTTGGAAAACTGATGGAGGTATTTTTAAAATAACTTTCAACAATCCCCTCCTTCACATGCAACATGATACAAGTTCAATAGTTTCACATCTTGATTGATTCATATTTTCCAGTGTTTACTAAATGAAGCCGCCAAACTAATTTAGCTCTTTACCTTGATAGTTTGACATGTTTTGATATAACCAATTATAACACCAATGTTGCTCTTTACCATTGGTTCTTTCTGCTGTTCAAGTTCTATTTGATAAATCGTGAACAAAAAATGTGTGCTAACATAGATGTTTGGTCCGGTAGGTCCATGGTGACTACTCTGAAGATGTTGGTGCAAAGGTAGACAGACCTGCTGATGAAACAATGGCAGAGGCACCCACTGAAGTTATTGGAGCTTGATTAATTCATAATGCATCCTTAGTTTTGCTTTAGAATTGGTGTTATGTTTTACTGAATATTATTTAAACTTACGTCGGTTCCTGTCCATGTAAAACTGAGAAACCAGTTTTGTTTGACATTTCTAAAAACAGTATTTTTCTCGGTGATATATATTTTGGAGATTGTTTACACCCTTGCAAGTTTATATTGCATGCTATAATTTATCCGTGAGGATATTGACAATCTGCTTTGTATGTTCTCAAGATTTTGTATTAGGGGTGCTTTTTCGCATTTTATCCACCCGAAAAGCAAGTTAAATTGAGATTAAAATAAAATAAATAAAAATAACAAAATTCTTAGATTAAGAGTAAAGTTCGGTGAAGAATAAAAATTTCAACTAAATTTTTTAGAAGTGTGTGTATAATATCTTTTTCAGAAATGGTATACAATTCAATTTTTTTTACTTAAAATTCAATCAAGTCCAATATATATACAAGTGTTACGTTTTTGTAATTTTTCAGCTTCTTCCTTCTCTATTTTCATTATCATTATTATGAATTTATGATTATCCTCATTGGCACTATTTCTTCTTCCTTTTTTTTAATTTTTTTTTTGTTTAATTTTTTTCTTAGTTCAACGCAATTAGTTTAACGGTAATAAAAATGACAAATTTTTTATTAATGACAAAATTTGTTAGAAATGACACCAAAATTTTTTATAAATGACACAAAAAATCTTTAAAGAACTAAAAATTCAAAATCATAACTCATTCAACAAATAAAATACATTCAAATATATTTTAGAATAAAAAATGCAATAATTTTTTACAAATAATTCATAAATAACCAGATCTTTTATATATGAATTTAGTACCACTTAATTAGTTGAATGATTAGAAAAATTGGTTAAAAAATGTTGTGTCACGGTAACTCTATAAAATTGACAATTATTTAGAACTTCCAATCATTTCTCTATTGTCATTGTAGGTTTGTAGTTGTGTTGTCACAAGAATTAAACATCTTATATAATTGAGATATCCAATGATATAGGTGCATGTTGAGTATTTTTAAAAATGTTTCTTGAGAAATAGATATATATTTTTTATCTTCATAAGTTTTAAAGTTAACTAATAAGCACTATAAAATACAAATAAATATAAAAAACAGTAAAATCTATAATTAAAAAAATTTAACTTCTTTAAAAGTTACAATAGCAATTTGCAGGTTAAAGTGGAGAATTTTATAAAGAGTAATTCTTCGCATACAAGCGACTAAGGCTTGTAAGCCTTACAAATTCAATTAAAACTGACGCTCGAAACACGCTTCCAACCATTCTTCTTCCTCTTCGTCTTCTCCTTCTTCTTTTCTTTCGTTTCTTGCCTTCTCTTTCTCCTTCTTCTTCTTCTTGCTGCACGTTCTTCTTCCTCTTACTCTTCTTCTTCTCCTTTTCTTTCGTTTCTGCACGTTCTTCTTCATCGTCTTCCTCTTCTTCTTCATTTACGTTCTTTTCTCTTTGTTTTATCTTTTTTTTTTCGATTTTTCATGGTGAAATCGTTTTTGAAGAAGAAGAAGCAGTAGAAGATGAGGAGGAGAAAGAGAAAGAGTTTTGAATTATGCATAAGATGTATTTTAACGAATTTTGGGTGTATTTCTTTAAATCTTTTGGGTGTATTTTCTGTAATCCTTTGGGTGTATTTTCTATAATCGTTTGGGTGAATTCCTGTAACCATTTGGGTGTATTTCTGTAATCCTTTGGGTGTATTTCTGTAGTTCCATTATCTTCAAAAGGATTACAGAAATACACCCAAAGGATTACAAAAAATACACCCAAAGTATTTAAGAAATACACCCAAAATTCGTTGCATAATTCAGAACTCTTTCTCTTTCTCCTCATCTTCTGCTGCTTCTTCTTCTTCAAAACGATTTCAAAGCTTGATTTCAGAAACCATGAAAATCGAAAAAAAAAACGAAGAGGAAGAGGAAGAGGAAGAGGAAGAAGAGGAAGAGGAAGAAGAAGAACCGTTCTGAGTGTAGCGCTTTGAAAACAGGAAACGTTGAATAACGCATTAAAAGGCCTAGTAACTTGTAAGACTTGTAAGTCAAAAAGACTTGTATGTGTAGCACTCCTCTTTTATAAAACAAACCCCGCTGTAAATAAAAAACTTGTAACTGATGGATTTTTACGTATAATTTTAGGTTGTTATATATATAGTTTATAATTAGCGTTTCTCAATGTTAATATGTAATTATTATTTTATTAGATAGCACTCTACTTCTAATTTATAACAATAGTTCAACTTAAATTTATTTTATAATGGTTTTACTAATTTATGTTTATTATGATAAGAGGTAATCAAATGGATTGGGTATTAGTTGCTGACTTGCTGGTCGTTATGATTGCCATAATGGCATTATTCCAATTCATCTCTGAAGCCATCTTATTACATATAAACAAGCTTATCGTTACATGATCACAACTCAATAATGCCGAAGAAAAAGTGATAGATATGGTCTTCTACAATGCATGCTCTATAACATAACAGGGAAGCTACTTTCTTTGCAAAAAATATCTGAGACAGGTTTCTATGATAAGTTAAAAGTCTCTAATAACACCTTAATTTATGATAAAGCTTACACATGTACTAGCTAAAATATGCTAGTTATGCTTAATTAACTACTTACAATATACTGAAACTAGATTTTCTGGCTTACTCAGTTGTTGAAGGCTTTGAGCATCCACAAAAGCATCCTTTTTTGTGCTTTTTGCTGCTGCTTTTCTTGCCACTGCGAATGAAGTCCCTCAACAACACCACTGTTTTCCCTGAGAATCTGCTTTTCCCTTTGCTCTTCTTTTCATCACCTAATTTCAGCATTACATATTGGATGTTCTGCACCTCGAACTGCAACTGTCCGATCTCTTGGGAATCTCTTCGTGCCTGCTCTGCTACTCTCTTTCTCTGGGTTTGTCTACTCTTTTCTGCTTCAGCTGACACCACCTTGTTTAAAGACGGGGTGCTCTCTTCGAGATCCTTCATGAGCTGATCATTAGTATCTGATAATTTCAGGACAGCCCCTTCAACATCTTCGATCTGTCTCTTGACTGTGTCGCATTCGGCATCATTTCCCTTCTTAATTCCCTTCACTGCCTCCATTTTCGTCTTCAAATCCAGCACATTCATCTTAAGAACGGTTAGTTTTTGTGCATTTGAATTGAGCTTCTCCAATATCTTTCTCCTCTTGCCATCTTGAGTTCTCTCTTTTATACTTCTTGACAGCTGGAGCTTGTCAATACCCAACTCCCTTTCTACATCTAATTCAGAAGAAGTGTTTTGGAATTTTCCAGAATGATCCGATGGATGGTACAAAATGATATCTTCTGCTGGAGCAGAACTCTGTTTTGTTGCTTCATTAACCATGGCATTATCATCGCCATCCTCCTCTGCAGCTTCCCATAATTCAAGCATCTGATCATCCGTTCCACCACTATTATCTCTCCTGCTTTTCTTAGAGGCTGGATTATCAGAGATGTGATCAAGAGGAATGTCTTTCATCAATGATCCATTCTCTGATTTTGTTCTCCATAAGTTGAGGTTATCCTTGAGCTCCTTCTCCAATTTTCTGTAGTCCCTTGAATCTTCTGTCACTTCAGTCAGATGAGCTCTGGCATCTACTTTTGTGGTTCGATCTTCCTCTTTGATTCGTCTCTCAATTTCTTCCAACATTGCCCTTTCAACTGCTCTAATCCTTGCTTTCATGCTCAGCAAATCTGAAACCCCATCTGGCATCACAGTACTATCTTCAGGCATGTTTTGATCGCTATATTCTTCAACACAGGTCTCAAGTACTACATCCTGGACAAAAAAGTAGAATTCTTATCACCAGCCTAAGCTCATTTATAGCAAGTGGAAAATGAAGAAGTATAAAAACAGAAGCAGAATCACAAGTTTAAACTTAATACTAACCTTTTGCTCTTGATTGCCGATATCACAAGTTTTGTTGATTTGAACAAGGGCAGTATGCTCTAAAGAAGCAAAATCCTCTTTCAAAGAACTAATGACTGGAATATATGCAGATAACTGCCCCTTTAATCCTCCAACTTCAGTTTCCAGTAGATTGACTCTCTCAGTCATCTGTTCAATCTCCAAGCTTTTCGCAGAACTTTCATTTTCAAGCCGTGAGCAAACTCCAGTAAGCTCATTGACTTTGTTTTCCAACAATGCTTCGCTTATGGACGAAATCTGAAGATCAAAATAGAATGTAGCAGCTTCAGCCTCCCAAAGTGCAAATTCATTTGTTTTATCCATAAGCTCTGAGTTCAATGTTTCCTCCCTAGCCCTGTGTTGTTCAACTTCTTCACGTAATAATCTCATCTCAGACAGCAAACTTCTATTTTCTTCAGTAAGTTGTTCAATTTCCTTTTTGTGCAACATGCACCCTTGTGATAGTTCAAGGATCTGCTTCTCTAGATTTTCGTTGACTAGACATGATTCTACTTGTTCCATCTTTAAGGTCTCAACATTTTTGCAAAACTCTGCATTCAACATCTCTGCATCCTTTAGCCTTTCCTCCATTTCTAACAACTCTGTTTCTTTCTTCTCAAGGAGATATTCTGAACGTTCAATTTGTTGACTTAAACAATCAATTTTGTCATCGGCTTCATTCAAATATGTGTCCTTCCTCTCAACTGACTCTTTCAGATAAACATGCTCTGCTTCTTTCACCTCAAACTTGTCCTTTAGCACAACAAGCTCATCTTTGAGATCACTGTTCATATGCTGCAGATTGCGGACATGCTCAGCCAGTTCTTTTAGTTCCAAGACCTTCTCAGTGACAAAGCTTTCATAAACTGAAGTGAGATTTTTCAGAGCCAGTGCTTCACGAAGGATTTCGCCGTTTTCAGCTTCAGCAGCAGATTTTGCATCTTTGAGTTCCAAAACACTCTTAAGCAGGACATTTTTTTCCTCAAGTACTTTAGAATTTTCTTCCTGAAACATCAACTTCGTTCTCTGCAAGTCTTCCATCTCAAGAAGTAGAGCCTCCAATTTGGACTTTAATGTATTCTCCCTTTCCTCTCCCTTGGTCACTTCAGAACTCAGTTGGTTGTTCAGCTCCAGAAGTTCAAGCTTATCTTTCTGCAACTCTGCATGCTGCTCTCTCGTGTTCTCAAACTCTTCCTCCAGATTTTTTTTCATCAACTCCAATTCTACTCCCTCACATTGTTGTTCTGAGATTAAAGTTAGGAAGACAGAACTCTCTACAAGTAGCCGCTGCTTCTCCTCTTGGCTTTTAACAAGAGAACCTTTCAAGCCCTCAATATTATTCAAAATATGGAATATCGGCGCATCCTCTTGCTTGATCCCTTTGCTATGCCCCCCATCTGGATCAACCTGAAAAGCCCCTAACACTTGATGAATCCCCTTTTTGAACTTTCTAATTTCATCTAACAAGTACTCTACCTCCATCTGCTGCATAAGGTTTTCACCCTCCAATTCCGAGATTACTTTATCAGAAAACTTTGATGCCTCAACATGCTTTTGGCATTCAACTAATAAACCAAAGTTCTTCTGCTCTAAGTCTTCAATGCACTTTTGCAAAATAAACATCTCAACCTGAGCATTTACAGCTTTATCAAGTTCTTCTTCAAAGTCCTTTTTCCCCAACTGATATTCTTCTCGCAGCTGAAGGACAACCTTCTCCAAATTTTCTAATCGAGCTTCATTTTCATGTTTATCATTAGAATGCTTTTCCTTTTGCTTCACAAGCAATGCATGAAGGTCTGCTACTTGGATGACTCTGCTTTCTTTGTCTTTCTCCATATCAGAATACCGCTCTTCTAATTTTGTAAACCTTTTCTCAAGGCTACCGAGTCTTGCTTCAACATTCTCTAATTGAGATACCAGGATGCTTCTTTCATTTAGAAGATTCGCCTTCTCATTATTCAGTGAATTGCACAATTCCTCCATGCTACTTGATTTAGCCCTCAAACCCTCAAGCTCAATCTTTGCATCACAGAGGGACTTCTCCAGCAAGGCATTCTTCTCCAACAGCTTCTGCATACTTTCAGTGATAATTTGTAACTGTGACAGTAGAGATGATTTCTCAGACACAAGAATGGATTTTTCTTCCTGAAGAGCATGGCAAGATTCCTGAAATTTCTTCACCGTATTCCTCAATCCATCTAGCTCCACATTCAAGCTTGACAAGGAACATTCCAAATTGACATTTTCCCTCAAAATTTTATCCATGTCCTTTGATCTTTCATGGAGGGCTTCTTTCTCTTCTTGTTCCATTTTGCAAACCTCCTTTAGCTTCAAGTTCTCATTTTGTAAGTCCTTCACAGATGCCGCAAAACAGTTGGGATTCAAGCCTACAGACCATAATTCTTCCAGTATTGCCTGATATCTACTACTCAAGCCCTGGATTTGATCCTTTATGTGATGAGATTCACGCTGGAGGGCGTTGCTTTCTTCAACTTTTACAGCAAACTCTCGCTCGAGATTCTCTTTGATGTCCTTCAACTTGAAAATTTCGATTTGCTGGTTTTTTAACAACGTAGTGGAAGAGAAATTAAGTTTATTCAGTGTCCTGTTTTCTTCAACAATCTGTTGCATTTCTTCCCTATAACCTTGTTTGGAAAGCTCCAAGTCCTCCAAAAGCTGAAGGCCATGTTTAAGCTCCAAGGCAAGAGATCTTTGCTCCTCTTGTGATTGAGAATATGACTTCTCCAGAGTTTGCAGAGTAGATTCAATTTGAAGGAAGCGAGAATGCTCTTCATGCATCACACTCTGTAGCCTCTCTAACTCGGCTTGCTTCTCTAAAAGCTTTTGGTCTTTTACAGAAATTTTCTGCACCAGGTTGTCAGCCTCCAGCTGAAGAGATCGGTTTGATTTTTCCAACATACCACAATGCTCTTCAGCAGTCCTTAGTTTTTCAGCCCCTATTTCAATTTCTCTATTCAATCGATCAGAAGTTTCATGGGCATGCAGAATTTCACTCCCCATTGTAGATATCTTCTCCAAGCACTGCTTGTACAGAAAAGCTACAGCTTCTTTCTCTTCATTCAGTTCAGCAAGACTTCTCCTCAGAGATTTAGCTTCCATTTCTGCTCTTTCAATTTGCTCATTCAGCATCCTGCTATTCTCCTCAGCAAGTGTTATCTTAGCCTCCAAGACAGAAATCTTTTCAAGGCATTTATTATATTGATAAAAACAAGCATCCTTCTCAGCCT
This sequence comes from Arachis hypogaea, assembly GCF_003086295.3. Taxonomy (NCBI): domain Eukaryota; kingdom Viridiplantae; phylum Streptophyta; class Magnoliopsida; order Fabales; family Fabaceae; genus Arachis; species Arachis hypogaea. Next base: position 110,541,869 of record NC_092044.1, read on the forward strand.
CCAATGTGCCAAGTTCCTGCTTTAGATTTTCTGCTTCGGTTTCTGCTTTAGCAGCTCTCTCATCATGCCCCTTTGCATCTTTCTGGGCTAGAGACAATGTAATTTCCAAGCTAGCTACCTTTTCCAGACACTGATTGTACTGAACTAAACCAGCATCCTTCTCAGCTTTTAACTCAGACAGAGCTTCCTTTAATATTTTGATTTCAATCTCAGCTTTGGTTGCTCGATCATCAAGTCCTCCAGCATCTTCTTGAGCCTCATGAAGCTCTTTTTCCATTTCGGATAACTTCTCCAAACTCTTCTGATACTGAAGCAAGATGGAATCCTTATCAGACTGTATTTCAGCCAGGGCTTCCCTCAAGTTTTGAACTTCATTTTCTTCTCCCCCTGCATGCTCAGAATGGCTCTCTGTCTTCAGATTCTGCTTTTCAGCAGATAACTGAGAGAACCCAAGAAGCTCATTCAGCTGCTTTAGACCCTTTCTGCTGACACCATCTGGCCCTAAGAATGCACAAATAGGATGATGCATTTCTGGTGTTCGTGGTTCACCCTCAGGGCCAGAAGGACCACATGGTGAATCATCGTTTAACAAGTAAGGTGCTTGGTTAGGGAATGCTTCTGCCATGGTCTTATGGGCATGGCGTAGCTCCCCCGTTGCATGATCATACCTCTCTGCCAATGCACGATATGCTCGGTAGAACTCCTCAACTAATTTCATGAGTTCTGGGCGCTTCTTATAGTACATTTCTGCCCTCCTTGCAAATGAATCTGCATCCTCTTCGATAAGTTTGATCATTGCTTTGACTTTGGCATCCATGTCTATAAAAAACAGTTAAGAGTGTCAGTTAAAGGTTACAGAAATTAGCATTTTTCTGAGTTTGTGTTTTTATGTAACTCAGACTCAGCTTATAAAAACGACCCACTAGTGGGTATGAGAGAACTAATTGTATGGACCACAAATGTGATCTCAAATTCACAATTGCAGCAAACACATCCTAATTTTAATTTGAGGTTCCTCTAGCACAAGGGTAAATACCAATATATAGAAGACAACAAACCTGTAAGGTTTTCCTGAAGCCATTTGGAATTCTTTGGGCTTATGTGACTATCCCACCACCAAGAATACAAACGTCTGGACTCGGAATGTAACAATGATGCCATGACTCCTGCCAAGAACAAGAGCACAGCTGGTTTTGATTTGGCGAAAGCCTGATAATGGATCCAGGCCAGACTAACAGTCTATAGATTTCCACCCTCCACAGTTGATCTAGTTGGAGATTCTTTAGGTATGTTTCCCTCTTCTTTTACCTTACATCCAATCGTTAAATATATGCAGCACATTTTAGAAAAAATAGCCCAAATTCATGAAGTACTCCGATGGTTTAACTTATAAGAAACTCAGAAACTCATTAAACATGGCTGCTGTATTTACCTGGTGAATTGGATACAGCTCCAGTATCTTAATCCATGTACAGCTTATTGTTTTATAAGCTCCCACAATTTAAAATCAGAAGCAGCTGCACAAATAATAAAAAGGGGGGGAAAAGGAAAAGATATAGCTCAAAAATGTGAACAGAAAAATCAGACATCAGAAAACACCACCACCCTCATTAAATCAAAGAACATTAGAGCATAATCTTTAAAATATTAAAAAAATCTGGAAAATATTTCACACCTGTTCTCTTTCTTTTGAAGGCCAAACCAGTATGAGGTAGAAACCAAGAGATCCTGAAGGTGAACTGCAAAAACCACTCACAAGGTGAGCCACAGAAGGAAGAGTTTAAAATAAATAGTAATAATAATAATATAAAGAAAAAAAGGTGCCAAAGTGATAGAAATGCATTGGTATGACAGAATGCAAAGTTTTGCAAATGAAGTAACAATGCATACCATCCAGAACATGAAGATGTACATAATAAGAAGAAGAGGAGGAAGAAGAACAAGAGGAGGATGTGGAAGAGTGTGAAAAGAAAAAGGTCCAAGCACGGAAAAAGCAAGTAATAGTGACATAGAGAAAAAAATAATAAAGAAGAAGAAGAAGAAGAAGAAGAAGAAGAGTTCACGAGCAAAACAATGGTCAATCTCAGTAAAAATGGAAACTTGAAATAGAGCTAGAACGAGATCAGGAACTTACCAAGTGTAATGAACTTGGAGCTAGCAAGCACTCAGAAGAGACAGAGAATCATAAAAAAAAACTAAGCAAATGGGCATTAAGAAAATCACAAAAAGAACCTAACTTTAATCCATTTTCGGACCAAACCACACCCCCCCAAAATAGCACTGGAATCCAGCAACGGGAACACCATTACCCCATTCTCTCTCTCTCTAACACCTGAATCACTCACTCTTCTTCTATCTCTCAAATCTCTATAGGAGATGATGGGTTCTGAGAATTACAATGTGGTGTGCTGGTCCTGACACTCAATGACTCACCAACTGTCAAAAAGGAGCCACTTTTTCAGAATGAAAAAGAAAGCTGTGTGTGCTGATGAATGATTTCTCTTTTTGTTATTTAGAGAACACTAACTGTTGCATTACGGGATCCTTGAAAGTGAAGGAATGCAATCTGAATCTGAATCACATAAACAGCAGCTATAATAGGATTTAAACTCTTATCACTTATCAGTTAATGTTAATTATTTTCTAATTATTTGGTTTTCATATTAAGTAGCAGCAACGTATTCTTCAGGGTTTTCATTGTCTGACATCGTTATTTTCAAAACTTAATTAGTTTAATTGTGCTGCTGAAAATACCAATATACCCTTGGCTGATTTTTCCATCTTGCAGCTATTACTTTACTTTTTCAACCCTCGTGTGTTTCACTGTTTCTTCTTCTTCTTATCTTCATTGTAATTTGCAAACTAACGGCTCCACCCGTGGTTTCACAACGTTTAATTGAGGTTCCTAATTTTGTGATTTATTTTCAACGGGTTTGAAACTTTTATTTTTTTTTTTACTCGTTGTCATAATAAGTTTACATTTTTACAAGCCTTTGACCAAATCTATATTGATTTATCTTTTTTTTTCCTTATAATTTTATAGTAGTAAACTAGTAATATTGTTTAAGTTGATTACCTAATATAAGTATGGAGATTTTGCTAAAAGGTATTAAGAACACTTATTAAATATAATATATATGAATTTTATTATTAATACTTTTTATATAATTATATATGTTGAATGTAGAAACCTTTTTTTTTTTTTCCCATGATGCCCTATATTTTTCTTTTCCATTTATAAAAACCGACAACGTGGAGGAATTGGGGTATTGTGGGGATAAAGAAAAGCATACATATCAAATCAAATATCATTTTTGTAATTTAATTAAAAAGGTATGTTGTTTTATTTATCTCTATTCCTTTTCATCATTCAAGCCTAATGTCACTTTCATAATGAAAATGACCGAGAAAATATGTAGTATTACAGAGCTTATTACTGAAAGAGATACATGTGTGTGTCTATTATATGTATAGTTGCTAAGATTTTTTCAAAACATGACCTACGCATTGAATAGCTCAATTTGAATTTGCAAATAACCCCTTGGTTAAAATTCCAAAAAGAATATTGCAAATAATTTCTTAACATGGACTCTATGGTAAATAACATTCCCGTATACCGGTAAACATGAAATTGATCAAATAGAGGTACCAAATAATTTTGAATTGAATATTTTTATTTCCAACTTCTGTCTTGTTGAATTTTGCTGTTCTAGAGATAAAATGTCACATTCACATAATTCTTACATACAAGTCACTACTCACTACGATCTGTATAATAAGACATGATGATTTTTCACATATTATTAGAACCGAATTTATATATATGTATACCAAAATTGGTCTGAAACTATGAATTTAATTTTAATATATTGTCGTGTGCATCTTATTATATAACGTTACATTAATAAAAATAAGAGTTAAATACGATTTTGGTACCTACTGTAGAGACTGAAAATTTATTTCATCTCCGACTTTTTTTTGCTACCAAATAATTCCAAAAATTTCAATTTATTTTAAAATTGTTCTTTTTACCATTTTTTATTTTTATTATCAAATTATCCCTCATTAAACAAATTATAAAAAAAAGGGGCCGAGGGAGAAAGAAAATGGAGGTGAGAGGAGAGGAAGAAAGAGAATCCGGGGGAAGGGACCACCGCCCGCTGCACCGCCGCCTGTGATCGAAAAAAGAAACAGACAGCAAGAAAGGAAAAAGCTAAGGGAGAAGAGTGAGATCGGAAGGGATTGGAAGGAGAAACCGCGTTCAACGCCGTCGCCGCCACTCATGCGTCACTCGCCGTTTCTGCTCTTCCTCCCTCTCCGCCACTGATTCGCTATTACTGTCAATTTCTGTTTCTGCTTCTGCTTATGCTTCTGTATCTGCATTTGGATTTGCTTTTTCTTCTGTATCTGCATCTGCTTCTTCTGCATCTGGAATATTCTTCTTCTGCATCTTTTATTTTTTTATTTGATTGTTGTTGTGTGTTTATTTTGTTATTGAATTTGAAGTTGTTAGTTTTTGTATTTGAATAATTTTGAATATGATTATTGGTATTTTGTGGGAGTAAAAGAGGTGGTGGTGATTTTGCTTCTGGTTGATTTTGGGGAAGAAGGAGAAGGGTATTTTCGTTCGAAGAACAATTTTTAAACAAATTGGAGATCATTTTGTAGCGAAAAAAAAATTGAAAACAAAATAAATTTTCGATCTCTACGTTAGGGACCGAAATCGTACTTAATCCTAAAAATAATTATATTTTATATTGATTACGTGAATAATTATCAAATAATACGAATATAATTATATAACTATATAAAATTTTCTTTATTAGTGTATCAAAATTAAGCTTCTAAAAAATTAAAAAATACTTATATATATTTTTTGAAAAAAAAAAGTCAAATATTGGGCATGTCATTAGCTGTTAAAAACCAAATAACTTAGGGTGGGCATGCATTTCCTCCTTCCTTCGATTCAATGATGGGCACATGCACATGACCTAATTAAGGGTATCTTGACCATGCATTTTCCTACCCACGTAAAAAAGTGGGGGCCATTCATCATGTGCCAAATTGCCTATTCATTCTTTTTTTTTTCCTTTTTTTTTTTCAAATGTGTTGCCATTGTTATTAACTCTATTAATTATTTGTTGAGAAAATACTATTTTTCTCTTCTATTATATACTAAAATGATATTCTCTTTTTTTATTTATAAAATATATATATATTTTATAATTTTTAAAAACTTATTTTATAATTTATTTTAAATTTTGTGTTAATTAATGTTAACTTTATCTATTTTTTTAAAAAAAATAAATTATTTTTTATAAAAATATTTTTTAGTAAAATTTTTATTTTTTATCATAAAATTTTTCTTACCAAAATACTCTTTAATAAATTTTTTTATTGATTAAATTGTATTTTTACCAAATTATTTTTAAAAAAATTTAATTCTAAGATATCCTTCAATAATTTTTAATTATTAAATTATAATTTTACCAAAATTTTCGTTAACAATTTTTTATATTTTACTATTAATTTTTTGATATCAATATATATTATTTTAAAATTAAATAAAAAATCTTAGTAAGATTATTTTTCAATATAAATATATATTAATTGTTATATATATTAACAATAGTAAGGTTTTTTATTTAATATTAAAATAATATATATTGATATAAAAAAATTAATAGTAAAATATAAAAATAATTGCTAACAAAAATTTTGGTAAAATTATAATTAAAAAATAAAAAATTATTGAAGGATATTAGAAAAAAAAATTTAATTATTAATTTTTAAAAAAAATATTTTGGTAAAAATATAATTTAGTTAATAAGAAAATAATTTATTAAAGAGTATTTTGCTAAGCAAAATTTAATGATAAAAAAATAAAATTTTTGTTAAAAGGTATTTTTAAAAAAAATAATTTATTTTTCTTGAAAATAGATAAAGTTAACACAAAAAAAATTTAAAATAGATTAAAGATAAGATTTTTTAAAAATTATAAAAGAAAGAAATATACATTTTATAAATAAAAAGAAGAGGAGTAATATTTTAACATTTCGCAAAGGAAAAAAGTAAAACTTTCTTATTTGTTTTAATGCGATGGATTCGAAACACACTTCTTTTTGAAAAAAAATATTTCAATACATGATGAATATATAGCATTCTCTTATTTTTCTTGTTGAAAAAGCTTGAAAACCAATTTTATTAGTTGAAAAACAATTAGTTCTCGAACTTGTTCACTAAACTTAATTAATAAGGGTTTCCACCGGCTCATTGAACATAATAAGGGAAAAAGAAATGTTATCCCTCTTATTTTTCCTTTAATTCAGTTGCTTATATACATAAATAAACTTCACGTCTTACAAAATGTGTGACAATCACACTTTTGTTATTTTTGCTATTTAAATTAAAGTTGCCCAATAATATTTTTGAGTTTAAAAATAAGAATTTAATTGTTTTACAAGTACATGGTAAAAATAACCTTTTTCTTATAAAAAAAAACTATAATTATATATGATTATGTAAAACATTTTACACTAACAATATATCAAAATTAAATCCTAAAAATAGTATATATTATTAATAAAATTAATAAATTTTTAACCAATGTTTTTTCATTTGCAACTATATGTGAGCTGTTATTCTTAATTAGATACTCTCAAATAAATAATTAAAATAATTTACTTTTTTCAATTATTTACATACACTAAAATGACTTTATTATGAATGTTCATTAATAACTTGTTATTCGACTAGAAATCAATAGAAGAATTATAATTTATAGAGAAAGTAATTAAGAATTTTTTATATGTGAGTATGATTAGTAGTATACAAATGCATGTGTATATATTTCATTATTCTCCATAGCTATTGAGCTTTGAAGAAGGAACAAGAGAGTACATAGACTATATACAATTAAATGAGGAGCAAGTAGTTGTGAATTGTAAACTTCTAATTTCTTGTTTTGTGAATGTTGATGTTACTCCCAAACAAAGGTACCATTCTTTTAAGACAACACTTGCCATATCACCGACCCACCACATGATGTGATCTTCCTCCCTCTCTCCAACATTATTGGCTCCGTAGAAAAGATGAATGTGACTTATCTATAAACTTCTACACACACCACTTAGTCCCTTACACACATATATAATTTAGATTCTCTTGTTATTTGTCACTTGAATTCCTTAGCTAGCAGCACAACCCCCACCAACCACACACACACAAAGCCTTTATGGTAAGGTCACGCTATATGGTCCCATATTCTTTTTTTTTTTTGAATTATCAGATTGGTTTTTCGTTTTCTAGTTGAACTTGAAGTTAAGTGTGCCCATCTCTGAAAAGTTGCTATGTTATAAGTATAAGATCAGAAATAAATCTATTTCTTCTATTGATGAGCAAAAAGGTTCATGTTTGGGAGAATGATGGTAACATTTCCCATTACGCTATTATAAACTGTAAAGCCAGGAATTAAGAACAAAAAGGGAACTCAATATTTGAATTATTAATTACCTTTTTTCAGTTCCCATGACCTCTCACGTGCACCAACATACACACACAATGTTTCATCATAGCTTACTACTTTTTAGTTTTAAAGATGAAGAGGAGTAATAAGAAGTTTAAAAAAAGAAAGAAAATATTTATATTCAAGTGTGTAAGAAAGTGATTCAAATAATGTTTGTCTATAAAAGAGTACAGCTTGCTTATCAAGAAAGACATTCAAATAATATTCTATAGAGATTATGTTTTGATCTTGAGATCTCATGCAAAAGATATACGAACTAATATCTAATATCGTAATTAGTTATTTAAGGATTAATATACAGTAGAAACTCAGGTGAGTCGATTTCACGTGAAGTTAATAACTAAGAGTCGTTAAATAATTTGACTGATTTGACTAAATTTTCATCTAATGACTCTCAGTTATCAACTTCACGTAAAATCGACCTGAGTTTTCACCTATACAGTATAAATTATAAGAATGTACGTGAGTATAGTACTATAGTGATAAATTAATTTTCATTGGAGTTTTCTGTCTATCGATATCTATCAGATACACCGTAACTAAGCTCACTACAATATTTTATTTCTTTAATTTACCAATATTGACTCTAAAGTCTAAACATACATAGATATTTATCCATGCATAGTAAGGGGGAGAAAGGACATTTCTCCGTGCATTTATGAAGTATGTATTCATCAACTCAACTAAACAATATAAAAAAGAACAAAACACTTCATGTAACTAAAAATCAGTTATAAAATTAGTTATTATATATTTATATATTAATTTATATTTTTTATTAAATAATCGGTCACTAAAATTAAACATATCATAATAGAATAATGAAATTTATAATAGACAAATAACTAAATTTATTTATAATAGTATAATAAATTGTATGAAATTTTAAATATATATTTTTATATTAGATAAATGTTAAAATTAACTATCAAAATAAAATATACATTAAAATATAAAATACATATTAAAATAAATTAAATTACGTATTTATTTATATATAAATACGTAGTGGCCGATTCAATGTACAAATAATATTGTATTTTATATATAATAATTGATTTTAGTAATTGAAATATTTTTTATATATACATAATATTATTGTAAAAAGAAAATAAAAAAATTGGTTTCGGATTAAGGAGCCATTGAAAGAAACTAGAAGTCTAGAAGCAGGACCATAAAAACCTTTCAAATGATTACCACGAGTCACCTCCGTAGTTTTCATGATGTAGCCAAGTTTCTCTATAAAAGATTGTGTGTGCTGCCTATCTGTCTGCTCAGTGTTCAATTCATCAACCATCAAAGATTAGATTATGAATATGAGAGTTACAAGTACCTGAAAACGTGGATCTTTTGACTTTTTCACTATCAAGTCGGCAGACACAGCCTTTTGAATATACTGATTTCGGGCTTAGGCCCACTTTAGTCTTTACTCACCCCAAAAAAAAAAAACAAAAAAAAGTACTTCTTGATGAGGATTCTTCAATGTCAAGATGTCATGGTACTATCAAATATGCTAATTTGTCATTCATTTTTTGCTGACTCCAAGGTGCTTTCTTAAGTTGTTGATTTGTCTAGGGAATGAAAAGATTTGATGACACAGGTAATTAAGAGCAAGTAGCGGTTACTTTAAGGAACAACTACACATAATCAACCAATTACTAATAAATCTACGAAGTTAATGGATTAACCAATTACTATCATTAGGTGTTGGGGAATAAATATGCAACATGGATTAAATGGTATCCTTCACAAACTTGGAACTACAAAGTTCGGACCAACACCTACCACCTCCAATTGTGATGGGACAATTCATCAGCCAAGAGTTAAGTTCTTTGCCAAGAGCCCAACAGCATCGTTCATTTCTACAACACTATATTCTTTGACTATTTAATTTTTTGATTTAATCATCTCTATTATCAGCAACTCAACTAATAACTGATCTCTCATAGGTTTCAAAAAACAAGTACTTGTTTTCAACTTCAAAGACTCATATTCAGATTACTTGGCAAGTGTGGCGTGTTTGGACCTTTGATTTCGATCTACTTTGAACCTTTTCAAGAACAATAAAGTAGAGTTGGATAACAATTTTAATGAGAAAAAAGTGCATAAGAATGATTGATTAGCTTCCTTTCTAATATTTGAAATATTTAGCTGAAAAGAAATGAAATTCATGGCAGACGTCACCAGAATTATTGATAAAAATCACTCAAAAAGCCTATAAGAATTGAAGTAGTGTTTGATTCCACTAGTCATGGATGACAATACCAGAGATAACATAGGAAAAGAAGACATATTTTTTGGTTATTTATTTCTTGTCTGTTTTATTGCTTGTCTGTATGCTGATAAATTCTAGAGTCTCCAACCAAACATTACACATGCATAGATTTGCAAGCGAAAGGTATGTAAGCTATTGGGAGCATAATTTAATTTGGTGCTGCTTCTACTTTGAGGGAAGAATATAACAGCTTTAGAAAAAGGTTTTGTCGGAGATGACCAAGAACTTAGCAGTTAATGATCAAGGGAAAAATAGAATATTGGACAATCAAGCTCTAACATTAATTAAAATTAAATCTAATACAAATGAACTTAGTTGTACATTATGGACTCGACGGTACATATTATTACGAGAGTAAAAGGAAGCTCAACAATGTACATAGGCCTAAGCGTAGCTTCAACCGCAAGAGACAAGATTCTAACACAGCAAGAGACAAGATTCACATTCTAATGGTGATGGGTAAGGGAAGGAAACGAAGGGATGGAGTGTAATATCAACTTCCTGCCACCTCTGCGAGTTGGAGATGATCCAAGTTCACAATTAGGAGAGGAAATCCTTTTGCCATTGGGAGAAGAGGTTTTTATGCAAGCGATAGGAGAGCTATCACCTTGGATAATGTCCATCATTTCATCATCTGCTACAGTTTGATGAGGCTTTTCTAACTTAACTTGAGGCCGAAGAATATTTGGTTTACCAAGCTTTTGGCTGGCAATCAATGCAGAACCAGAGATCGTAGCAATAAAAGATCTAGGCGGCTTTCCCTTCGATGAAAAGGGCAATGGAAGCAATGGTCTGTCACATTATAATGAATTAAGATCAATAATGGAAATTAATTTTTATCATCACAGCTGACAGACAGAGCATATCAAACCTGGAAAGCCGTAATGGTGTTGCTTGAAGAGCAGAATTCTGATTTTCTTCAATATTCTGAATTTCAGTTTTCTGCAAAGCCTTTTCCACCTCGCCCTTTTCCGGTGCTTCTGTCTCTTCTTCTGCCTCAGCATCTATTCCTGCAGAACCTGCATGTAGGAAGGAATTGATATCTATGCAGGTCAGACATTGAAACAGCAAGTTGATGATATTGACTAACATGTTACCCCAATCATTTGCAACCTAACAGAAGACTTACCATCCTTTCTACCGAATGCGTTCTTGCAGCCTTCACATCTACAGCTAATGGAGCAACCAACACCACCCTTCGAAAGAAAACCAACATTTAACTCGTATTATAACTGAAATAGGAGGCACAAATGATATAGAAACGGAAAATACCTGATAACATTCACAATATTTCTTTAGGCAGCTTGATTTCTTGCAATTACATCCTCTTTTGTGTCGTGCCGAAGCTGGAGTTTTGTTTGGATCATCCTGCAAAAAAGGATATATTTAATATGGGTAAAATGGGGCGAAAATTTGAATAATGATAAAATAATGTTGATTTTAGTTTTGCTGACCGCAATTTCAGAAACAGAATCAGAACTCCTGATGACTTTGGGAGCAAATGCAAGCGGGTTACGCGACTCAATCTGCTTGCGAGTTTGAAGAACAGTATCTTCATGAATAGGTTTATTGAAGCAGTCTTGACAAGAGCAAGGTTCTATACAGTAGACTCCAGCAGCAAAGCACTCGCAATAACTGAGCAACGAGTGAGGAGAATTTTAAGAAAGAACTAAGAAGGGTACTAAGAATAATAGATAACACGCAAAACATAGATAACCAATATCAATTTACTAGGCAGAAGTAGTTTTAAATTTTAACTTAAATGCTCGTCAAAGCATGTAAAATATCTTTGCTGCTACCCAAAGAGATTAAAGGAGCATGTACTTGAACTTACAGCTTCAAACATTTTGATTTCTTACAATTACACCGTTTGCAAGACTCACTTTCTCCAGCTATTTCCACCTTCCGCCTGCAAATCCAGCTTTTGGCCTCAGACTTATGATTCAAGGAAACTAAAATATAAAGGAGATATGAAGATTATATAGCACAAGATTAGGTAATCAGCAACTCCACCTTTTCTTTTTGGGGCTATTCTGATTGAATTCTTCACCGGCCATGAGAGATAATGACTGACTACAATCTTCGACAGGCTGAACCTCATTCTCTGGCAGCTCCATATCTCTTTCAGAGGATGCAGGTAGCAATAACAGATGATGTTCTTGCGATAAGGAAGAAGAGGAGCTGGGAATGTTAAGTTGTCTTCCAGAAGAAGACTTTTCATTTTTCATGCCACGGTGCTCCTTCAAAGTTGCAAGCGCATTCAAGTGTAAACCAATTCCCGGCAAAAAGCACCTCCTTGAATCACCACCAGTATTCCTCTCATCAGACTTTGTTGCATTGGAACTTGCATTTGAATTGCCGTCTGAGTTATTTCTGCGAACGCTGGCCATCTCAAAGTCTAGACAGCGCCTCCTTATACCACGGTGTATAACATAAACATGCTGAACACAAACACAAGGAACTTTTGGGATGATTGCTTTGTTCAACATATTTACATAACAAGTAAAAAGAAAATATTCTAACTCATCAGATATTTATAAACCACAAAAGACACAGCAAACCAAGGTGATACATTCTTCTTATTGTGGATACAATTTCAATATAAACCAAAAACATACAAACAACAATTTTAACTGTAATTGTTAACCTATCAAAATGTAGAAATGAATGCAAATATGATTTAATAACATGAATGCACACACACAAACATGGTAAAATCATACACATATGGTGAAGAACCCTATTATACATAAACAACACAGGGATTAGTTAGAAGCATTATTAGGCAAAATGATAGCAAACGAGCATGCATGAACAATAACCAATAAACCATGCCATTCAGATCAACTCATCATCGAAAACTACACCAATGTGCATGAAAGTAGTGTCTTCACACACACATAATTTACCATAAATCAAATAGATACGGTTTCCTACCTCATCATCCATTTTCTCACATGGATTGCTAGCCACCAAAGCAACATTAGCAATATTTTCCTGTGTGTATTGTGTGTCTGAAGCTAGTCCTGGTTTGGGAGGATGATCTTCATTTTCATGTCCTGATCCAGAAGCAACTTGATTGACAATGTGCATTATACGTCCAGAAGGGTCCAATTGTTTATTCATTAGATCCTTAAAAGCTTCTGAGACGTTTGGCGAACTAAAAATTAACATATCAGATGCATTATTAATTAAATTATCCCAATCACACTCGGTGCCATCAATTTTCGGCTCAGTCTGACATATTCCGTGGAGATGCAGTTCACCCTCCACCAAATTCTTTTTAGAGGATTCATGACTGCAGGCAACATCTGGTGCTGCCTCAGAAGAAGGCAATGACAGAAGTGTATTAGCCTCATCACCACAAAGTATAGGATCATATCCAGGGCTACCAGACTCATATTTTAAGGTCTGTGGCAGCTCGATTGAGAACTTTGCTTGTTCACTGGCTGGCTCAATTGAGGCATCCCCTATGGAAGTTCCTTTATCAGCATTTTTCTCTAACTCCCTTGAGTTATTACGTGCATGAGTTGAATCTGTAAGAGCCTGTTCACCTGAACCAGTTTGATTTTCATCCTCAGATGTAACCTTTGGCTTTGATGTGTCTAAAAGGTTATGCCTACAAACAAATAATACGGAACTGTAAAACAACATGCTAGTAGAACATAATTTAACATGCAATTATCAGGAAAAAATAAAAAGAAAGCAGGAAAAAGAAATGATAAGAAAACATAAGCTACAATTACCTCCTCAGGAATCTGGATTCCTTGTTAGAGTTGACATGGGGTGATGTGAAAACCGATGGAGGGGATGAAAAGCTAATTGAACTGAAGGTCTGGGTAATGTGAACAGATTTAACTGGCTTTATAGGAGATAGACTATTGAGAAAGTTAAATACCGGTGAATCCTGCACATAGTAAGCACACATATATGATTAAACTGATGAATTAAAGGAAAATTTCTTGTACACAAGCAACAAGTAAGTTCATCTCGTGTTGCATGGCAAAACCATGTAGATTAATCATTTCATTTTCTTTTTTAAATAATAAATAATTACTTAAAATACCGGATCTCACAGGAAATGCACAAGTGCAAATCATATCATAATTAAGATATAAGTGTAACTGTGTAAACAAGTGGAATGCATGATGGCAGAAATGAAGGCCAAAATTATTAACTCTTTCAAGGACACAAAATGATGTTGAATTATTAATTTCAAAGCTGATAAGATTTTCTAAATAAATAAAAACTAAAAATTTAGACCAGAATAAACTTGACTTCACAAGTTTGAAATTTTGGAAAACTAATTTGACTTGCTACTTGGAAAAATTAAACTGGTTGTTGTTTTACAAATCCAATTGAAAAAAAATGAAATTTAACAAAATGCCTGAATTTTACAGAAAAGGGGGGGGGGGGGGGGGCATAAAAGAGAAAATTCAATTGTAGCTGTGGGAGTGAAAAAGTCAAACTCCAATGATTGCAAATTGCCAAAAAGGAGGAGCGGGGGGTAGGAAGCGTAGAACAGTGTAGAAAACACGAGAACCAAGGAAGAAGCAGAGAGATCTGCAACACTGAAGCTCATAACAAGGAAGGGATGCCACTGTAGTTGCCGTGAATAGATCTTCATAACTGAAGCTGGTCAAGAAAGACCTCACCAGAGTTTCGAAAAAGAAAAGATGGAGCTTCCAAAATAATTTTTTTACAAAAAGAAAAAGCACATGCAGAGACAGAGACAGAGGAGGAAGAACAAGAAGAAGAAGAAGAACCTCAAATTTGGGGGGATTGAGGTTGTTGGTGGTGGTGGCCCTGTCGGGAGTGTCCATTTGCAGAGAGTGATAGAGGAAAGAGCATTACAACAATGCTCTCACTCGGTCACTCCATTTTCGGAGAGAAGAAGAAGAAGAAGAAGAAGATGAATGAGAATTCAAGTGAAGAGGGTAAGGCGGGATTTGTTATCGTTCATAATAAATAATAAAATAATAAGTAATAAAAACAATGACTCCTCTTCACAGCTGTGCTTTTTCTTTTCCTTTTCCCTTTTGCTACTTTCTTTCTTTGTTTTTACTGCTTGTTTTCTTTGTGGTCCACCTTCTTTGATTAACTAATCCTACTACTATTACGGATTTAGGTTACTACTTACTTACTAGTCTAGTATCTTTCCTTTTTTATTGGGGATCAATGTTAAACATCTACTAAACACTAATCCTCAATTATTGATTCTGGATTAATTCCTTATTATTGTAGTTGTTACAAATCACAAATTTAATATCATTAATTATAGAATAAATATCCAAATTAATAGCTAAAGAATTTTAGATGGAACATTTTGATTCTCAATCCATTTTTATTCTCAAAAAAGTGCTCAAGAATTACCCCCTGTCCAACCGGTTAATCCTTGGGTTATTGTAAAGGAGAATTAATTTGTATTAAAATATATTCTTTAAAAATCTAATTGTCTTATACTAAAATTTATTATGAAAATATTTGTTCAACAATCAACACATATATGGAACAATTAATTTAAAGCAACTTAGAGACTAATTTATCCGATAAAAATAATTCTCAAACTTTTAAAAAATAAAAATTTATTGAGAATCAAAGTGACTAATAAAAAATTCTGTAGACACTAAAAATAAATATTTACTCTTAATTATATTTTTGCATATCCACACCCAATTATAATTTATAACTATGAATTTTTTTTCATATATTGACTATATAAAATAATTCTTATAATATATTTAATTAAATAATCATATAAGACTATTTACATGTTTAGGATATCAAAATTCAACTCTTATAACTATTAACTAATATTAGTATATACCAATAAATTATAATTTAAATGACATAACCTTCTCATATTCATATAAGAAATTGTGAGTTCGAATCTCCTTATCTTTGATTTAAAAAAAAAAACTAATACTAGAATATTGTAGCATCTCCCTTCTTATGATTTGTGACATTTCTTAACATTAATTGGACCCCAACTTCAAAGCAAATTAGATACAGTGACCACTAAGACACAAAGATGGTACCTAAAATTATTAAATAACTTATATATTTGATTAAATGATTTAATATAAAATGTGTTAACATTTTCATTTTTTTATATCAAGATTTTTATGTAAATATTTTTAGATATCTCAAAAATGTTGATAGCATCATACATTCTTAGAAAATAATAATACTATAATAATAACGCATCAGTTGAGAATATTCTCAGCCTTTGCGGTGCAGTTTACTTCTTTTCACATTTTAATTTTAAATATAAAAATTAAGAACTCCTCTTTCTGGATTTCTTTTTTTTTAGTGGTTATTTACTTTTAATTTTTATTCCTTGCTTGCTTGGTGTGTATACTTTCCATGTTATGGGCACGTTTTTATTTGTTCATTTACTTGTTGATTAGCATAGAGCATCCAATAATTATTTGATACTCTAGCGAGCTGAGAGAAAGATTTTTAAGCATCAAATTACTAGAGCATCCCAAAGATTGATAACATTCATTAATATGGTTGGTCCTCATTATAATGATTCTTGCCTTTTTCAACAAACCAAAATAAATTTGAAGAGGCATGGTGACAAATGTTATTTATGTCATACTATATTACTGTATAGCTAGTGATTCAGAATCCATACCCATGCAATTCGTGATGATATAATTAATAACATTTAATTACATATACATTATTACTTCACATACACGTTTCTACTTAATTTGTTTAATTAGATTTTAGAATAATAAAGATCACCATATATATGCACAATGCATACTTTGGGGCTCATTAATTTAGATATGCCAGCTATATGTATGTTATGGGTTGATATAGATTATGGAGATATTATACATGAATATGGGACAGCTTTTAGCTAAAACCTGGTAGAAGAAATTGAACCATCCGAATTTTGTAACAAAAAAATTGAGTAATCAAATCGGATGGTCCGAATTGTGAAAGATGAAAATTTTAAACTTGGAGTAATTAATCGGATTGTCCAATTAGGGTTTTTTTTTTAAATCAAAATGAACTCTCTGATTAACCTTTTTGTTTTCTTTTTTTTAAATTAAAACAGACTCTCCAAATTTTGTTAAAAAATATTATTTTTAGTAGATATCTTCTAATCGGACTATTCGAATTCTTTACTCCAAATCCTTCGATCTGATTTCAGTTGGGATCTTACTTTTTTTTCTTAAGTGTATTATAATACATAAAATAAAATAAAATAAAAACCAAAATAATTCGTTCAAAACATTTTTTTTAATGAAACGGTGATAATTCAATAAAATTATTTATTGGATTTGCTCCTTTATTTGTGTTAACAAAAAAGCGAAAGGCACGCCATTAAAGTTTTGGGATGACTAAGCCTTTTTAGTTTCCGGTCTTTGGCGCTCCGCGAATTTGAAAAACTTCTAATAATTTGGTATGAAGAAGGACCCACTCACACTCAAGAGTCAAGACGTTATATCATAATATAATATATAGTTTTACATTATTATTAAAGGTAAAATTTCTAACTCCATGGTGAACAAGAATAACAACAATATACTCAAACCAAAAGAATAGAGGTAAATAAAACGATGTTGATATTGATGATGTGTACGTGCCCCTAACCCCAAAACCAAGGATTCCGTCATTTCCAAAGTTAGGGCACCAAACAAATGAAAGGGTCCCGGACCTTTAACTAGGGCAGGTGGTCCCTTAGTGTGTATGTAATTGTAAATTCATTAAAAGGTACATGCCGAATCGCGTGACTTATTATTATCCCTACCCACATTAATAAATACAATATTACATGAAAATAATGGACGGTCAAGATTATAACTACTCCCATCCTAGTTTATTTTCCTTTCCATGCTCCAAAATCCAAAGTCCAAGTCCTACCCACATTCCCTGGGAAGGGAAGTTCATCATGGTGTCTTCTATTTCCCTAACATGTTTATTTTTATTTGTCAGTCACGTGCCACAGAGCTGGCTCCATCTAAATACATTCCTAATAATATAAGACCATGAATAAATAAATTTAAAGTAATTGAACTTCCATCACTAATTTAATTTCTTATTTTGAGGCACCGAGGAGAGCAAGTGTCAGAAATTCCGGATTGACAAAATTTAACGCAGTTGACTATATATTATAATAAAGAGACCAATTAATTAAGGGGCCGGGGGTGACTTGCTTCATCACTGTATATAATTTCTTAATTAATTCTTGGATGCTGTTTGTTATGGATATCAACAATAGAAAGGACACAATAATCCTTAAAAAAATAAATGTATACATGATGATCAAAGATCAAGAAGAGGTTGGTAAGGAGCGTCATGCTTTAATTTTGCGACATGATGCATGTAGTTGTATATATTAACCATTATTACGATTATTGCATTGAGAAATTTAGAAGCTTGTCAATTATCATATATACATGAATGGATAATGCAAGCTGGTTTAATTTGGAGGCTTCTTTGTTTTGTCTTGCATCATACATATTTTTTCATGAAGTTTCTTACATGGATTTTTTCTCATAAAGATACGCATAATAGAAATTGTTCATTTACTTGTATTGGAATATTAGTCTCTCAAATTCAAATTCAAATCCTATAAAATTGATAGTTAAAAATTATTAAATAATTTAATAATAAATTTAACTAAATTATTATTTTATATTTCTTAACTATTAATTTCACATAAACATGACTCTTCACTAAATTATAAAGTGCTACTATGTAAAAATGGTAATAAGACTCACAAACCTCATCGACAATATAACAAAAACATTTGACTGAAAAATGTAGGTTTTTACTTATGAAACCAAAGTCTTCTATACACTTTCTCTTTTAGTACTTTACTTTGTTTGTTGAAACTTGCAATAGTGCCACAAAGGAAAAGTCAATATTACAGAGGGAAAATGTCAGAGCTAAAAAAAAAAAAGGAGTGTACCAGATTATGTATGAGGTTGAAATGTAATATTTGTAACAGGTATCTAATTAAGGGGCTGTGGTATGTGTGAACCATAAATTAATAGAATCACTTTATTATCTCCATATATGCCACGTTGCTAATGAACTTTCCAAGATAATCTGTCTTCATCTGAATTCAAGTTTCTTCCACTGGATTTAAACAAGTATGTCTTCATGTCCTAAGTACCACTATTTTAATCCCTGCAATCTTCGTTTACAGAAAGTTATATTTTGTGCTTTAATTTGATATCCTAAGGAACATTTCGGGCCAATTCATTTCGTAATAGCTACGAAACAAAATACTAATTTCCTATAATTTATCATTGTCGGTACATGCTTCAATACGTTTGCTTTTATTTTTATTTTTAATTTTCCCTCCTCTTTATCAAGATTTGTAAATTATTCCTACCCTAACTTTACAATGTTTGTCATGCACAAGTAACAAGATTTGAGTGTTGAAGTAATATTCAATAACCCAACCGCAGCTTTAATAAATTGTTTCAATATACCTAATTTGCAGATTAAAAAAGAATTGTTAGTAAGAATTTCCATAAATTCCTGTATACAATTTTGTTCTAGTTATAATGGATCTAGGCCTTTTTGTATTGTCACAAATGGACTAAAGCTTGGATTTGGAAGAAGTAGCACTTGGGCTTTAGGAATGCTCATTTTAGAATAGCCCATAAGTTCTCTGGCCCATGGTCATGACAAAAACAACATTTAAAATTGTGTTTTAATACATAAGAGGCTCCGTCCATATAGAATAGCCCATAATCCAGACCAAAAATATTGAAGATAGAAAATAATTAGGGCTGTTGTAAACTTCTAACATACCCCA
This sequence comes from Arachis hypogaea, assembly GCF_003086295.3. Classification (NCBI taxonomy): domain Eukaryota; kingdom Viridiplantae; phylum Streptophyta; class Magnoliopsida; order Fabales; family Fabaceae; genus Arachis; species Arachis hypogaea. The sequence continues at coordinate 110,561,459 of NC_092044.1, forward strand.
TTGGAATCGACCAAAAAAATGTACCCCATTGGACAAAAATATTTGGAGAAGTATTGTAATTTTTTTTAAGTACAAATATTTTATTTTGTATTTATATTTGGTAAATAAAAGTTCAATTACATAGTTTATAAAATTAGGTGCGTTTTTTCATAACACTTAAAAGAGATATATATTTTTTTAAATTAAAAATATAATATAACTTTATATATTAATGATTTCAGTGGCTAAGAGAAAGGGGGTTGAATCTTAGCCCCTTTTCACTTCAGAACACTTGCTTGTCCTTGAAATAATTTCGGGAAATTTTTGTCTCGTCCCTAGTCATGAGACTTTTCTTTTTGTCTCGTCACTTGGCACGAGATATTTTTCGGTTTTATCTCATCTGCAGCAGAAACAGAAAATAGAGTAGAAGAGAAAGAAAATAACACCCAGATATATTCTGGTTCAACCTACATCCAGTCTCCATCACAGCAATGATGGAATTTCACTATAATCTTCTTGATTATAGACACCAATTCTCCCTAGGAATTACCCTTCTTATCCGGGACAAGTCCAGAATCTAAACCCAAAACTGAACTTGACTTGGTCACAGCCAAACTTCAACTGTAAAGTGCTAACCCAACTTACAAGGGGATTCCCACAAAATCATGAAACACAACACAGATGTACAAAAGGAACTCTAAGGACATCTATGACTTTTTCTTTTAATTTTACACTCTATATCTTTTTTCGCTCTATGGCTTTTTCTTACAAACCTCACTGTTTGCCTTTTTTCATGAGACTCAAGACATGACAAAATTAAACAAAAAATATAAAATAAAATACATTAAAGGAGAAGAATATATGTTAGCTCAGGTAGCTCTGAGAATTCTGTGCCTTGCACTCTCACCCTTTCTCCTTAAATCAAATGCTGACTGTTCACCCTTACTTATAGGGAGAAGCCTTCAAGGTTGAAATCAAACAAACCAAGCTAATCTCCTCCTTCTTCAAAACAGAACAGGTTCGGCCAGAGAGAGAGAAGAGATAACCCATGCAAAATCCAACATGCAATTACCTCTAGTCCTTCCTTGGTCACCAATCTTCATCAATCTGAGCCCTTCATCTTTTCTTGCTTTCCAAGATGAACTTATGGCCCTTGATGCTTCATGATGATGATAGTTTCATCTGCTCCTATCTTTGCCTCTTCCATCACGTAGCCACTGTAGCTACCTCCTGTGGTGGTTGAGCAAGATCAGAAACAAGTCATCCCTTCAAAGATCTTCTCTTTGCTGGCCGAAATCTTCTTCAACCATTTTTTATATGGAGAAGTCAAGATCTCATCATCAAATCTTACCACAATTGAATGAGAATTTTAGCCACAACATACTTTTTGTTTGTTTTTTCTTGCCATCATTTTTGATGGTCTTGTAGAATGTATCTTCCTTTCTTCGGTGTCTAGTCATGGCTTCCATAGTTTGCTGGGTAATGACCGAATAGAGAAGAAAGAGATGAGAGAAAGGAAAGATAAATTGTGAACAATAATTAATGAAGCAAAGAAAGAGAATAAAGGTGAATTGATTTTCCACTCCCTTTGCTGAGCAACGTGTAGCTTAATGATATCCATCAAATCAAAGACCAACTCTCTCTCATATTTCCAATGCATGTATTAACTTCACTTTAATGAAATTTGAATTCTATTAGAAATGAATTCCGTTGGAAGCTTGCAACATATGTAAAAGAAATGATTTTATCAAGTTAAAGAAATGCATTGTGCCCCCATCTTCTTTAGTTTCGGACCAGGCTCTTTGTTGGGCTTTTAATTTTGGTTTTCTGGCCCAAATTACCACATATTGCTTCAGCCAAAATGATTAATATAATTTTGTTCCAAGGTTGAGCTACAAATAACACATTTGGGCTTGCCAATTTTCTTTTCTTTCGGCCCAAATCATACCTGTACAACAAAATTAATTAATTATCATATATGAATCAAAATTAAATTATTAATTTTATTATTTAATAATATTTGATCATCATCATTTTAATATTAGAGTTTTCCAAACTCACCATATATTAATAAATATTCAAATTTACTCTTAAATAATTATTGATATCGAATTTCATTCACGATCAAAATTCTTCTTATATTTATGTCTATTATAATTATTTTAAATTTTAAAAATTATTTTGTCAAACACAATTATCATTGCTTGTGATTATTAAAAAAATTAATTATTTTATTAGTTTTTATAATTTTTGACATTTTAAACAAAGTGGTTGAATGAGAGGGTTTACTTCTTATATACCTAATTTGCATTTCTATTTTGTATTTTTAATTTAAGTTTTTTTTTTATTTTTAATGTTTATAAAAAGATAAAAAAATATTTTTATTTTATCTTTTTTTCACAAATTTCTAAAAACAAAATACTAAAAATAAAAATACAAACTAAACATACTCTAAATTTCTTTTGAGTTATATATCACCCAACATTCATGTTTTGAATTTAGAGCGAGTAAAAGAAAGTCAAAGGATGATGATATGAATATCCTTTACCAATAATTAACACTCATTAGGTCTTGTAAGATTGTACACTCCACAAACTGATGGAATGTATTTTGTGCAGAAATCTATGTATAGTTCTCAATGAAATTTGATTGCTCCTGTTGTGCTTTGGTCTTTCGTTATCCAGTAGCAAACTATGCAAGAAAAGACAAGCGTGCTTAATTGCATATATTTAGGGAATCTCACAAAATCTCTGGTTTTCTGAACAAAAAATCGTTCTTGGCTTTGGCATGAATGTGATCGAAATGGAACCACTAGAATTGAAGTTTATCCAATGTTGAATCATAATCAATACTGCAAGGATTGAGTACATTGTATTTGTTTGAATACGTGTTGTTCTAGTAAGTTTTGCTTGAAAAATTTCTTTTGTTTAAATTTGTTATTATATATTTATATATTTTTATTTGTATTGTTTTATTTTACATATGTTTATATGTATATATGTCGTATTCTATTTTATACCATAACTTATTTCTGTGTAAATATAATATAATTGATTATTTATGTCAAAAAAAATTCTAAAAATATAAAATTGGTTCCACAAAAACTAAAATAGAATAGAACTACTAGGATCATTGTGCAGAAAAAAAATTATTGGATTTTAAATTCAAACTAGTGTATGAATCCGTGTTGAGCACAGAAAAAATTATAAAAGTAAAAAAGGAAGAATATACATATAATGGATTTAAATATTTAATACTTTAATGTATACTATTATTATATTTTACACAAAAAATTAATTATATATTAACATAATAATTAAAATATTTAATTTAAAACAACTAATTTTATTGTTTAGTGACTTTCACTTAGTATAAAATTTTTGTACTTAACTTTTTTTTTCATACAACTCATGTGAAAAATAGGTTGAGAAAATTTTTTATTTATTTTTTTTAACCATAGGTATTAAAAAAAATTTATGACGACAATCATGTATGAGAATTAAGTGTTATGTAGAAGAGGGTTAAGATTAACGACGATCATACATATGCGTTAGTCATGCTCTTATTATTTTTCTCTCTTTTTTTCCCACCATATGCATCTTTGTTTAATGTGATTGATTTAGTCTTAAAATTTTGAATGTTAAATCAATGGAGGCTATATTGTTTGGTTCCTAACAATCAACACTACCTGGAAATGCTTGGCACAAATTTTTCTAATACAAACCTCTCTTGTTAGTTGTCACCCATATAGGAAGAGAAAATTTAAGTCTTCAATATGAGAATAATAAACAAATAAGTAAGGGATAATCTGACTCTCAATTTTGTTGTGATGTGCTTATTATTTCTTATCAAAGATATACATTATGCTTTTTTTAGGATGTGAAAGCAAGAGTGACTCAAATTTTATTATTTTTGGTCGGCATAAACTCTTATATCCAATCTTCATTTTTTAGTAATTATGTATTTTGGCATTAGTGCATGTCTTTGTAAGCTAAAATTTGTAATTTTATATAACTGTCAAAGAAAATCTTGCTAAAAGTTCTCCGATCCCTTTCTTTATTGGCCGAATACAACATGAGTTATATATTAAATCTGTTTTTGACTGTAGAATCTTTTTTTATGATGAATGTTTTCTTGCAGGAAAACACAGAATTAGGTTTTGTTCTTGTTCTATTTTTGAATGAATAGTCCCAAGAAAAGCAGAAACTGATGAGGTTGAAATTATGACAATTATGAGGTGAGGATTATACAAATATGGGACTAAGTATATGAAAACAGAGAAATAATTGTGTATATGAATAAAATTAGAAGTACCTGCTCATCCATCAACACCATTTCAATGGAGCTAATGGATTTGGGGTCTTTGAATCTCGGTAAAGACCAAAGTCTGATTACTCTAACATGAATCTTCTAACATTCTTTGGCGATACAATCATTTCCAACAAATTATATCGCCTAACCATTTTTTCTCTAGTAAAAAAAATAAGAGCAAACATAAATTCTAGCAAGTACATACGTTAAGATTGTAGGACCACATCTCTTAGGATTTTATAGCAACTAAGAAGAGGTATATTTTCGAGTAAATCATTTTAAAATCGGAGTGCATCCAAAATCACATATCCTTCATAATCCAAAAGAAGAAAAAATCTGTCTTGATGATTTAAAAAATGAAAAAAGATTTGAATTGAAAATAAAACACTTATTCTACATCATAAATACTGGCAAATCAAAATGTATTGAGTAAAAAAAGGGGTATGAAAATAAGATCTGAATTCATGCCTTCCTTGCAGCAACTCACCTCCATCAGTTACAGATAGGGAGCGTCCCGGTGCGACGGCAATCTGAATGACAACAGTATCAGTGAAAGTCTCCTCTTGCCGGTCCGCTATCTAATCTCTCTGGTCACATTAGCATCTCCGATCGTCGTCGACCTCCTCGCCGGCACAACCTTGTCATTATCCGTCGCTGTATGAGCAACCAGTCTTCTCATTTTTGCCGTTCTGAAGTTGCCAGTGCCAAGATGCCGTTCTCCATTGCCGGTGTATATGCTTGCTTGTTGGGAAAAAGAAGACCCAAAAAGACTAAAAGAGAATTTTGGGTGCAAGTTGAAATTAATTGTATGGGATCCGGATAGATTTTCTATCTGCCCAGTTTGGAATTGGGATTAGTCTCCATGGACCCATGTTTTGTTAAGATGCAATGGAGGCAAGCAAGTCAATATGGCGTGGGCTCTATTTTTTTATTCCCTTTTGATCATAATTCACAAGTTCTATGCTTTGTTTGATTGTTGTAAAAATCATAGATCTACATTAGACCGCCTAGGAAATTAATTTATTTTGCTTACGTTTTAGAATGAGTTTAATTAATAATTTGTTATATAAAATTAATTCATATTTTTAATAAATAAAATCTAATGATATTAGTTAATAATGAATAAAATAATTCTGTTTAGAATGAAAAAAGTTTTACCTTATATTAACGAAATATAAAACTTAACAATCTATGGAATATAAAAGGCTAAAGAAATAAGGTGATTTATAAATTATCTTTAATTTATATATAATATAATTAAATTTAATGAATTCACTTAGAATAAACAGTAATTATTTATTTTATTTCAGACTTTATAAATGAATAAATCAATTAACTAATATAATGAATTATAAATAAATTAGTAAAATTAATCAAGTATTATATACTATAATAAATTACATTGATATTTAAATATCTAATCAAATCAATTAGCTGATATAATTAAATCATATCAAAACACTTAAAAATGCACCATTCTTAATTAAATACTATCTATACTATATAAAATCACATTTAAATTTATTTTCCTGTGCGTATATATTTAAAGTAATTTACAATTTATTTGATTGTATATTATAATATAAAATAATTTATAAATTAACTTTAATTCATATATAATATATAATTAAGTTTAATGAATTTAATTAAAATAAATAATAAATTATTTATTTTATTTTAGACTTCATAAATGAAAAAACTTAATTCCCTAATATAACGAATTATTATTAATGTAATATAATTAATTAATATAAATTATAATAAATTATATTGATATATTTAAATATTTAATCAAATCAATTAGTTAAAATAATTAAGTTATTGCAATAAATTATATTGAATGAGTTAAAATAATTAAATCGAAAATCTTCTTCGAAACATGTCACGTCAACAACATTTGTGATTGATAGCCATCAACTGACCAAAATACATAAAATTGCTGGCCCTATTCCTCTCCTAAATTTTGATATATTTGAAGAAAGTATCGAAATCAAAAGAGAGTTTGATCCTATGAACCTCGTAGGGCGTGTTTTAAGGAAGACAAGACCCGCGCTTGTATCCATATATATGTGTTAACCATTGCACCATTCATTCCCTTTTACTTTCTTTCTGAATTCTGATACCTGATTCAGATACTGATATGATATGATGCAAAGAATCACAACCTCTGCATTCCTCGCTTTAACTCCTTTTTCAAAAGCCAAAGCCTATGATTCATAGAGCAGCATCAACACCAACGCTTCAAGCTTTGGTAGGTACCATGCATTACTTATATCATACATGGGAATGGGATGCCCTTCATGCAAGTTTCTCTCTTTTCATTCAATTTGTAAACTTTTTAGCGTGATTCTGCAATTCTCTATTGATTTACTTGCTTGCATTGCATGCAGCTCCTTGTGCCTCTGTTTCTCTTGATTTCATATCGTCCTTTTCAAGTTTTTTACTGGGGTAATTTTGCTTTTTTTACCCAAAAATTTGATTTTTCTGGGTCGTGGTCTTGGTCGTTGAATTATGTGAATTGGGATGTTTTCTGATAGGTTTGGCATTGTTTTAATGTTTGGAAATCTAGATGATTGGTAATTTTGTGGTTTGTACCCGCGGAATGAACAAATTCAGGATAGTGAAAGGGATAGGTGGTTGGTCAGGAGAAAATTGTTGGTTTTGAATGTTGATTTAGGAAGAATGTATAGGGACACTTGTTTCATAGCTTTGGTGTTTTATGAACACTTTTTTTGGTGCTGATTTTTCATTTGCTTTCGAGATTGAGGTGTCCAAGATGCATTCGGAAAGTGGGGATGTTGGGACACCAAAAGGGGCATTGGAAGAAGCTAAGGCGTTGAATTCAAAGATGAAGCGTAGTGGGAACCTAAGCAGCAAAGATATGCTGTTTAGAGCTGATAAGATTGATCTCAAGAGTTTGGATGATGAGCTAGAAAAACACCTGACAAGGGTTCTGTCTAGACATATTGAGGCCAAAAGGCCTAAAGAAGAGTGGGAGATTGATTTGGCAAAACTAAATTTGCAACATGTTGTGGCGAATGGGGCCTATGGCACTGTCTATAAGGGCACCTATGATGGCCAAGATGTTGCAGGTTTCAATTTGCACTCTTAATTGTCTTTTGTTGTCCAAAGAATTCAAAACCTGTTATTCAATGTTTTTAGATACTAAAAGTTTTGGTATCCTATCAAAGTTTAATTAATGTTTAAGCCTGTTGTAAATTGAATAATTGTTATCGAATTCAAGAGACATTCTGAGTGCTGCTGTGCTGAATTTTGTAGTGAAAGTGTTGGACTGGGGTGAGGATGGTGGTGCTTCTGCTGCTTCCTTAAGAGCATCATTCCAGCAGGAGGTTACTGTTTGGCAAAAACTTGATCATCCAAATGTTACAAAAGTACAAACTTCTCACTCATGCATTTAAATTTGAATTAAATGTTACTGCTTTGTTAAGAGCAAGATGAATTTTTGTTAATCATAACTCAGTTTTGTTCATTCCTGTGACAGTTTGTTGGAGCTTCAATGGGGACATCAAACCTCAGAATCCCAAGAGAAGCCGGAGGCCAAGATTCTCTCCCTACTCAAGCATGTTGCGTGGTTGTTGAGTTCATCCCCGGTGGAACTCTGAAAAATTACTTGTTTAAGAACAGACGGAGGAAACTTCCTTACAAGACTGTGATTCAGCTGGCTTTGGATCTCGCTCGAGGGTGAGGAAACAGCTGTTGAATTCTCTTTTAGGACTGAGTTATCTAATATAGTGTTGTCTCTCAATTGCAGTCTTAGTTATCTACATTCGAAAAAGATCGTGCATCGTGATGTTAAAACAGATAATATGTTGCTCGATATGAATCGAAATTTGAAAATAGCTGATTTTGGAGTTGCTCGTGTGGAAGCTTTGAATCCAAGTGAGATGACAGGTGAAACAGGAACCATTGGATATATGGCACCAGAGGTATGTATGAAACGAAAATAAGTAATATTATGTTAGTTTATGGCCTTAAAATGTGTTTAAACTAAAGTTGATTTTGTGTAGGTTTTAGTAGGCAAGCCTTACAATAGAAGATGTGATGTGTATAGCTTTGGCATTTGCTTGTGGGAAATATACTGTTGTGATATGCCATATTCGACACGAAGCTTTGTTGATGTCTCGTCGGCAGTTACTCATCAGAATTTGCGACCGGATATTCCTCGATGCTGCCCGAGTGCATTGGCGAACATCATGCGAAAATGCTGGGATGGGAACCCAAACAAGCGGCCGGAGATGGATCAGGTGGTGCGAATGTTGGAAGCAATTGATACCAGCAAAGGAGGAGGGATGCTGCCTGATGATCAGGCTCCATTTTGTTTCTGTTTTGGAACAGTTCGTGGTCCTTAGTTACTTGAATTTCATTCCATAATGTTCATATTCACGGGGTGGAGTGATTTCTTTCTTTTATTGTTACCTTGTTTTTATAATTTCAACACTAGGGGTCACTTTGTTGTTGTATCCAGTTCCCAAAACTCGCTTTCTTGGCCATCAAGCAAAGCTTTCGCTCCATAGCTTTATCTTCCTTTTTTTATATGATATCTCACAACAACAAATAGCATGGACAAAGCAAGATTTAAACTTTGGACACTCGTTTAAGTGGATTAGTAAATTAACTATTAGATCAATCCAACTTGGTTAGCTTTATCTTCATTTTTACGCCTTCCTTATTTTTTTGAATATTTTTTTTATTCTGGCATTGAGAGGCCCAATAGCTTCCTATTTTTGGGCTTGGAGCTTCGTTTGCCCTTTTATACTCAAACTTATTTTTGGACTTGGAACTTTTGTTGGAAGAATTTTACTACTACCGTCCAAAATTACTTCATAGAATTGCTTTTTTAACTTGAATACTATATTAGTTAAGCTTACTTGATTGCTATATAAAACTCTCAAGTCAGTGAGTCACAACAGATTCCATGCATAGATCTACCAATTACTATTTTCCAATACTTGACCTAAACTTTACATTGGCTTTAGCACCATTGTTGGCCAATATAAGTGTTGGAAATACTACCCTAAATCCTCATAGTAAAGGCAATAATGCAAACAGAAGAACCAATACAAAGAAGAAAACAAGCAAAATTCAACATATTCCGACTCTATCACCTTCATCCACGATCCAATTTGGAGTCCTAAAATCTTCCACTATCCACAACTTTTGCATAATGATTGAAGTTGTGAATCATTTTGTTACTAAAGATTATATAAAAGATACGCAACTTTCAAAAGCTACTATACAATATACAATGTATCGTTTTCTTATCGAGGTGAATGTCTATGCCAAACCTCTGATGAGATTCTTACTTAACACTCGTTAAGACCAGAAACAAGCCAAGAGGGATCGATCATACCTTAATTGTGGTCAACAACAATGCGAATTGCGAAACAATCCCGCACCTTAATCTTTATGTTTTCGTGGGACAAACTCAAACTTGTAATTTCGGAGCATGAACCTCATTGTAACACGTGTTTTATACATCTTTCTCGGTGATGACACGCATCATAATAAACAGAACAGTTACAGTCTATTAATTTTACAATAAGAAAATCCACATGCAAATAAATTTTTGTTAATTCGATATATAACAAATAACTGTATTCTTATCTTTGTTTTTCGTAAAATAATGCAGCGTTTATACCAAATCATGCTGTTTTTAATGGGATATAAACTTTCATTAAACTTTTTCCTTTAAAAAAAAAACTGCCTTTCTTAGATGCTACTTATTTCATCTTATCTCCACAAGAGATAGTGCTTTAGCTTTTGTATTTCTAATATAATAAATTAATAACAATGGAAAGGGGGAACAAATAAATCTGGACGGTTTTCGTGACGAGATTCGACCACTTCCATTTGAATGCAAAAAAAGTAAATAATAATTCATAATTGAAACCCAACCCAAAAACAAGCAATGCTTACCTGATTTCGTTGTCTTCATTTGAAACACTACTTGACGTGGACGTTAGTCCAACCACACACCACATCGCACTAATCGTTCATCTATTATTTTTAATTTCATATTTTGTTTTTTTTTTTTACTAATTACCCCCTACAAGATATATTATTACAAATATGAAATTAAAATTAAAATATTAAATATCTGAACGGTTCAAGAGTTGAAAGTTCTGCATGTGTATCTATTGGACAATGGGTAACTTTCGTCTTGACTAGTGGATTGAGGTGCTGACAAGATTTTTTCCTTTTTTTTTTGGGTAAGATGATGATGGAGTTATTGGATATGATAAATTCATCTTAATTTGGACGTTTCTTCACGCCACAGCCACTGTTTAAGATGTATATATCCACCTTATTCTTAATGATAAGCTTAATAGACCAAGGCATATCTCTTCAGTTTTTGTTGATTTCATTAATATAAATAAGTAATACAATGATAATGTCAACTCCGAAATTTGCTGTGTTTGTGTTGGCTTCTCATATATGAAGCAGCTCATACGAAACTAACAACTTAGTTTTAGAAGCACCATTATTTTTTTATTATGATTTATTATTTGGTGGTGGGACCGGTCAAAGTGATGACTGTATAAGCAATTAAGCATTATTTTCCAGAAATGATTTATTCCTGTTGGCCATTATTGTAATCTTACCAGCTGAGCTTATTATTAACTACATGACGCTCCATTTAGTTTGTAAAGTACTCACTATTGGTTTTCTTTTCTTATTACCCAAAAAAAAACAAAAAACTCATCTTCCATTCTTTTCATAGGAAGCATAAAGTTGTCAAGATTATATATAAAATAGAGCAGGAAATAATTTAACTAGGTTTCAGCCATCAACAATTATTATTTATACTTATCTGGTATATGATGCGAATCTTGATGCCAGCAAATCACAGATATAGCCCATAAGATCGGACTATATTACTTCCTTATTATGCAATAAATGAATATATATAAACATAGGACATACTATGGCAAGAAAATGATAATTAAGTTAATTTAATTTTATTATATAAGCTAAGCAAGTATTAATGTAACAACGAGTAGAGTATTATTTAGGACAAGACGAATATAGCCCAGGGTAGGATTTGGCAATTGAATAATTAATGAGGAAAATGAGTTATGTTAGCAGGGAGTGAAGGGCATAAGGATAATTTCACAAAGTTGGAAAGAAACGAGGCTATAAAGGGTGGTGGCAAGGTGGTGTTAATTAACGAACATAAAAGAGAGTAAGAGGAGAACATAGAAGGTATGGGTTTGGAAGGGAGTGATACGTGGCCGTTTATGAGGGATTTTCTAGATAAGTGTGGAAGTGGTGGGTGTGCCGTCGTAGATGGTGGGTTCGCGACTGAGCTTGAACGTCATGGTGCGGACCTCAACGACCCACTTTGGAGTGCCAAATGCCTTATAAGCTCCCCCCATTTAGTCCGAAGGGTACTACTACTACTAACACTTTTCCTTTTCCTTATTTTTTTTCTTAACTTGTTAACCAAATCTTCATTCGATATTTCATTCAATTCATTTTGTTTAATGCAATTATAATCACAAAGTATTATAACACTAGAAAAAATTATACTTTGAAACATCAGATTAAATAAAATAAATGTTTTTTATACATCTAGACGTATTTTATATCTAGGTTCATTGTAAGACGCCCAAGAGAAGAGACAGGTGGCATGATTATATGAATTCACTTCACTGATAAATTAACAAATTAAGTATCAATTGTGGAAAAAAGAAAGAAGGAACGAGACGCAAGAGGAAATGCGATGAATTTGCTTTATTCATGATTCTTGATAAGTTTCTTTGTAACGCTGTGGATGGATCTGGATAAATACAAATGATATTAAACAACTTTCTTATGAAAACGACAATCCTTGCTTTAACTAGGAAAATATGCGAGATGTTGACACGCGTGTTTGGATCCGTACGCGGCCACTTGCTTCTTCCACCATCCATGTCTTAATCTTAGTACTAATTAATATGCTTAAACACAGGTTCATCTAGATTACCTTGATGCAGGAGCAAACATAATAATAACAGCATCTTACCAGGTAATTAATTAATTATGATTCCGTTTGTTATTATGGTGTCTAAGAAGTTGTGGTTGGGAAACGAAATAGGCAACCCTCCAGGGTTTTGAGGCGAAAGGAGTGTCTAGAGAAGAAGGTGAAGGCTTGCTTCGAAGGAGCGTAGAACTTGCCCGAGAGGCTCGACAGGTTTATTACGACAGATGCACCAAAGATTCTTGTGATTTTCTCAGTGATGATCGATGTTGGAAACGTCCTATTCTAGTGGCAGCTTCAGTTGGAAGCTATGGCGCATATTTAGCTGATGGATCTGAATATAGGTAGGTACTCATAGTAATTAAGTTAAGGTAGATTAGGGTTAGTTTTGAATTCTTTTATATGTTGTATGTGTGTGACAGAGGGGACTATGGAGACGAAGTAACTGTGGAAACACTAAAAGATTTCCACAGGGAAAGAGTGAAGATTCTTGTTGACGCAGGTGCTGACTTGATTGCCTTTGAGACTATCCCTAATAAATTGGAGGCACAGGCTTATGCTCAGCTTCTTGTGGAAGAGGACATACGCATCCCTGCATGGTTCTCTTTTAGCTGCAAAGACGAGACCCATGTGGTTAATGGTGATCCCATTCAGGACTGTGCTTCTATTGCTGACTCATGCTCACAGGTCGTGGCAGTTGGAGTCAACTGTACAGCTCCCAGATTTATTCATGGTTTGATTTCATCTATTAAAAAGGTGACACTTCAGTTTAATTAATTGAAATCCTCTGTTATGTACTTGTACTTGTGTATAAGTATTAAATGTCAAAAGAAATTTAATGGCAGGGTACAAGTAAGCCTATAATTGTGTATCCCAACAGTGGAGAGACTTATATTGCTGAGACCAACCAATGGGAGGTGAGTGAGTTCAATGGTACTATATATGAATTTAGTGGTACGAGTTAAGAATATTGCGAATGTTATGTGGTTGCAGAAATCAAGTGGGGTGGCGGAGGATGATTTTGTATCATATGTAGGGAAATGGCGTCAGGCTGGGGCTTCTATCTTCGGTGGTTGCTGCAGGACTACTCCAAATACTATTAGAGGCATTTCTCATGCAATTCGCACAAAACAACTTCAACCACAATGAATTGTTAGCCTGTTAGGTCATCTAGTATTTTTCTTTTGCTGTTATGCATGTTTGGTTGTGTTCTGTTTACTCCTCCGATTTCCTTGTATCATACAAGGACATACAACACTGAATATTTTAAGGAGCAACCAATCTCTCATTAATCATTACTAATTACTAATACAAAAATATTATTTAATATTAAAATAAGTTACTAAGATAGTTATCTTGTATTTGTGAATAATATATATTATTTAATTTATTTTAATATGTGTTATATATTTTTATTTGTATTTTATATAAATGACAGATTTTTGTAGTCTATTTTATTGCATACCTAATAAAGTTGTTATTAACATAATTAAGTATTTTTTTCATCCTTAACTTTTTGGGTGAAAATCAAAATTGCTTTCAACCTTCTTTTTTTATTAAAATCATTCTCAACATTATAAAACATCATAAAATCGTCATTTTTTATTTTAATATTATTTTTTGATCAAATTATTCTTAAAATTAATAAAAATAATACTAAAAAACAAAAATAACACCCCTATCCCATCCTTGTATCTCTTTTTTTCTTCCCTCTCTTTCCCTTTTTTCTACCATTTCTCTTACCCCTCTCTTGGGAACCTCCCTTCCAACTACAATTTCAATTCTTCATCTTTCTCTTTCCGCCACCGTACCATCTCCGTCCCCGTCTCTTTCTCCATTTCCTCTCTCTATTACCAACTTCAATCCTTCTTTCATTGACATTGGCTTTACCTTCTTCATCTCCCACGACGACCACTTTCTCAATAATCCCGGCTTCTCCTTAACCCTCAATGACAACTATGTCGGCATCAACCTCAACGACGTCATTTCAGCTTTGGTCATCGCTATCACATCGTTCTCCTTTACTATCATTTCTGCACCATCGTTCCTCCTCTTTTCCTCAATCGCGATGGCAACGGATCGGACGACAGCAACACCACCCATCTTCTTGCTTCTCTCTTTTCTGCGTTCTTCTTTCTTGAATTTTCTGTCTTAAATTTGAATTGTTGTTATTGTTGATGGATTTTTGATTCTGTGTTAGCTTTGCTTGATTTTTTTGAAATTAAAAAAAATAGTTGTTGTTGAAGATTTGGATGGAAATAGTGGAACAGAGAACAGAAAGGAGGAAGGAGCTGGGAAGGTAAAAAGAGAGTAAAAAGAAGAGATGATGATAAAAGGTAATTTAGTCAAAAATTTAAAAAAATAATAATTTTATAACGTTTTATAATATTAAAGATAATTTTATAAAAAAAAAAAGTTAGAGACAATTTTAATTTTCATCCAAAAATAGTAACAACAAAAAAAATACTTAACCTTTACTAACTAACGATATAATGTGCCTGTAGTCTATGCTTGGAAAATTCTTATACCCAAGTACAATGAAGAGTTCCTCTTTTTTTTTTTTTTTTTTGGGTCTTTAGTACCACGAAGAGTTCAAAACATTTCTTTTTTGTTTTTGGACATGGAGTTCAAACCATTTCGTGTCTGAAAAAACATTAAGATTGAAACCTCAATGCTCAGAACTCATGGTCCAGAAAACCGTGGAACTAGCGTCTCTTAGTAAACGTGGATCCTTATAAATAACTATGCCAAGCCCAATTATATTTATCCCGAGACCGTATTTGAATTATGTCCACTATTACCGTCCCAAAAAAAAAATGTCCACTATTGTTCAGTTTCAAATGGTCAACACCGTGTACCCAAACTCCCAAAGTCTGCCAATAAGGCTTAACTCTCACGGCATTTTGTCCACTCTCCATCTCAAAAATCTCGAGCTTAACTCTTACCAACCACAATCGAAGAAGAAAAAATGAGAAGTATGTGAGAAGCATCTTAGTGTGTGTTGTACTTAGGATTAAGGTATCTAAAATTGAGGGTTGTCTAGTCCACCTAAAAAAAATCATCCCAAAATCTCAAAGTGTATCAGTTATGTGAAACAAACTATGGTACATTGGAGTCTTGGATCCGTTGCAACAACGAGAGTGGAAGAGGACGTGAGCGGTTATTGTTTCATTTTCAAGTATACCTCAATAATTTTTAATCGTTAATTTTAATTATAAAAAATATATAATATATATAATTAAGATTCACCGTTAAAAATTATTGAAATACCGGTGTACCAGTATATTTAAAAACTTTTCCAAATAATATACTTGCAATCACGTTTCCAACTTAAAAAAAGGGTGATTTTGTTTTATGTATCTTGACACTTAAATTACGTATTGGTTTTGCACCATAATTCAGCATATTCAATTATTCATCATGAAATTCATATTTTTAATAGATCGTATGATCGGTAATATAAGTTTCTTGAAATATATATATATTGCATTGTCCATTAACCTATTCTAGCCAAAAATCTTTTAGTTATATGTATATAACATCCCCATATAAACTAAAGCCCAATAATATATATTTATATTTCTGACATTTTTGTATTTTACATTTACTTCTTTTCTCTTATAGGCTTTACAGAAGGAGTAACTAATAATCCAAAGGTTATGATAACATAAAAGCTTCAGTATTATAAAATCGAAAAAGTGAATTTTCAAAATTACTTTTAGCTGGAGAAAGCGGTGGCTACGATATTTTGCCAATTGGTTGATAAGGGAGAAAAAAATCGTATATATTCTTTGGCTTTATTTGCTTGTTTAATCCTCAGTTTTGAAAATAAGCATATCTAACACCGTTTTTGCCCTTGTAACTAAATTTTGGGTAATAATTATGTATGATGATGATGAGAGTGAATAGCCTTTGCCAAGTTGCGACAATACTAGACAATCAATTATATAATCTAATAGCTTACCCTGCAATCATCAATGAATTTTTTCAATTATTGTTGTATGTACTTGAACCTAAGAACCTAGAACCTCAATGTTGGTTTAAAGTTTTTACCCCCTGCCACGAAATTTTAACCTATTTTTTTTCGCAAAGCATTTATAAGTAGTGAAGAAAGAAATAGAACATCTATTTCAACCCCTGAGGGGACAAGAAAAACTCGAAACAGGGCATGAATTGGTCAAAGCATAGCACAGTGAGTCATCAGTACTTCTTACTTAGCATCGATTGGTGGAATATAACGAAGAATTCAATTGAATTATTACGTTAATAATATGATAAAAGCTCAGTTACAATCAACTTCACATGAAGTTGATAAATGAGAGCCGTTAGATGATTTGACTGATTTGACTAAATTTTCATCTAAGTGGACTATACCTGAGTTTTCACTTTATATATATAAGGTGAATACTTTGGTAAATGCGTGTCACTCTTTGAATGCACTTCAGACCTTTCTGTAGCATATTTTTTGTATAAAATATCTTTATCATTTCCTCCAACTACATTTTTTCCCCTAATTATAACAATTCTTTTCACTTTAGATTTTTGTAATGCTCAAATGATTTCTAAGTTTGGAACTATATAGATTTTTACTACAGATTCTATGCGAGAAACAAAGAAAAACCATATATGTGTGTATAGCTTTGGTATTGTGTTTGGTTGTGTATGTATATATGCAAAGATAGTGACAAGTGAGGAAAGCTTTTGTGACATTTGGAAAACCCTAAACACATTTTCTGAAACATATACTAAAACTTGAGGCAATGCAAGGAAGGAAAGAAAGAAAGAAAGAAAAAGGAGACAAAACAAAATGGGGTCTCTCGCTCAAAGCAGAAAAAGCAAGTTAAAGAATCGGAAAATAAATTAATTAAACGGATAAATGAGAAACATATATTAAAGAAGAAAGATAATGCAGTGGTTCTTTAGTTTCATTCTCTCTTTGACTGCCTCGTAAAACAGAATTTTGGCGGAGATTTTACAAGGTGGGTGGTTTAGGAAACAAAAAGCAAAAGCAGCAAGAAGCAGATCTTCTTTGGGGTTCTTTTTGTTTTGTTTTTTTTACCTTTTCAATCGCCTGTCAATTATTTATGTTCAACATAGTATAGTTTAAGATTTCTCATCTGTCAAACAAAGTATGAAATGTATTATGTATTTTCCTGGAACAACACGCTGTATATTTCTAGGTGTTTATTACGATAAACTATATGTATGGACAAATATCCAATCATTTTCATATGAAATTAATAGCCAAAAAAATAAAAACTGATTAGATAATTTAATAAATTTGATTAAATTATTGTCTAACAATTATTAATTATTAACTTTACATAAAAACATCTTTACTAAAATTTTCACCTATGAAACAATTATAAAGACTGCGGTTTAAACTTAAGGATTTAAGTTAACCTCATCATATATGTCTACAACTTTTAAGGATTTAAGGATTTTAGTTGTATCATTATATTAAGAGTGTCAGAAATAGTTTTATACATTGATTGAAAGTATAACATAAATTTACACCTAGTCAATAGAAATTCAGAAAAATAAAAAATTACCGTGCCCGGATAACTATTTACCATGCATATGCTTTAATTTATTGTATTCTTTTTTCCTTTTTATATTGTTTGATAATATAGAACTAATTTTTTTTTCTATTAGCGAATAATATAAACTATAATATCACATATATTTCTCAAGTTCTTCACCACTCTATCTTTACTACGTACTATTAATTAATAACATCAATAATACTATAGGTGTATATTAAAACTAATCATTAAAATTAGTTAGTGATATAAAATATATATATTAAAATACAAAATACACATTAAAAATGAGTTAATATATATATATATATATATATAATAATTAATTAAGATAACTGATTTTAGTGTATAAATAATATTTTATAATAAAATAAAAATAATTATATTAAGGTAGATCTCATCAATTTGTTATAGTAGATCAGATATTTTGAGAGGATATTAATTAAATTATTTACAATTAAGCATTATTGATGATTTATACTTATTTCTTAAATAGATTTTATATTCTTCAAATTATTGTTGTTGTTAAACTTATATATATATATATATATATATATATATATATATATATATATATATATATATATATATATATAATGAGGCAGAATGTATAAAGAAGCTAAGGGAAATATATAGAATTAGAAAGGAAATATAGGACAATTATAGTGTAAATCATATACATATACGATAGGCTCTAATTTCTTAAAAATATCTAAAAAATAAAGATCAATTGAATTTTAAAGACATATAGCCACAACTACTTTAGAGTTATTACTGCGTTGGATAATTTGTTTGTGTGTGTCGTGTCTGTGTTTTGTGGTAGTTAGATGATATTTTATGTTAAAAAAAAACGTTGTGATTTGATGAGGGTTTAGCATTAATGATGAGTTAGATCATAGATGTTACATTTACACGTGTGTGTCATAGAAACCTTACCCACATTTGTGATTAGAATTAGCACACACAATAATTAAGACATCAACGAACAATATATACATAATAAAAATAAATGAAATGCATGACTAACAAATTGAATTGAATTCAGATGGTCCCAAATGAATTCCAATCATTCAAAAATGTGATTGTTGAATTGTGGCCAACGTTTTCCCACCAGCATGAAATGAGACAATACAATACTTTGATTCGTTATATATCAACCTACCCAAGTGATGTCTCCCATTTTTGCTTATTCACTTAGCTTATCTGATCTTTTACTATTCATCATTGGTGGCTTAGTGATAAATTCAAAGCTACAGGAAATTAAAGTTCTTCTGATCGATACATATGCAAGATACCGTGTGCATGATTCAATCTTTACGTGAAAATTGTTTCACAGATTCATAATATTCATTATGTCTCCGTTGAATACATTCACGGTTTAATTTTGCCTAATCTTCATGACAATACGTGTATGGGATTGCTCTGTGCGTAGAAAATTTGTAACAACTGTTTCATAAACCTCAACTTGTGCTTTTATTATTATTATTATTATTATGAAAAAGTATAGGAGCCAATGGTCTAAGCATACAATGTATACAATGAAGGTTTAAGAAGTATTAGAGAAATGACTATTAGTATTACATTGTCCTGTCAGTTATGCTTTTGGGATGAATCGGTTCATGACATGGTATTAGAGTTCTAGATCAAAAAAGTTAAGGCTAAATCTTTGGTCCATGAATAAAATTAACATCATTCATACTATCCAGAATAACTATCCGAATACTAGGAATAATAAACATCTCAGAATAGAAAAAAGTAACACTAATAGTTATATCTCTAATACTCCCTAAACCTCAATTGTACACATTGTACAAATATTTTATTGACTCCCTATACTTTCTCTTATTATTCTTATTATTATTATTTCATTGATGGAGCATGAAAAATAAATAACAAGCTTCAAAATCATAAATAGGAGAACATGCATGCCGTGGTATATCTTTGTTTTATCACAAATATGAGAATAATAGTTCTATTTATTCACTATTTTTAGCCTGGGATTGCTAAAGTAGTAACTTCTAAATAAACAACCAAATAAATAAATATAAATGTTCTATATATATACTAAAAATCAATCATTAATTAGATCAATTATTATGTATTTATATATATTTATACATATTAATCTATATATTTTTAATTAAATAATTAATTATTAAAATAATCAAATACATTATATTATAATATAATAATTAAATCTATACTAGATAAAAAATCAAATTTATTTATAATAATAATAATATAATATAATTTTTTCTAAAACACAAAAATATATATTTTTATATACAGTAGTTAATTAATTAGTAATTAATTTTTTATACATATATCATGGATAATTATATGTGTATATATATCGGTAAAGATTTAAATATAGTTAAGTTTATCTAAAGTTATTCACTGAAAACCATTAAATAATTTAAATAATTTGACTAAATTTTTATTTAACGACTCTATAATCTTAACTATTAATTTGATGTGAAGTTAACTATAATGCGTTAACTTTTTTTTTTTCTCGGAAAATATGTGTTTTGTACATGTAACCCAAATGTATAATGATAGCAAAGCAAGGAACAAAATAAATATCTAACACCTAATATATAATAGGTCGTAGGCTTAGCTTGGTCTCTTTACCTTATAATCACACATGGAATAATAAAACACGAATCCAAATATCTCTCTTTTTTTTCATGATATCCTGATTGAATCCGAAAACGTTGGTTCTGCCTAGATACCACCGATGCTGATGAAGATGCCGTTGCATCTTCTTGGTTGTCAATACTCAACACTCAAAAAATGTAAGAAAAATAGACCAAGACTTAGCACATTCCTTATATATATAATTCGGGACCACTTCTTTTTTTCCCTTTAGATTATGCAATATTTTGCAATTACCATATATGGCCCAATTCTCTTTAATCTTAGCAACAATTATTCCCTTTATTTAACTTATTTGGACTGTTCAAGGGCCTCCCTTTTCTCCCTTACTGTCTCCCAAATGATTCCAAGAGACCCACCTTCAAATTCAATGACGCATTAACGTAACGACGTTCTAAAATTCCTACATAAAGCAAAAGCACACCATGTCATCATCTTATGTAATCTTGGGATATTAAGGAAGTAAGGAACCATATAATTATGTTTGTGACACCCCCAAGCCTTTTTAATTATAAAAATATAACTTTAATACTCTATTAGTGTAACTAAAATTGAGGAGTGCTAAGAGCCAGCAAATTTTATGATTTGTAGCTATCAAGTAGCTATCAATAATATTTTTAATGACGTGAGATTTCATCCAATTGTGTGTGATTATTCACTTTTCTTTTGCTGGTTACATGCTGGACAAAATTTAATAAAATTGCTCCCCTTAACCTTTTCCAATAAGATTATGGTTATGATTATAGAAATATTGGTACATTCAAATTAAATTCAGTATGTTATATTTATTTATTTGCACTTAGAAAATAAGTAATAAGGTTATGCTTTGCTGATTAGATAACACTGATTTGATCACAATGGAAATCCACTCGGTGATAATGTCTTTGGGAAAATTCATAAGGCCAAAAATGAGTTCCAAATGTCCTTCTAGTTTGTGCTTTGATCCTACTAGCTTCAACTATATGTTTGTGCTTTTATTTATATCACATTTTTTATACAATTTCTTCCCCTGGATTTGATTAGACACATTTTGATCGATTTGTTTCCACCATACTTGCACCAACCTATTGGGAAAAAAAAGAATTGGGGAAATAATTCAAACTCATTAGTGATGGAGAGAGCCTTGTAAAGCCTTTGACCCCCTATTACCCGTTCCATTTTTATTATTTATTTGTCTTTTTATTAAAGTTTCATTTTAAAGGTATACAACTAAATTTGCTTTGCTAGCTAGTATATATATATATATATATATATATATATATATATATATATATATATATATATATATATATATATATGTTTTCTTTAGTAATATTATTCATACATCAAATATTTTTAACTCCTGTCTAAAAAAATTATTATTAATTAATTGTGTAATAAATTATATTTTTAATTAACAAAATAGAAAGGACGTGTATTAGTATTAAAAAAGACTAATATTAAAATGATATCTACTATAAAAGTGTACGGACAGTAAATTGTATTTCCTTTGGCATGAAAGTGTTAGGAAAAAAAAAAAAGAAGAAGGTGACAATATATTCTATTTCTTTCTGGATTGGGACCTGGTTGGCAATGATGGCAGTTAATACTTATTAGTTATTACTAAGCAGACACCGCTTAGTGGAGGCTTATATATATGAAGCTGCTAGTGCTAAGTGTGTTTCTTCTTTTGAAGGGTGGACTTGCATTGTTTGATATGAAATGCAAATTGCTTTCATTTTTTATTTTTGGTGATATATATAATAATGAATAATACGACTCAAATGGCCGTATTGCGCCGTCAACTCCCTTTTAATCGGAAATATGTAATTGGACCAATAAATTAATTATGAAAAAATATACACAGACAATGAGAATATTAAATAATATAAATAATATATATGTTAGATGTTCATCTTAATAGGTATGCAGATAATTATGTTAATTATTTTTAATTGGATGGTTATTTCTTTTGATTCGATTTATTCATGCACAGTTAACAATGATTGGATGTTCAATTCAGTAAGTGTGCAGATAATTATTTTGATGTTAAGGTTTAAAAAGTAATTTAGGATAGAATATTTTTTACTTTATTGAGTCAATTCTAAAACCCATTGTTCATATTGTTTACAAAAATTATTATCTACTTAATAAGACCATTAATTATTTAGTTAAGGACTGAATTGAAGGAGGCCGGTGGGGTTATATAGCCTCAACCACAAAAATAGCTCTCATAAAAATATAAAAGTTTTTCTTTTTAAAATTTATCGTGATACCATTCATCCTAAAAATTTAAAAATAAGAGAAAATAAATAGACAATATAGATGATTATATATTTAATATTCTCTTCAAGTAAGAACATTTTTTTAGATTTATTTGATTTTTGCATGAGTTCATCAAGAATCGAACTCTAAATTTTTCGAACATAAAATTCTGATACCATTTTATAATACAACTTCTCCCAAAAATTTAAGTCGATACGATAAGGGTTTCATAATAAAATTTTATACGGTATGATTCTTAAATAAAATAAAACAAATTTTGGGTTAGTTTCGTAATTTTACCAATATTTTAATTAAATTTTTTTTGTTTAAAAATTTATAATTAAATTTTATTATTTTTTTTTCAAACGAAACACACTAATTCTAGAATATTGGTTTTTAAAATATTTTATAATTTATCTTACGCTAAATACCAAAGTAAGTATTTAAAAAATTATACTTTTAACAAAAATTAATTAAAAAGAACTTGATTAAAAACTTTTACCTAACATAAAAATTTAATTATAAATTTTTAAAATATTAAAAACTAAAAATTTAATAAAATTATAAAAACGGAATAATTAAACTAATAAAATAAGATAGGGAATTATAAACTATAAAACCCTGAGGATCAGACGGAAAAAACAAGTATGATGATAGAGAAAAAGTTAGGTATGGCTGTATGGTCAAAGGGAGAGTTCAAAGCTTGAAACTTGAAAGCCAAAGGCAAAAGGAAATTCTGTTTGGTAATGTGGTACACTTATTACTATTTAGAGACCTATGGAAAATGCACAACGAATTCAAAGGAAGCATGGGCGGCGCATCACAATATTAACCAAAAAAAAATGAAAAAAGAAAAATTATTAATTTTTTATCATCCCTAGTAGTAAAGGAAGCTCTTAATGGTGTAATGCATATATAAATTTTAGCCTAAAGCCTAAAGTCTAAAACTATACTGATATAATCATCAGAAGATAGCATTCATAAAAAATCCCATAGCACAAGTTGGAGTAGACATAGCTGGTAAGTTCTAAGAGCTAAAAAGAAAAAAGTAACCCTCAATGAACAATACCAACACCACAAAATTGGGTAATCTGCCATTATTTTCAAAGACATAGTTTGAGGTTATGTCAGTGATAAAACACCTATCACCAATTCACCATTACCAATTTATAGAAGCAAACATCATATTCATCACATTGGTCCATATATAAAATGTTACATTTTCATAAGATGGCAAATTGTAAGAAACAGCTATATAAAATTTTAAACTTTGAATGTGTCATATTCACATCTCTATCCCTACTCTGTTATGAAACACTGCATGTTATTCTAAAATCTATTGTTTTGTTATATGAATTAATACTCAATTGTGTCATAATCCATGCACTGCAGCATTATAGTAAGTAATAGTAAATAGTATATACTTATCTTTAAACATTCATTGTGCTATAAAATAATAAAACAATATAAGATTATGAAAACTAATAGCTTTATCTTTTAGGTGCTTTTGCTTTAGTAGGAAGACCAAAAAAACTGGAAGGAATGCAGCTCTATGATGCTGCTAGATCTCCCTCTTCACTTTGCTGACCAAGGGCAGGCTTTGTTCAGCTCCATAAAGCCAAAAACTCGCTGCCCGTTGCCCGCTCTTCCTTCCTTCCTTCCATGTTGGCCTTGTCTAATTTCTTGAGCCATGCTTGTCACTTATAAAAAACAATAAAGTGTGATTATTTAATTTACTAATAATAATAATTATAAAGTTCTTGTATGCTCTCTCTTTTTACTGCGCTTTATTCTGTTCAAATTCGATGCTTTGTTTGCAGAGAACGAGGTGCTTTGGTTTCCAAGAGAGAGAAACAAAGAAACACTACAACACTTGAAGCTTTGCTTTCTCTCTCTCTCTCTCTCTCTCTCTCTTTGCTGCATTGTATTGTTCTACCACCTCAGAATCTCTTCTCACTTCCACGCATTAAAGTGTTGTCTCTCTCTGTCTCTCTCTCTAGTAATTGGTGGCGCTTTCTCCTTTCTGTCATATTTATTGGAGTGTGCTTCCATGTTCTTACACTTTTCTTATTGGAGTCTGCTTCCATGTTCTTACACTTTTCTTAGTGTGGCAAGAGCAACATAGCACCTAAAGACAGAACCCAGGGGGAAAAATTGAGGCATTTTGTTGTATCTTGCTGAGTTTCACTTCTTGTTGATCTTAGTTTTGTTCTGTTTGGATAGGGGGTGCTCTGGAGTTTATAAACTGGGATACAAATGAGTTTTGTATTGTGTCTAAGTCAAGAAAGAGAAGGGGAAATAGAAGAAAGGGTGGATTTTGGAGAAGCGGTTTTCAAAGCAATGATCTTTTACTCTTTGAAGCTCTGAAGAGAGCTTTTTTGGGGTGGGGGTGGGGGTGTTGGGTTATAACTTATAATTCTCTTCTGAGGAGAAATATCATAGTGTGCTTGAGGAGCTGTATGAAGTAGAAGTTGCAAAAATGAGAGATGACAATTCAAAGAAAACCAAGGTTTTTTTTTTTTCTTTTTTCCATTCTCTTCTATGTTGTAGAGATGAATACTTTGATGTGTGTTGTTGATTGCAATCTCTGCAAGTTGTTAACTGCTTTTGTTTCTGTCTTTTTGTTGGTTTGATGAAGCTCTCATGGTCAAAGAAAATGGTTAGAAAGTTCTTCAATATCAAATGCAGAACTGATGATACACTATCAGGTGCTGTTGCCTATGGAGGTGGGTATGCTTTGATTTGTCTTCTTCAAAATTCACTTTCTATAAGAGGTTCCATTTTTAACAAATTTGGGAAGCAACAAGCATAGGAATAGGACTTAGCTTCTAGTTGGTTGCCGGAGAAACCAAGGGAATTTAACAAATAACACAAACTGCGAATGGAAATTGAAGCCTAGGGTCTTTCATCAACTTCTGTCTCATTTGTTGTTTTTTAATCTAAGAAAATTAAGCTAAAACCATATATACAAAACTATATAGTATATACTCACCAATTGTGCTTCGTACTACAGTTTTCTATATATTTTGTTTCTCTATGTACATGAACTTGAAGCATTAGCATTGCTATTAAAGCAGGAGGTAACGTAGAATACAGAAGCAGGAGTAGCAGGAGTAGCTTCTCTGAGAGAGAACCATGCACTATCAAAAAGAGCAAAACAGGTACTGAATTTCATGATGCCTCTCCTTGGAAATCTTGATGTTTAAAGAACATTTACATCTACATGACAAGTATCTAATGTTTAAACCTCCTCACTACAAATGAACAGAGAAGTTTAGCAGGAGTGCAGATCAGGTTAGGCGAGGAAGAATGAATCTTGATCATCCTCGAATTATTGATGTTCAGAACCATAGGTATATTTCCTTTTCCTCTTGTGATTTTACTGTTTCTTACCAAAAAAATACTGGTTTGTTCATATTTTCTCTGGTGCTTTTCTCTTCTTTGTGAGCAGCATTTTTGTTGCTACATGGAATGTTGCTGGAAGATCACCACCGAGTAATTTGAATTTGGATGATTGGCTTCATTCCTCACCACCAGCAGATATATATGTTCTAGGGTAGGAATTCTGACTTGGTTCTTGTCAACTTAGTCTTTGATCAACCTTTGTTCTAACTGTTACCAATGACATGTTTTTACCCTCTTTCAGATTTCAAGAGATAGTTCCCTTGAATGCTGGTAATATCTTAGGGGCTGAGGACAATGGCCCTGCCAAAAAATGGTTGGCTCTCATCAGAAAGAGTTTAAACAACCTTCCTGGCACTAGTGGAAGCAGTGGATGTTATACACCTTCTCCCATTCCTCAGCCAATTGCAGAGCTAAATGCTGATTTTGAGGGATCAGCTAGGCAGAAGAATTCATCTTTCTTCCATAGGCGATCGTTCCAGACAACTTCTACTAGTTATGGAATTGACAATGATCCCTCACTTGCTCAACCACGACTAGATCGAAGGTATAGTGTCTGCGATCGTGTAATGTTCGGCCACAGGCCGAGTGACTACTCAAGGCCAAGTGACTACTCTAGGCCAAGTGACTTTTCAAGGCCAAGCGACTACTCAAGGCCAAGTGACTTTGATCCCAGTTTTAGATGGGGTTATAGGCCTAGTGACTATTCAAGGGCAAGTGACTACTCAAGACCAAGTGACTATTCAAGATGGGGTTCATCTGATGATGATAATGCCATTGGAGATTCACCAAGTACAGTTCTATTTTCGCCAATGTCTTATGCCGGACCTGCCTCTAATGAGGATGGATATGGCATGCCGGGGCGTTCGAGGTACTGCCTTGTAGCAAGTAAGCAAATGGTGGGAATATACCTTACCATATGGGTAAGAAGTGAATTGAAAGATCATGTGCAAAACATGAAAGTATCATGTGTTGGCAGAGGTTTGATGGGCTATCTTGGAAATAAGGTGAATGTTATGTCAGTCATATAGTTCTAATTTTTATTTTTCATAATAAATTGGATTTAATGAGAGAGTTATTTTGATTGTATCTACAGGGATCCATCTCAATCAGCATGTCACTGCATGAAACAAGCTTTTGCTTTATCTGTAGCCATTTAACCTCTGGACAGAAAGAGGGAGATGAACTAAGAAGAAATTTGGATGTGATGGAGATTTTAAAAAAGACAAGGTTTCCGCGTGTTAATGGTGTGGACAATGAGAAGTCGCCACAAACAATCCTTGAGCATGAGTAAGAATCTGTTTGTCTTTGTCTTTGTCTCTTGCAGTTGCTAATTCTGTTTTCTGAAAATCATTTTCCTTTGTCTCCTTTCCATTTAACATAATTTCTTTTCATGAACTAACTTAAAATTCATTAATGTAGTCGAATAATATGGCTCGGAGATTTGAATTATCGAATCGCCCTCAATTACCGATCTGCTAAGGCACTTGTTGAGATGCAAAACTGGAGAGCATTATTAGAGAATGATCAGGTATGTATGTTTAACCATTTAAATAGCTCTAGGTTCATTTTTAGTGCTATGTGACAAAGCATAATGAGCCTTAATTATTGACATTCCTTGCAGTTGAGAATAGAACAGAAAAGAGGCCGTGTATTTGTGGGATGGAATGAAGGGAAGATATATTTTCCCCCAACATACAAGTATTCAACTAATTCAGATAGATATGCAGGAGATGATATGCATCCAAAGGAGAAAAGGAGAACACCTGCATGGTAAGTACTTACTACTCAATATGAAGAAAGTAGAAATGAAGCATAGGGTGTGTTTCATAGTTGTTGACATAGTTTTGTTAAATTTGTTATGCTTATATAAGTATTTTTCTTATAGGTGTGACAGAATCTTGTGGTTTGGAGAAGGTCTTCATCAATTATCTTACGTCCGCGGGGAATCAAGATTTTCGGATCACAGGCCTGTCTATGGCATATTCATGGCTGAGGTTGAGTCAACTCATGGCAGACTGAAGAAAACTATGAGTTGTTCTCGTTCCAGAATTGAGGTGGAAGAACTTCTGCCATATTCAGGCGGATACACTGAGCTGAACTTTTTCTAAAGAGGAATGGAATGGCTGGATGTGAAACATGTCCATCCACATTCAAGTACTTTCTCTATCCCTTCTGCCATTCTCACTATTATGCTTGTAAAATAGTGGAAATTTATGCCGCTGAATGCTTTGGTTTTTTGTTTCTTTTTCCAACCTCATGCACATAGATACAAACAGAAAAACATAAAAACAAAAATTATCTGCAGGGCTCTATGCAAACAAGGGGACCCTGAACATTTTTTATATTTAGACCAAAAGTACAAGATTCTAAAATTATCAATGATTATATGGAGCTGAACATAATAGAGGTGATACTGCAATAAAAACATAAGAGCCTAAAGAATATGCTAATATGTTCTTAGCCACTAGGTGTTTCTTGCTTCACTAGATATACAAATTGATTTCAATCTTTATTGCTTTGAAGTCCTTTTGTTCTTTTCTTATTGTCGTTGAAGTTATTCTTTTCCCCCTGAATTAGAAATCTCACATAACTTACATACCCTTATTACTGTTCAGAAATTGGTCCCCATTGCCAAGAGGGACTCACTTTGAAGAAATTCAATTCATGGATGGAGGGTGATAAGGACAACCCATTTCCCACATACCGAAAAAGGTTAGTTTTCTTCTCTTTCTTGCTTCTTTTTGTGCTGCTTTTGGTCTCAGCTTCTTTGTCTAATTTTAACCTTTACTTTATCTTTTTTAGTTTGATAATCTGTATTCTTGCTTGGTCTACAGTCATGCCTTGCCTATCACATGATCAGAAGTTCAGAACAGTAGTACATCCTCGTCATCATCATCAACATCATCATCTTGTTACACCAACTTCAGCACTGTGCATAATTTGATTTTAAAAACACTTAGCTTTCTTACCAGTCTCTCAGCCCTGTACAACCATTCAGAATCACGCACAATCATTAGGTACTATGTTTTAGTTAGTACTTATTAATACTTGTCACACTTTTTTATGAATTAACAACAATATAATAAACTCTTACTCATGATCAACTTCTCTCTTTTGGCAGGACATGGAAGAAGACGATTTTTTTATTCAAGATTCTTTAATTGTTTTTGGCAAACATTTAATGTAGGTGAAAGATCGTCAGTAATAATCATTTGGGCACTAACTGTTTTCTTTTTTTCATTTTTCATTGTTTTTAAAATGCAAAGAGAATGAGAGTTTTGATTTGATGTATAGTGAATTAGTGATTGCCACAGTATGTAAGAAGGAAAAAAAACAGAAAGAAGAAAAAGAATTTTTAATTCATGAGAGAATTCCAAAGCCTCTCTTGCTTGGTTCTGTTTCCTCTTCTCTTTTCTTTTCAGCAATGTTCATAAATTTACTGTTAAAGGTAGCTTGGCATCAACTAGTATTCTGAGTTTCAACTCTGATGAGGAGACAACAATATTTTAGTATTTTTAAACAGATTAAAGAAGCTCAAGACAGGGTTTGCAGGTTTGGCAGAAAATATTGGAGGCTCTTCCAATCCAAGATGCTATTTACATGTTGCATGCCTGTGTCAATTGCTGTTTACTTTTGACTAAGTTTCAACTTTAGACACTTTACCTTTATTACCTTGTGCGTCTAGGTTGGATCACCAACAAAAGTTGAGCACAAGAATGTTGTAGATAACGACTAATACGGCCAAATCACAAATTTGGATAATAGTGTCATTAAAATACTCATTAATGGGGTTCCTAACTAAATCTAAAATTTCGTGTCAGAGTCGTTCCTTTATGAGAGATCTCAATGGCTCAACAACCTCTTTGTCAATGTGGCTGTTACATAGCCACTTCACAAACACCACTAAATGTAAGAAAAGATCATGATTCATGACCCAAGAAGAAAAGAAAACAAATCTAAATGAAGATATATTATAAAGACATGGTTGGAAGACTTTGGAATAATATCTATTGCTGTATATGTCAGTAGTCACTATGCCTTGCCCAAAAAAATAAGAGCTGCATGCGAGGAGGGTAAATATGCTCTACAATAATTACTATTTGAACATCATTGTTTGATTTTTATTTTAGAAAAAGTAATTTATTTTCACACGAGAGAAATGATAATTGCATAAGGATAGTTTTTGCAGACTTGAGCTGAGTGCATGATCCTCTTTCCACTATGGGATCAGTAGAAAGTCAGATTGTGCTGTCTTCTGCAACTAGAATCATTGGTCATCAATTTTTACCTACAATCATTTTCAACACAAATTGGACATCGTCTTTTCTTTGTTTTTTGTTTCCTTTACACTATGGTCCTCTGAATAAGTAATGGTTTGATAAAAGGTGAAAAGAAAATGGGGTTTGAAAATCTTTTTTTCTTTTTCAATAAAAATTCGGTTAGTGGAAGTGATTAGCATTAAGCTAAATGTAATTGAAAGTAATTGATATCCAGAATGTGAAGGGGTTGTCACCATCAGAGTGCCATCTCTTGCCTTGTGTCTTTGTAATTGTAACTGGTCCCTGAGCCTGAATTGGCCTTCCAAATGGGGAACCGCTTCAAAGGAACTCATCTTTGGTGTCCTGATAGAGATTTTGCAAAAGAAAAAAAAAATCACACTTAACATTACTCACATAAAATTGTCTTTACGTAAAAGTAATAGTTGAAAACTATTAGAGGATAATTTAGTCAAACTTGTCTGTTCTCACCTAAAGACAGCATTTTTTCTGCAAAATACTTGTTAGTTGCAACAGTCTAATAATACAGATAAGCAAGGAAGGGTGGTGTGCTGACACAATAGCATTAGCATTTGGCAGTTATTATTCATAATGGCGGGGAATATTCCATTCTGAAATGATTGTTTATAAACTCAACTCTCAGAATTGTTTGCATTATGCCTAACAAAACCACAAAGCTAGCAGAGGGTTCAAATATCATCATGCCAACTTTTACCAGTGGACACTTCCATTTTCTTCCAAGTAAAAAGGAGAGCTTCAATTGGCTTGAACAACTCATGGAACTTGCAGCTTTTTTATATATATATATATATAAAACCTTTTGACATTGAAATGATCCGTTTTGTTTTCTTTTATAACAAAATGTAACTGATTCTGCTAAAATTCGACCACTTTAGCTTTTGATGAAAGACCATGTCATATCATTTTCGTGATTAGTTTCGATTGTTAAGGGCAGAATATGTATGAACACTTAAACTAAAACAGTGCTAGTGCCAGTTTCTGTTCGGAGGGAGAGAGGAATTGGGATTTAGGGTTTTAGACTCTTAAATCTTACGGGCGCAACGGTGCGTTTCATGGTGGCACATGATTCAAGGCCCATGTTAGGTGCTTATAAACTTTGTATTAAAACGGGCCTTAGCCCAAGATACTTTATACACTAAAGATCATTAATTAAGCAAGCCCAAAATCGGATCTTTAGATGATACCCTCGCCAAAAAGAAAAAATAATCTCTGACCTCTTGAGTAAATATGAAGAGAATATGTCATTTGAACTATAACTCATTAACAAAAAAAAACTTTTGATGATACCATTTGACTACTTTATACTTGAAAAATCATATATAACAAGATATTTTAGGGACAGTAATAACATTTTTTTGCTAGAAAATTTTATGTTCATTAATTATTGGAGATTCAACTATCTTATGAGTACTAAAAATATTATTTATATACTAAAATTAATTAGTATGTATTCTTATGAAAATACATCTATAATTTAGTTTATTTTAATAATTTTAATATACATTTAACATAATTATATTAGTATCAGTAAAAAAAAATCTTATTAGTAATATTTGTTTTTGGTTTATAGTAGTATTCTGACACAAATTAGGTATATAAATCCATTATAAAGGCAAAACAAGCTAAGATCAATTTTTTCTTCATCCACTATAAGATCAATAAATATTTTAACACATAAGTAACTGTCTTCAAGCTTAATATGTGTAATAGTTACTTGTAAAAAATAAATAAAAAATTGATCGAAACCACACAAATTACATACAGTTTAAACCACGAAACCAAGGTAAGAATCAATTTTCATTTTCTTTCACTTTGAATTGGATATATTGGTGCAGTTATTGTGGAAGATTTGGTTGGAATTGTTGGTAGGAGAGAGTAGATGAAAAGTGTAGAAAGATCGAGTAAAACTTGGGGTTTGCTATTGTTAGAGGAGACATGATGTCCTATATATATAGCTAGCTAGGGTTCATTATTTCAGGGTCACACTGTACACTACTATGCTTGAAAAACTCGTCTAAAGCTTGAGGTGTTGGATGTGAAGCAAAATCAATAGTTCATAGGTGTCATCATTCGCATGTTAAAATCCACCCTACGTTACATATATAACTACTGCATTGCATGCTGCTCAATAATTCAAATAGTAATGTTTTTTAAAAAATTAGAAAAATCTAGTAGTACCAGAAATTTCAAAAAATTAAAATGATGTAACATATAAGTGATGATGAAACGATGATCCAAGCTAATTATATAAGATTGAATGAAGAGACATAAGCTTGTTTTACGTGTTTTACACAACATCATAATGTTTAAAAAGCAATTATATAACATGGACTAGTGTTTGATAATTTCATATATTAGTAAAGTGAAAAAGGAGAGCATAAAAATGACGCAATCCTGGGAGCCTAAGTAGTAGCTTACGCACTTTTCTGTTGATTACCATTATCTCTCTGGGTCTGACTCTCTCAAGGTTATCATCATGACCGTGGTCTATTTTCAAAGCAATTATTCTCTCTCTCTCTTTCATTCATTCAATGCTGCTTTTTGCAGTGTTACTTCAATCAGTTTTCTTGACAAATTCATGAATACTTTGCAACAGCTTGCTTCTGTTCAAACCTAGCCATGATTCTTCTTTCATGTAATTGTAATTAAGCTGTGGCCATTTTGTGGCAAATGCAACCTTGCCTTCTTCATTCCCCTTCTCTGTTTTATGCATACATATTCCAATCATTCTCCTCTGATGAGTCCTGTACTACTTAGTATGTTATTTGTGTCCCTTTGCCACTTGTCAAACACTCCAACATCACTATCTTTAATTCATCTCTCTTTCTTTTCTTCTTCTTAGTCCTTCACATAGCAAAAATAAACACATGTTCTATTTCATGCTTTCTGCCTCATACCTTTCCATTCCTGAATTTTCCATTTTCATAAATTGGGTAATCTTTTTGTTCTTTGCTTCCTAACTTCATTCTCTTTTTGTATCAGTCACTATCCCCATGTCTCAACTTCACTCAACCTTTATTTGCCTGATGATGATTGAGGAAGAAAACTAGAAAGAAAAGAAAAAACCATCATACATTCCTACTAAGAAAACTTCAGACTAAGATTTAATATATCTTCATCTATATATTTTGCTACTTTTCAGTGTAAAGAGATCATGAATTTTGTGGTAGCACCAAGCTGAACAAATTATTTTCACTTTAATCAGGTGAGAATATAATATGATTAAACTTAATTAGTTATCTAATTCTAGTCTTGTTCATCATTTTCACTTTTACCTGCTTTGCTTTATCTTATATATGTTGTCTAAAACTTTAGTGACTGGTGGTGACTGGTGTGATCTGAGTTTGGAACTGGAAGAATTATTGAATCTGATCTTCTCTTCTTGGTAAGCCACATCTAAAATCTTTCATCACTGACCCTATAGAATGCTATGCTATCTATATCTCTTTGAATACTGATAGACCCTTTTTAAGGGCTTAATCTTCTTTAAATGTTGAAACCTCAAACCTTTATAAACCATGAAGATATTAATATGTTTCTCTCTTCTTATATTTTTGCAAACAAGCAACTCTACTCTTCTTTAGATTATAAATGAGATTTTATATATAAATCATAATAAATGTAAACAAGAGCTACAATCATAAAGAAAATACCTAATACATACCAAAATGAGAATTTCTAAAACTTAAATGCAGATAATAATTCTCTCTAGGGAGTTTAAAACACCCATTTAACTCTGGTCAAACAGTTAAAATCTATCTAATACCATCTATATATTGAAAGTTTAAGCAAAATTTTAAAAACAAAAAGAGCAAAAAAGTGATATTAGATTGAATGAAGTGACATGACTAACTTGTATATATCCATCCAACAGAAAATTCTGCCGAAACCAAAACCACACATAGATCAAAAGAGCAAATAATCAAATATGTATCCTTATTATATTGCTGATTGTTTAATTTTCTCTTTGAAATAAACATGAAAAGCTAGAACAAATCATCAAATCAAACTTTATGCACAGCATATGAAATCTATCTACTGAAAAATTAATGATATATGTATTTTGAAATCAACAAGTAGTGCATGCATAAATACATGTTCTATCAAACATCATTTTTTTTCTATATTAAATTATAGAGTCAATAAAAAGATGTTCATGATGATGCCTATGCCACTGTGCAGTGGTGCTGCTTTAATTTATTGATCCGTCCTTTTGATCTGATATCCACGTTGCATTACATATTCCATATGATGATTAGTTTCTTGTTAGGAGATGTGATTAATTACTGTACTCCAACAGCTATATTCCCAAGTATACTGAGCTATAACTTATGCATGTTCATATACGTTACGTTGATTTGAGATTAATTAACAATTTAACATATATTCACAAAAATTAAATATAGCTAAGTAGTAAGTACCTTCAATTTTCTATGACTATGTGCCCTCCTACACTATGACTAGTCCTATATTTCTAGAACACCTGATAATCTTTCTATATTAATATTTTTGTCGTTATATTGAATTTATGTTATTTGAGACATACATCAACTTATGGAGATAGATATATGTTTTTTAAACACTTGCTAATTTTCCATTAATATAACATTGTTTTGAAACATCATGGTTGGCCTGGAGCACCCTTAAAAGGCCTATGCCAATAGAAAATAGTAGTAGCCCTGCCTAGTGAAATTAAAGGAGCTCTTCTTTTGTTTTTGTTTTTCTGCATAAAGAAAGAAAATTGAGTATGATCCACTATAATTTTTTTTAATTTTTTTTTGCACTTTTTCTAGTGATAAAATTCACTGAATGCACCTATTTTATTTCAACTACCCTGTTCTAAGATCACAATTTTAGTCAAATGCTTCTATGGTAACTTACCCACATGAAAAGTGTTCTATTTGATAAGGTAAGGATAACAATAATGTTAGATATTAGACAAATCTATATGAAATAATAATAACTGAAATTTTTGTTCATTATTTATAAAGATTATATACTATTTTCAGCCCAGAACCTTTTTTTTCCTTAATTTTAAGCACTTATGGAAAATATATTCATTGTAGGAAGTTATCGGTGGTTGAAATTTGCCCAAAAGTCATAACAAGAGAGTAATCAAATAATAAATGGTGTCATATATAATAGAATGTACGTAAATGGTTAATTAACAAAAGGTCAACAGAGTTGGCTATGATTACTTGATTAATTAACTTTTTTTTTTTCATTCTGACTTGTGTTGACACTTGACAAGAATGGTTATGCAATGATATTCACACATATATAAAACCGGTTATGGTTGACGAAATCTGATGAAGGAACCATGACAATGATTTCATAGGATCTTCACTGTAGTTGAATAAAGTTGGAATTACAAGTTACATATAAATATACAACTAATTAATAAGCAGGAGTTAATAGCTCTATTTGGAGGTTGGCTAGAAAGCAGGGTTATAATGAATGCAATGTGAGCATGCATGGGGTTGTGCCAAGCTAAGGTTGGCGGCCATGGTCCCTTTTTCTGATATTAAATACACACTATATATTACAAGCTAGGCAAGTAGCTAGCTCTAGTCTTTTTCCTTATTCATAGCAGTACTAGTAACACTCAACTATTATATTAGACATGTCATTTTTATGCAAGCTAAGTGGGATTGATTATTGCTTGTTTAAAACCAAGTATATGTATTGTCGGCATGATATTTTCTTTCTTGTTATTCTAATTGGGCAGACATTATGGATTAACTATGATAGCATCTAATTAACCCTTTTTTGTATGTGTAATCCAAGGGAGTTGTAATATGAAATTAAAGAAGAAACATAAGATGAAACATTTAGACCGTGACAGTACATGGTTGCATTGGCTTAAGAAAGCAATGGATGGGGTTGGCAAAATTGAACCACTCCATCTCTGTCTGCCCTATTTGGACTCCCTTACTTATTACTTGACTGTCTTACGGGGACAAACTGTAAGACGAATTTATAGAATTTATTTCAGGTTCAGTACCAATGGTGGGTTCTACATATTCATAGTGAAAAAAGTTTATAATATAAATCAAGATTTATTAACTAAATTGTGGTGGTGGAGGATGCGTGGTTATGGAACGGACCAATGGAATCTGTGTGGGGTTGTTGATAAGGAAACGAGAGAATTTTTGTTTGAGAAATGGAGGATGGTTAGGAATATGAATAAAGGGTTGAATTCCAAGGCCAGTTCTGGCAAAAGTATTAGATATGTAAGAATAGTATTAGGAATACATTATTATTGTGGTACTATGGTACGGAATATTGTTGTTGATAAAAGATGGAAGTAGAGTAGAGAGTAGGCACACTTGTTGATAGGGAGCACGAAGAAGAAGGGCCCCGTTCTGTGGAAGTGATGGTTATATAAGGAAAGAAGCCATTTTGTTGCAAATTAAGAGGACTACTCAGTCAAACTCTGCGAATTCAACCACGGGTTCTCTTCTATTCTGTCCTTAGTCCTAACCATTCACTGTTATATGCATTTATAACACTCATTTCTCTTCCCTGTCAACACCTTTCATCAACTTCATAAACCCTTTTCTACTTTACAATAAAATCCATAACTAGCTCTTTTTCTTCACAATTATTTTATCTCATCAAATTATCAATTTACAATTCAATATACCTAATAACAAAAATAATAAATACATATTGTTAAACCTGCCAATTGTTAATCTAAAAATAATTTTAGTGAATTATTTTAAAGAATATTTAGAAATAAATATAAATGTTACTTACCTTCACATGAAAATAGGTAAAAATAAAAACCCTTTACGTTTAACTATGTAATTTATTTTAATTATATTTAATATAAATAAATGTTACCTTATTAACTAAGAAATAAAAAAGTTGGCTAAATTAAAACATAATACTTATACTGTGTTTCACGGTTAAGCTTTTCTGCTCTAACTTTCACACATGCATAAATAATGGGAGGAAATTAAAAAGCTGCCTTATCCAAGAGAGAATGCTTATTATAGGCCTTTATGTTTTGCTATTAATCATAATTAATTTCTCAGAATATTTATAAATAAAGTTTGAAAACAATTTTTAACTACTGAGTAACGAGTAATTTTATGTTTCTAGGTCATATAAAGAATTATATATATTTAACAACCTATAAAAAAAAATTCATTTTCTGTTATTTCTTTCTTATTATCTGAAAAAAAAATTGTCTTTTCAGTTGGACTGTAAATCAGTCAGGTAGCATATGCATATGCATTAGATGTATAAGATTAATGACTTTGAGTCTTTAACCAATGAGAACCCAGTCCAAAGATATATATACAAGAGATCTGAGATCCCCTTTATGATGAGCCAAATGTGTGGCCTGGAACCCCTGATTTTATGAGTAGTGGTGATAGATAGTGATAAAAAGTTTTGGAAAGAAAATAATGTTGAATTCTGTTATTGTGGCCGTTGGATTCTGGTGTAGCGGTTACAGGAAATGGTAGCAACCAACCTTGCTGGTGATTAAGACATCAACTAGGAGCCCTACACCATCAACCGGCAGAGAAAAACAAGCACATGTTTATGGTTAGTTAGGGTTTTTTATATATACTAGCCGCTCAATGTCATTTTCATATCAGATAGATAGTGTTAGTGTCTTTGAATTATTATCATTATGCTGTCTTCCATGAATTAGAGGAAATTCAAATATAAGTACAGTAATACACATTCTCCTGTTCCTTCTTAATTATGATAACGAATGCCATCTGATCCTGCTTCACTCCCTCAAAGACTTTAGTAGTTTTCATCCATGAATCTAAGTTATAAGGATCAACTAGATCAGAAAAAATCATTCATCTGAATCAGTTATTTTGCAAAAACTTATTGTCGCTAGTGAAGATTATTATGTAACGACTTTCAACTATTAACTTTATATAAAGATAAATGCATCCGAATCTTAACCAAACTTATTACTACATGCTCAACCCGTAGATACATGAATTCACCAATTAGGTGGTAGTGTATCTTGTATCAATTCACAGTTTATCATAGAATGGAAACGCTATAACTATATATACTACCATTCCCATGTAACTATGGCTCAACCTTTGAAAACCTAACTTAATTGGTTTGTCAACCCTGTAATATACCAGATTCAAAACTCAGCAGCATAAAATTATATTTCCATTGAACAAAATTGTAGAAAGCAATAACAATGCATATAGAACCAAAACTGCGCTTCTTGTCCACCCCTTTGTCATAGTTCTAGTGTTCAAGTGGTGGTAAGAATCTTTTATACACATGAAGAAAAAAAATTACATAGGATATAAAAGTCAGGAAACTAAAACTGTAAATACATAGAAGTTAACAATCAACTTGTTATATGGTACACCAGCCAGTCATGCATCATCAGATATCTGCTGATCTGATCAAAGTTTCGATTCTTGTATGGTAAAAACCTACTGCATAAATGAGGAATAGGATAAAAGGGGAAAAATTAAAGGAACATAGAAGCTGCATTGATGAATAGAAGGGCAACAACTGATGCAACTTGCATTCTTAGATTGCATACATATACATAGTAATGAATCATTTGAGTTCATCATGATTTCCTAAGCCCTAACAATCCATTTTGTTCTTGTTCATCATCAGAGTCGTACAACCTTATCATTCCATTTCTTTTTCTTGGTCCAGAACTTGATTTAGAAAGAGCTATCAATATATATACATAGAGAATGTCACCAATATATTCTTCTCCCTGTGGCTATCTTCTACGTAAAAACAAAGATAGAAATAGGCAATTGCTATCACAATAGAAAAATGCTTTGATGTTCCACTGGATTGTAGCAATTTGTCTATGACCTCTGGAAAAAGTTGAAGATTGAAGACTCTTCCCTTTGAGCAAAAGAACAATTATAGCTCCAAGAAGACAACATGGTTATTAATCATTCATAAATCCGCTTAATTAAATATGTTATGAAGGTACTTGAGCTGGCAAAAATAGAAATTCATGTGTGCATTGGCCACAATCAAACTAATCTGAATTGATACAATTTTTCAACAGTTATATATTATTCTTCAATCTATCATTGTATTTACAAAATTAACATCTTCCACACAAAAACATTAGATATATATAATTTGTAATGTTTATGACTTATCAAGGTTATTTAGGAGAAATTAAATCATCATAAACTAGAGGAGTAAACAGCTAGCTTTCAGCTTGAAATGGCTAGTCACAAACCAAAACAAATCACCTAACTGTGATGTCATTCTTTGTATAGTTGATACCAGGGCTTTTGTGAAATACATGGTTATATGTCTTCTATTCTTCCATGCTTGGATTTCTAGAGCTGAAAAAAAATTGAAAATTAAATCACCATATTTCTGTCATCTGATCTCTGAGTTTTATTCAGCTGAAAAAAAAAAAAGATTGAAATTAAATAATAATTCTGATTTTTTTTTCATGATTCTTGTTTTTTCTCTTGCTCCAAAATTAAGGGCATAGCTTGTTTCAGCATTGAAAGGGTCACCACCTATTAAAAAAACAAAAAAAAAAAGCAAAAAAACTAAAAGCTGGTAGGAAGTGGCTGCTGCAAGCAGTTCAATCAAACTTTAATGTTTGGTTTTCAGAGAAAATAATAGACGGAGGAGCAGGAAAGCTTTATGAGAAGATTGATATGCCATTGGCTCATTATCAGCAAGAATCAGTACAAACATTGTAAAATGGGAATATAGGACAGAATAAAAAAGTAGTTACTGATGGATCGAAAGATTGGGATGATTACAAGGCAAAAGCACTTGCGATCCATCTAGGATTCACATTTCTCATCAGATTTTGCCGGAAACTAGCATCAAAGATTGATATGCACTCCTCCCAAGAATTTCCCATTGGAACCTCTAAAAATCAGCACCCAAATTAATTAGTAAAATACATGGTTTAATTTTGTGAAGAAGAAAAAAAAAAGAATGAAGAGTAGTGCTCACCATTACTGGTCCGTGAAGCATGTTGATAGATTATTCATTGTGGCTGCCATTGCACGAAAGTTGGAGCAACCATTTATGGTTTCGTCGGTGTCCCAATTTGGAGTAGTTGAATAAAGGAACGGTGACGAGTGGTTTTGGTACTCATCATCATTAACAATAATGTTGTTGTTATTAGGGATAGCAATAAGGTTTTGGTCACGATTCATGTTCCTTTTAATCATGATAGAATCATCAATGACATTGTTAATAAAAGCATCTCCAAGTATGTGATGATGATGATGACGAAGAGGGTTATAGTAAGGTTGTTGTTGAAGAATCTGATGAGGGTTATTAGACCATCTTCCACAAGGCTCAAATTGTTGCAGTGCAGGGGTTTTGTCCTCCAAATCTTGCACCATTAATCTTCCATTGTTGTTATTGTTGTTGTTGTTGTTCATTTTGTAACAAGTTCTCTCTCTTGCTCTTGCCCTTGCTTTATCCCTTGACTCCTTCTTTGTCTGAACACAAACATCTTCTCTCTGTGTCCACTTCAACTTGTTCCTCCCTTTGGAACAAGAATCACTGCTTCCCGCCATAGATGATTTCTCGCTTGAGTGCACCACCACCACCCCAGCTGCTTGATCACTACCTTCACAACACGAGCATTTCTCGCCGCCGGAGCTGAAGCTGCAGCTATGTTTGCTTCTTGCAAGCTCCTTGATTGCATTCTCAGACTTGGTGAAGAGCCATTCGAGCGTGTTGCTGGGCTTGTCGAACTCCAGCATGTCCTGAAGATCAAAGAACTTGCGCGCTATTTCGCTTGAAAGCCTCACCCTTCTGTCCCTCAACCCCTGAGATGTGTGAATCTTGCTGTGCCTATCTTTCTTCGTACCTATGCTGCTCCCTAACGGTTTCTGAGTCAGCAAATTGGGAACACCTCCACCACCGTAGATTAGTCCTCCGCCCCCGCCATAGCTTGCTGCAGCATCTTGATCAAGCATTGCTGCAACAACAACAGCTTCTTCTGCTGATGACGGGAATGGCACTTCACTTGAAGGTATAAAGGG
This sequence comes from Arachis hypogaea, assembly GCF_003086295.3. Classification (NCBI taxonomy): domain Eukaryota; kingdom Viridiplantae; phylum Streptophyta; class Magnoliopsida; order Fabales; family Fabaceae; genus Arachis; species Arachis hypogaea. The sequence continues at coordinate 110,602,878 of NC_092044.1, forward strand.
AGAAACAAGTAGTGATGATGGATCATGATGGTGAAGAAGCGTGGTTGCAAAATCATTGTTGTTATGTGGATCAATGTAGAAAGGGAGTGTATTATTATTATTATTATTATTAGGATAAGATGAAGAAGAAGAAGATGAAGGGAAGTTAGGGAAAGGGTTTGAATCATATGTGGAAGAGAACATCTGAAGAAAATTGGAACCCAATTTTGAGTTAGTGAGTGAAGGGTATGTGTGTGAAAAACAAACCCTAGCTTTTGTGCAATGAATAAAACGATGGCAATTAAGAACACAGAGGTAGCTTCTCTTCCTGCTCCTATAACTTAACGGTCCAAGTACTGTCCTACACACTCTCTTCTTTCTTATATAATCATTTTCTTATGAGATTCCCATTATTCATTCAAACCAGCAGTAGTAGTACTAAGTAAGTACCATCACTCCCATTAAATACTTAATTAATCTATAAAGATATGTATTATATTATAATAATAAAGATGATGATGGAAACCAGATTGTGAGATTTAGTTTAGGCCAATCAAGTAACACTTGCAATTATTTTGTGAGCACCACTACATTATTACCAATCTGAGTTGGAGCAGAGTTTACATTCACAGACAACATATGTTGTAAGGTACACAATAATTTTCGTTTTTGCACCATTGTGAAGTAGCATATCCAGTACCATCTATTACATCCTATGAGGATCAACACAAATTAAGTCACTTCCATCAATTGCCATTAATTAATTATCAATTCCAATAGAATAGAAAAAGTGATGAATATATAGCCCTATGGTTAAGGGTAAATAATTGAAAGTTTAGATGGTTTATAACCGAAAGATAATGAAGTAATGAAGTGAATAAAGCCGTACATGGAGTGTAAAAGGTAGGTGAGAGGTTGTAATGGCTGCTTACCTGCTTCTTTCATAGTATAAAACTCAACCGAAAATATAACAGCTCGTCAGAAAAATTGCATTTTTTTCAATTTTTTTCTCAAAGGGTGGAGGAAAATAAGTACAAATATTGGTAACTACGAACTTCAAACTTAGTGTTCTTTTTGAATGCGCCCACATAGATCATTTCAATCCCGAAAAAAGCTCATTCATCTCTGACATCATTTGCAGCTTCACTCCCATACTTTTTCTCCGTATTTCTTAAATCATGTATATCGTAGATCAATACGTACGTGTATGTGCACTCAAACCCTCCTGTGTTTTTCTTTTGATTAAAGAGCAATAACAACAACAATTGCTTATTATTAATTATATCTTGGCATTCAAAATTAATGTCAAGTAAATATTACAAGTTCACTTTAAAAAATACTAGTCACATTTTTATTCTAATTATAAAATAATTATGTTACTGTACACTAAAATCGTCACAAAAATTAGTCACGAATATAAAAGATTAAAAATGAGTTAAACAATATATGTATTTATACACAATTATATGATCACTAATTTTAGTATACAAATAATATATTTATTATAAAATAAATGATTTTATTGTGTTGTTTTTAATTTTTTATATATTACTTCAATTTTGCCATATATATGCAAGAATTTTAAATATATCTTAGTGGATAGTGTTCTTGTTTAAGACATCATGTGAAATTTTTAATGTCAATCAAGTAAGATTAAAAGGAAAGGAGCATTAAAAATTTTATATATAATTTTTTTGTTTAAGATATAATCATTAGTGTTATCTTTTTTCAGAAATTTTAGGGATGAGTAGTATCATGATATGGTATTAAATCGCTAGATCTGAAAGGTCAAGGATGTTCATTTTGTAACTCAATAATCTATTGTACACATTGTACAAATAGTCCATTATTTTTCTAGTAAAATCCTTTAGAAATACGATAATACAAGGTAATTCACAAATAGATAAATCATAATCCAAAGTATGCATTGTCTTAATTAATTATTAGATTATATTGTTTTCAAACAAATTAAAGCAGCTTAAATTATGTCGTTGATTATTATATCTTATCATGTAAAACTAACCAAATATTGTCCAATCTCAAGATACAGTTTTTTTTCTTTCTTTAAAAAAGAGAGAAAGTGTCAACAAATTAAAATCAAATAACATAATTTTTTTATTTTTATTTAAAAATTTTGAATTTAAGTTTTGTTACGGCCCGGCCCAAAATCAGCGCGGGTCGACCCGACCCAAGCAGTACCCGACCCAGACGCGCGCCCTCCAACTGACCCGGACACGCGTCCTGTACGGCTCACACACGGCTGCAGGACAGCGCCCTTGGGAATATGGGCCTGTCCCATGAGGGGGCCCACTACTGACATGTATATAAGGGGAAGATTAGCTCTTCCCCCGAGGTACGTCACATCTTTCCAACCCTTTACTCTGCTCGCCTGCACATTGCTGACTTGAGCGTCGGAGTGTCTTTGCAGGTGGCACCCCCCCATCATTTCTCCAAGACGAGTGCTCGGCTTCTCGGCTACCCGCAAAACAGTGCGACCCAGGCTAAGGCGTCCTCCCCCCTGCATCTATCCACCCGACCTGTTCAGAACCCGACCAACGAACAAGTTTCATTTCTAATTAAAAAAAAAAAACCTTTTTTTCATGTGTGCCAAACATGCTATATATATAACTACAACAAGTGTAATTCTTTCCCCGGGAAGGTATACATAGATATTTTTCCTTTTAATAATTAGAATGGTTTATTCAATTTTTTATAGCGAAAAGCCAAACTAGATCATTGTAAATCAGTAATAATATCATCCAATTTCAAGCAATGTCAGCGTGATTTATTCTTACATTATTGTTCAAGTAATTTTTATATTACTACCAAGTAATAAATTTATTGACTATCTCAATAAATATGCAAGCGTTAAACGGTTAATAATCAAAATTATTCTTGAAACATATTTTAATTTTTATTTTTATTTTCGAAAAATAAAATTAATCAAATTCATCCCTAAAAGATAATCAATCTAGTCACGTTCGTCTTTTCGTCATTTCTTTCGTTAAGGTGGCTAACATTCACTGACGTATCCCGTTAATTGCCAACGTGGTGGATACCAAGCAGTACCCTCTTGTTGTCGACAAGATTAGTTGTTAGAACAATTTAAATCAGTCCCTAAATAACCCTAAATGGATGAACCCCAATCTCAAATTCAATCATAAATAAGTTGTCGTCAACACTTAAATGGTCATATACTTAGGTAGAACCTATAATTGTTAGTTCGCCGCAAGGATGGAGATAGAAAATGGAGGTCGTGGTGGTTTGTCGTATTCATCACACGACAGTCATAATTCCAACGCTTCAATGCGAATGAGAAAGAAGACTCGTGACGAATCATATTTCTATTGATTAAAGATTGTGATTAAAAAATTTAGGACATTAGAGAATTCAGATAAATTATTATATGCATGTCCAAAGAGCTGGATGAGTGATGCTGAAAAAAAGTTAAATTTTTTCATTTTGTTATCTGTTGGTGAGTTTTTTTTTTTTTTTTTTGCTTTTGAAAATTACAGAAAGACAGTCATTGTAATTACTTTAAGTGGGTTAATGATGATGACTATCAAAGAGTGACGGTAGGTAGTACAAAATAAAATGCAGAAACTGATTTAGAAGTCGAAAGTGACTATGATAAATAGAGGATAAAGGTGGTATGAAAATTGGCCAACTTAAAAGCTGAAGTTAGAGTTTTGAAATTGCTAATAATTTTCATGTTTATGGTAGTTGTAAATTTGTAATTAGTGTGATACTTTGTCGTTGTTTAATATGTACTTCTAAGTAAACCCAGTTATGTTATTCAGTAGATTGGCTTTGTGTGCAAAAATGTGTTGAAATATAACGGTGTATTGAATTATATCGCTTGAATGAGAGTAGCTGTTTGAAGTTGGTTGTGTACGATTAAGTTCAAACTATCCATTATTAACATTGTCAATATTGTAAATAAACAAGTATCTGTCATTGTTGCTATAAGATATATTAAGTCATAAACAAAGTAAGTAATCAAACTAAATAATCTTATTATTGTTTTGCTATTGAAGGCTGATTGTCATATTGTCTTAAAGAAATAAATACCATAGCAAATTCATAAGGTTTTCATGACACCACAAACCTAAAAAGAATATTTTCAAATCACAGATAACCACAATGTTAATATAGTACTTCATTTGTCCCGTATAAAAAACACAAAGTAGCCCATACAGAAAATAGTCAACCACAATACATTTCTAACTAATCAATCTTTTTTGTCATTCTTTTTTGAGTACTTGAAGTTTGGAGTAGGCACAAAAGTCATGAAGTTGACTATAGTTATTTAACAGTTACAGAACTTGTCCCTTTGATTGTTTCACCAGAAATAGCCACAGATACAGTTGTAGTAGATTTAGGAAAAGACCTAACTCTAGATTTTTCTTTAATCACTTGTAATTTAGGTGGCTTACTACCACTTGATCCTACATATTTCAATACCAAATGCATTTGTTAGATGATTAAATAAAGTTAAAATTTTTTATTGTTGAATAGTAATGCTTTTAGATTGGCTGATGTTAATCTCTGTTGGAGGTTGGACGGGTGATGGAAGTGCAGGTAATGGTGCTATTACTTTTGGAGCAATATCAGCGTTAACAGGGACAATATTTACTTCGAGATCAGCACCATTATATAGAACACATTAAATATATCTTCTTCAACACCCATCAAAACTTCTGTATTGTCAGGTCCATGTATCATCTTTGATCTCCATCCTCACACTTTTTAAACAAACCCACCATGGTAAAACGCAAATGTCATGGATGTACCTTTCATCTACAATAACAAAAACAAAAATACCATTAATAAAACAGACTTGCACCAACTATTCTCAATGTGTGTCACCAACGGCTAAATCCAATTTTATCAATCAATCATAAAAAAACGTATCCTAAACCCAAAATAAACATGCAACAAACTAAAAGAACCATCATTAAAATTAAACACCCTTAAATAAAAATCATCACAAAGCCAATTAAAGCAAGACATTCTCACGTACTAAAATGATAAACGAACAGTCACACAAATCCTTGGTCACCCCAAACCTTAGCCTAAATTAGAAAAATACACAGAGCACCGCATTAGGAAGACATCACACCATATAATAACTCAAAAATCATGAAAAAAACTTCATCCTTACCTCTCACCATTGCGATGGCTTCCTCTACTATAAACGTTGCTCCAAGATAAGATCAATTCTGCATTCGATAGTGATAATTCTTCTGTTTTTAATCGTCAATAGACACTAACGAATGTTGATGGGGTGATTCAAAATTTGGGTGAAAGGCTTAGAGCATAATTTGAAGGAGATGAGATATATTTTGGAGTAAAACAGAGAAAGATAAAAGGTTGTTATGAGAGGAGGGTTAGGCTTTACAATGTTTAAATCTCTCTTCTAGACACTAAACGATAAGTTTAAAGGTTTGGAGACTATTGAATCAAAACTGTGTCGTTTTATTTGTGTGCCACGCTAGCAGTTAATGGAATATGTCATCGAACATTAACCACCTTAGCGAGAGATGACAAAAAGACAAATATGACTAAATTAATTAATTTTTTAGACAAATTTAATTGATTTTATCTTTTAAGAACAAAAATAAAAATCGAAATATCTTTAAGTAACGAATTTTGACTATTAATTCTTAAAATACGTTATGATATTGTGATTTGTAAAGTAGAAGTACACTCAATATTCCATGCAGGGGATATGCGATTATTTAATTATTTTACAATCAAGGCAACTGTCATTGGGTTTTTTCGGCCATACACGAGAACATGTGAAATTTTTTGTTATTCTTTCTTTTTTTTATTATTTTTTAGCAGAAATGAGGCATACCACCCAAAGAAAAAATAATTATATAGAAACTACTATAGAGAAAGAAATTTCTTTAAAATCTACGTACAGAAACTTGCAAATAAATAATGATAAAAAATATCATAAATAAAAAATAATTAAATGAGAAACTTGGTGGTGACCTAGTTAGTTTCGCTACCCCACCGCATAACTGGTTTTTGAAACCAGAAAATTGAATTCTAAAAAACAGGCAATACAATCTATCAACTTATGTTGGGGATCTTCAAAGGACGGACTAGATTAAAAAATTCAGAGGACAGCACTGGATTGAGAAGCTCACAATCTCATCCTCCATTGAATTTTGCTTTATTGCACGTTTAAGGCCAAAGCCTATGTATATGAAGCACTGTTTTACACCAAAATTGAGTGTAGGAATATTGTTGATCAAAATGGGAGCATAAACAAGAGAAACTATAGGAAATTAGGATTCTCAAAATTGAATCATATTTGTTAGAAAAGTTCGTTTATCTAATAAATTTGTTAATTTATTTAAATAAGCGAATTTTTGTTTTTAAAATTAGACTTGTTTAATGAACAACTGCTTAACTTTTTTTTTATATTTTTTAAAGTATCATCACTGTTGTAATTATTTGTTTTATTCTATCTCAAAATTTAACCCATCAACTTAAAAATTTACATTTCAATATTTTGGTATAAAAGTGATATTTTTTTCCGTCTAAATTTTTTAGTCTCAAAATGAATTTTTATCTATTTTTTTAATAAAAAAATCAATTCATATTATTTGTCGACTTAGGCGTGTCTAGCCTAAATAGGTTAACTGGCCCGTTTGACAGGAAAACAATATTTAATTAGTTAACATTAGAATTTAGATTTATAATTTTAAATTTAAAATTAAAAATTTTTTATTTAAAATTTAAAATATAAAGTAAACTAAATTATGAGACTATAAAATAAATAAAACAATTTAAAAAAAATTAACTGATTTTGATTGAAAATTTTGATTCCTTAGTATTACTCCACAGATAATTGTTGTCTAATTAACTAGTTTACTATTTCTCAGTTTCTCAATCTATAGTATTCCATCTATTAACAAATTCGCATATATATATATATATATATATATATATATATATATATATATATATATATATATATTAATGGTAAACACTTCACAAAAGAATTCATATTAAAAATTTATTATCTTACTTTTGATATGACTATAATTTGGAGGGAAAAAAATGATATTTATAAAGAACTAAAGGATTATTTATCGTCATACTTTTCCAATTTTTTTATAGTGAATAATGTATAGTGGATAATAGTCTTTATCTATTATTTTTGTGCACTACTATTTTCCTAATTTTAAGGAGTAGTTTCATTATGGTTACAACGTATGTATAAAAAGTTAAGAATTTGCTTAAAAGAGAAAAGGAATTTGATTTTCCAAGGTGAAAGTGACAAGGTGGAAGTCGCTTCTTACGTTGGATTTGGGTCATCCCAATATGACTGAGCTGAAATTTGTTAAATGTGTTGGCAACAACTCCAAGACATAACCGTGACCCCAATATCTTAACTTTAAATAAACCCAAGTTAAATTAATTATTTTATACAATTAAACATAAATATATAAAGAAATCCAAGTTGATCCAAATTTAAGCATATATGTTTTTGTTGGAAAAGGTGAGGGGTAAAAAGGGTAAAAGAAATGGAGGAATAGTGAAGAGGAAAAAACGTGATGGCAATCGCATTGTCGTTCACCATTTTGACTTTCTGTAATTGGCGTCTTCAATCTTCATCGTCATTGTAACCATTTGCATTTGTTGCTTCAACATTCCAAATTGGTTCATGAACCTTTATTTGACAAGATCGATGGTGGCAACATAGTAGTAGTATAGCGATAGACACATACAATTCAATAAGGGCTTACCAAAAGAGACTAAGCCATCAAATTTAACTGGAAGCTAACAAAAAGTAAAAATAAATTACACATGAGGGTGAAAAGTTTACGAGCTTGAGCATAACCCTAAATTTGAAAGGGTTGCAACAATATTATTATTATTAGTTTGGATATGAGGTCCACTTTATACGGAATTTGTACAAATAAAGTGTATGAGCGTGACTATGGGATGGAAATGGGTGCACAATAAAAGATTACTATATATTATCAAAAGGAAAAAAATAAAAGATTACTATATTGGTAAGGAGATGAAAAATATGAAAATGAAAGTGGTATAAGAGTTTGCTAATCATCCAAAAATGGAAAGGATGGACCATTATGGAAGCTATGGTCTGATAGTGGACCGGCTAGTTAGAATAGCAATAATTGCTTTGATAGCTAAGCAACAGTTGGCTCGCCCAAGAGACTGAACGGTTTCATGTCACGTCTTTACTCCACTTCTCATCAAGTATTTTAGGAACAACTCAACTCACTCATCCACTCATTAATACTTCTTCTTCCTTTCTTTTCTCTCTGTCTTTTTTTCACCTTTAATCTCCACTTTGCTTTTCCATTTTCCATCTACTCATTGTTTTTCTATTTCTCTTCACAAACCAACTCTTTGAATCATCTCATCATTATTCATGTACATTATTTTTATGTTCTATAATGAGTTGACGTTTTCTAAATCTATATATTACTTAATTCAGTTAGTAGTTGGCCTTTTTCAAAAGTGCTTCATAAATTTTAAGTCAAGTTTACTCCGGTATATTTTTATATACCATTGACATTATTAGATATGATAAGATTCTAAGTATGAATGGTGCCGGAACTACTAGAAAAATTATTTTTAGTGATAATTTATTTTGTTTATACTGGTAAATGGTAATAAAATAATTGTTAATATATTTATCAACAAGATATTAGCTATCTTATATTTTATTATTCAAAAATTTTAAAGACAATTATATAGATTTCGATAAAAATCATTTAATAGCCACAAAAAAATATATATATTTGTCACTGTAATATATAATAATAACGACAGATATTTGTCGCAAAAATATAAATTGACTAAGATATACAATAATTATTATATTATTATTATTATTATTATTATTATTATTAAAAGTTGTCACTAAAAATAATTTTTATTATAATAATAGTGGTGTGACATAGAAATGAGTATACTGTTATTACTCACAAATCATAATAATGCCACGTCAATCTATATACTCATAGAAATTAGAATACTAATAAAACTTAGTTAGTTAAACTTATATTAATATTGAAAATTACAATTACATTTAAATTTTAATCTAATTTTAAAAAGTTTAATTTATTAAATTTGATTTTTCAATTTAATATTTATGACTCAAATTAGTATATTTTTTGTCACAGAATGATCAATAGTATAATAAAATAGACCGACGGTTATTCCGACAAACTTTTTTACGATTATCTAAATAGACAATTAAAACTATTTTACTTTAATTTGCTCTCTATCAAAATTACGCTATGTTACAACGCAGGGCAAATGCCAAGCTAAACGTGACGGACTACAATTAAAATTCAGTCACTGCAAGTGAGTTCACTCTTTATGTATCTGGGCTTGATATTATAGACATTATTCCAGGTAAATTATTTATTTATTTTGATTTGTTAAGTAGATCTATTATTCATTTCTTATTCCCTGAAACTATCATTAATTCCTCGCTGGTTACATCCTCCGCCATATAACTTGATGTATTTCCAGATAATTAATTAGGATGTGAGTTGAATATACTCATCTTAAAACAATATTTATTTTTAAATTTTAATTTAGAAATGAATTAAAAGATGAGAAAATACAAAAGAATAAGACTTTTTTTTTAACAATCTAAATAATAGATTAAAAAAAGTTTTTAATTTTAAAAATTAAAATTTGATTTTTTTTTATTTTTGCCGCAATCGCTCTCTCACAATTCTGTGTTATCGCCACCGCTGCTGTATCGTGTAACACCCTACCACACAGAGCCTTCGTTTAAGTCGTAAAATAGAGGTGGCGAGGTATTATGATGACTTCTAAAAGAAAAGACTTAAATAAATATAATTGAAAATAATTTTCTAACGATGAGTCTTGAAGAATAAGCTAAACAAAAGCGAAAATAGAAAATTGTGTCACACTCGTACGTATAAGCGTAAAATAGAATGGACAAGATCAAAGAAAACTAAAAACATAATATGCATATCAGAGTTCCAAAACACAGATATTAAGCTCCAGACTTGACCTGTAAAGCTAAGGTCGACCAGAGTACATATATATAATAGTATAATACAACCCCAAATAAAACTCAAGTTACAAAATAAATACCTGTATTTCCAAGTCAACCTCTAAAAGGGACAAAATACAAAATATACACGCGGAGATTCTATAAATATATACATAGCCTAAAACAAAATATGACAGTCCAAAAGATAGTTCTTCGCTTGTAAGGAAGGTCTCCAGACGCTCAACGTGGTGCCTCTCGATCTGCATCTGAAACACAACAGAAATATGTATAGAATGAGAACCGGAGGTTCTCAGTATGATAAATGTACCCACATAGTTAATATAAAAGGTCTCGAAAAAGGCAGAGACATTCTTAGAACTCCGACACTCAGATTTTAGCTTAAAGACCCAACTAAACCAGAAATTAGGTAAGTTATCTAAAGTATTCAAGTTCTAAATCTAACTTTAACTTCACACTTCACTTCCTATCTCCTTCAACCCTCCGAATCATCGGTGGAACAACCCTCCCTCACACCTTCTCCAAGAGGGAATTTCTCAGATTCAAGAAAGAAAAACACAGACAGAAATGCAATTATAGCAAATAGAATAAGTAGTAGATAAGCAGAGTTAAGCAATTAAGCAAACCAAAACAATGCACACCCAAGCAAAACATACAAATACACATGTGTATGCCTGTTCTAAGGTTGATGAGTCTCGTTTGTCGGTTATATAGCCAACCCGACATATCCTGGTAGTTAACCATTGAACATCCCTCTATGCGTGCATCCCCAAGCTCAAGAATAATATCCATGGAGTCAAACTCCAAGCTCAATAATATAATATTCCATGGAGTCAACATCTTGCCACAGTGTTCGGTCACATCTTGCCACAGAGGGTCAACAAATAGTCTCAAATATACAAGCCACATAATAATTTTTTTTCTTTTTAAAATAACACTTTAAATTAAAACTCTAATTTTTATATAAATTTTGGCAGTATCTCTAAAGGTTGTAGAAGCCTTAGAGAAGGGGGGTTAAATCTATGACCTTCTTCTAATTTAATAAAACAACCCTTTTAAAGCAAACTTGCAATCTGAAACTGTTTGAACTTAGCAGCAGAAAATTTATGAGACAATTTCATTTTGTCTCATGAATATCAGAAAACAGAACAAAGCAGGGAAGAGAGAAGCAGACACCATCATGTATCCTGGTTCGGTTGCCTTGTGCAATGCAACCTACGTCCAGTCTCCACCACTACTGTAGTGGAATTTCCACTATAGTTAAAGTATTACATACACCAATTCCACAGGATTGACACAATCCTTTCACACTCAAGTTTTACCTTAACTTGACTTAGTTATACTAACCCAACTAAGAAATGGATACCTCATAGGTACAAGATACAAGACACAGAATCAACCTAAAGAAATCTGAAATAACTCTAGGCTTTTCTCTCAAGTGTTTCTCTCTGCCTCTTTCCACTCTTAGTCTCTTTCAATGACTCTCTCATTTGGCCTTTTACCTCAAAAAATTACAGAAAGATAAACATTGAAAAGTAAATTACAATCTATAAAACATGAAGGAGATTGATGCTTCAACAGCCTCTTTGCTATATGATAAACCAGATTTGCTAGCCTCTGATTCAGTTCTTCATTCTGGCGGAATGCTCCTTTGACTAGGAAGCACTGTCCAAGTAGATGAACTTCTTCAAAGAGCTCTTCTCAGAACATACACCTCAAGAACACTGGTTTTCTCTCCTTCGCTTGTGAATGATGAAAAATCTTCTTTTGTATCTCCTTGCATGTTGCTGAGTTGCTCTCTCCTTAGTCAACCCTCGAGCTGTGTGCTTCACCAATACACCACATCACTTCTTTTCAGTTAATCCTCAAATTAGAAACTTTGTTTCTGACCTTCTTTGTTGACCGAAAGCCACAAGGTAGCAAACACAAATTTTCAATGGTAAACCCAGATCTTGGCCATTGAAACACTACTTGGTCCCCAAGACACACTTATGACCGTAGATATACAGCAGTGTAGAAGAGAGATCATCTTTCCCATGTAACCTAGAATGGATTGGCAGAACGTTGAAGATGAAGAGAAGAAGATATGATGCATGTATAAGGAAATAAAATCACCTTTTAGCTTCTGACTTCTTGATATAGTTTGATGTGGGTGACTAGACTTCAACCTTTTTGCTTAACCTTCTCTTTCTTGCTTCTTTGGTGAACAACTTAGGGACTAAGCTTTCTCTTTCTCTCTCTGATAAGTGCATTTACTATGATAAGTGTATATTTGCTACCTGCAGTGCTTGTAACCTTCTTGAGTTTGCATTTATCTCTTTATTTGTCTGTAAAATGGTGACGGAGATGGAGGTATGGAGGAATGATAGTATGGGACTTAGATTTAAGATTATGTTTAGTTAGGTTTAGATACTCTTAGAAAATCACCTTTTATGACTTCTGTTTAATACTTTAAGCTCTATAATCTGAATGTTGGCATTCTAGGATTGCCTCTGGCATTCCCAGGACCTTATATATTATGTGTGTGGCACCTTTACCATACTGAGAACCTCTGGTTCTCACCCCATACTATGTTGTTGTTTTTAAGATGCAGGTCGAGAGGCATCTCGTTAGGCGTCTGGACACCTGAAACGAAGTGGTTACTGGGTTATTTTGTTGTACAATGATGTATATATATGTACTTAGCTTTCTCTCCGCATAACTTATTCTTTTTTATCCTCTTAGAGGTTTATGGAGAGACAGGATTTTGTGTATGTATATGTAATGTCCTGAATTTTTTTAAAACCTTTTACATTTGATTTCTTTTATTACTATCCAACCCTCCAATTTTATCAAAATTCCTATACTACCCTTATTTCTTTTACCAAATCCTAACCCTAATTAACATCCAATTATCCCTTTACCCCAAAGAAACCCTAGCCCCTTTCTTTTTCAGCAACACACACACACACCTAACAGCAGCAGCTGGGAATGAGAGAAAAGAAAAAAAACCGATTGGAGAAGAGGGAAGGGAGAGCACGGAGAAGGGATCCGAGAGAGGAAGGGTATCGTGCCGTCACCAGCCACCGTCGCGCACCACCACCGCCGAGCCACCACGCAAGAAGAGGGAAACGCCGTCGCTGCTGCCATCATCGAGGGAGAGAGCACGCGTTGCGAGCCAGAGGTGCCGCAAGGGAGAAGAGGAGCCATTGTGCTCCGCCACTGTCCAGCAACCGTCGAGCCAGGGTCTCCGTCACACCTCACTACCCGTCATCGTCAAAGTTGCACCATCGCCATCGTGCCTTGTGTCACCGAAGGAGCCGTCGCAGGGAAGGAGGCTTGACTCTTGCTGAAACCCTCATCACCGCCGTCTCCCTTGGAGACCATTCCTGCCGCTGTAGTCACCGTGGTTGCCGCTGGAGAAGTGTTATCAACGCCGCTGCTACTGAACCACTTTAGTCACTGCTTTGGTCTCATTCACCCACCACAGCCTCCTCTATTCTTGTCTATGAAACAACACTGCCCTTGTTCCAGTTTTAATTCCAATTCTGAATTTTTGAATATGTAATTCCTCCACCCTTGCTTTGTTGCCATTTTATTTTTTTGCTGTGATCTTCTAATTATTATAGCATATATCTCTGTCTTAGTTTTGTCAAGGTATGTTTGAAAATTAAAGTTGGAGCTGCTGCTGCCTCCGTCCAAATTTTTGCGCTCTTTCGTATCCTTTAGTTCGGTACTCCGGGTTTGGTATCTTCAGTCCCTTGAGATTAAGTTGTGAGTAGGCTTTACATTTATAACCGTTAATTATTTTTTTGGTTTATGCTATTCTGAGTTTCTATTTATATTTATAAAACTATTGTTGAAGAACTTTGATTTGATTAGAATAATTGATTATTATAGTTGAAAAAAAAATATTTTTATGAAGCTCATATCTTAGAAATTTTACATAAGACTATATATATATATATGTTTGATGAAGTTTTATATTATTTTAGAACATTTGATTTTACTCGAATATATACTTTTGAAGTATTGAAGTATTTGTTAGTACTTACTGACTTTGAAATTGTGAAATGTGTTTAAACTTACTTATGATCGAAGAAGTTATGATTAGAAAATATTTCTTATGAGAAAGTATTATTTGATTTGATTCAATATCGTATATATTTGAAAGATCAAAGATTTATTATATTTGAATTTATATGTTTTGAATTGGTTTGGGAGGCTCGTATTAGAAAACCATAGTTAACAGCGGTTATGACGTTAACTTAGATACATCTGGCTCAGACCTCAACTAGTAGGGACGTTGCTAGCCTAACGTGTAGGCCACACGTTGGATCTGTTATTCCGTACGGACACACTAGAGGAAAGGGCTACCCTTGGAGGTGGAGCTGCCCAAGTGTGAACTATTTGATTTTATTTCTGTATGAGAACTCCCTTATTGATTCACTTATTCATATAAATTATTATTTTCTAACTAAAATCATTTTCATAATAATGTTTAGATTGTCTCATGTGAATTATAGATGTACTGTCTAGTCACTGAGTAATGATCTGCAATGGGTTCTATTTCTTGTTGAGATCTTAGACGTCATCTGCTCCATATGTCACAGGCAGGATCCATCTATATTTATTTATTTTATTTTTGTTAAATTATGTAATTATTCATTCTAAAAAGTGTAAATTTATCAAAAATTATTTGTAACCTTTTTATTTATCTTATATTCGAATATGTTAGACTTGCTAGGAAACTCTTTTTCCTGAGCGCCAGTCATGGCTCATTTTGGGCTGTCACAGTATATTTGGGTTTTGGATATGTATATATATGTGTAAATATTTTCTGGTCAGCCTTGACTTCGCGGGCTAAGTTAGGAGCTTGTTATTTTGTATCTTTGGCACTCTATTCCTACTTCTATTATCTTATACTTTATAGTTATAGTTTTCTTGGCACGCAAGTTAACTCGCTTCTCGAGCGTTGCACTTTTATTTTGCAATTTTTATTTCATCTACCCTTCAAGACTTCTACTATATTATAATCTTTCTGCTATTATATGTATACATTATAATGTAGAGGTTGTAATATCACACCACCTTTGTTTTACGACTTAAGCGTAAAGCTCAATGTGGTAGGGTGTTATATTTTCTGGTTTGATCTTCATCCTATTGGGCTGCTTCTTTCTTTCTTTTTGGCCTGCAACACTTAACCAAATTCCATTAAAACTAGTTGGGTGTTTAACCCACTAACAATAATGTTTGTCATCATCAAATTAATTTAGTTAATTTCTTAACTCAACAATCTCCTCTAAAACTCAAACTCCTACCATCCTTCAAGGGTCCCAACCACCAAACCAAATACCTCTCAATCATTCAAATCATTTTCAGTATCAAATTATTTTAAAATTAAACAAATTTCAATATTAAATCTTTTCTCAAAACCAACCAACTCCACTAGCAAATTATTTACAAAAAACCGAACCGTACATCATATACCATGTACATAATCCATAAAAAATGTATTCAATTAATTCCTATCTTAAGGTCTTATAGTCTAAGTTTTCACGTGACATTAAACATTAACTACGAGAAATCAAAACCATACATTGGCCGATTCCTCCCTAAACTTGGAACACCTCAAAAACCTCTCCTTTCACAAGCTCCAAACTTTCAAATGTCAATTCCTCAAATCTTAATCACCCGGATTTCGTTTCAAACTGCCCAATTGAACTCAAAATAACCAGAGCACAATTTATTTCACACAATAACACTATAATCATCATAGAGTTCACTAATTCAATATTTCACGAGGGTTCAACAGTTCCTTACCTTATCTACGAATTAATTGGACAAAATCCAGTGATTATCCGCTGCTAGAGTTCACCTAAACCATCAAAATCATTCAATTTATCAATACCCAAACTCTAAAATCACGAAATTGAGGATAAGAAGAACTGGGAGAGAAAGATAATTTTTTTACTACTTTATTCAAATATAATTAAAGAGAATTTTGAGATGAACACGTGGTCGCTGACGGCTCATCAATCGGATCTCTGGATTGAAAGTTACGGACGATTGAATTTCGGAGATGTTAGGATTCTCCTTCTTTACGTAACGTATCTCACAAGAGAGAAAGGGACAAACACATTTTTGGTGGTTTATAGGTTGGGTCTTGGGCCGATTTGGATTCACTCCAATCAGTTTGGTCCACTGACTCAATTTTTGGTCAAAATTTTTGAAATTAGTGTCAAAATTCATATTTGTAGTATTTCTACTACTTTAAATTATAAAAATTGATTTTCTAGTTTCTTTGAATAATAATTAATTTATTGGCTAATTATTTATTAATTTCATGGGGTTTGCATATTACGACTCCGGTGCCCCAACAATTGTTGTCTCGTACTTGTTTCTTATCAATTAAGTTGGAAGTTCATTTTATTATGTATGCAGATAGTTTTTTTATTTTAAAGTGGATGTTTATTTAAGTATACCATTGTATTTTACTTGATTTTGCATGTACACACTCCACAGGATATTTATTTTACTATATATGCGAATAGTTCCTTTTACTGAGATGTAGATGTTTATTTGGGTCATACAATTTGAATAAACGAAGCAAAATGACACGTGATAAAAGTGACAAAGACACAATGCAACGGCATGAAAGCAAGGACAAAAGTGTAGTGTTGGAGCAACAGCAGAACAAGGCCTTTGGCTCGGCGACGGTACGACGTCACTTCGTAGGCTTCGAAATGGACAGAGCAGCACTGCGCAAAAGATGGGAAGAAGACGCGACTCTGCGGCGGTGACATAGTGCTAACAGTGGTGCGGTATCCGAACAACGGGAGAATTGCGATTCTCCTCAATAGATTAGCGAGAAGAGCAGCGACATGCGATGGTTAAGGATGAATCGCAGCGCATCGTTGACAAGGGAGTAGTGATGCAGCATCGGGGTGATGACGAAACAGCAATTCTCCTCACGGGATTGGTGATGACGGACAATGATGGTGTCGGGAAACTTTGTTGCCGGTGACAATAGCTGCGTCTAGGATAAAGGGCGGTAGGATAGCTGTGGTGAAATAAGATTTAGGTTAGGAGAAGATGAAATTAAGTAAAAGAGAAGATGAAGAATGAAAGTAAAATCGGATATTTAGTGGACCTTATATTCATGTTGTTCACATCTCCTGTTATAGTTTAAGAATTAATAATCTCGTCTTCTAGAGTTTAACCATAAAACAGCACCTGGTGGAGGCAAGACATTTGCAACGAAATTCAAGAGATCTTTAATTATATCTTAATTATTCACATGACTTATGAGACACTTTCCTCCCTACATTTATCTCTATTTTCAGCTAAGAGAGCGAAAATTATGTTTGTCCAAGATGCATGCTTCGATACATCGGATCTACTCTGATAATTTTTCCCTGCTAATATATATTATTGAGAGTAATTATTAAAAATATCTTTTTTATAGTAATCAGAAAACATTTAGTTTTTATGAAAAAGGAATTCGGAGGAAGAGATTTTGGTTCATCAATGATCATGTACTACTATTGAACTGGTCGAGTGATGTAAATATAGACCCCACCTCTGCTTGAAATTAGATAATAGCTTTCCAAAAACAATTTAATAGATGGTGATGCTTAGAACCCAAAAGCCAATCCTATTTCATTATTTGGAATATAAAGGTGAAAATAGAAGCCATTTCCATTATTATTACTTTGTGGATTACTCGATGAATGTCTAACTATTCTGGGTACAGTGAGAACTAAGAAGCAAGATACTATGTGAATTGATATATTTACATAAAAAATCAATCACTAAAATAGTTATTAGTATAGAATATATATTAAAATATAAAATATATATTGAGTTACTAAAATAAACACGTTAAAAGTAACTTTTTTTAAATATTTTTTAGTAATTAAAATTTAATGCATATAATTAATTAAATTGTGTTATTTTTGTTAAAATTAGATCAAATAAATTGATTTGGTCAAAAAATCAATGAACTAAATCCTAAATCGATCTAAATTAATATTTTTTGTAAAAAATGACTACAATATTCTTATTATAAAAAATAACAAAATATTCTTATATATATTAATTTTGAGAACCATAAATCCTAACCCTTCTCTTCTTTCTAAGTCGTCATGGGGTTAAGATTTAGGGTTTTATATATATATATATATATAGGGGAGTATTTTAGTCATTTTCTATAATAAGGATATTGTAATATTTTTTATAAAAAAAAATATTAATTTATATCGGTTTAAAATTTAGTTCATCGATTTTTTGGTCAAATTGATTTGTCCGATCTAATTATGACAGAAATAATACGGTTTAATCGATTATATATATTAAATTTTAATTGTTAGAAAACATTTAAAAAAAGGACGTTTTAGACGTCTTTACGTGAGTGACTCCCAAATTATATATATATATAATAACATTGTTTATTTTTATCGATACTGTACCTTTCATTTGGGGAATGCAAATTTGTTTATATTCACTTTCTTTTTTTTTGCATAGTATAATTTTGCAAAGGAAATTCATTGGATCTATTAATTAGCAGTATGGACATTATGACTAGCTAGTAGTTATATTAATTTTATGATCATTATGACATCTAAAGATTATTATTCTGCGATAATATTAGAGGAACAAAAAAAATAGCCTAAAATTTATTTTATTTGATATTTACTAATTATTATAATAATTAATTAATATTAAAAATTTTGATTGTTTTTGACTAATTTTAGTTACCAAACTTTTTTTTATATTATTATGTATATATACAAGTTTAGAATTTATATTGTGCTCTCACAAATTGAAATGCAGGCAAAGAGAAAGGACTGGCTAGGGGATAAGAGGAACACACCATATAGAATTAAGATTTTTGAGGAACAAAACTTTTTATTTTAAAAATTTAGTTCAAAATATCACAGTATATATATATATATGAAAAAAAATTGTGGCAAAAATATATAATGCACTGGAAATATGGCCTAGAGGGAATTAAAGCATATGAATGGAGCAATCTGAAAGTGTTGAGTTCTTCTAATTAAGTATGTATGTCTGTTTCTGTTGTTATATAATTGTTGTTAGATGTGCTAAGTTTATGTGATATGAGATAGTTTAATGTTCTTATTTAAGAATAATCATTGATTGTTTAATATCTTTGATGATAATGTCAAAAGCAATAATTAATTAAATTGGTGAGTATTATTTAGTGTATCTTTCTCCTTTTCATAGGTCTGATTTGTAATGAACTATCTAAAGAAAAAGGCAAAGAAAAAGTACACACAAAAAACTCATATTCTGTGTCTTAATTAGAAAAAGAAATCGATGTGTAATATTGCTCGAAATAATGAAGCACTTTCATGATGATTTGATAAATAATTTTATAAAATATTTCTGTTGGGGATAATAATTATATATTGGGCAAATATGCTAATAACCGGATTTTCCTATGGAACTAACTTTGATTATTTAACCAATAATGTCTAGGAAAATAGTAGATAAACAAAAGCTTAATTATGAAGAAAAAGAGAAACTTAAACGAAAAGATAAATGTTGGTTAAAACTGTTGATTATTCCAATCTTTCCCAATAGAATAAATTATCCCCCAATTATTTTATCAATATGTTAATTAGGAACATTTTGGAGATTATTGTATCATAATTTTTAATTAAGAATGTGATTACTTTGTTTCCATAGTTGGATTATCTTTTGTCGGCCTTAGGTTGTGTTATTAATGCTTCTCATACGGTAGCACAACTCTGTAGCTAGAGCTTGCGATTATATTGAACAGACGTAGGTGATGTTTAAAATTTTGGTTAATGAAGACATATATGATTTAGCCTGTGATACGCAGATACGCTAAAATGCAAGGCAATACCGTAAGGATAGCTGAATGGGTGATGATATTTTATCAAAAGACAAAAGGAATCCATCCTGTATGTGCAGTGGAACCTTTTCCCAGACAATGTCCAAGTTCATCATGAGAGCCCAGCGCCGCGTCCATCACCATACATATCCAAAGCAAAAAAATTAACTAATACTGAACCCCAATTGCCATGCATATTAACACGTACACTCTCTATGTCAATGTGTCCACCATGCACCACAATCCATCCATCTCTTGTTTATCTCTAAGCCAAGACCTAGTAATGTTGTTGCCACCTCACATTTCTCAATTTCAACACTCGTCAACCTGCATGCCACTCCAATGCCCAAGTGTACATCCATATCATCCTAACGCAACTATATAAATACCACTCACCTCCCTCCATCATTTCACCATCCACACTACTCATAATAATACATATTCATCAATCATCTATATAAGTAGTTGCAGGAGCAATGAGAGGGAGGGTTTCTCCACTGATGCTGTTGCTTGGGATCCTTGTCCTGGCTTCAGTTTCTGCAACGCAGGCCAAGTCACCTTACCGGAAAACAGAGAACCCCTGCGCCCAGAGGTGCCTCCAGAGTTGTCAACAGGAACCGGACGACTTGAAGCAAAAGGCATGCGAGTCTCGCTGCACCAAGCTCGAGTATGATCCTCGTTGTGTCTATGACACTGGCGCCACCAACCAACGTCACCCTCCAGGGGAGCGGACACGTGGCCGCCAACCCGGAGACTACGATGATGACCGCCGTCAACCCCGAAGAGAGGAAGGAGGCCGATGGGGACCAGCTGAACCGAGGGAGCGTGAAAGAGAAGAAGACTGGAGACAACCAAGAGAAGATTGGAGGCGACCAAGTCATCAGCAGCCACGGAAAATAAGGCCCGAAGGAAGAGAAGGAGAACAAGAGTGGGGAACACCAGGTAGCGAGGTGAGGGAAGAAACATCACGGAACAACCCTTTCTACTTCCCGTCAAGGCGGTTTAGCACCCGCTACGGGAACCAAAACGGTAGGATCCGCGTCCTGCAGAGGTTTGACCAAAGGTCAAAGCAGTTTCAGAATCTCCAGAATCACCGTATTGTGCAGATCGAGGCCAGACCTAACACTCTTGTTCTTCCCAAGCACGCTGATGCTGATAACATCCTTGTTATCCAGCAAGGTATCAAATCTAATTCTATTCTATACTATATATATTTTGTTGCTTGATACATATGATTCATTGGATTGCAGGACAAGCCACCGTGACCGTAGCAAATGGCAATAACAGAAAGAGCTTTAATCTTGACGAGGGCCATGCACTCAGAATCCCATCCGGTTTCATTTCCTACATCTTGAATCGACATGACAACCAGAACCTCAGAGTAGCTAAAATCTCCATGCCCGTTAACACGCCCGGCCAGTTTGAGGTAGGTACCTCTTTCTTCTCACATATATATTCAATTCTCAATTATCATCTTACATGTTGTGGGTGTTGCTTCACAGGATTTCTTCCCGGCGAGCAGCCGAGACCAATCATCCTACTTGCAGGGATTCAGCAGGAATACTTTGGAGGCCGCCTTCAATGTAAGCAAATGTGTCATAATTATGGAATTAAAAGAACGATCATGTTATAAACTTATAATATATATATACATAGGCGGAATTCAATGAGATACGGAGGGTGCTGTTAGAAGAGAATGCAGGAGGAGAGCAAGAGGAGAGAGGGCAGAGGCGACGGAGTACTCGGAGTAGTGATAATGAAGGAGTGATAGTCAAAGTGTCAAAGGAGCACGTTCAAGAACTTACTAAGCACGCTAAATCCGTCTCAAAGAAAGGCTCCGAAGAGGAAGATATCACCAACCCAATCAACTTGAGAGATGGCGAGCCCGATCTTTCTAACAACTTTGGGAGGTTATTTGAGGTGAAGCCAGACAAGAAGAACCCCCAGCTTCAGGACCTGGACATGATGCTCACCTGTGTAGAGATCAAAGAAGGAGCTTTGATGCTCCCACACTTCAACTCAAAGGCCATGGTCATCGTCGTCGTCAACAAAGGAACTGGAAACCTTGAACTCGTAGCTGTAAGAAAAGAGCAACAACAGAGGGGACGGCGGGAACAAGAGTGGGAAGAAGAGGAGGAAGATGAAGAAGAGGAGGGAAGTAACAGAGAGGTGCGTAGGTACACAGCGAGGTTGAAGGAAGGCGATGTGTTCATCATGCCAGCAGCTCATCCAGTAGCCATCAACGCTTCCTCCGAACTCCATCTGCTTGGCTTCGGTATCAACGCTGAAAACAACCACAGAATCTTCCTTGCAGGTGATAAGGACAATGTGATAGACCAGATAGAGAAGCAAGCGAAGGATTTAGCATTCCCTGGTTCGGGTGAACAAGTTGAGAAGCTCATCAAAAACCAGAGGGAGTCTCACTTTGTGAGTGCTCGTCCTCAATCTCAATCTCCGTCGTCTCCTGAAAAAGAGGATCAAGAGGAGGAAAACCAAGGAGGGAAGGGTCCACTCCTTTCAATTTTGAAGGCTTTTAACTGAGAATGGAGGAAACTTGTTATGTATCCATAATAAGATCACGCTTTTGTAATCTACTATCCAAAAACTTATCAATAAATAAAAACGTTTGTGCGTTGTTTCTCCAAGAAATACGGGTGGCGCTTATGGTTGTTTATTTATACGAAACTAATTAAATACATCATAACGGCAACGACCTCTTATTTTGTAATTTTCTTTTTAAAAATATAGACTGGCAAAATATATATCAATATTTACATGAACAAGCCAAATGGAATACTTGTTGAGACATATCTCATACTAACTAGTGGATACAAACATATTTGAGTGTTGATCATATCTCTCATAACTTATGGGTCTTAGAATAGCTACGGTAGTCCTCCTCAGTTGGGACAGGGTAACTACCCTTTCCTTCGTCAAGGTTGGTAAGTTTATAGCTATCAACTGTACAAAAGAAGAGAGATGATTTATTAGCATGAATATAAAATGAGAGATTATTGCGAGAAAGTGACGCATAAACTTACATCCTATTGGGTTTTGGCAGCGGCCACCGCACCACCACCTACAAAATTTACTAGGGAAAACACAAGCACGGAAACAGTAGTCGTTGCATCTGTTTTGTTGAGCCTTGAGAGAATTGTCTACCGCATTAGCGCCCACTATCAGGAAAACCATCATGGCCATGAAAAATGCAACAACCTTATAGTATTCCTTTCCCATTTTTTTTTTATATATTTATTCACGCTTTTTGCTTGTCTTTGAAGAACAATCCTCTCATGCATGGATTTATATAAATACAGCTAAATAATTGCTTCAACATCAGCCACGAACTAAATAACGCTGACGCCTTTCTTCGTTAATCGTTTTGTCCAAAAAAGGAAAAAGGAAAAAAAAAATGAGAGCATTTCATGAACCGCATAAAAAATGGAGCATTCTTCCTCCGCGTCTTCCGTTTGTTATGGATTTGTGTTGTAACGAAGGTGACGCATGTCAATTTGAGAGAGTTGAAAATTTTTTAATAGTTTAACCATATTTGAACTAAAATTATTTTTTTGGTTCATATTGTATTAGTTGGGCCGAACGTTGGGCCAATGGTTGCAGTAAAGAAGGTGGGCCCTGGCTTCAATCTGACTAGTCGTATTGTGTGCTTGTTTCTCAAGACAGAGTGAGTGTTGTTTAAAACAGGGGGAACCGGAGAAGTGAGAAGCTATGTAGAAGAAGAAAATAGTTTGGATGTTTGAAGATGGAGTGCGTATTCGGATTGGTAGGGAAGGGGTTCGCCATCGTGGTGGCGGACACGTCGGCGGTGCACGGCATACTGGTGCACAAGACGAACGAGGAGAAGATCATGAAACTTGATTCTCACAAGCTCATCGCCGCCAGTGGTGAGGGCGGTGACAGGGTTCAGTTCAGTGAATACATACACAAGAACGTGGCTCTCTACCAATTCCGCAACGGGATCCCTTTGACCACTTCCGCTGCCGCCAATTTCACCCGCGCCGAGCTAGCTGCTGCTCTCCGCAAGGTAACTAAACCGGTAAACCCCCCTTATTTTATAATAAATCAACGTTTTGTTACTTTAGCTGGTGGGTGTGGTTTTTGTTCAGAACCCCTACGCTGTGAACATTCTTCTTGCTGGTTACGACAACCACACAGGCCCTTCACTATACTACATTGACTACTTAGCAACACTTCACAAGGTTGACAAGGCAGCTTTTGGTTATGCCTCCTATCTCTCATTGTCAATGATGGACACACACTACCACGCTGGAATGTCCCTGCAAGAAGCTATTGATCTAGTAGATAAATGCATCACGGAAATCAGGTCCAGGTTGGTTGTGGCACCTCCAAACTTCGTTATGAAAATTGTTGACCAACACGGAGCCAGAGAGTGCGCGTGGCGTCAATCGCTTCCTTCAGCTTCACCTACCTTTTGTTAAACTTACTAATACTCTAGAGAATCTAAATTCAACTCTTTTATGCATAATTTGCTGTTGTTTTTATTATTATTATTATTATTGTTTTAATTATTTGTGTGTAATCTTGGTTTCGTTTGGGATTTGTTTCTTACACTACTGAAAAAGAAAGGAAAATTCTCAAGAAAGTTAATAAAAAATAATATAAGAACTTTATTTCTCCATTCCCAATTACATGCGTCCAACAACTTCAATAAGAATAATAATACACATTACAAATTTACAATACAAATAGCTTCTGATTCGAAAAAAGGAGGTCAAATGAGCAGCCACGCCGCAAAAGAATACATAGTAACATCAATTCCATAGGTACATGAACTTGAGAATATGCAAAGAAAGTGAAACCTAGTAGAATTTGAGAACAGCAACTCCAAGTGCAATGAATAGAAGAGAAGGAGGCGCATTGAGAGATTTGATGGCAGATGATGGAGTGAGACCAGGGCGGGAACTTCCCGTGGATGAAGCTGGTGTACTTGTGGTTCCAGAATCCACTGATGGAGATGCGGGACTTTGAAGAGGAGGAGAGCTACTACTTGTGTCAGACTCTGGTGCCAGAGAAGGTGGATTCGATGGTGATGGGGGGATGGCAGAAGAAGAAGAAGCTGCATGCTCAAAAGATACACATCAGAATAACTCTAAATAAAATATGCTCTTAATTAATTAGGATTAGGCAGTTGGCACTAACCTTGAGGACTAGGAGTTGGAGTAAATCCTGAGGGTGAGGAAGGAGACGGTCCAAAAGCCACTGGTCCTGTGAAATCAAATATCATTCAAAAGATGGATTAAGAAAGGCTCTTATAAGAGTTTTTGAGCAATAATTCTGGCATTACGTACCTGGAGCAGGAAGTGGTGTACCTGAGGCTGCAAAATTCAAAAGCACATTACTTAGTGGTATTGATAAACTGAATAAAAGTAGATGGAATTTTCATGTTATGTTGATAGCTAAGAGGCGTTAGATGACAATTCAGTCAAACCTGTTCAATCGTTTAATAATTCTCAGCTATCAACTTTACGTCAAATTAACTGTACCTAAATTTTTACCGGAAAAATAATATGGAGGAAATTTACCTTTGCATTGGACGGGGACAGCAGGCATGTTGCAGGCACGAGGAAGAGAGATGGCCAAGGATCGGTTGACTGGTATTCTGAAAGGAATGCCGGCCGTCAGAAGGAGACACAAGCAGTTCATACCACCACTGGTCAGCGACTTGAGGGCGCCGCAGCACTGGGCAGTTGGCGAGGTGCCATTGCCACTGCTATTTGTGAGGAAGCCCGCGCAAGGTGTGAACAGTGTGCTTAGCGCCGAGACGTTGCATGGTGTGCTAATTTGCGCGTAGGATGGTGCAGTCACCATCAACATGCCTAGTACTAGAGCCACAACACATGCTACCATGTTTATTTGTTATGTGTAGAGAGTCAAGACCAAGTTTGATGGTTGGGTAAGAGCATGTTAAGCGAATTTATAGACATAGGAAATCAACAAGTTAAGCATGAAATTTGGTTTAGAAGCTCAACTACCATGACTAATTAGAGCCAAATGAAAGAATTTGAAGCAGGTGGGATTAGTATGTTTTGACTTTTGACCTCAGTGGAAAGGTTATGTTCACCCAAGTGTCACAGAATGTTGTGTCTATAATACAACATTTATCATCAGCCAAGTCATTAAGTTCTGTATTAGTTCATCTGCAAAAGTGGATAACCCAAGACTAACACAATCCTAGATTATATTCCTGCTTTCTTCTCTTTCCTTCTTTCTTTGCTTGCTTTGTTGATCCTTCCCTATATTTTATTTTTTCCCATACCGATCCAACACGCTTCCACAAGTCAACGGAATCTTCTAATCCTCTTTCTCTATTGCTTATTGGACAATAAAAAATCGAAAATAAACTCAAACTAAAACACTGGCCTTTTGTTAGTTGGATGCTCGAGGCTCCTTTTCGGTTTTTCCCCTTTGCTTTTGGTCAGCGCCTCACTGTTCCCAAGTTCATGGGCATTACCAAACCAAGTCGAGTGGCCCGTAGACCTAGGCTACCGTGTAGCACCAGATAGTTTTTTGAGGAAATTTAAACAACAAGTTTTGGCCCAAGCCCGAGAATGATCTTTGTCCATAGATTCGATTACTGTAAAACATTTAATATTCCTTCTGTCCAATGACCAAAAACTATAATCAATTTGTTTTGTCTAACTCCGTTTGAAAGAGTATAGGTAGATAATAAAAATATTAAATAATATGAATAATAAATATATTGGATATTTAATTCACTAGAAGTATAGATGGTTATTCTAATATTAAGATTAGGTGAATAATTTAAAGATGTAGTATATTTTTATTTTATTGGACCAATTTTAAAACTCATTGTTTATATTATTCACAAAAATCATTATCTACCTAACAAAGTCTGTTCTATTTTATCAATGAAAGTTTTATATTCAAAACCTTATTAAGCAAAACCTATTATGCTTTAGAAAGTCTATAGATTCCAAACAACATGTGTAGGTGTACATACAAATATACAATCCACACCTATGGATGTTTTTTTTTTATATTTACGTCATAAAACTTTTTTATTTTTTTCGGGATTAAGCTTGGATAAACCGTAAAAAGGTACATTTTACGAACAAGGCCTATAACAGACTTTGTCCTTGGAGTTGGGCCATGGCCTAAACTTTCATAACAGGCCTAAAGTGTGTAGCATCCTATAAAAACGGTACCCTGAGAAAAATGATTAACTAATGTGTTGACTTATGCATGTACCCAAAAAAAAAGTGTTGACTTATGCAGACGTGTTAAATGATCCTCTACACTTTTCTTTCCTCCCAAAGTGGTAATTAAAACTGTTTGCCATGGCCATTTCTAGTTTTTGAATCTGGTAGCTAGTTAGTACATCTTAATAGTTACACGTCCCTACCTAGACGGTGTTTGGATTTGGTGAATAAGCAAAATTTCCCAAATGAAACAAGTGTAAGAAACACGCTGTGAGTTGTACGTTGTTGTTATTAAGTTGTGAATGTGATTTGAAAAGTCTAATTTAAGACCTCACAAAATGGTGACACAGTTCCCTTCCTCCATAGTCCTAAAAGTAGTTCATCCACATACCAAACAAACCTGTGTTAGGATTAGGAACCTTCCATCATTCCATGCAATGCAACACTATTCCATAAAGGCCAAGTGTCCAACTCTCTCACATTTGAACTCACAGCACCGTACCCTTAAATCCAAGTACCTTTAATTAGTTCCCATCATTGAGAGGTAGTTCACCCACATAAACCTGCTTTTTTTTTCACATTGATTTCTGTTGCATCTTCCCTTATAAAAAGCCATAAAGTCTCCTCATACCAAACCATCCCAGTCAATCTCATATCTCATAATAAGCATAAATAGAAGAGTATTATCAAGCCGTTTAATTTCCAATGGCACAAGGGAAAGTAGAGATACTGGTGGTGGTGGCAATCGGCATGATGTTGGGAGGAGCGGCGGCGCAATCGAGTTGCACAAGTGCGTTGGTGAACCTGTCACCATGCCTAAACTACATTCAAGGGAGATCATCAACACCAAGTTCAGGGTGCTGCTCACAGCTTTCAAATGTAGTGAGATCAGAACCACAGTGCCTGTGCCAGGTTCTTAGCGGAGGAGCTTCATCGTCCCTTGGCATCACCATCAACCAAACTCAGGCTCTTGCTTTGCCTGGTGCTTGCAGAGTCAACACCCCACCCGTTAGCCAGTGCAAAGGTATATAATAATCTATTCAAATACTAATGTCACACAAACCAAAATCAGTCAGAATTTATCTTATTTAGTATTCATTCATTATTATAATAATTAATAAATACTAAATAATAAGACAAATTCTCACTATTTTTGATTAATTTATTTTGGTTACCAAATATTTTCTTAAATTAAATCACTAGTAAGATGAGTATTATGCTAATTAATATGAATCATTTATTTATTTGTGAACATACACATACAGCAGCTGCTTCACCAGCAGAATCTCCAAATTCAGGTACATACATCAATGAATACATTATGCTGATTCATCATACAACATGCAAAAAATATATAATTGGATTGAGTTTATATTTTAAATTTGCAGGAACTAGTGGAGCTGGAAGCGGGACGATACCCACTACAGATGGCGGAGCCTCGAGTGGGAATTCAATCAAGTTATCAGTTCCTATGCTCTTCATTATTGTTTTTGCTGCAACATGTGCTTCAACCTTCAGGATATACTGATTCCATAGTTTTAGTCCCCTTCATAGTTATTATAGTTTTTCTCTTATATATTGGTCATGATTATTACTATTGTACCTTCTTTTTTTTTTCTTCTCGAATATGTTGTCGTTATTATGGAGTTTCCGACTTTCCTTAGGTTATATATTCATTTTTGTGACTTCTAACTAGCTGCTAGCCAGTGTGGGATACATATACATGGTCTTGTATTATCCTTCCTATTATAAATATTTTTATTTTTTATTTTTTATTTTTTGGTCGATAGAGCCTACTGCCTAGATATTTTTAATCCAAAATTGGCACTGGATGGGCCCATTATTAACAACCAATCACAAATAATCCATAAGTAGTTGTGGATATGACAAAATTTTATGGGCCATTATTGGCCCATCTTAGGCCTAGAGAAAGAAAACAAAAAATACACATACTGGTGGGCTACAAATTATTGTCATGTGTGGGGTTTATGAATTTTTTTTGGTGACTATGTGGGGTTTATGATTTAACACAATATTTAATAATTATCAAAACCGACTCAGTAATTTGGTCCATGCAAAATCCTGAGTCACTAGTTACTAAATCAATCGTTGTGTCACTGCTAGTTAATTCGGTAATAAATAAATAATGATATAAAATTATATTTTATTTTTTATAATAAGTATTTTTTAAATTTTATTTTTGTATTTAATTAATAATTACTTTTCGATTTCAATAATTTATTATGTTTCAAATATTTATAAAATAAAAATATATAGGTAGACAATGAAAATACTAAATAATATGAATAATAGATGTATTGAATGTTCATTTCACTAGGTGTATAAATAGTTATTTTAATATTAAAATTTAAGTAAATAATTTAAAAATATAATATATTTTTGTTACATAGCTCTATTAAATAACTTCAACGACTTACCCGAACACCCAAATGCAAATTAGATCAGAACGAGACAAATATGATGATGATAAAGAACTTATATTAACCACTAGCATATATATACGTGCGTGGAAAAGGGTGAAACTCATAGTCACGCAATGTACAACTTCGATGTAGATCTATTATTCAATATAGTAAGTACATGCCTCAGAAAATGACATAAAAAATAACATCTCATTCTGTCATTTTAATTTGATTCCTTGCTTCCCTACCTACCTATATATTGAAATTAAATGTAATTATTGCTCTTTTTCTTACTAGCTTAGACTTCACAATTCAACATATGAATGGACCAAATACGTTAAGTATGGTACAAATTATCTTTTCTATGACCCACATCTACATGGGAAGATTGAAATGTATGCATATATTAGTGGGGCTTAGATTATAATTTCTATATTTGGTCGCTATCAAGCTTTCGTCATGACAAGTAGTACCCCCTTTTATTCATCTTTTAATTAATTGTTCCTGCTTGCATTATATTGCTTTACCATCCCTCTCAATATAATAGTTTAAGCATATCTTGCCTTTTCAATTTCAATAATTTTAGATTAGCTGCACTACTTACCATACAATATATAAAAATGTATCTTCCAAAAATATGTTATTATGTGGGACTAACTTCTTATTTTTCTTTATTTTTTTTTTATGTGGGACTAACTTGATGTACTCATCACACTCGCAATATTAATATCTATGGTGTTGTACTATCAACTATACGGTGGAAAAAAGAAAGAAAATATATTGTTTAATTTCTCGTTAATGCATTCAATTCTCCTGTTTGCTATTGTCAAACTTTTCATATGTTTATACAAGACTACGGTGTAAGGAAATAAATACATTAAAATTTTGAAAATATCTAACCGTGACGCTCAAATTAATGTTTGAGTGAGACCCACACCTGTAAAAGAAAGCCATGACAAGAAAATAAAACCTCATCCCTGAAAAAGGTGAGATACATCAAATAGAGTAATAAAAGAAAAAGTGAAATAAATTATATAGATGCGGTAAGAAATTATGGGTCTGTGTGCTTTTAAAATTCAGACATTGAACATATTTCATCAAATAAAGTATATCTTTATATGATTTCTGTGAGGGTGATATTATGATAATCAATTAATTAGTATGGTATATGCAGAAAAAATAGAAAGGAAAGAAAGAAAGAAATTATGGGTAGAAATATTTCCTTATTCAACTCTCAAAACTATATATTAGGCAAAGGATGATCATATATATATATATATATATATATATATATATATATATATATATATATATATATATATATATATATATATATTGATATGGATATAATTTGCAATTTGCAATTTTGGAGATCTGAAAATAATTAAACCCTTATGCTTCAATGGATATATTAACAAGATAAGTAGATAATAACCAACCATGTTGCCTAGGACTACTCATCTTTACTTTATGAATTATGACAAGACATTCAATTCTATTGGTTGATCAACTTTTGATTTCGGTCGTATGGATCAGATTTTGTAATCATGGATCAATTGAAGTTGAAGCCTTCTTAAAAGCAGATGAAATAGTAGGCCTACGTGTATATATCAGTGTTTATCTGATTTTTCTTGATAGAACAGGTTTATACATTAATAATTAAGCGACTCCTCATCAGTCTTCTTACAATTTTGGCAAACATAATTAATCAAACTATCACTAACTAATATGCTATAGTTAGTGATGGTGAAATCATCATGAAAACACATACAAACATATAATTAAGTTTCTAAATGAGTGTGTTTTATTTTGTTCACTAAATTGGTTGATTTTGGCAAGAGAGAAATAAATCTATTGGTTTCGGCACGGGCCCATAGATGGAGGTGCTTCATTCTCAAAATTTAGGAGCTATGATTGATTGGAATACAAACCCCAAGACTGTGCAACCAAAGCTTTTGTTTTTGGTGGTGTCCCCTCTAACTATACTCTCATCAAATTTCGTGTGTATGATATTATCCCATATTTCTGTGCTAGTCGGCAGAAAAAGGTGTTTAATTGGTCAAATTTGTTGTTAAAAAATTATTTATTTTTTAAATTGATTTTTAAAATATTTTTTAATTAAATTTATAAATTTTAAATTATCACATTATTTTTTTTATTATTTTAGTTATTTATGATGTCAGAGTTTATTAATATAACATATTAAATAATATTATAATATATATCTAATAATTTTAACTAATTATTAATATAATAAATTTATAAAATTAGATTAAATTAATTTTAAATTAAATAATTTAAATGCTTCAAGAAGTCAAATATTTTTTAATTTAAAATTAATTTGATCTAATTATATAAATATATTATATTATTAACAATTAATTAAGATTATTAGTATATATATACTGTAGGATCATGTTAATAAATTTTGATACAATTAACAACAAAAAGACTAATATAATTAATTTAAATTTTTTAAAAATTTAATTTGATTAAACAAATATTTTAAAAATTAATTTAAAAAACAAGTGATTTAATTATTTACTAAAAGATCTCTGAAAGCATCACTCACGCAAATCTTAAAAAATAGATAAATTGGTTTAATTTAGTGACACTAAAATATAGAATTAACAAAACAAAGGTATGTTAAGCTTTCTACTATACTTATTATAGTATGATATATTTTTTATATGACTTAATGAGCGAAGTATTTACTGTAATACTTTAGATATTTTAATTACCGAGAATCAGCATCTCTCAAGTATTAGAATTATATACCTCCATAAAAGATGTAACTCGATTTGAATATTGTTGGGAATAAGTAGTATGATCACAATCCAATCAATAATGTGTTAAATAATTTGTTATTGTTATTATATTAAAATATTAATATAATAAGGTTTTTGATTAAATTTAGAGATTTATCATTGTGATAGTAATTATAATATTGAGAGATAAATTTTTTATAATATAATTTAAATTGTTCTTGGTCATAGGATTATTAAAAAGGATATTAATAATCCGAAAAGATCAAAATATATATATATATATATAATGATTTTTATTGGATGAAGATTAATAGATCTCATTTATTAAATTTTATATATAGATGGTGCATATAAAGATATGACCATTGAACTGACTCACTCTGAGAATTCCTAATGGTTATAATTACCGCATATTTGTCAATAGGGTATTCTCAAGATGAACATAATAATAGAGTTTTCTTTGATCTGCGACTATCATAGTAATTAACAACGTATTTATTATACTTTGATTCCGGACACCTAATACCTTAGGGAGCTAGTTGAAAGGATATTGTGTATGATTTAAATACTTGTAGAATTAATGATCAGTCAATAAGGAATCCGTCAACTCTCGGTAAAGAGTTTGAGCTCTATAATTATAATGAATGAGATGAATAAAACCTTGCCAAGGGAATTGAATGAATGAAGAAATGAGTTTCTTAGGTCATTCACAGTTCATTATAATAATAATAACAAGTTAGAGTTGACAATTAAATCATACTCTAAGGGTTAACCAAGAACTGGAAAGATGAAAGGAATTATACTTTGTTCTTCTGAGGTTCTTAGTAAAAATATATTACTTCATACTATCGGGTCGTTGAGGAGTGTTGCTAGACGCCAACCTTGATTAGTAAATTTAGTACGACTAATTTACTACCCGCTTAGTATTGAACCTATGGGATCACACACTAACGAGTGTTCTAACATTTGCTATAGAATTATTTAATTATTATTTTGATTTGATCAAATAAATAATTATATTAATTCAAATAGAATATTATTATATTATTTACTAGTACCAAGAATATAATAATAGTATGATAATTGAGAACATTAAATGAGATTTGAGAATAATTAGTTATTCTATTTCTGAATTTGGATGAGATCCTAACTGATTCTGTTTTCAAATTGAATTATGATATGATTAATAAAATTTGAATGATTCAGATTTGGAATTTCAATATATGATTTAAATTTGAATTGAGAATTAAATTTAAAATCAGTAACAAATCTCATATAATATATATGTACGTCAAGAGTACAGGAAAGTCACGAGAGAATAACAAGAGTTTTATTCCTTTACCTCTATACATATAAATGTACGTGAGTCTAATTCTTAGAGAAGAATTTTATGGTGTGCAAAGAGTTGCAAAGAGGTTCTCAATTTAGATCATATATCTATTGGTCAAAGAGTTGACAGCAAAAAGTTGGTCTCGGTGTAGATACGCATAGCGCCTTCGTACCATCGAAGGAGAAAGTGATTTTTACTAGCGTACATACAGGTATTTAGATCTGATTTACTATATATTATATTATTGGAATAAAGTTTAAGCACAAAATAGATCTTTAAGGATTACTTTCTTTTCTTCCGCTGCGTGTTATGAACACATGGTAATTACTTTCTTTTCTTCCGCTGCGTGTTATGAACACATGGTAATTCATCAGTGGTATCAGAGTTTTGGCTTTTTGTGTTTAAATTTTATTCCTATTTTCTTAAAATTTGTGAATTAATAGGATTAATTCAAATTATTTCTTTAAGCATGTGATATATTTATTTCCATTGAGATGATTTTCTAATAAATTAATAGTTAATTTATTTTAATTATTTAATTGTGATTAAATTATCATTCTTTTAATATAAAAGTTATATTTATAATCAAATATTTTGTTTGATTTTATTTATTTATTAAATTTTATTGTGATTTTTATCACAATTAAAAGAATAAGATACAAAATATCTTTTGTTTGCTTTTTATATATATAAGTGTATATATAAAAGTTAAATTTGATTTGATAAATTTTTTAAGGCTAAATGTTAGTACATGAAAAATCAAATTTTGATTTGATTGATGTTTTTTAAACACAATAATTTTAGAAATTAGTTTTTCTAATTTTCTTGATTATAAAGAGCGGCCTGACAACCAGGAGTTTTATTTTCAAGATAATAATTAATGTATACATTTGATGTATTAAGGATTTAATTTTATATTTTTACTTAGACAACTTGGGAGTATAAAATTTAATCCATGAATATTGGTAGAAATTCTCTAACAATTGAGATAAATCCTAAAAATTAGGAGTTTGCCAAAAATAAATTTATCTCTTGTTTACAAGGAGCAACCTGACAATTAGGAGACTTGTACTCAAAGATAGAATTTATTTATACATATGATGATGTATAAGGAGAATTAATTTTATGTTTGAACCTAGACTACCTAGGGGTATAAAATATAATTCAGTGAAATAATTGTCTGACAATCAGATAATTATTTGGGATTATAATTGTATGGGATACAATTTAATCATGTTTATTTAGAATAGGTATGAGTAACAATTTGACAACAAGGTATTCATTCGCGATTCTAAATATATTTTTTTCAGAAATATAGATTTCTTGATTTACTTTCATATTTTAAATTTTTAAATATGTCCATTGGCTATACATTGAGAATTGTTCTTAGGTATAAAAGGGTTTCATGGACATGATAATCTTATTGAAATAATATTGTCCAATAAAATTGGTGATGGAATAGTCAGTACTTATGAATTATCTAAAATATTATTTTGCTATAATATAGGTTGTTTTGACAACCATGGGTTCTAATTTCAAAAGCATATACCTACTATTTATTACTGTACATCTTGAGAAGATGTATGATGCTCAAAGTAAGATAGTATGACTATCAAAGATTTTATTTAAACTAGCAAGAGTATTGGGTAATATATTTTGAATTAAATAACTTTAGAAGTTGGAATGCCATTAGCCAAATGGTTTTAACGAGAATTGTTCTTGCAAGCATTTTTGAAGATTTATTTTGTTACAAACAATTTGTAATTGGCCTTAATATGATTAATGTTTGTGATCGTTTTAGACAAACTCAATATTAGTATTGAGGATGCCAATTAAAATTGCTCTTAAGGGTTAGTTTGACCAATAATAAAGATATTGAGTATTTTTATTATAAGAGCTTAAAGTAAAATCTCTAATTATCTAATAGATATTCTATTGAATAGAGAATGAGATTCTCAACACACAAATACTAGTACTCTATGTACTCCATTATGTTTAAAGAAACATGGAATTTGATTTATTTAAAGATAAGTATT
The DNA here is from genome assembly GCF_003086295.3 of Arachis hypogaea. Lineage (NCBI taxonomy): Eukaryota > Viridiplantae > Streptophyta > Magnoliopsida > Fabales > Fabaceae > Arachis > Arachis hypogaea. The sequence goes on from NC_092044.1 coordinate 110,638,520, forward strand.
TGTTAAATATTTGGATTACGTTTTAAAAATGTTGCTAAATTAACAAATTTCTCACTAAATCAATTTTTTTTATCCATATGAGATATGGAAAAGGCATAAGCTGAAACTCAAGAACATTAGAGTTTGGAGATATCTTATATGTGTTAAGAGATTACACAACAATAGAATTGATATTAGATCCGATAAATGAGATCTATTGGTTACGCTAAAGAAATAATTAGATTATTTTTATCACTCTTCTTATAACAAAGTGTCTATGATAAGATGTTAAATTCTTTGTAGAAAATAAATTCTCCTTAAAGGAAGATATAGTGAATAAACAGAGGATATACTTTCTCCTAAAAGCATAAAATGTTTGATCGTCAAAATAATTTTTTTTAAAAAAAGTAGCCTATTTGTATAATGATACAATTCTATAAAGATAGATCTAATGGTTACTTAGACTTTTTATAATCATGTTCAATAAGGATTGTCCTTAAAAGAAAATTATGCACTATTGTAATGAGAGATTTCATGTTTTAAGAAAATGAGATATTTATTATGCACTAGGTGTATTTTACAAAAGGTCAAGCAAACATGCTCAAAAGCTAAGGTGTTTAAGGTCAAAAGAGTTTTGATAAACACAAATATGCATTGAAAAATTATACACATGATTGATTGGCTCTAGTGCAAGTGAGAGATTATTATGATAATAGTATGCCCAAGATCCAATCTATCATGATTGGCTTTCGTGCAAGTGGGAGATTGTTGGGAATAAGTAGTGTGACCACAATCCAATCAATCATGTGTCAAATAATTTGTTATTGTTATTATATTAAAATGTTAATATAATAAGGTTCTTGATTAAATTTAGAGATTTATCATTGTGATAGTGATCATAATATTGAGAGATAAATCTTTTATAATTTAATTTAAATTATTCTTGGTCATAGGATTATTAAAAAGGACATTAATAATCCGAAAAGATCAATATATATATATATGGTCTTCATTGGATGAAGATTAATAGATCTCATTTATTAAATTATATATATAGATGGTGCATATAGAGATATGACCATTGACCTGGCTCACTCTGAGAATTCCTAATGGTTATAATTACCGCATATTTGTCAATAGGATATTCTCAAGATGAACATAGTAATAGAGTTTCTTTTGACCTGCGACTATCATAGTAATTAACAACGTATTTATTATACTTTGATTCTGGACACCTAATACCCTAGGGAGCTAGTTGAATGGATATTGTGTATGATTTAAATACTTGTAGAATTAATGATCAGTTAATAAGGAATCCGTCAACTCTCGGTAAAGAGTTTGAGCTCTATTATTATAATGAATGAGATGAATAAAACATTGGCCAAGGAGATTGAATGAATGAAGAAATGAGTTTCTTAGGTCATTCACAATTTATTATAATAATGGTAACAAGTTAGAGTTTGACAATTAAACCATACTCTAAGGGTTAACCAAGAGCTGGAAAGATGAAAGGAATTATACTTTGTTCTTCTGAGGTTATTAGTAAAAATATATTACTTCATACTATCGGGTCGTTGAGGAGTGTTGCTAGACGCCAACCTTGATTAGTAAATTTAGTATGACTAATTTACTACCCGCTTAGTATTGAACCTATGGGATCACACACTAACGAGTGTTCTAACATTTGCTATAGAATTATTTAATTATTATTTTGATTTGATCAAATAAATAATTATATTAATTCAAATAGAATATTATTATATTATTTGCTAGCACCAAGAATATAATAATAGTATGATAATTGAGAACATTAAATGAGATTTGAGAATAATTAGTTATTCTATTTCTGAATTTGGATGAGATCCTAACTGATTCTGTTTTCAAATTGAATTATGATATGATTCATAAAATTTGAATAATTCAGATTTGGAATTTCAAGATATGATTTAAATTTGAATTGAGAATCAAATTTAAAATCAGTAACAAATCTCATACTATATATATGTACGTCAAAAGTACAGGAAAGTCACGAGAGAATAACAAGAATTTTATTCTTTTACCTCTATACACATAAATGTTCATGGGCCTAATTTTTAGAGAAGAATTTTATGGTGTGCAAAGAGTTGCAAAGAGGTTCTCAATTTAGATCAGATATCCATTGGTCAAAGAGTTGACAGCAAAATGTTGGTCTCGGTGTGGATATGTATAGCGTCTTCGTACCATCGAAGGAGAAAGTAATTTTTACTAGCGTACATACAAGTATTTAGATCTGATTTATTATATATTATATTATTAAAATAAAGTTTAAGCACAAAATAGATCTTTAAAGATTACTTTATTTTTTTCACTAGGTGTTATGAACATATGGTAATCCATCAAATATTTCTATATGTAAGAATAGTTTTTATATGTTTAAAAAAAGGCAGAATTATTTAGTTAATAAGGGAGTCACTTATAATTACAACCGTAAAAAAGCCGTAGTTGATACAATAGTAAATAAGATATAATCAAATTATATTCTACTTTAGCCTACTGTCTCTGTGATGTGATGGCATAAATACACGTAAAATACAATCTGTGATCTACTTGAAAACGCGCTTAGATTTTTATAATGAAGAAAGCACAAACGTAAAGGACCATTGGTTTGTGCTGCTACATACGGTTACATCATCATTTTGAGTTTGAAAGTAGTGAATGTATAATTAACAATTTTACTTTTAGTTTAATTTTAACGTAATATAATTCATTATCATAGAAAAACAATAAGTGACTAATATTATATATATTTTATAATTTAGAGTCAATATTAGCTAATTAACCAATTCTCTTACTATATATATACCAACCAGATCAAGCAAATCATGTTCAGTTCAATATCAGAAAGTGTAACTGCATCTTCCCCTTCCAATTATTAATCTTATAGCTGCATATATATATACATACATTAACATCACATACATGCATGCATGCATGATAAATGATAATACTGTGTTGTATATCTTCTATCTCTTTCTTTTTCATCCTGCAATTATATATATATATATGATGTAACACAAAGGAAAGAATTAATAATCTTTTTGCGGTTGAAACCAAGTTGTTGGCAAGATTATTCATATATATATATATATATATATATATATATATATATATATATATATATATATATATTAGTTGAGAAAGTCTATAACATCACCAATTCTATATTATCTAAGATATTGACACAAGTAGATGCTGCTATTAATAATTAGGAAACACTCTTTGGAAGCTATATATATTACCTATACAATTACACAAAATAATAATGTGCGGCGAAACTAGCAGGTATTGTCTCTAAGTTTTATTTTCTATATATAACCATATACTATAATAGAGCATTGTTATTAACTTGTTTAACTACAATAATTAGAGCAAGTAGATACCAAACAAACCATTATTACGACCTAACAAGATGATCATCTTCTGAATATTTCAACCTATCCATTTTATGCGAATAAGATATTTCAGGTTAATAAACATGGTTAAACTAATAAACCCTGATTAGTCATTATTATAGCTTTTAAAGTTCATTGACACAACGTGTTAATTATACATATACAAACTGACTAATGTTAGAAAACTAATAAAATTTATTATTTTTAGTTAATAATTAATTAATAATTTTTAATTAAAAATATAAACTAAAAATAGATAATTAAATCTTTAGATTAAAAAAATTTAACTACTAATATATTAGTTCGGTTTTGAAATTTTTTCATACAAACATAGTTATGATACAGTTGATGTACGTGCATCATTGGTAGTTTTAACTTGTTATTTTAGTTATTTTTAGTTTATTTTTATGCAAATTTAGTTAATAACAAGTGGATTCATGAAATATCCTGCATGTATTGGTTTATCAAGCATTAGCGAAATTGTGATCATTTCATGAAAATATATCAGTTATATAATGCAGAAGTGTGCTTAAGAAATAGTTTGATTATGTTACAGTCTAAAATGAGCCATGATCGGCGTTCAGAAAAATAATTCTATAACAAGCCTAATATACTTAAATATAAATTGAATAATAAAGTTACAAATATTTTACAAATTCTAAAATAAATAATTATACATTTTAGCAAAAATTAAAATAATTAAGAATAGTTGGACTCTATCTGTGTCATATGGAGCATATATACTTCTAAGAATTCGTCAACAAATAAATACTCATTGCAGATCGTTACATCTTGAATAGAAAGTTTCACATAGATAAGTAATTGTTCCTGAAAAGTGTTTTTAGAAAAATGGGGTGAATCTTGCAACTCAGTAACTAGACAATTCATCTATAATCGACATGTGACCATATAAACATTATATCAAAATAATTTTAATTAGAAAATAATAGTTGATAATAATAAGTGAATTAATAAGGGAGTTCTCATACAGAAATTAAACCAAAAGTCTACACTTGGGCGGCTCCACCTCTATGGGTAGCCCTTTCCTCTAGTGTGTCCGTACGAAATAACAGATCTAACGTGTGGCCTACATGTTAGGCTAGCAACACCCCTGCTAGTTAGGGTCTGAGTTAGATGCATCTAAGTTAACGTCATAACTGCCGTTAACTACGGTTTTCTAATACGAGCCTCCCAAACCAATTCAAAACATATAATTTCAAATCCAATAAATCTTTGATCTTTCAAATATATAAGGTATCGAATCAAATAAAATCATATTATACTTTCTCATCAAAATCTTTTCCAATCATACTTACTTTTTCAATCATAAGACATTTCAAACATATTTCACAATCTTAAACTAAGTGAATACCAACAAATACCTCAATGCTTCAAAAATAGATATTCAAATAAAATAAAATATTTTGGAATAATGTAAAATTTTATAAAAAATATATATAATCTCATGTATAGTTTCGAAAGTATAAACTTCATAAAAATAAATTCTTTAATTCTAATAGATTAATTATTCTAATCAATTTAAAATTGTTTAAGGCAAATATACTGAATATAAGTCAAAGATCATAATAGATATATGTTAAAATAATTATAAATGCACAATCAAATAATTATAAATTAAATGTAAAGCCTGCTCACAACTTGGTCCCAAGGGACCGAAGATACCGAACCCAGAGTGCCAAAATCTAAGATGAGGAGGATTAAAGTAAAATGGAACGAATGAACGTAGAATTTGGATTAGGGCAGCGACAAGATGGAGCTGGCGATAGTTTGGGTTAATGACAGGAACGGTTTAGCTCCAATAGCAACCAAAGTTCACCCGAAAGGCGATACAAGAGCGGTGGCAGATCAACCCTCTATTCACGACAGCTCCTCTTGCACATCTTGTTTCTCTCTCTTCAAGCTCTCTCTTCTCTCTCAATAATGGCGGTGGTGACTAGGCATGGTGGCGGTTGAAGCTCAGCGACAATGGAGACAAGGCGCGGCGGTGAGGCAAAACGGCGGCAGTCCTTCTTTCGCGTCTCCTCTCTCGCACTCGTCCCCTCTCTCGGACGCATCTCTCTCAATTCTGGTCCCTGATGGCGACGCGACGGGAGGCGAATGGCGGGCTCCAGGCCGGCGGTGATGAGGCGCGGCTCTCTCTCTCCTCGCGTGGTGACTCGGTGTGGACAGCTCCCTCCTTCATCCTCCCTTCTCTGCTTGCGGTCTCCCCTCATCTCTCTTTTCCCTTTTCTTTCTTTCCTTTTCCGTCAAGTTTGAGTGTGTGTGTTGTGGGGAAGAGAGTGAGACGAGTGAGGGTGTGTGTGGCATTGGAAGGTGAGTGAGAGAGTGTGTGGCTAGGGTTAGAGAAAGAAGAAAGTAAAATTTAGGAGTGGATCCCACCAGCTTATCTATTTATTTATTTATTTATTTTTCTGGCTATTACAGATTAAGTGAACTTCATTGTCTTGAGATAGGATAGAAAATCTTGTATTAAATCATGAACTATCAAAGCTTTGATGCATCTTCCTTAGTTAATTATAGGAGAAAGCAAAGCCATGGAGCAGCATAACCAACGCCAGCAATGGAAGAAAGAATGAAACAGCACTGAAAGTGGCGTTGAAAAATCCAGCACCCTAGGTTTTGAGAAGTGTGCATACGCACACACCTATGCGTACGCATAAATGAAAAAAATGACAGCGCGCTCAAAGTTGCACCGAGTAACCCAGCGTCCCGCAATAAAGAAAAGATATCGCTCACCTTGCAAGCGCCAGCAATGAAGAGGTAGCGCTCACTTAGGCGCTCATTCATCAAGCACCAGCAATGAAGAGGCCAACGTTTACTTGGACGCTCATTTAATTAGCAAGCGCCAAAGAGCACCTGGATCGAAGCATGCCTCTGCGCTCATTTCCACGCTCAAACGACCAAGCGCCAAGAACACCCCTGGGAGCAGGCCTGGCGCTCACTTGCCCACCGCCTTCGATTATGAAAATTGGAAATTTTTGAAAGTGTACGTACGCACAAAAAATGCACTTTGAAAGAAGAGTGCATATGCACAAACCTATGCGCACGCACAAAAATGTGCTTTTGGCGCTCACTTGGGCGCTCGTTTGCACGCCCAGAAAACTGAGCGCCTTCGATATTTCACCAAGAAGAATTTGAGGTTTGTGCATACGCACTATAGTAATTTCTGCAAGCATGCGTACGCACAAACAAGCGTGCGTACACAAAAAAGAAAAAGTCTTGGCGCTCATTTTCACGCTCAGCAACAACTGAGCGCCAACCTCCCAGGATGCCTCCAATAGATTTGAGCAGCGCTAACCTCTCTCCAAGTGCCTCCAAACTCAAAACCACAAGGCCCAATTCCAAAGCACACTTTGAAGACATACTTGAAACTTAGAATTAGTAAAAATAGAAGAGGGCTTTGTATTGAAAAGGGGACTTCCTTGTAGGGATTACACATTACTTTTTATTTTTCACTTGTACTTAATTTGTAGTTTAATTTTCAGACTTTACATTTCTAATTTTTATGTTCATTGTAAAGGAGCTATGAATCATTAAATCCCACATAAGGGGAGGAGTTCTATAACAATTGGAATGAATTAATGTTCAATTTCTCTTCTTCTTGATTTTCATCTTTATTGTCTAAGAGAAGGCTTTTGTGCTTCAAAAATCCAATTTTATTGGAAGAGGAGATGAGGAATTGGATCTATTAGAATTTTATGATAACCTTGACTTAGGAGTTATAATAATTTAATTTAAAGCTTTCTTCTCACAACGAGTTTGATCTGGATTCAAAGTGAATACGTGACATATAATTCTTTTTATTTTTGGATCTTATGAGTTGTGTGGCTTGGGTTAGCAATCAATCTTCATCTTTTTTTATTTATGAGCAATTAGATCAAGAACTTGACAATTGATTAAATGAAGAAAGATTGAATCACCAAGACTTTAGGATTCAATCACTTATAACTTGCCATAGATCTAACATTGCATGATAAAAAAGAAAAGAAGGTTCATTAATTCAAGAAGATCTAGTATCTCCGATCCCTAATGACCTTTGCCCAATAGCATTCCTTCACTCAACTTCACTTGCTTTAATTTCTCCTTGATTGTTATTCCTTTACAATTCCTTTACATTCCAGCAATTAAATTTCCTTATCATTTACCTTCCAGCAAGTTAATCTTATAATTTTTTAGCCATTTACTTTCTGTTCTTTATATTTTCAGTTATTTAAATTTGTGTCATTATAATTCATTCAACTCTCATTATCTTACTTGTTCAACTAAAATAACTAATAAATTAAAATTGCTTAATCAATCCATTTTTATGGGATCAATTTCACTCTAAATGAATTATTACTTGATTACGACTCAATATATATATTTGTCAGTAAAATATTGTTCATCAAATTCCGTATCAACAGCCTTACAGGAGGAATCCCAAAGATAATAGCTAGTACTCTAATTAAAAACATACATTATTAATTATAAAAGTAAAGTAAAAAAAAAATTATAATAATCGTAGGCAAATGATCAGTCTTTGTTGCCTAAGAGTAACAGGTAATATCGTAGAGGTTCCATTATTTAGTAGAATCATTGGAGAAATCCCCACCTAGCTAGTAGTGACCAACCATATGATTTGATATATAATAATGGAAAGCTATCATATCATTGCATCTTTTACTTTGTTTATGATTATCGATCGATGATAATGAATTATCAATTATGATATATATTATAGTAAAGCTTAGCAGGAAGATGAGATGAATTTAATTAAAAGAAGCAAACAACAAAAGATGCCAAATCAAGATTGATCGAAGTGGTGAGTGGTGACACGGCTTCTGGGGTCTACCTATTGACCTCTTGAAGCTTGATGAAAGAAAGGAATTAAGGGGAAGCTATGGCTGGGGTCAGAGTGATGGGTTGGGAATGGTTCTACCGGCTTGGTGTTATGATGAACCATGATTAACCCTCTGCTGGCTACATGCCAAACTGGGTCTCATCGGGGTCCCCCTGCCCACATATATGTCTCAAGAAACTTAATAAAGGAAATTACCAATAATATTATTAAAGACTACAATACGTGTAGAGTAACATTAACTACTGCTAAAATCAGTTATTAGTATAAACAAATAAATAACACATATATTCATATATAATTATTTAGTAACTGATTTTAATGTAAAAATAACAATTTTTTATTATTAAGGTGACGTAGGAAGGACAATGAGGCATACATGATGGGAATGGGATGCAATAGCTCTATGGAATGATGGCTCCGATCCGTGAACTCCCCACTAGCTCAACAACAACCTTAGCTTGGCCCTACCAAAATCACTGCTTGAAACATGAATTTAAATATAAATTATTTTTGAGATCAAGCTAATAAGTGTGTTGTGTGTACAATGCTGAATACATATTCTTGAGAGAGAGATAAAGATAGCCATTGCTAACTGAGATTTTACAAGAACCCACCAACGAACCAAACCGCTTTCTCTCTGCTCTGCCAATTTTTCAGGGGGGGCTCATGATGGAACATTGAACTAGTGCCCAAATAAACACCCAGAAAGAAAAAGTCACCAACTTTGTGTTATAGGGACCAGTGGGTTTTTGGTGTTACTAGCAATAGCAAAGGTAATAATTTGCAAGTGTTGAAAGCGAGAAATAAAGGGTACCCAAAAGAAGGAACTAACTCACAAACTCTGCTCTCTCATGCTGTGATGCATGCACGTCTTCATCATCACCACTCACTCCTCTTTTCATCTCTCCTAATTCTATTCTCTGATGGAGGTTACAGAGGTTTAAGCTAAGTTTTCTTCACCTTTCTGTACCAGTTTTTCAGTGAAGCTTTCATCTTGCTTATTTAGTCATCAAATTCATGCTCGCTCATTCATGCTAGTGTCTTGGTGATATAAAAGCAAAGTATGCTGAATCGTCCATAGCAACAACGTAACTAGCTAGTGATCAGTGATGGCAGATTCTGAGAAACAAAAGAAGCTCACATCATCATCCTCATCATCTTCCTTCTTCAGCTCTTTCACATCAAAGGGAGTGTTCCAAGAAACAGAGAGCATGATGATGAGCCCAACCTCCATACTTGACAGCAAGCCATTCTCGGGCTTCAAGAAGAACCCCTTTTGGTCAGAAACCAGCAACAACAAAACCAACAACAAGAAGCGTTGTTGTTATTCTGAAAAGTTGGATTCAAAAGGCGTTGGTGTTGCCCTTCTTGATGAAACAGAAGAAGCAAGAATGGTGGTGTTTGGTTCACAGCTGAAGATTCAGATTCCTCCCTTAGCACCAGAAGGTGAGAGGGTGTTCAAAGGGTGTGTATCTGCCAGCGAGTTGGAACAGATGGAACTCTCTGAGGACTACACACGCGTGATTTGCCATGGTCCTAACCCAAGGACCACTCACATATTCGGTAACTGCATCATTCAGAGTACCCCTTCTGTCTCACCCAAGCTAGATCCTTCTCACTCCTTTCTCACTGTCTGCTTTCTCTACAACAAGAATCTTGGGCATGGTAAAGACATCTACATGTACAGGTATGTCTAATGCTGATTACAACTACTGCTTTAGTTTACTGTGCCAAGTGATTTAGTTATCCAATCCATGTTCAGGGGTGAGAGAGCATTTTGCAGCGATGAATGCCGTTATCAGGGGATGCTGATGGAGGAAGCTGAAGAGGCTGTTTATGGGACTTAGTTCCTCCCACCAAGTCCCAACTCTCAACCATCAATAATAATCAACTTCCTCTTCCATTTTCAGTTTTAATTTCTAGGTTGAAACTATATATATAGAAATTGTATCTGTAGAAAATAGAGTTGGAGGTTTGAATTAAAAGGTTAAGTTAGAGGTTATTTTGTTGAAATCATGAATTAGGGAATTGCTTGGCTTGCCACAATTTTTGTCCTTCAATTCAAATATGGTAGTCATGATTATTGTGTTATACTCTTATCTATGGCTTCACCTTACACTCTAGTCTTTACTATCTTTGTTTATAAAGTATTCTACACTCTACAGTAATAATAAGGTGAATAACAAACAATATGATCACTCACATATACAACCAATGACATCATCTTTGGTAGATTCTTCTCTTTTCAAATTGTTTGGTACCTAGCTAGATTTATGGTGGATGTTTATTTCGCTAGAAAAAATTATAGGATGAGAGATAGTTGTCATATTATTAAGCAATAAACATTTCTCATTTATGTAGTAGCATATAGAACTGATTTAAAAAAAAGTATGAAACAAAAAAATATTAAATTATTAAGTAATAATCTTCTTTTAGTAGTTAAAGATCTTTTTGAAAGGTCTTTAATTCAACATCTACTTAAAATATATTTTTATATAAATATATAATATATACATATATAAAGTATAGATTGTTCGGATAGGTTTGAGTCTCAATTCGTACCCTATTTAACTCGTACAAAAATTTTATCCATTGCAAATCGAATCAACAATCAAAATAGGTAAAATTGAATACCCACGAATAGAGTATATGTTGTCGACCCTAACATTAACATTGTATAAATTAGAGTGAAAGAATACTGTCATTACTTGAGAATATAGAACACTTGATGTAAGCTTTACGAGGGAACAGCTTACTGACGTTATTCAGTGGAATGATTCTGTGCCATTTTCTAAACAGACAAAAACTAACGTAAACTCGTAAAACGGTAAAAGGACCCCTTTTTGGTTGTTTAAACAAAAAAACTAAAGAAACAAACTAGTAAATATTAGTTACCTTCTTTTGTTAATTTCCTTTCCCACTTGGGAGGTCAAGATAAATATAAAACATAATCCTAAGTCTTATTTTTATTATTACTTATTTTCATTAACCGCATTTTACTAATGTTGGTCCAAAAATAAAATAAAATTAAGAAATATTAATCACTTAATATTTCTCTTTCATTAAATAATTGCTTATGCTGATTTGGACCTCTTTGTGACAGTGATTTCAAACCCATCTCACAACCGGTTATTTCTTTTCTTTCGCAAGCCCAAGAGACTTTGAACTAAATAGAAGGCCCTAGAACATACCCTTATCTTCTTATCATATTCATGGGTTCATATCGAAACTGAACTGAACTCAAATGCAAAAGAAACCAACGAAGAATACTAATAGGAAAAAAAAAAAAAACAAAAAGAAAGGAAAAAGAACATCATGAACATCTTTGAAATTTGAACCTTAATTTAATTTAATTTAATTTAATACTGATAATAATGTCATCCGTATATATGTTATCTCTAATCCCCTTTTTGCCCTCCAAATTTCCCCTTTATTCCTTCACTTCTTTCTCCTCTTCCACACGCCCCGCTCATCCACCGCGATTCCGCCGGAGAACGCGTCGGAAACCCCCGGAGACTGAAATGTCCGTCACCGTTTCGAGGTCGGGGTCCTCTCTCCGCCTTGGCAGCGACGATGCCGAGTCTTTATTGGGTTCCCGAACTGGTAATCTTCTTCCACCGCGAAATTTCTGATTATACTCTTTTTATCGTGGAAATTCAGGTTAAAGTTATTCCCTGGTTCGAAAAGTTTCCGCCTTACGAAATTCGAGCTAGATTTTAGTATATTTCATGGCTAATTGATGATAGCATAGTGAAAAGAGGGAAGTTGATACTGTAGATAAAGTTTCTATGTGGTCGTTGAATGCAGTTCTTAGTTCAACCATTTCTGCCAACCAATATTAGTATTTAGATTATGCTGAATTTTAAGGATTAGCTGACACTGATCGGTTGATTGAATTGTTATGATTGCTTGCTTTAATTAGTATACTCTGCTTGTGCTTGTTTCTGCACGATTGATGCAGGTGCAGGAAAAGGGGATACATTAACAACCGAGACAGATCTGGAAGCTTGCTCCAATAGTAAAACAAGTGTTCCTAGAAAGAATAAATACCGTATGAGAAACATCACATTGTTTGGTGTAGACTTATCCCCGGATAACATCGCCGTCGCTATGGTATACTTTGTTCAAGGTGTTTTAGGCCTTGCAAGGCTGGCTGTCAACTTTTTTCTAAAGGATGATTTACATCTGGATCCTGCTGAGGTATGTCTTCTTAGTTGAAGGTGTAATCAATTAAGTTTGAGCCCTTGCTTGGATCAAATGTAGAAACAACACATGTATAGCATTTGCTTAAAATTCTAATCTTTGTTGGAGGGTGGTGGGATTGAATCAGTTTTACATTAATATTTGAAGGATCTAACAATTTCTATATATTCACTAGACAGCTGTGATTTCTGGTTTCTCTGCATTACCATGGCTTGTCAAACCTCTATACGGTTTTATTAGGTAAGTTCTAACTGCATCCTTATTTCCCTCCTGTGGGCAATTCATTGTGTTTTCCTTTTTGTATATCTTCATGGGACTATATCTGTTAATTTTGCTCGCAGTGATTCTGTCCCCCTTTTTGGTTATCGAAGGAGGTCATACCTAGTTCTGTCTGGGTTGCTCGGTGCACTCTCATGGAGTTTGATGGCTACCGTTGTTGACACCAAATATGGCGCTGCTTTTTGCACACTTATTGGATCTCTTTCTGTTGCCTTCTCAGACGTGGTGAGTAATTCCTGCTTAGTGATTTAAAGGTACCTTTTGTGGATTATTTATTACTTAGGAAAAGTACTCCTTATTCTGCTGTATTTATCTACACTTTGTATGTTCCTGTACCAATAGGTATATCATGGTAAAGGACTTTGGGGACAGGAGTAACAACACGAAAAATTGTTTAGTGGGATAATTTAGAACTTTATATGACCTTAACAAGCCAACTTAGCCCATAAAAAGATTGTTTTTGAACCAGATTTATTAAAAATATAATGCCAACTTTGTCACTGTGCTTCAAGAACGGAAACTAACTAACAACTGTAGTCATACTGTTAGCTCTGTTAATGTGCTTCAGGAACAAATACAACGTCACATCTCATAAACCCACCATTTCAGTTTCTTCTGTCCTAAAGTTAGAAGCATTTTAGTTTGTCTCTGATATTTTGGCTTTAGTATTTTAGCATCTTCTATGAATTGAAATTTTCCGGAGAACTATGTCAGAAACTAAATTTATGTTTTAGGTTGTAGATTCAATGGTTGTGGAGAGGGCACGTGGCGAGTCACAAAGCACCTCGGGATCTCTTCAGTCTTTGTGTTGGGGTTCTTCAGCTTTTGGTGGAATTGTAAGCTCCTATTTCAGTGGGTCATTGGTGGATACTTATGGAGTAAGGTACTGAAAGAAGTGATTGAAGGCGCTTCTGTTTATTGATAGCAGTATACATTTTTTGTTTTATGTTTTTCTAATAAGTATATAATGTTCCAGGTTTGTTTTTGGTGTGACAGCATTGCTTCCACTGATAACATCTGCAGTTGCGGTTCTTGTAAAAGAACAACCTATGCTCGGTACAGTAAGAGGGAATAGTCTTCCTTTTGCCAGTTCTGAGTTTTTGGAAAGTTCAAAGCAGAACATTATTCAGCTGTGGGGTACTGTACGACAGCCTGGTGTCCTTCTTCCCACATTGTTTATTTTCCTGTGGCAAGCAACTCCACAGTCTGACTCTGCAATGTTCTTCTTTACGTATGTAAATATGATCATTATCCTTTGAACCTTAACCATCTGGAATGTGTTTTTGTTGCTCTTGCTATTTCTGCACATGCCACTTTCTTTCATCTTGAATATTTTTCGTTACGCTTTTCAGCACGAATTCTCTTGGTTTTACCCCCGAGTTTTTAGGACGGGTCAAGCTTGTTACCTCCATCGCATCTTTGCTTGGTGTTGGACTTTATAACGGATTTCTGAAGAGTGTGCCTTTGCGCAAAATATTCCTTGCAACTACCATTTTTGGTTCAGCTCTTGGGATGACCCAGGTTACTTTTATATTTAAAGAAAATTTTATATGTTTTTAATCTGAATTTTGAGAATACTGTTCTAAATATCTATACGTCGTCTTTAACCTCTCTTGTCAGGTTCTCCTGGTCACTGGATTAAACCGGAAGTTTGGAATAAGTGATGAGTGGTTTGCAATTGGGGATTCATTAATTCTCACTGTTTTAAGTCAGGTTATCATTATCTTCATTCATTAATTAGTTCCTGTGTGTTTATTCAAATAATGAAGTTTCATAAGTTTCGAATTTCGATTGTCTTTCGTTATTTGGTCTGGAAATCTGTTCTATGACTGCAGCTGAAGTCTAATATGGTTTAATGTAATTTTATATACTAAGGCTATTTGATCTTACTACTTGTGTATTTCAGGCTTCCTTCATGCCCGTTCTTGTTCTAGCAGCAAGGTTATGTCCTGAGGGAATGGAGGCGACCCTTTTTGCAACTCTGATGTCAGTATCTAACGGCGGGAGCGTTCTTGGGGGATTGATAGGGGCAGGCCTGACTCAAGTATTTGGAATTACCAAAGACAAATTTGATAACTTGGCATCTCTGATAATCATTTGCAACCTCAGCTCATTATTACCCTTGCCTCTTCTTGGCCTCCTCCCCGGGGACAATCCTGATGAAAATCTGAAGGACAATAACGCCGATGTCGAGATGAAGTCTAATTGATTCTCGCGGTGGTTGTTTGTCACTGGCTTTGTTCATACACGCATACACATACGGAGTTTTGCATATAGCATGAGGATAAAGTTGCCACCCATATTCTCGTTTTGTTAGTTCACTGAGAACTAAATATGACTGATTTTGAGAGGGAAAAAAATAGCATTTCAAGTTCCTTGGGAATCACAATTCATATCACATTTCTTAACCAACCAACAAGTCTTCACTTCCGGTGCTATGGAGTGGCACAACAGTGCTTCTCACGACAAAGCGAAATTTGCTTCAGAAGTATTACGGGGTACCTAGCCTTTTAATTCCTTGTAGCTTGTAGTGTTTCTGTAGGATTTTTATTTTTCCCCTATAAAGTGAAATTTGATTCACAACATGTGCTGTATATAGTGAGTAGCCGTCTGCTGTTGCTTATTTAACGTTCTCAATGCCCCCCCCCCCCCCCCCCCCCCCGGCGAAAAAAAAGGGTGAAACAAATATACTCTACATAAAAGGATTCTCTAAGAAAGATGTATAGAAATTGAATTGGTCCGACAGTTCAGAGTTCCTTAATTAAGTGATCAGCTATCTTCATCTTCATGTAAAGTTAAGTTGATAATTCAGAGTTATTTAATAATAATTTAATCAAAGTAAAAAATTCAGATGTAGTGGGCTTGACTTCACCTGAGTTTTCACCTTTAATCAAATATATCAAATTATTTTATAATTTTCAAAGGAGAGTGCTAGGTAAATAATGATTATTTTAAACATGAACAATTATCAATCAAATAAAAATACATTACACCCTAATTTAATGCTACTAATTAAATTTACATTTTTAACTCTATTAATTCACATTGTTTACACATTGTTCAAAAATATTATTGGTTACTTATATTTTTTTATTTTTAAATGAATTCCGCTCAGGAGCCAATGGAATATTTGTACAATATATACAATGGGCTATTTCTTTGGCCCAATATGAGTTAAAAAATAAACATCTAGAATAAAATATTACTAATTTCTCAAATACAATATACTCATACTATCTAGAATAACCATTCAGATACCAGGGATAATAAACATAAGATATTCTACTGAATCAAATATCTCTAAACTCCCATTGTACACATTGTACAGATATTGTATTGGCTCACATTAATACAATTTTAGTATTATAAGTGAGTATTTATCTTTTCTGTTTTAATTTCATTCCTACTTTCAATTAAAACTTTTGTGTCGGGAAATTAGTTGTTAAAACTTTTTAAAATTGTGTCCAACTGGTTGGTTGTTAATATGGCTTTCTTGCAACATTTTCTCGTCCATGTTCTCTTTCCTATATTAAAACAGAACATATATAAAATGAGATAAAAATATAGAGCCAAGGAACCAAATGGAAAATATTTATGGAATACGAACAACTGTTTCCTAATCCCCTATCCAAACAAACTTTAACAACCGTTATATATGTTATTCTGATCGAACAATAATACAATACAATGCACGATTTACACGAACTCTTAGACGGTATCCTTTTGTCGTGTTTATGTTATAATATGTTTGGTGAAAGATAAAAAGATGGCGAGGAATATGCACCCAACTTTGTGATGAAACAATAAGATGACAAAAAATAAAAGAAAAGTAGATGAAATTGTATGTCTAAAATGTGGAGAAGGAAGAGAAGGGAAGTTAATTAAGCGCACGTAGTTTTGGATATGACGGCTTTCATTGGTTCTCATGTGGCGGGTGGTGGATGTTACAGTCAGTGTTGCACTTGCACATGGTGGGTCTCATTCTGCTTTGTCATTCTCCACTCTCTCTTCACATCTTGGGTCCTACTTCCAAGCCATGCCATTCTTGCTTCAACATTATTCACATATGTGTTACCATTATCACCATCATTAGCCTAAAGAAAATAATGCAGTATCTTCTTGCAACATATATATATTTACCATGCATGCATGATGTGTTCTAATTTCACAACTAGCATTGAGTCTCTGTATTTGCATGCATGATCCTATTTTTATTCATCCATCTAATAGTGTTTTAATGACAATGTAATTTCATACAAATAGAATATCAACTGGATATATAGATGAAAGAAAAAGGAATAAAATGTTATGGATATAACATAAATTCTTATATATCGTAAAGAAAAAGGCATTGCCTCTTTTTATTTTTTTGTATTCAAATTCAAAAGACCCCAATGAGATATATAACATGTTTAATATCCTTATTGATGGGGAAATGCCAGCTGTAGAAATCCCATCTTCTAGGTTAGCCAAGTTGTAATAATGTGGCATTTATTTTCAGATTATTATTATGGAAAAGTCTAGAGCCATTAACTTTTGTGTTTTATGACCAGTACTTAACCATCAAAATAAAAGTGAGTGATTTCTCATCATTAGATATAATCTCACACCATTAAAAACACTATTGATGGTCAATTGATGGTTACAAAACACCAAAATTACTGACTCCTAACATTCTTTTATTATTATTATTATTATTATTATTATTATTATTATTATTATTATTATTATTATTATTATTAAAACTGTGAAAGAATAGAAAAGATGAAAAAACTTTTATTGATTGTTGATTGATTGAATTATATTTAATTGTATTATGAAGGTAAAATTAAATATATATAGAGTATTGACCTAAAAAAGATAAAAGCAAATAAAGATAAAATAAGAATAACAAAATATAAGATAAGATAAAACTATAAAGACTAAAATTGTAACTAAATTTATGTAATCTGTTGGGTTGAATTTGTGGGTCACGAGACTTCTTTATTATTGTTATGGATTAAGATGGAAGAGTAGTTTAATATTATTATTATTATTATTATTATTATTATTATTATGCAACTGTATGATGGGCCAAAGGATTCTGATGATGCGTCAAATCATAAGAACTAATAATGCCACCAATACACAAGATAATATCTTGTTAGATCTTTTGAGTTTGTAGTTGTGCTTAACATACATGTTTATGTATATAGATAACGATGGATTCAATTTGAACTACATATATACTATATGTATGCATGAATAATTAAGCAAGCATTTCAGTTCTTCTCCTATATATATATAAATCAATTAACTACTATTAATTCGTTACTTAGGTTGTTCATGCAGCTTCGTTAGTTTATTTTACTTTTTAGGTATTGCCAGTTGAGATTCCTCACATATGATTGAATATGGTTTCTAATACCCATAAAAAATATTTCAGATAATAATTAGCGACAGATTGACAATAATAACAAAATGATCACGAATGCCCTCATAAAATACTTGTAGGTATGTGCCCCACTGCTGATGAACCTTAAGAAAAGGAAAATAAATGTTCTGACTTAATTAATAGTTTCATCACCACCTAGATTTTTGGTCATTTCTTTATTGTTGTTATCTACGGACTATTATTCACAATATATGTAAGATGCCCCCACATAATAAAGTAAATCAGTGATACACACTTACACAACCAATAATGTCTAAAAGGTCATTTGGATTTTGTTCTGAATTCGATGAAGCTATTGGTTCAATAAATCTCATTGGTCAGTGAAAGATGATAACCGTTTTCGAAGACCTTTTCTTTAATTTAATGTCAGGAGTCACGGCTTGCCACACAAAATTTTTGTGAAAAATAAAATTAAGGATAAAGTATTAAATTGGTCAAAATATTTAGACGTAATTTTATTTTGATTTTTAAGGTTTAACGTATTTTATTTGAATAAAAAAAGTTTTATTTACTTTTAATATAATCCAAATGTGAGGTTAAAGTTAAATAATTAATAGAATGTCTTACATAACAGCAGTATAAGAATAAGATTGATAATCTAGAGAACAAGTACAAACTCCAGAAGCACAAAATTAACTGTGAGTGTAGCAATACATTTATTTATCATTCTCTTTAGTTTTATAGAAAATATTTCATTTAAATTGTAAGAAGAATGATAAATAAATGTATTAATGCATCTACATTAAAACTTGTACTTATTCTCCATATTATCGACCTTATTCACAGTGGGACTACATTAAAACTGAATGAAACTCTTTTGAATTCAAATAAAACACTTTAAACTTTAAAGAACACAATAAAATTACGCCTAAATGTAAGAACCAATTTAGTATTTTATCCAAAAATTAAATACAATAAATATTATTTTTGGTCTTTATTTATTTGTTTAAAAGACAAAAAATTCTTTTACAATTCGAAAAGTTTTAACCGATCTCCAACTATTCAATTAATTCTTGATTAGAGATTTTCGTTGGACTTTTAAATAAATGATCAAAGATAAAAAATAATACTTACCGAATAAAATAAAATAATTAAATGTACAAATATTTAGTATTAGTGCAGAGCTCAAAAAAGAGTCTTATTATCTAGACAGTGTAATATAAGTAATTTAATCTAAAATTGCATTGGTAATCAATTTTACATTTAAACACGTAGCATTAAAATCATACAAAAAATGAAAAATAAAAAAGGAAAACTGATAGAACATATAAATATTTTTCTACATACATGCACCTTTGCTGTGGAGGTGGTTGATTGGTTGCTGCCTTTATAATTTTTGAGAGACAATAATAAGATTGCTAATGATGATAGGATTAGGCAGAGCCACAGATATTAATTAAAGTATAATGGTCATTGATTTGGAGTTTTGCAATAAATAATTATCATCTCCATGTAGCTATATGAAAAACTTAATTAATCAATTTCAATGAATGGCCTTCAAATATAGAGCGTGTTAAGATAACAATGATTAGTTCATAAGAATGAAATTGAAAGTATTGGTGAGCAAGTGCTAAATGATTGATTAAGCGATGATTAGTGGTTGAGTAGGGAAAACAAAAGAAGAATGTGTCCACATTAGGAAGGTAAGTGCCATGTGGGTTGCCATGTGAAGGCCATTAAATTTTTGAACTTCCAACAAATGCTTCAACATACTTCCAAACAAATCCCATGTGAGAAATCATTGACTCATCAACTCTCAACAAAACACACACACATATATATATAGGACTACAGCACATATCTAGGGAAATAGTCCACATAAAATGAGAAATAAAAATAACTTAATAATCCATATAATTTTTTTTTCAAAAAATATGGTACATGTATTTTTGTTTTTTCTTGAAATATAAGGTTCACAAGAAAATGATTTAATTTGGTGTCCAAATAAAAATGAATACTAATAACACAGATTCAATTCAATACAAAATGAGTTAGGGTAATGCCATGTGATGAATAATTTATATTAAGCAGCCAATCACATTTTCTTAGCTAGATTTTGTATGCACTATGGATATGGATCGGAGAACAAATCATTTATCATTCGGAATTCTAAACTCAACAACAATGGGATAGTCTATTATTTGTCTTATAATATTTTTGTAAACACATTACTTCCATATTCACATAACCCTTAAAAGTGTTTAAGGGTTAGACTCACTTTTCCCTTTTGCATGAGGGATTTGAACATATCCACAATATTATTGGATCATATGGGACAACAAACAAGTAACAAAGCACACAAACAAAAAGCATAGAATATAAAACTTGTAAAAGAAACCGACCGTAGCCGCAAAATAATGTTGAATTCAAATGAATTGACAAAAGATGAAGTGCGTGATTGTATAAGTAATAATTACTTTAAATATTATAGGCTTGGAGTAATAATGAATAATGTAGTTTGCCATATAGAGTAAAATGGAGACATTAACAATTAAATTCCCTACAACCTTATCTAGTTGCATATATAAATTCTATCATAGATTTTGTGATGGCAGTGTTAATGGTGTAAGTAGCTTGTGACTCGAAAACATTACTTAGACACACCATTATGTAGTCATTGTAGTTGTGCTACACCTACCAGACAAACTACCCCTTGTTTTGGAATGAATGAAATGGTCTTGGCTTCTTCTTTATGTGGACCAATTCATAATTTGGATGCTCCTCGCTCTCTTCTCAACAAAGTAACCAAACATTCGATCAATATATGCAAACAAGCTTAATTAACTTGATTAATTATTTAATTAACTAGATTACAGTTTCTTGATTGTAACATGTCTATGATTTGTCTTCATTATGAAACACTAACTGTTCCAAAATGCTTAACTTTGTTGAGGGAAACTCATGTTTCATCTAATATATATTTTAATTTCTTGAAACTATTGATTACTGAATTTATTAGCTTGATAATATATATATAATACGTACAAGTAATATTATACCCAAGCTTCTGTTAAACCTTTTTGTCACAAATACATATATATCTAGTGGAACAGTAGTTAAGGATTGGAACAATATATTTGGTTATCGAAAATATTTAATAACAAAAAAAATAATAAAAAAAGTCAAAATTTATCTTATTTAATATTTATTAATTATTTTTAGAATTAATAAATTATAAATAAAGCAAGTTTAATTTTTCTTTTTTTGTCTCCTTAACATTATTATTTTGTTATTACTGCACATCATGATGATATTATGTAATTCATATATAGTAATGGGATAATCATGGCTAAAGACTCACAGGGACATTTATTTAATAATTTTGTTGTGTCCTTTTACAACGAATTTTTACTTGCTATTAGGTGTTCCCAATTGTGTCAACTAAATTAATATATATAATCCTACCAAGCTGAGACCCATCTAATAAAAAAAAATGTGATTCCATATCTTAGGCTTTGGACACAGACAAATGTGGTCCTAAAATTATTACCTAATATGTGGAATTATTTCTTTGAGAAGTTAGCCCTCTCAAATCTCAATTATGATTTATGATGCTTCTCATGTAATGAACCTAACTACTTTAATTTTTGTGGCTTAATAATGATCTGGCCCTTCATGATCAGATCACTCTCATTCTTTATCTTCATCATTTCAATGTCAATGTGGTAATATTAAAACCCAAAGGTACTAGAATTTTCTAAAAAGATTTAGTGGTTAAGATCAATTAATGTAAATATATGCAGACATTAACGTAAGTGTAGCGTGATCGAAATAAAACTACTTCGGTTATACGTTTTTTGAAATTCTGTGAAGATTCTTTGTATGTTAAACATTTTGAAATTCTGTATGCGTAAAATGTACATTAATTTCATTTTATGATCAAATTATTTTACTAGCATTGTTTATGGTTCTGCATATTTTGCGATTTTTTTTTACTAACAAAGAAAAAATTCATAAAATTATTTTACTAGCATTGTTTATGGCTCTGCATATTTTGCGATTTTTTTTACTAACAAAGAAAAAATTAATGCACGTAAAACTAATACTCGTAAAAGGAGTAGATTTCACTCCTAGATATTAGAATTCAAACCAAGATTTATGTTTTTGTTTTGATAACCATAATTAATGAACGGTGGAACTCAGTTGCAGATAATTTCACGTGAAGTTGATAACTGTGAGTCGTTAGATGAAAATTTAGTTGAATCATACAAATCATTTAACGACTCTCGGCTATCAACTTCACGTAAAGTTAACTGCACATGAGTTTTCACCTTAATGAATAAGAAAAAGATATTGGTGTTTTGAGAAAGAAATGAAAATAATAAATGTTAAACCGAAACTTATAGTGAAAACTACAGAAAGAGATATCTAGATCACAGGGGAGGGGCTTCAAACATTGAATAGAACATGCACGTTCTGTGGTCCAATTAGGTACATCCTCTTCCAAGGTACACCAAAAAATGACTTTGACTTGATTTTATTTTGCAATAAAAACAAATGAAGGTTGTGAGATCATGAAAAGGGTGATTCTCCACGCGTCTCACAAGTCCAAATCTATTTGCTTGTGAAATTAAGTCAACATTATTGGATACCACATTGCAGGTGAAAGCAACATCAAAGCAAGGAAGCTAAGGCATGCTTTCCCCCACACCACACATAACAATGTTTACATTAATTTTAGTTTTGTTTGAAATGCAAATGTGTAATCGTAATAATTTTATTTTCAATGATGCTATGATATGGTCAGTGTAGCGTCATATAAAATTAAAAATGATCAAAGATTTAGAATCATGTGATTAAATTGTGTTCCATGTGTCCATGTAGATCAATTTTAAAGGTTGATATATATCCACTTATCCAAAGATGAAATAAATGGGACTAATTTGCTAAGACAAAAGGGCAATGTTGTGTGTTTTCCTTGTTGGGGAGAAATGCAACATTGCATGTAGGTTTTTCTGGTGACTAGAAATGAAACCCGTGACTTATTCACTTAATTAAAAGAAAAGAGAAAAATGGTTTTATTGGTAGAAACATACGTATCAAGCTAAGCTAGAGAGTAGATGTATTATTATTATTGCAACTTTGAATACCATACAAAAATCTAGCAGTGTTTAGTCAATTCATTTAATTAATCGGTTCCGCTACGATACCAACAGCATATCTGCCAACTTCTGCCAACTCTTATTTATAATTGTGTTTTATGGAAGTGTGTTTGTGGATGTGTCTAATAAAAATGTCTTTTTTATAATTGTGTTTAATAGAAATATCTTTATAGATATATTTTCTGGATGTGTCTCTTTATATATGTGTTTAAAATATATTAATTATTAGACACATCTACAAACATACTCCTATGAAACATAAATATAGATAAGAGTTGGCAGAAGTTGGCAGATAATATGTGGTACCCTATACTTTTTCTTAATTTATTGTTTGTGTCATATTCAACTGTCAAATAATGTTAAAGTGATCAAATCATAGTTAATAGTTCTGTATAAAATTAGCTTTTGTATGCACTCATATATTATCAATACTTTTTAGCCTTATATAATTTATTGGAATACTTTAGGTGAGATATTTCAAAAGGAAAAATCCAAATTAAAATCTTCAAGAAGCCACATTGTATTAAGCATGAATTGAATATAAGGTAATGTATTGAAATGTAAAAATTCGCATGCTATTATTTGATATATTAACTGGAGTTGATACGGTCAATAAAGGTTTGAATTACTATTTTTTGCTTGGTATTGATTGTGACTTTGTTACCTTAGGAAGCAAAGGTCCAAAGGGATCAAAAGGATCATTATGGCAAAAATCATTACTATATCACTCAGCATTCATGGCTATATACATACCTTGCCATGTGCTTTGAGTTTCACTCGGTTTTTCTTTCCGTTTCGAGGAACCAAGTCAAAATAGCCTTAAATGGATAGATTCAAGACATTTCAAATCTTGTATATTAACCAAAAGAAGCACTTTAAAACAAAGTAATTAGGAGACTTACACCACCTATATTCAGTTATATATGCATAATCATACTAGTGATTTTCTCATAAGTTGATAAAGTAGAACTGCAAGTCATGAGTTTAATTTAACCTCATTAAACTACCAAAGTGAGAAGAAAGATAGAAAATTAAGTAAAAATCTTAAAAGAAGAATCTAATGCACACTTCCTTTGTGGCCCCACCCCGTTCTACATAACATTATTATAGAGGTATCAAGAAAGATTCCCCGGTTTTCTGGTTTAATAAATAAGAAGTACGATAATATATAAAAAAATATTATCTTTACACTAAAATTAAAATCAGTGATTAATATATTTATTTTATATTAGTCTTGAAATGAATATTTTTTTAAAAAATTAAAAATTAAAAATAAAAAAATTATGTCATTTGAACTAATTGATTGACATTCCTAAGATGAATATTATTACTAGTATTTATATATATTTTATATAAGTGATTAGTTTAATATTTTAGAAAAAAATTAAATAAATTATTAACTTTTTGCTCCGCAGTTTAAAATACATTTAAGTTTTTAACTTTTTTAAAATTTAGATATTTACTATCAAATATGACTTTCGTTATACTAATCTAATTAATACAGATACATACGTAACAATTTTTAAAATTAAACAAATTTAACTCATAAATTATTAAAAAATTAATAATTTAAATATATTTTTTAATTCTTAAAAATTTAAATATTCTCTAACTAAAATGTCAGAAATGAATTTGTACTTTTCTCAATATTTTATGTAGAAGTAACATAATTGAATATGAATAAGAGGATTAAAGAATTGAGGGGTAGAAAGGTGGTGGTCCCCTCCGACCACCGTTGTCACATTTTCCACTGCTGATGTCCCTTAGAACATGGAGCAAATTATGCCATTCTCTCTCTCTTTCTCTCTCTCTCAACTCTAAAGCAGAGCACCATAATAAAAAGGCCTCATTGAACGAACAACAGACACTTCCTACTTGTTGAAGCAACACAAAAATCATGAAGTAAACAAACCAAACATAGCAAACAAAGATGGAGATAGAATCAGTGAAATGCGAGTGTTGTGGGTTGAAAGAGGATTGCACGCAAGACTACATCACCCAAGTCAAGTCCAAGTTCGACGGCAAATGGCTCTGCGGCTTGTGCTCAGAAGCAGTCAGAGACGAAGTCAGCAGAGGCATCGATGAAGCTGTCAAAGCTCACATGTCTTTCTGCCGCAAGTTCAAGTCCAACCCTGCCGTTAGAGTCGCCGACGGCATGAGGCAGATGCTCAGGAGAAGGTCCGGCGACTTGTCTTCTTCTCCTGCATCCTCCGCCAAGAAGTATTCCATTTCCAGGTCAACCTCCACTTCTCAAGTCGGTGATTCTTCCACCTTCTCACTCTACTAAACAAACAGAGCACTCTGCATCTGCATGCACGCACAACAACAAAACAGAGCGTGCTCTGTTTTCTTCTTTTTGTTGGAGTAATAATAATTCATATTTAGATTTTAGCATTTTCTGATTTTCATGTACAGTGCCTGTATTTCAGATCATAGTTTCGTATTAATTATATTCCGCTAATCCTTCTATGTCATCGATCTCTTTAATTTGTTTTTCTGTTCATGAAAACGTACAAAACCTAGGAACAAGTGAAGAACACCAATTTTGATGCTTCTCGGTCCAATCAGTTTTTTCTTTTTTGTGTCATATATTAATTAAGAAGCTGATTTGGGTGATTAAAAAACAAGGTATTGTGTCTCTGATGAAGTGGAAGGTTGGTGTTTTCCCTAATTACTTTTCGTCTTTATTGCAGCTCCATTGATCCCTCTCTTTTTATTTATGTTAATTTAACAAAAACTTGTCTCAATTATTAGATGATTTATAGGAATCGATTAAATTTTTATCTAATAATTTGTAATTATTAATTTTATACGAAGTCAAAAGCCATTATTTTTAATTTATTGTCCACTCAGAAAATGGGAAACTATGAAATCATTCTTAGAGAGATAAAAGGTAAATACTTTTTTGTTTAGATATATTAGGCTGATTTTTTTTGTTATGAAAGAGATAAAGGTGTTGTATCTGGTTATGAATGATAGAGATGTTACACTAATTTGTGAGACAGTTTTTTATTCTGATTTGGTGTTAAGAAATCGGACCTTTTGAGTTCTTTGTTTTTAAGATTTTGGAAGTAAATCGGAGGGTATGGAGGGAGAATATGAAATTCACATAAAATAAATCAAACCTGCGATTTCTCTATAATCAAATTCTTTTTTTGACAATTTACATGAAATCGGATGATTCGTTTTTTCTGTTGAGTTGTTTTTTGAATTAACTTCAAGAAGTCGTTGGGTCTGAGTTGTATCTGACACCACACTAATATTAAATACTACTACTTCTCATATCCAAGTCCAACACCAGCTTTACCTCTATAATCAAATTAAAAAGCGATATATTATTTCCTTTTCTTTTCTCGAAACAACCGAGGGAATTAAGCTAACCTGTTTTCCATGTTAAGTGAGATTCAATTTAACCAGGAGTAAGTATATTGTTAGGTTTGTGATGTAATTTATAACCATTCTATTCTCCCTACTTCCTAACCTTTGAAAAAGAGAAATATTATTTAGATTTAATTATTAAATTTATAATCAGGTTTTTATTTTTTTATTTTAAATAGATTTTTATATTATTTTTAACTTTGTAACTAAGTCATTGATAATATAAAAAAATATAGTTAAAAAAATATTTTTTTACAAAGTGAAGATATTCACGATTAAGAGCTTAATTAAATCTTTTATCACATATTTTTTAAAAGAAATATTCTATTAATTTTAATACTTTTGACATTAAAGAATCTAATTACAAAACTAAAAGTAATATAAAAAGTCAACTGAAAAAAATATAAAGACTCAATTATAAATTTAGCAAAACTATAAGGATTAATAAAATAATTAAACATAATATTTTAAAAATAATAAAAAATTAGTCCAAATAATTTAAAATTACTTTATTTAACATTTATTAATTATTATTAACATAATTATACAATTTTAAATATAATAAATATATAATTATATATGTTGGTAGATATTATATTATATAAAATAATTTTAAATATTATCTTCTTAACATTATCCTCATTTATTATATACTCGTAATTATTCATATATTGACTTCATTTAATTTTCTCTCTTGCATTGTTAAATAAAATGTAAAGGCCGATTAATTTAAATTTATAGGAAGAAAATCTTATATAATAGATCTGCTAATATTTTTGTCATGCATGACATATATACACTCAATCAAAATCTTTATAATACTAAATTAAGAAAAAAGAAAAATAAATACAAGAATTAATACACATAAACATCATAATCTATTCATAAATAATATAACATCTACTGCCAACTTTTGCACTGTATGGCCCCTCAATTATATTGCTACCATATTATATGAACGTTGACTTCATTGCAACTTGGCAGCCTAATATGATGATAGTTTTAATTTCTTCATGCTGAGCTATGCAATTAATTAATCAACATAGTTCCATTAAGTAATTAATGAAACATATATGAAGTGGCTAAAACACCAATTTGGTTGTGGATAAAGATGGATGGCGTATGAATTGTGGTACTTGATTTGTAATCAACTAATATAATTAAGATTTGATTGAATTATAAACTCATAATTGGGTGGCAAGCTAATAATGTTGGTCATCACTAGCTCTTAAGCACGTGGAATTCGATTCTTCAACACCATATATACCTTTCATGTAGTAAAAGAAGTTATTGATTTTCCGTAAGGAACAAGGGTAATAATGTTGACCACAAATCCTTATATACCTTTTCTTTTCAGGAATACCAAACACGATGTCAATAGAATCTTAGTCTCAATGCTAGTGGAAACTCTCTTTTTCAAACGCCCTTCTTTATCCTTCATGATTCATCTTATTAATTACTTTCACATAATAAGAAGAATTTCAAATGTACAAGGTATATCGATATTCCAATAATTTTAATTGTTACTGGTGTCAAAATATAAGATGAAAAAATATTATATAAATTCTCAACTTTCTTTAATTTTTTTATGTGAAACTAATTTCATGCACTCGTCATACTTAACAACATTAACAAATATAGCTAAAATGTGTATGATGCACTAATCTCCATTAATGAGGAAGGAGAAGATGGTTACCACTTACCCTCCCTGAGTTTGCTGGTTGGGTCATGGGTGTCGGGTACTTTCTCAATCCAACCTATCCATCTAGAGTTTTCTTTGTTTTGCATATTGGACATGTCTCAAATCTAAATATACTTATCGAACTTACTCACATGTTTCTTTGTTTGTTTGTTTTTTTGTGCGAGAGCCAAAGAAAGTTTTCATATCAAAATATGCAATAAAACGTAACAAATTAAATATCCCATTCAAATCATTTAACAAGCACAACGACTATAGTATAAGATTCAATAATATTAATTATTTAAGAAAAACAACTTTGAACCCTAGTTGTAGTAGTAGTAGTAGTGGGAGTAGTATTTAAGGAAGTTTGCATAAGGCATAACATTTTCCAAAATAATTAAAGTTTGAATAATTTTGATGGAGTATTGGATAGGTAATAGATATCGAGGGACAGATGGGTCGGTACTAGAATTTGCAATGTCCCAATTATGGAGGACATGGCATTTATGCTTGAGTAGGCTAAGAGTTGCCTCACTCGTGAGAATTCTTTGGAGTCTATCTGGAAACATTGATTGTGCAATCTCTTCGATAATTGTTCATGTCCCACGCTGTTTTCATTTTTTTAGCACACCATCAATCAACTCTTCGTTGCTCATGAATTGAGAGGGGGAAAAAACAATCAAATTAAATGCTGACTGAGCTTTTTCCGTATTCTATGTTAATGAAATCTCAGTTGTCATTTTGAAAATAATTGCCCTGCTAGAATTTCAAAAACATAATAAAATAACTAGTTGTGTTTAGAAATATATGTTAAGATTATCATTAGTTAAGTATTATTAGTTTTTTTTATTTTAACAAATGTATTAAAAACTTAAAAAAAAAAAGAGTAAAGTAGATGTTAACATTATTTCGGGATCAATGGAAGACATAATAATGGTAACACAGTTATTGGTCCGTTTCATGGTGCACATAGGTAAAGGTCAATTTTCATATTTCAAATCTCTTTTAGAGATTCTTTGAGTATATTTAAATATACGAAATCCGAGGATAACAGTGAGCAATTTTCACCTCACAATGTGAATTAGGAGAAGATGCATAACGTGACAAACACAGGTAAACTCAGTTTAATAAATGTAAGGTCATTGTTAGAGTAGAAGTTGGTATTTTTTCAATCCCCCTTGTCCCTTGACACTCTCCAACATGCATTGTTGAGTTTCCTTAGTGAGACGAGTTGTAATATAATCCCAGCGGGTTTGGTTCCGCAAATTAAAATGCACTTCATCAATGATGCTAATGACCTCACATTTGTACGTGTCCTAGCTAGCTAGCTTAGTAGTTAGCATGCAACCACATTTATTGAAGGGACAAATTAGAAAGGAAACCATTACCTACTTATTATTAATTAGTAGCAGTTGCAAAACATTATGCCTCGGATAATGCTGTGCTTGATCGATCATGTTAGCTGTTTTTTCAAGCATCCTTCTCTCCTTTTTTATTATTCATTATTAAAAGGTTAACAAACCAACTTAAAGTTAGTCAAATGTATAGTTTACTTGAATTTCGCTTTGTACATAAAGCTACTTATTAGTAAGCGCAAACTCTTAAATAAAATTTAAATCCGTAACAAATTAGTGATTGACCTAACTGACCTAGTGATAGCGTGTGAAACAAAAAAAAAATGATCAAAGTATCAACTATTCAACTTCATAATTCACTACTAAATTTTAGTGAAATTAATCAACCCATTTGGCAAATGGGTCAGCCCATATATTGGATCCATGAAGGGTATGTATGTCATTTTACTTGAGTATTTTTTCAAAAAAAACGGTTAACATAATGGCAACAAATACGACCGTTGGGATTCAAATTTGAAAAGATACTCAAAAGTTGAACGATTCTTCTAACAAGAACCAAATGAAAACTGAGAAGATTGTAGGGGAAATAACGATCAGATCCAGAGAAGCAATGAGAAGGGTCCCTTTGCATTCAAAATCCACCGCCGCCACAATGGAAGAAGAAGAAGAAGAAGAAGAAGAAGAGCACCTTGAGAACAGCAACAACAGCAGCTGCTACTACCCTGGTTGCAAGAAAGATGCTAATTGCAGCTGTGAGATTTGCTTGGCCAGCATCAATGCCACCCTTGATCTCATGCCAATGAGCATCCACAAAAGCTCTCTCACCAAGCTCTCTGCTTCCAAACCCAACAACAATCTCGAGTGTACTCCAACTCCAATCTCCTTTGACGCTTCCCATTTGTCCACACCAAAGTCAACTGCTTCTCACATACTACCATCTTCTACACCTGCCATTAAGTCCACTGCTAGATCATCATTGGTTTTCAACCAGAACGAGGAGGAGGACAAGAAGAAGGGAAAACAATGGTGTTTCACTGGTCTCAATATCTTGAGAATTCTACTGGGTTTAGGGTTCCTTTTGTGCGCAGATATTGTTTTCCCCAAGATTGTTTCTGGGATCATTCGCCCTGCCTTGTCACCTGAATTGGTGAAAAGGGTTGGTGAGAAATGCTGGCATGTGCAGGATTTGAATGGAAAGTTGAGGTTTTTGCAGAAAGAGTTGGCAAGTGTTGTTGATGGAAAGGTTTCTAATTGCAGCCATGTTCATTCCCTCTGGAAAATCAGCAAGGTATTATTTATTATTCGTCATTAATTCATTGGAAAATAAAAAATAAAAATTGAGAACTGAAATTGCATATTCACAGGATGGTGTACTATTGAATTCAAGGTGCACATTGTACAAATCAGCAATTGAGGAAGTAACAGTATGGGGATGGCCTTTGCAGACATCAGGATTGCTCACAACTGGCTTCTCTTCCACAACATTCACTATCTTATCTGGAAGACTCTCTGAGGTAATTAATTCACAACGATTCTCAACTATGCTTTTCTAATACTATATTGATTTGACTCACTCACTCTGGATTTAGTGGAATGGTGGACATGTTAGCTACTTGGTTAGAAAGGCCAATGCTTCATGGGTTCAACCAAAATGGGGTGCCTCCGTGGTTCAATTACACCCCAACACATGGATTCTTCAATATCAAAGAAGCTATTGCACCAGATTGCATTCAGCAGCACTGGACTTCCTTAAATCTAGGATCTCAAGAATTGTTGGCAAAGTCAAGAAAAGTTTTTGGATGCTTGCTGCAGTGGAGGATACTTTATACAATGAATTCACAGCAAACAATGGGATTAAAATCCCAACTTGAAGCCTAAACAAGCAAAGCTCAATTTGGAGTTATCATCAATCAAATAAAGATTAGCATGGACCAGGTTCTCATTTCTTATGAGAAGCTTCATTTTCTTCTTGCTAAGGTTCTTTTTAATTTGCATTTTTCTTTCAACCATGGATCGATACTCATTAGTTTGACTAGTCTAATTTGCCACGTCTGTTTTAGAGGAAAGCGGCGCCAGAATGTGATTTGGTCAAAAACTGAAATTACATTCTCAACTTTCAAATGTGTATTTGTTGTTTTTCTATTTTTTTGGTCTGGTCTATTTTAATGGAAGTTCTTTTTTCTTTTTGGTTAGTAACGGAAGTTCAAACACCATAAGTAAACAAATTGTTAGGCCTGATTTCTGGTTCGGCCCAATATAGAAGGTGTCTGAAAGCTATGCTGTCCGACAAAAATTTAAACAAGTATCGGGGTTGGACAACTATTGACAGCGTTAAACTTTTAAATGAAATTTTGATTTACGACTGATTAGTTCTTGACCGATTGAGTTACAAGTTATAACTTTGAAGATACTATGGCAATAAAAAATATTAAAAAATATAAAAATGTAGATGAAACGAAATCTATGTCAAGTATGTCACACATTGTTATTCTTGTATACGACTGTAAGGTAGCGATTCTTTCTAAAAAAGACAGAACCGAATAATAGGATGGAAATATTAAAAATTATTATTTGTATATTGTGTTTGGATACGATGTACAAAACATTAATGTAATGTCTAGTATTATATTTGGATACACATGAATAAGACTAAAATATTATATAAAATGACTAAAATAGCCATGTGATTCAAAAATTTTGTATCAAGTACAAACTAATTTAATAAAAAATGAGAATAGAACTAGTTCGATTAATAAAAAATTTCGTTTGTTAATAAGTTAAATTAATTTTAAATAAAAAATCAGTTTTAAAAAAGGATCATTTTTACATGAAAAGAATTTAGTTTTTGCACACAAAAATCTATTTTTATTTAGAAAATCAATTTTTTTATTTAAAAATTAATTTTTTTAAATTAGAAAAAATAAAAAGAAGTAACAATGAAATAATAAAAAATATTTATGAATAAAAAGAAAAAAAATCATAAAAAAATCTGTATCCCTCTTTTAAATTCTGTGTTCATCATTGTCTTTCGTAAAAGAGTGGACACAAAATTATAAAAAATTATATCGAAGACAATATATTTAGTATTCATGTATTTGCTGTCTATATCTATGTGTCCTGTCTCTCAAAACAAACTATAACTAATGTAACTTTACGGCTATAGGTTATGCTTTGTAATTATATACGTAGGAGGAACCAATAATAATAATTTGATGATTAGGTCACATGATTTCATTGGAGAGATGGGTTTCTTAGTCTTGAAAAATGCCAACATCCGTGCGGTAACAGTTAGATCGACAATATGGGTGGTCTACCAGAAATAACAGATGAACACACACGTTTATTTCATGCGATTGGAAGGCCTTTATAATGCAAATTTCCGTTAATATCTCGAACTAGTTTTGCAAATGAGCGTTACTTCAAACTTTGTTATTAGTGGAGAGGATTTCATAATCTAAAACTCTAAAGCTCCATGCCATTAGTCTCAAACTTCCAAACTAAATTGCATAATTTGGTGACTGATTTTATATGCATGTAATATTTTTTAACTAAACTATAATATTTAATGTTTTTTCCTCAAAGATGAACACATTTCAAAATTATATAGGTATTGCGATAATAATTTGGTGGCATAGTGGATTATTATGAGAGAGAAGTAGAAGAAAAAAAAAATGTTATTTGTCTTTTAAATTTTTTGTCTTTAGTTAACTTTTTTGTTAGTGACTACTTTTAGTCAACTTTTTTATTTAAATAATATTATTTAATTAATTTAAATATTATTTTTATAGGAAGTTACTTATTTTTTATGAGAAGTTATTTATTTTTTAGTTTTTCTCTCTTTTAAAGACTGAATAATGAATAATTTTTAAAAGATATTTAGTTGCATTGAAAAAAATTATAATTTATAGTCTGTGATTAATAAAATTTTTTATTTTTTGTTAATATTTGATCAATATTCTAAATATTAAGTATTAAATTTTAAATTTTAAATTTTAATAATATAAAAATAAAATATTGACAATATATTGACTAATATTGGTGAAAAAGTATTAATTCCCTAATATTTTTCTTTTAAAAATAAAAAGGATTTCTGACTAGTAATATAAATTCTCAGTTATGTTATGAATTTCTTCCTTATTATAAGGTTTTGAGTTGATAAGATAAATAAATTTGATATCAAATTGCACAAATTTGTAAATTAGGATAAGCATAAAACAAAATTATAACCGCGTTTTCTTCACAAAAAAAAAAAAGATATTGAATTTCGAAGCAATTACCTACCATTATATACTTTCTGAACGGAAATTAAATGGCAAGTGTCTTCAACTACAGGCAAAATTGAAAAGAAGTTGACAAAAAAAAGGTAAGGTCAAATAGATTCCCAATGCAAGCAGTGGTTTCTTTCTCCTACATATTCCGTGCGTGTTGATGGGGTAAAAAGATATGCAGAGAGTCGTATACTCTTATTGGAGTAGAGGCTACCCTACCACACGCTTTCCTTGAAAAGAAATATATACTGATTAATTTGTGAGATTCACACACCATAAAAGGACAATGCTAAATGTTACTATGTTAAAAAAATAGTGTCTATTTATAAAAAAAATTAAAAATAATATTTAATTTAAAAAATATAACAATAAATAAATTTTAAAAAATTAAAATTTATTAAAAAAATAAGTTAGATAAAATTTAGACACTAATTTATAAATACTATAAAATTAATCCAATAATAAACAGTTACACTTAATTTCTTTATTTACTTGGGGACGATCATCCCACCTTCTTTATGTGTCTTCACACAACAAAAAATTATATACTTTCATTCTCGAAATTGAATTAAGAGGCAAGGTCTAACAACAGTCATTTGGTATAGGAAACACTATACACATTTAGATAGCATTTATTTTGAAATACGACTGAAATTAAAATATTGAGATTTTATATTATGTTTGTTAGTTCAGATATTTGTACTAAAATTTTTGTCTCTGTCTCCAAAATTTTAGTATTTCAGTACTTTCAAAAAGTAAAAATATAGGAGACTAAAATTTTTAAAGATGGAAACTGTTATAAAATAACTAAATAGATAAATAAAGAAGAGGTAACAAATATGAAATAAAGAAATATAAAAAGAGAGAAAGAAGTATTGCAACATAAAGAGAGAGAATTGTTTATTACTTTTGTGTCTCATCAAAGGAGGCTTAACCTCCTATTTATACATGTACAAGAGTCCTCTTTTTTCTCTTTCATTAAATGTAATTACCTTGGTAACATGGCACTTCACTATAGGAAAGTTAAGCCATCCAAGTCATACGTAATCAATGGTCATCCATATCCTTATCACAACACTCCCTCTTGGATGACCATTCAGGATTATTGCTTTGTTAAAATCTTACTAAAGAAAAAGTCAATGGAAAAAAACTTTAGTGAAAGAAAAAGAGTACAATATCCTTTAGTGACGGGGACTGCCTTATTAAAAACCTTGTCAAGAAAAACCCAATGGGAAAAAAACCTGACCAAGAGAAAAAGAGTATAGTCTCCCCCTCTTGCCGACATTATTTAATGTCTCGAAATCGGCGCATCCCAATCTCATGTACCAATCTTTCAAATGAGGATTTTGGGAGTGACTTTGTGAATAAATCTGCCAGATTGTCACTTGAGCGGATCTGTTGGACATCAATTGTCCATTGATTTTGAAGATCATGAGTGAAGAAGAAATTGGGAGAAATATGCTTTGTTCTATTACCTTTGATATATCTGCCTTTAAGTTGAGCAATACATGCTGTATTATCTTCAAACAGGACAGTTGGAGCTATCTTCTGATCAATCAGTCCACATGATGACAGAATATATTGAATCACACTCCTGAGCCAAAAACACTCGCGACTTGCTTCATGTATCGCTAGTATTTCAGCATGATTAGAGGAGGTTGCTGCTATCGTCTGTTTCGTGGACCTCCATGATATAGCTGTACCACCATATGTGAATATGTATCCTATTTGAGATCTCCCTTTATGTGGATCAGACAAATATCCAGCATCTGCATAACCAACTAATTGTGACTTGGATCCATAGGGATAAAACAATCACATATCAACCGTTCCATGAAGATATCAAAAAATCTGTTTGATTCCACTCAAATGTCTTTTGGTTGGAGAGGAACTATATCTTGCTAGTAAATTCATCGCGAATAATATGTCAGGTCGCGTATTATTGGCAAGATACATTAGCGCTCCAATGGCACTAAGATATGGTACTTCAGGACTAAGGATATCTTCATTCTCTTCTTTATGATGGAATTGATCCTTTTCCATATCCAAAGATCTTACGATCATTGGGGTACTCAAAGGATGTGACTTATCCATATAAAATCTTTTCAAAATCTTCTCTGTGTATGTCACTTGATGAATAAAGATCTCATTTTTTGTATGCTTGATCTGCAGGTCAAGACAAAATTTAGTCATTCCAAGATCTTTCATCTCAAACTCTTCTTTCAGAGTTTTTATAATTGTTGGAATCTCTTCAAGAGTCCCAATGATATTTAAATCATCAACATACACAGCAATTATAATGAATCCAGATGCGGTTTTCTTTATGAAAACACATGGACAGATATCATCATTCTTGAATCCGTTTTTGCCCAGATACTCAGTAAGACGATTATACCACATTCGTTCAGATTGCTTTAGACCATATAAAGATATTTGCAATTTGACTGAGTATAATCCTTGCGAATATTCATTGGATGGTTTAGATATCTTTAGTCCTTCAGGGACTTTCATATAGATATCCCGATCTAATGAGCCGTATAAATAGGCTGTTACCACATTCATTAAATGCATATGCAATTTATGATATGCAGATAAACTGACCAAATAACGCAATGTTATCGCATTCACTACAGGGGAATACGTTTCTTCATAATCTATACCGGGCCTTTGTGAACAACCTTGTGCCACAAGTCGGGCTTTATAACGCACAACTTCATTTTTCTCATTTCGTTTTCTCACAAATACCCATCGGTATCCAACAGGTTTTACATCTTCAAGTGTACGGACTACAGGTTCAAAGACTTCACGTTTTGCAAGTGAGTCTAATTCAGCCTTCATGGCTTCTTTCCATTTTGGCCAATCATTCCTTTGTCGATATTCTTCGACTGATCTTGGCTCAAGATCCTTACTTTCATACATGATATTTAATACCACATTATATGCAACTATTTCATTGACAATTGTCTTAATTTTGGTCCCATTTCTCTCCTGTAAAGACATAATTTATCGAGATCTCGTCATTTTTACAATGTTCAGGTACCTGAACGTCTTTTGGCGTTAATATTATATCAGAATTTTGGACAACTACAGGTGTCTCTACTATGTCTTTTTCAACAGGAATCGTATTTACCTCTTTTCTCTTTCGAGGATTTTTATCTTTGGAACCAACAGGCCTGCCACGCTTCTGGCGTGTATTTGCTTTAGTGGCTATTTGTCCTATTGGGACATCAATTCGAATTAGGGCATTTTTCGTCCTGCCACGTTTCTGGCGTGGATTTGCTTCAATGGCTACTTGTCCTACTGGGACATCAATTCGAATTGGGGCATTTTCTGCTGGTATATAAGATTTGGTTATCCTCTTTGTATTGGAAAATGCATCAGGCAATTCATTTACTATTCTTTGCAAATGTATAATCTTTTGAACTTCTAGTTCACATTGCCCTGATCGAGGATCTAAATGCATCAACGATGATGCATTCCAATTAAGTTCCTTTTTAGGAAACTTGTTCTCTCCCCCTAATGTTGAAAATTTTGATTCATTAAAATGACAATCCACAAACCGGGCTTTAAATACATCTCCCGTTTGTATCTCAAGATACCTTACTATAGAGGGAGAATCATATCCAACATATATCCCCAATTTTCTTTGGGGTCCCATTTTGGTGCGATTAGGTGGTGTAATGGGAACATATATCGCACACCCAAATATTCTAAATGGGAAACATTTGGCTGCTGGCCAAAAGTTAATTGCATAGGAGAGAACTTATGATAACTCGTTGGCCTTAAACGAATAAGTGCTGCGGCATGTAAAATAGCATGCCCCCAAACCGAAGTTGGGAGATTTGTTCTCATAAATAAGGGTCTAGCAATCAATTGGAGGCACTTAATAAGTGATTTTGCTAATCCATTTTGTGTGTGAACATAAGCTACTGGATGTTCAACACTTATTCCATTAGCCATACAATAAGCATCAAAATATTGGGAAGTAAATTCACCAGCATTATCAAGACAAATTGCTTTGATTGGATTTTTTGAAAATTGTGCTTTTAATCGAATGATTTGAGCCAGTAATCTCGCAAACACCAGGTTGCGAGAAGATAATAAGCATATATGTGACCATCTCGAAGATGCGTCTATCAGGACCATAAAATATCTAAAATATCCACATATATCACCTTGAATCCTTTCTAGGAATTCAGGAGACTCAAATCCAATCTTTACTGGTGATGGCCTTAAAATTAACTTCCCTTGAGAACATGCAGCACAACAAAATTCACTAGTTTTAAGAATCTTCTGGTTCTTTAGTGAATGCCCATGGAAGTTTTCAATAATTCTCCTCATCATGGTTGTTCCCGGATGACCCAATCGGTCGTGCCAAGTTATGAATTCATTTGGGCTAGTAAACTTCTGGTTTACAATGGCATGTGATTCAATTGCACTAATCTTAGTATAATACAACCCAGATGAAAGTGAGGGCAACTTTTTTAATATAACTTTCTTATTTGAATCATGAGTTGTGATACATAAGTACTCATGATTTTCCTCATTCATAGTCTCAATATGATATCCATTTCGGCGAATATCTTTAAAGCTCAACAAGTTTCTTTGAGACTTGGTAGACAATAGTGCATTATTTATTATAAATTTTGTTCCTCCAGAAATAAAATTATAGCTCTTCCAGAGCCTTCTATCACATTGCCTGAGCCAATAATAGTATTAAGATATTCTACTTTTGGTACAAGATGGGTAAAATATATATCACTTTTAAGAATAGTGTGCGAACTTACACTATCCGCAAGGCAAATATCTTCAGAATATGTCATTGCCATTTTTCTTTAAAAAAACAAATGATGATAATAATAAAATGAGTAGAAGTACATGCACAGTAAAATTATTCACATGAATACTTAACAAACACACACACACACATACACACACACACATACACACACACACACACACACACACACACACACACACATATATATATATATATATATATATATATATATATATATATATATATATATATATATCAAACTATTTCATCGTTGATCAAGTAGCCAAAATTTCCTTCAGAATCCTTAAAGAAATTAGATACATCATAATAAGTGGTGGAATTTTCATCATTTGAAACAAAATTTGTTTCCTTTCTTTTGTCATCCATTTTTAAGGATGCTTGGTAAAGATCAACTAGGTGTCTTGGGGTACGACAGGTACGTGACCAATGGCCCTTTCCACCACAACGGAAGCATTTATCCTCAATTGATTTACTTTGCCCATTGTTTCTTTCTTTATCCCACTTCTGGTGAGGTCCTCTCTTGTGAACATAATTCATTTTCCTTCCATAATTTTTCTTGTTATTAAAATCTTGCCATTTATCTCTTATAGGGTTATAATTTGCCGCATTTGCTTCAGGAAATGGGGCAGCGCCAGCTGGGCGCGCTTCATGATTTCTGAAGAGTCACTCATTGTTGCGTTCAGCAACAAGAAAGCAAGAAAATAACTCAGAATATTTTTAAATTTCGTTTCTCGATACTGCTGCTGCAGGAGCACATTCGAGACATGGAAGGTCGAGAAAATTTTCTCTAACATATCGGGCTTGAGGAAGTATCACTGTCTTTCGATGATTGTACATTTCTTCAAGGTCTTTCCATAGATCTGCAAGATCTTTTAATGTATGATATTCATTTTTCAATCATACTTCATGATGACGACGAAGGAAAATCATAGCTTTGGCTTTATCCTTCTGGGATTATTTTCGGCCTTAATGGTATCTCCAAGATCCATTGAATCAAGATGAATTTTAACATCTAGTATCCATGATAAATAATTATTTCCAGATATATTAAGAGCATTGAATTCAAGATGAAAGAGCTGCAACATAATGAAAATTTGTTACCTGAAGTCTTCCTAAAAT
This sequence comes from Arachis hypogaea, assembly GCF_003086295.3. Classification (NCBI taxonomy): domain Eukaryota; kingdom Viridiplantae; phylum Streptophyta; class Magnoliopsida; order Fabales; family Fabaceae; genus Arachis; species Arachis hypogaea. The sequence continues at coordinate 110,678,411 of NC_092044.1, forward strand.
TTCGTTAGAGTTTCGTGCTAATAACGTGTTATAAAATAACTAAATAGATAAATAAAGAAGAGGTAACAAATATAAAATAAAGAAATATAAAGAGAGAAAAAGAAGTATTGCAACATAAAGAGAGAGAGAATTGTTTATTGCTTTTGTGTCTCATCAAAGGAGGCTTAACCTCCTATTTATACATGTACAAGAGTCCTCTTTTTCCTCTTTCATTAAATGTAATTACCTTGGTTATATGGCACTTCACTATAGGAAAGTTAAGCCATCCAAGTCATACGTGGTCAATAGTCATCCATATCCTTATCACAACAGAAACTAAAATTTTAATAACATTTTTTACCTAAAATACCTTCATTTCAATTAATTAATTCTAATTTTATTTTTTGTATAAACTAGTGTATGTTCCCGTATTCTGTACGGGATAATACATAAAATTATATAAAAAATTTTATTAAAAAATTAAATAATATATAGTAATTATTATTATAAATATTTTACAAAGTTATAATTAAAATCAAACTCTCAGAATTTTTAATATTAAAATATTAAAAATAATTAGTATTTATCTTAATCAATTTGAGTTTGTTAAGTGATCATCTCACTCGTCTGCTTAAACAACTATTAGGAGTTAGAATCTCGCATTGTGTATATAGTAATTCATTGGTTAGCGATAAACCCTAATAAATTGAGTATCAATACATGGTTAGACTTGGCAGGAGTTTCCGAATATGTGGGTACCCGACCCGTCTATACCCGGATGGAGAGGGTAATAACTTGACCCGAGTCGGGCCAGATTTTGCTCAGGACAGAGCATGGTCGGGTTTAGGGTGTACCTACCTCAGATATATACATATAAATACTTTTTAGGAATTAGGATTTGCCTCACATCACAAATTCAGTGATTCATAACTTCCGTCTATACTCTATAGCCATGCAAGATAAACTCAGTCATCATCATCCAGAATCTTCTTCTTCTCGACTTCTTCACAAAAAACCGCATAGCTCCGTCATCGTTAATGCTGAGTCCATCGCCGCCTACCCATTCACAACTCCCATCTTTTTTCACAGTCAGGGATGGACCCACGTTTAATATAGAGGGGCTTTTGCCTCCGCAAATTTTTTTAAAAAAATTAATACTTATATACATATATACCACTTATTATATTATATTTATCTCAAAATAAATATAAATAGTTATTTTATATTTTATGTTAAAAAATATTTTGTTGAACTAAACACATAATAACAATTATATTGTTAAAGTTGATTTAGTATGAAAAATAAATAAATAAACTAAAAAAATAGTGATAATTAATTTTATTATATTAGTTAATTAATTAATAATTAAATTAAAACTTAGTTTTCAATTAAATACAACTTAAATTATTAATAATTTTTTTAAAAATTGTTTAAGAGAAAAAAATATATTATCTATATATTAATATACTGTAATTATTTTGGTTAAAAAATTTATTTATACTATAAAAATTATAATAAGTAGATTTGACATTTAAATATGAAATAATAAAAAGTAAAATAATTGTTTAAAAATATATATAAAAAAATAATATTTAGTCATGTTAAAAATAAAAAATCCTTATAAATATTTTTTTTGTTATTTTAAATATTATGCTATGTGTATGAAATTATATTTTTATTATTTTAAATATTATAATAATGATTGTGTATATATTTTTAGTTCTTATTAATATGTATTAGATAGTTCTAATTTTAAATTTTAAATATATCTAAACCAATTTGGATTGGTCAAGTGATCAACTTAGTCGTTCGCTTAAGTAAGTATTGAGAGTTCGAATTCCGTCTCGTATTTATAGATAGCAACTCGTTGTCAACCAATTGTAGATTCTTAAATGGAATTCAAATTCACGACGGATTAGTCCTTAACTTGTTGAGTATCGTGGGAAGCAAAAAAAATATCTATACCTAAATTTTATTATATTTTTGCCTCTATTACTAAATTTTTCTGGGTCTATCACTGTTCACAGCTCATGTCATCATCACTACTCATCTCGTTACCGTCACTGTTGAGTCTGTCACCACCTTTCTCCTGCCGAATCCTTTCTCTCTAGGTAAATTCCCCCCTTCTCTCTCTCTCTCTCTGAGTCTGTTAAGTTTTTCTCTTATTCTTCCACAGACTCATCACTTAGTCGCTGTCGCTATGAGTCCAGACGTTGCCGTTGCAATTTCATCTGAGTCTTTCACCGAATAAAATAGAATTTTTATTCAAGTTAAAAATAGACATACATGAGATCATTTTTGCATATAATTTCTGAATTTTCTCATCCAAATTTGATCTATGTGGTTGAGTATTTTAGTATGGGATTATGGTGGTTTTGTTGCGATACTAATGTGATAAAAGTTTCGATAATTTAATAAATTTTATGTGTATATAAAAGAAGAATAAAAAAAGATATACAATACCTTATTTAATTTAGCAAGATTTATGGGAATAAACACGTAGAATAAGAGAATAAAAAATAATAATAAAAAGAAGCTAAATATCTTAATTAATATAAAAAATAATAAAATAATGATAATCTATCATAATCTTAATTTTTTAATATAATTAATTAACAATATAATTAGTCTACCATAATCTTAATCTAATCTTTTAATATAATTAATTTTAATTCAATAATCAAATAAATTAAATATAAATATGTCTAATCTAATCGTGTAAAAAAATAGTAAATTTTTTACAATTAAAAATATTATATATATATATATATATTGAGAATAAAATATCACTTTAAAATGAGATTATTATTATTAATGACATATAAAAAATTATATTAATATATTAATAAAAATATATTATTATAATAAAAAGTTGCAAGAATTAAAATAACTGAAATTTATTAACTTTAATTAGTTAAATTAGCATAAAATAAGAAAGAGATGATTAATCAGATTAAATAAATTAAAAAATATTATTGAACAAATAAAGTAAATGTCACAATAATTATATTACTAATTAAAAAAATCAATTTAATCAATTCAAATTTTTATTGAAAATAGACAATTAAAGATCATCAATGAATAAAAATAAACAGGATATAATACATTAAAGAATAATTTTGGTAGTATAAATAATAAAATTAAATTATTATATACCATTTTTACTTTTTACTTTATTACGATTGAAGTTAACATTAATGGTAAAAAAACTAATTTTAAATAGTCCCAATTTATATTTTACAACATAATTAAAGCACAATTCATAATTTTTTATTTTGTGATTAATCAACATTTTTTAAATTTTTTGGTTAAGTCTTTTGTATTTTATGATTGATAAATTTTTTCTACAAAACATAAATTTATGATGAATTATTACAATCATAATTAATTAAAAAAATAAGAAAAAATGATAAAAAATCAAATAAAAGGTAAAAAATAGAGTAAACATTTATTTTGAAACTAAAAATTTGTTAATTATGCTAGAAATTCAAAAAATTTGTATCTTATTATATAATTAATTTTGTTACTCCCTTTAACTTTATTATTCATTTATTATATCTAAAAAAAGGTATATAATGTCACACTTATTTTAAAAAATATGAAACTTTTCAAATACACGGTATAATATATAATTTAAGAACAATAAAATAAAAATATTTAGAATTTTTTAATAGTATTTGAAATTTTCAATGACGATAATACAAAGTGTTTAAATCGACCAAATTAAATGAATTCAATAGTTATTCTTTGCACATCTTATTTAAATTTGAATTTTAAAATTTAATTTGTATCTTTTTTCCTAATATAAATTATTTTTGACAAAAAATAGAGAAAAAAAATTATTAGACCAAAAAAATATCCTATCAAAAAATTATTATAAGGAGATTTATAATTAGAGAAAAAAATAAAAGTATTAATAATGATTAAGAAAAAAACGAAGCTTGTATTAAAGAACGTTAGAAAAGAAATAATAAAGTTTATATTAATAATAATAATAACGCTGAGGAATGATGTTGCTGTTTTAGGCTTCTAACTTTTATCTTTGGCCATCTTTTTTTTCTTTTATTTGCTTTTTTTTTTTCTAAAAAATTATCAAGTCATAAAAAAATAAAGAACAATTCAAGAAAATGAAAACAGCAAGATCGAAAACAATAAGATCAATAGTAACTATACAAATTAAGTAAATATCATATTGGAGGTAATTGTAAATATAACGCTACTTAAAATTAAATAAAGTAACACAGATAAAAAATAAAAAAAATAAAAAAAATTAATCTTGTATAAAATTCACCTATAAAATTCTATACTAAAAAATGAATTTAATTTTAGTATATTAATAATATAAAATATTTTATATAATCATTCAATTCAATTAGATTTATCTATTTAAATCATTATTGAAAAATAAATTTAAGATACCTACATACAATTACTTTAAATTAAACAACAACTATTAATACTATATAAGGGACACACTATTCCACTAAAAGTGATTGCTATAAGAAATAATTTTCCAATTTTCTATACTAATATTGAAAAGTTTATATAATACTATATAATAATATTATCATTATCAATACTATATATATGATATCAAAAAAAAAAATCACCGTACTAATATAATATTATCAATATTATATAAATCATCTTTGTATTTATTTTTCTGTGCGTATATAATATTTAATTAACACATTAAGACATATATAATATTTATTTAATACATATATGATATGAAGTGATTTACAAATTATTTTATTGAATATTATAAATTAGAGTGATTCATAAATTATTATTAATTCGTATATAATATATAATTTAATTTAATGAATTCAATTAGAATAAACAATAAATTATTTATTTTATTTTAGACTTTATAAATGAATAAATTAATTAACTAATATAACAAATTACAATTAATGTAGTAAAATTAATTAAGTAATATATATTATAATAAATTATATTGATATTTAAATATCTAATAAAATCAATTAGCTTATATAATTAATTTATGGTAATAAATTGTATTAAATGAGTTAAAATAATTAAATCGAAAAACAGTCTCTGGAGCATACCACGTCAGCACCATCATTAAGTGTAGAAATCCGATTTTTATATAATAGAATAGATTAAATTAGAATTTCATTCTTATTTCAATTTCTGTCTCCCACTTTGCACCAAACAGAATACTGAGATTTATTTCAATATTTGACTCTTAGTCTCAGTCTCTCAGTCTCAGTCTTTCTGTCTCTATCTCTCCACCAAACGCTACCTTAGGGCTGGCAATCTATACCCTATTCGCGGGTACTTAATCTGGACCAACTCGTTTGATAGGGTTGTCTACCCTACCCGCTACAGGTAGAATAGAGTGCGGTACGAGTTCACCTGCGAGTAGGGTAGAGTATGGGTTCAGGATATACCCTACCCGCATCCCTAATATATTATATAATATATATGTAAAAGTTATGTATGTAATGAAGAACGTAAGTGTTGAATCCATGATCTTTTTCTTATAAAAACTTGAAATAACTACAAAACTAATTGATGATCATATTATTTATAATTTTATGTTAGATTTCTTTAAAAATTTATTATTTTTAATTTTAATTTGAACTTAGTTTTTTATTTTCTATTTTATTCATATGTATGAAATTTCGAATGGTTGAATTTTATATTTGTTTAAAAAAAATTTTTTGTGGGTAAAGTCAGGTGGGGTAGGGTTTAGAACTTTAGAGTACGAGTAGGGTTAGAGTTGAAAAATTCTCAATTTGCAGGTAGGATAGGATAGAATTTTTAAAAAATTTTCAACTGATGAGTAGGATTACGGTAGAGTCTAAATTCTACCATATTCTACTCATTACCAGTCCTATACACACTATTGGAAATAAACGCCCATTCATTAAGTAGCTAGGTACTTGTATATGACATAGTATTCAATTTATGGATATTAACGGAACACTAGCATAGATAATTGAATATCACGTTGGAATTTATAAAATATTGTTGTTTTGTTGGTAATTAAAAAAATAAAAAATAACATTATAAATGATATTTATTAAAATTTTCTTCCAAAACAAGTAATTTGATCTCGTTTTTTAGTTATTTGAGAACTAAAATTAAAATGACATTATTTTACAAATTTTAGCATGATATCTGATTATTTATATCAATATTCTATTTATATTTGAGTATCGAAAATTATTCCAAAAATTAATGTAAATTTCTTTTGTAAAATTTGAAGAGTAAATATAGAGATAATTAAAATTTAAAAAAACTAAATTAAAATTTAGAGGTAAATACTAAATCAGTATCTGAAAGATTCTGTCGCTGACAAAATAGTATCTGACTATTGTTATTGACAAAATAGTTCTTGAAAGATTTTAAAATTTGACAAGCGTATCCACAAGATCACCAGAGCACATCTCCGACAAGCATAATGCTGACATGGCCACTACGTTTTGATGACATGGCAAAAATCCTCCCCCACCTTAATCCTTCCCCTCCAACGCACTTCTCCTTCTCCCCCCCTCCCCAACGCACTCCCCCTTCCCCTTCCTGAATGCACTCTCCTCTCTCTCCAATCCTAATCCTTCCCTCCCCCTCCCTAACCCTAATCCTCCCCTCCGATCCCCAACGCACTTACTCCTCCTCAATCCAAAACCCCCCTTTTAAACCTTAATCCTTTTACCTTGCCCTTTTGAACCCTAATTTCCTTCCCAACACATTGTCTCACATTCTCAACTCACTCTCCCCCAAAACGGCAGTGGAGTTCAACCTTCTCAGTCTTACAGAGCCAATGTCACCGACACTGCACTGTCGCCATCTCGTCGTCGGGTCTTATGCGTCCGCCAACGTCGTCTGTCTCTTTTGTCGGCATCGCGTCGTATGTGCGCCTTCATAATTGTCGCCTTCATTGCTTGTATTTGCTTGCTGCTCACCCCCAGTCGCTGCCCTGCCTCCTCTGTCTGTGTTCCATCTTGGTGCCATCGTGTCGTGCCTCCTCTGTATCTGGTGTTTTTCTTCTGGCCTTGTCTAAATATGCTTCTTACTTTAGTGGTGTCTGTATTAAATTTTATTTTATTTTATTTTGATTATTGTATATGAATTTGTTTATTTTCTCTGAGTTTTATTATTATTAATCTTTTTGAATGATAAATTAACTTAAAAATTTGAGACAATTCATGATTTGGGACAATTCTATTAATGTTGAGGTTGTTGTTGCTGTAAGTGGTGGTGTTGAGGGAGGGAGAGGATAGTGTGCATTAAGAAAGGGGGAGTGGTGGAGATTGTTGTTGCTGTTGATATTGAGGTTGTTGTTGCTGCGAGTGGTAGGGTTGAGGGAGGGAGGAGTAGTGTGCATTAGAGAAGAAGAATGGTGGAGGATGTTATTGCTGTTGATGTTAAGATTGTTATTGCTGTAAATGGTAGTGTTGAGGGAGGAAGGGGAGAGTATAAGTTAGAGAGGAGATTGTGATGGAGTAAGGGTTGCGATAGGGGGAGAAGTATGCGTTGGAGATGGAGGCTGCGACAGGGAGGGAGAGGGAAGGGGAGGGAGTGTATGTTGGTGAGGGGACTTTGGGAGTAATTTGTCAAATTACTAAATTTCGATGATCACAACAACATTGTGTTTGTCAAAAATTTGTTCTAGTAAACTCGAGAGTATATTTGTCAAATTTTAAAATTTTTTAGAAATTATTTTGTCAATAATAAAAATCAGGTACTATTTTATTAGCATCAAAATTTTTTAAATACCAATATTTACCTCTTGAAATTTATATACAAATTTAGTAACCAAATTAAATAGTAGCTCACTTGATTGTTGTATTGTGCCAAACAAAATTTGCGTGTAACTTTCGTCCAAGAATTTTATTGCACGTCATACATCCAAACGCGTTATTATTAGCAACTTTGATACACATTCCATTAGAGTAACTCTAGCTAAGTAGCTATCACCTATCACAACTTCTCTAGTGTTATCATCTTTACCAAGTACCAAAAGATTAGTGTTATCATCTACTTTTTAGCTTTTTTATAATTATATTCAATTACCAAAAGACTAATAACCTTCCATTATATGACGTAGGACAAGCATATGCATTATTGAGTTGCGTAATGGAATAAAATATATAAGATAAATTCTGTAGTATCTATAATTTTAGTGTCAAAATTACTGAACTTGTCTTTTATGATAAATTTTAAATATTAAAAAATTATTTATTTTTATATTTTTTAATTTAAATATTAATTTTTATATTTTTTAATAAATTTGACAAATATATATAAACACCATAATATGCATTAATATATAATAGTAAGATTGATTTTGACTAGAGATTAATTTATGCAACTATTTCTAAGATTTTATAAATATTATTAATTGATCTGTTGATAAGAATTCAGCCAAATATCCGAAGAATAAATTGGCAATAGTTAATTACTCTCGCTATGAAAATTGGCTACAAAACAGGAAATTTACATTCTATAAAATCCAATTATAAATTGGTTACGAAAAATTAAAATAAATGAATTTGTGGCAAACAAAACAACTATAAGAGAACCTGAGAGAAGGGAAAGAAAGAAGGAAAGTCTTTCACATACTTCTCACACTTAAAAATACTATTTTAAATATTAAAAATATTATTTGTATATTAAAATTTATCGTTATTTATTTATATATAAATATATAATTTAATCTATTTTTAATATATATTTTATATTTTAATGTATATTTTATATTAATAATTTTTAATATATATTTAACAAAATTGTTTAAATATACATTAACTTAAAGGTGGGAGTAATTTTTGGTGTTAAAAAAAGTCGAAATAATAATTAGTCACTAGCATAATAGAAAAGTTGATATCTTGACATAACACTAACTATTTTGGATTTTATGTGTGTGAGCAAAAACATAGTTAATTCATGTAAAAATTTATACATTTTTAATATTAAATTGAATATGTCTATGATGGATAAAAAAGCAATTAGAATTAATTGAAAAACATGTCGTGGGAGAACTTGACTTTGGAAAAGGACCACAGAAAAAATTGGCAAGAGTAAATGGGAAGTATTATTATTTTTATTTCCTTTTTCATGCTACCTATCTTTTTCTAATGCACTTAGCAACAATCTCACCTATCTTCTTCTTTAGAATCTTGATAAGAGGTTTCAATATATGATTTTATTTTTACTTATGAATGTCCACCAGCTTCTAAGCGGAGATTTGATACCATGTGACTCTATGTGTTAACAGTACTATTAATTCTTGTATTTGTCTATTATCTATTCACTAATTCACATATGGATTAGCATTAAAATGTAATACTGTATATAAAGGAAAAATAATTAACCACATTAGTTACTTTTGAAATTAGAGTTAGTAATTTTTAGAGTTTTAATATTTATGTATAAATAAGACTCTTCAATTTATTTTAGGAAGAGTGAGAGTAATAATTAACATTTATTTTCTTTTTTTTCTACAATTATTCTCTAATTTGTATAGACTTTATTTCTCACATGGTATCAGATAGCGTCCAAAATCCATAGAGACAGAATATATCAACAATAATCCATCATCTGCTGCTGCTGCTACTCAAACATCAATTTCTGCGTCAATTCTAAAGCCCCTTTCTATTCTTTTACCAGAAAAACTCAATAGTAGGCGAGTTGCAGTATGCAACAATTATACGATCTGATATCAGTTTTTCAGTGAACAAATTGAGTCCATTTATGTCCAACCCCTACCAAGAACATTGGGTTGCAGTTAAACGAGCTGAGTCCTGAGATACTTGACAGGTACTGCTGAGTTCAAATTGCAATTTTATAAATGCACTAATTTACGTTTTTCTGCTTTTTCAGACTCAGATTGGACGAGTGATCTTGATGATAGAAAATCTACAACTGAATTTTGTATGTACTATGGTTCAAATCTGGTGTCTTGGAAGAGCAGCAAACAACCCACGGTCAGTCGAAACTCAACTGAGGCTGAATATAGAGCCCTAGCAGCAGTGTCATTTGGATTCAAAATCTTCTGGCTGAATCGCATCAGCCTTGTCCAGCTTCTCCCACTGTATTTTGTGACAATACTTCAGCTGTGCTGCTTGCATATAATCCAATCCTACATAATTGGACTAAAAACTTTGAGTTAGATCTCTACTTTGTTTGGGACAAGGTGATCAAAGGCTCTATTGCTGTCACACATATTCCATCAACTAAACAAGTGGCAGATGTGTTAACAAAACCTCTGTCATTAGCCAGCTTTGACAAGTTTAAAAGCAAACTCAGGTTGGCATTCAAACCAGCATGAGTTTGTGGGAGGATAATAACATATATAAAGGAAAAATAATTAACCACATTAGTTACTTTTGAAACTAGAGTTAGTAGTTTTTAGAGTCTTAATATTCATGTATAAATAATGTTAGAATTTGGTTGAATTAGTCCCACATTGTTTAGGATAGCAAATGGAGTGGGTGGCCTAGGCTATAAATATGAGGTTAAGTTCTCCATATTTTTTGCGCCAGTCATAAACACTTAAAGCTTGTATCTGACTTTTTTTTTCTCTATACTCTTTGATTAAAGAGTGTTGTGAGGTGTAGTTAAATATTTGCTTTGAGAGAGTGTGGGTGTACTGGGGTGCCGGTGTTATTGAGAAAGAAGTCTATATGTTGTAACAATTTTTACATAGTGATAATCTCTGGTTGTCATTTGACAACGGCCGTGGTTTTTTTTCCGGTAATTAAAGTTTTCATGTTAAATTATTGTGTTGTGATTGTGTCTATTTTATTTCTCTATCAAAGGTGTTTTCTCAAGAGAAAATAATATCTTATTCCCAACAAATAAGACTCTTCAATTTACTGTAAAAAGAGTAAGAATAATAGTTAACATTTATTTTTTTTTCTTTCTGCAATTATTCTCTATTTTGTATAGACTTTATTTCTCACCAAATGTTTATTAGAAAAAACAGTAATTAAAAATTGATGAATGATTTGTAATTGGATATTTCAATCATGTGGTAAGGAAAATTATTGCAGCTACATAATATTTACGAATATATTTGCAACTTAAAATTCAAGAAAAAGAGAAAAAAATTGAATCAGTAGTTCAGTAAAACAGAGTAGTCTAAATTATGTTCAATCGTCTCTTTCTTTTTCTTCAATGTTCAATTTACTAACACTATATAAATTGTATTTTATGTTGATATCATATGATGACATTTATAAATTAAATTTTAGTAGGATCTTGTTTTTTACTCGATCAAAAGTCAACGTGTTATTATTTATTAAAAGATAGCACAGTACTATTGCAATAATTTAGTATAAATCAAACTACATTTTCTTGTCTCAAAGGTAAATAATGATAGGAGTAAAACAGTCGAGCATATACTTGATATTAAAATGAAACTCAACAAACTTGACAATTTAAACTAAACTATGCTCGTCAAAAAGTTATAGTTAAAATGATATAGTCTTTTCATATTCATATAAAAATTATAAATTTAAATTTTTCTATTTTTGATTAAAAAAAAAAAAAACTAAACCATGGTCTCACTGAAAATAGATTTTATTTTATCACCAGGATCTCGTCCACTTGATCAATATTATAAATTTGGTTGTTGTTATAGAGTATAGGCATTTCTAACTTAAAGGGTAGTGACATATTTATTTGGAATTAGATGTTTTCAATTTTTTTTTATTTAAAGAGATAAATATAATCTCTTATTATATATTTTATAGATGGAATAAAAAAATATAAAAAGTGTTAAAAAGTTAAAAATTATATTTTACATTTATAATTAAAAAATTGAGAAAATTTTTTTATTTACTGTACTTAATAGTTGTGATTTCTTATGAAATTTAGTACCATAAGTTTTAACTAATATTTAAAAATTTTATTTAGCTAATTTAATATATATATATATATATATATATATGCATAAAATTTTAAAATTTATTATGATAATCATTAATAGATAATTCTAAATCCCCAAGTGCTAATAGATACTAAATCCATAAATTTTACAGGAGTAAGAAAATCCTGAAACTGACGACTAATTAATTTAGTTTAATTTGTGCAATTAAAACAAGCAGCTCTAAATTAAATATCATAACACATTAGTGCTGTTAATTTAGTAAAAGGCAATGACTTGATAATGATTAATATCTAGAATTATCAGTTGTTTCTAATAATACAGTAATTCCTGTTTTTCATTGGGCAAGGTGTTTCCTTTTTTGAGTTAATTGATAATTATTTTTCTAACAATAATTGCTAATAATAATTGATGGAGAGATTTATTAGTAAATTAGAAGAAGAAGAAGGGCAACACAGTAACATCAAATTCAAATCAATCCATTCTCCTTTATCTCGCCACTTATTTCTCTCTCTCCATTCTCTTCACCACATCCCTTCACACAATTCCGAACTCCCAAAAATTTTCTGCGCTCAAAAGAAAAATACAAATAAAAAATCTACTTCCCCCCTTCAGAATACTCGATCGTATCGAAAATTAGGGTTAGGGTTTGTTCCGGCCTTCTTCACACCAAGAAAGCCCCCCCAAATTAAGAAAGAGGGGAAAATAACTGAAACGATTAAAACTTGTTCCTTTATGGTTCTTTCTCCGATTCTTCATCGGTATTGGTTGATTTTGTTGTTAATCTTGGCGCTGCAATCCTCTGTTGCGTTCCCATCCAGAGCTACTACCATGAAGGTTCATCCCGTTGGTCCCCGAAAGCGCAACATCACCATTCAATTCGGTGTCGACGCCGCAGCCGCCGCCGGAAAGAAGCTCCGTCGCTTGCCGCACGTCTTCAGCCGCGTCCTGGAGCTCCCGTTTCGATCCGACGCCGATGTTGCCATCGAGGAGGCCCCCGATTGCTTTCGCTTTGTCGCCGAGACTGACGGAATCGGTGACGTGAGGGCGCACGCTGTAGAAATTCATCCCGGCGTCACCAAGATCGTCGTCAGAGACGGTAGTCCAGTGGAGTTCTCCCTCGACGATCTCCAGCTCGACATGTGGAGGTTCCGGCTGCCGGAATCAACGCGGCCGGAGCTTGCGAGCGCCGTGTTCGTCGACGGCGAGCTTATCGTCACGGTGCCAAAGGGCGAAGACGAAGAAGAGGAAGCGACGGAGAATGTTGAGGATAGTGATGGCGGTAGGGGCATGGGTAATGGTGGTAGGCTTGTGCTTGTACAGTGATGAAGGTGGTTCTGATGGTGGTGACGATGATGATGATAAAAGGTGCCTTCCAAACGCGGCCTTAGTATGTGAGTTTAGATTTTCAGGTTGTTATCTTTGGAACTGGTTTCTCTCTGTGAATTTGATTGTTGCTATTGTTGAATCAGAAAGGGAAAAAAGGGTTGTCTTTTTTTCTTTGCTTCTTCACATTGTAAGAATGGTCTATATGGCTATATTCATGACAATGGCAATATTCGTGATTAGTTAAATAGATGTTGTCATTCATTCGGTGTCTATGCTGTTTGATTGTTTCTCAATTAGGATTTATCTGCATATTTTTTGACACAGTTAACTCTGTTTTCTTAAACTAGTTAACTTTGTTTGTTCTTCAGTTGAGTGCTTTTCTCTTGCTGCAAGTTGAATTGGTATTAACTCTAGACTTTTGTGATTTAATATTTGATGGTGGTGAACATTTGAATGATCAAGAAAGAAGATCACTCAGGAATTTGTGTTGCTTTTCTGACACCCAAAGTTTGTTGTTCACGCCAACATATTATCCCTTTTAGTCTATAGACTAATCATTTTTTGTTCACTTGAAGATTTATTAGGTCCAATTATTATGAAATATAACATTTGCTTAGATGGGAATGGATGTATGTTAGTTCTATTTTATTTTTTCAGTACACTGCACGTAACATTTATTTCAGCTTGCTATGTGCTTTTTCACAAAAATGGTTAATAGTAGTAGTACTACTCTGTACACACATAAAGAGAAGGCATCACATAAAAACAGAGTTCTGTTGCTTCGTCTAGTTCAAAAGCACCAAGCATATTCTTTGCACCGCGTTGGAAACATCTTTATGAAAGAATGTGTTTTGAAAGCTAATTCGCTGAATGTCTTGGGTGAAGGTGAAAATTATTCTTCGTAATGTTTACCAAGTCATGAATTTTTTGTCTCAAAGGGTGAACTTGATAATGCTGAATCAAAACCGGCTGTACCAGCTTAGAACAGAGCGAAGCCACCAATATTAACATGTCAAGTGCCATACAGCACGGGTCTTCTGATCTGTTACGGGGGCTACTATGGTGGGAATTACTTGATTAGCGAGTTATATGACTACTTTGGTCACCGAATTTGTATTTTAAAATCTAAACCACTGATTGAGGTTAAAGTACTTAACTATAAGTTATGTACTTATTATTTAATATGTAATAAATATAAACGATGTCTCAATTTTATCCACAGTTTTAACACCTATCTGGTTTGGATTTGTCAAACACCACCCTTGGTGATGGGGAAGAGTGCATTCAGTCACTTTGCTCCACTCTGCCAGTATACTCCATGAACACCTCTGCTTTGTGGAAACAAAGGGGATGGTGATGTCGCACCAAGGGAAGATCATGCCCCCTTCCTAGAATTGTAGTTGGAAAAGGGAACTATATCTTGTCTTGGTGCATCGCTTTTTCTCTTGCATAACGATCGTAGATGATTATCTTCCTTGATGTTATTAAACTCAACAGAGCCATATATAGATGCAACGCAATCACGTTAGTTGCAACTTGCAAGCCCAAGCACACACTTTCCTTGGAAGAACCATGATTACTCTCAAATCACAATACTTTTCTTGCTTAATATCACAATGGTCTGTTATTTCTTTTCCTGTACATTTCCACCGATATTTATTCAAATATTACAATTCATTTATGAATATGATTAGAAACATAAGATATTACAAATTCACAAATATTATATTATGAAATTTTAAAATACTAAATACCAGATAACGAAGTGCTGTTGAAGGGGTATTCAGCTAGAAATGAGGCTCTTGTATGATAATAAAAAAATTTAGTAACTTTGTCAGTGTAAATGGTATTGTGCATATATATCCTCTTCTGGAATTCAGTCTTGAAAAAATTAGAACACCAATGCTAGATGGGTGCCAGAAGAGTATGCCACGTTCTATTAGCATACCACTCTAATGGATGACAGGTGTCATACTCTGCCACGTGTACTCCCCTTTCCACCTCTTGACCTCCGTCAAAACCTATATATATACTTATTCTGCAAATTGCATGCATATAATATAAGCTTGAAGCTACTTTAGTGAAAACAATGAGCCAGGAACAGCAAAGGCGCCCCGAAGAATCTGACCCCATCAAATACGGCGACGTTTTCAATGTCTCCGGCGAACTCGCGGAGAAGCCTGTCAAACCCGAAGACGCCGCCATGATGCAGAGCGCTGAGACCCGCGTTCTCGGCAAGACCCAGCCAGGAGGAGCAGCAGCAACCATGCAATCCGCCGCCACCCTGAACGAGCAGGCTGGCCTCGTCGGACACCATGATGTCAACGAGGTCGCCGGAGACCGCGGTGTCACCGTCACTGATATGCAAGCCCCCGGAAGACGCATTGTAACCGAATCAGTTGGTGGACAGGTTCTGTTCTTATCTTTAATTATTTTCTCTCCTCATCTCGATTTCAACTTATGTTGTTATATCTATGTCTTTTTTTCCATGCGATTTTAAGGTTGTCGGGCAGTATGTTGAGCCGACACCGGTTCAGTCTAGCCGGGCCAGCGCGGTTCGAGAGAGTGCAATAACCATAGGGGAGGCGCTGGAGGCTACCGCGCAGACGGTGGGGAGCAAGCCGGTGGAGCAGAGTGATGCTGCCGCAATACAAGCGGCTGAGGTGAGGGCAACCGGGAGCAATGTAATCCAGCCGGGAGGTTTGGCTGCCATGGCTCAGTCGGCGGTGGCTTTCAATGCTGGGTGCCGGAATCCCCAAGATAAGATCAAGCTGGCCGACATCCTGACCGGCGCCACTGCGAAGCTGCCGGCTGACAAGGCTGCTACGCACCAGGATGCTGAAGGAGTTGCGAGTGCGGAGGCAAGGAACAACACCGGTGGAACCACCCCTGGTGGCGTTTCGGCTTCTGTGGCTGCAGCTGCTCGGCTCAATGAGAAAGTTAATGTGTAATATAATACAAGGATATATGAAGTTGGGGTTGGTAATGGTATAGTACTCGTTTCTAGTACTCTTTCTGTGTATATGTATTATGCTATGTTTTGGGTTTTATAGGTACTTTCAAGCATCAGACTAAATATATTTTTGTTTGTTTGTTAGCTAGAGAGCTTTTGTGATCATATATGATCATATCATGTCTGTGTAGTAGTCACATGTTGCTTGCTTAATATCTAATCAACTATTTGCCTCTACTATTGGCCAAGGTCATAGTTTTCTTTTTCTTGTTCTTTTTTCCTCAATTGAACCATTGTGAAAAAGCCCAAGCAACATTGACACTCAGCTACCTAAGAAGGGCTCAATCCAATAGGCCTAGTAATCAAACCTTATTGCAGGTCCATGAGATTGAGAAGGAAAAATAAACAGGCTGAGAAGGCATCACATGAATGATGCCTTAAATCCTTTGTAATTTTCCAAACGAGAAGATTTGACCTGCAGTTAGCAACTTGATAAACAATGAATTATGTTATTGATAAGTCACTGAATTGTAATGCAAACATTACATTATGTTTAAGTATTCAACAAGGTGTATTAAGCATATACACAAAGAGATTTAGGCAATTTGAACAAGGTCATAAAAAATGAAAAGAAAGTGGAAAGAGCAGAAAAGGTTAGAAGTTGGAAGAGGAGGGGGGACCCTGTGTTAGTTGCTAGTATTAGGCAGAAGTAGGAAAGGATGGGAAGGACAATGATCACGTGATTACAATATCACATGGGAATGATACAAATACAAAACTACCACCTCAGATTCAGAACACTCACTCGCCCATTTTTGTCGCCTAGAATCCCACTCAGACACTTTTGCATTGCATGCCTGCCTGCTCCCACAGATATGCACTCCATCCATGCTATTTTATCTTTATCTTTTCATTTTGGCCAAGCCTATATAATATCATTCAATCTTCAATCTTAGTATCACAACTCAGCTAAAAAGGTAATTATGCACTTAGGAAATTCACAAAAAAGGAATCCCTGGATCAATCGAATTAATGCACTGAAACTCTTGCATTGTATGGTCATGGAAATGCGCACAAAATTTCTTCACAGATTTGAAATGACAGATAGGTGCGACCACACACTACTTGATATTTCATTATTGGACGTACATTCAAATTAAACACTACTACTCACTACTACTTATCCAAAACAAATTTTTCACATATATCTGATAATCAATCAAGTTATAATTCCATTTAATTCAAAATAACATACAGGGACAAGAATCGGTCGGTCTCTGAATCCTCCATAGGGACCACCATGTGCATGAGTAGTCCTGTGTAGCGATCACGTTTTTTAATTTTTATTTCAAATATACGTTCGTTCGTATTTTCACCGTAAAATGAATGTATAGACATATAATACCTTATATTATTCAAACACATATTCCCTAAAATGTATGCATATCCCTAGTTCTTGTCTGTATCTCTCGGTTACCGGTACATATCAATTTTACTATCAACATCAATTATTTGCATACCATCAATATAAGTACAAACGTTAAGAAAATCTTGGATGCAATGCATGATGTGATAAAGTAGTGTTAGGTCAAGTATATAGGTTATTGCAATATTTAGTTGTTGTATATATGTTGAGACATAATAAAAATTCGATAGAAACTCACTTATAGTTATCTTCGTGTGAATCTAATAATAGAGTGAATCTAATAATAGAAAATTATTAGATCAAAATTTAATTAAATCTAACAAATCATTTAAAAGTTCTCGACCGTTAACTTTAGATAAAAATAAGTGTATGCGAGTTTTTTCATAAAAATATAATTATGTTTTGGTGAAAATTTAAATGTGGCTTCAGGTGAAATTGATAATTGAAAACTGTTAGATGATTTGATTGATTTGATTAAATTTTTATTTACGATTCTCAACTATTAACTTTACCTAAAGTTGACTGCACTTCAATTTTTTCTTATGTTTTGTGCTTTTTTTTATTATATATATTGTAACATAATTTGATGTATGTATTTATAAGAGAGGAATGAAGGAAGAGAGAGAGTGTAAGATTGCAAATCGGTCCAAGATGTCAAAGCTGTTCTCAAAGCACCTTCACCTCTGCTTCTTCAAGCTCAAGAACCATCCAACCATCCTCTCCTCGTCACCGTCACCGTCCACTCCCACAAGCACCTCCAACTTAACTACCTCCCACTCCTCCGAAGACCCACCTGACTTGGCCTCACTCTTCGCCTCTGACAGATTCTTCTTCTCGTCGCCGGGCACCTCGAACTCCATCATAGAGTCCCCGGACACGCGTGCCTCCATACCAAGCGGCGGAGTGAAGGTTCCAAAGTACTCGGTGGACCCCTACGTGGATTTCTTCCGCTCAATGCGGGAAATGATTGCTTCACGACGCCGGAGTTTGGATGTGAACAAAGACTGGGACTATCTCCACGATCTTCTCTTGTGCTACCTGGCTCTCAATCCATCAGACACCCACAGGTACATTGTTCGGGCCTTCACCGATCTCGTCGTTGACCTTTTGTCGTCTTCGTCGTCGTTGCCTTCTCCGCCGGTAGTGAAATCCAAGTCTTGCCGGAGACTCAAGAACCATCGGCATAGTTCTAGTTTCTCAGGGCAGTTGGTGTAGCAACAATGAGTCAATTCATGCATGACATGGATTATTATAATATTAATTAATTGCTTTTGGGTTTCGCTCTGTAATGGCATGTATGTAATTAATTGAGTTTGAGAAATCGAAAAAGGGAAGGTGACATGCAGATACAGAGGTGTCTGTCTCTGTGCTCCTCCATTAATGGCAACTGGCAACTATATATGGTACTCTTTTTATGTACATTTATTTTTACGGTTAAAAATTATTGAATAATAATTTAATTAAATATATCAAATTATTGAATCGTTTTTAACTAATAATTTTATATAATAAACATAAATGCACCTGAATTTTTACTTATAAAGTTATAATTTTTATTTTTTAATTTTCATACTTAATATTGTCATATCATAATTAGGTTGTGGAGGGAAAGTAGAAACAGATAAAAATAAGATTCAGATTATTAATGAACGTTGGGAGGCGCAGTAGTTGATATTATTGGAGGTGGCAAGTACAACAAAAACCAATATTAAAGGAAGTACTAGTGATCAAGGAACACTGCTTGCTTACCCAATAATCCCCAAATGAACAAAAATCAATTATGAATAATCATGATCAATTCATGCTCACTCACTCATGTGTCTCTCTTCTCTGCTTTATTCTACCTATCATGCACTAATATATATGCCAAATTGTAATTAAACAAACTCTATTTTTGTTTTGGAATTTAAATAATCTTATCGTCAAATTGGGTACATAAAATCTTCAAAAACAAATGCTGAAGGTAGGTAGGTAATGGCAGCACAAGCAAGGAGCTAGCTAGCGTTGAAGAACTCAATTTGCATTGAATATAAAAAATGTTTGGCTGTGTTATGACTTACGAGAATGCAAATTAACTTTTGAGTTTACTCTGCTTAATTATTGCTATTTATTTTATATGCCATGTAGGGGAGAGTTGGGGACAAAGCAAGAGGATCCAAAGAGAGAACTTCAACAACTACCATATATACGGCAAAAGAATAATGGACACTCTTGCTAAAGCAAGTGTTTTTTTTTTTACTTTTTAATTATATATAGATTAGAGGTAGTAGTTGGTTTAGGTAGTTTTATACTATCACCAGACCATTTGTCTTTATGTGTATGCACAATTATTATATGTCAATGTTCATTTGGAATTATAATCGAGTTTAATATGCCACATTAATTAACTATCATATATTGGGTGATAATTCTTCAAGTCTCATTTGGTGAACTAATTAAGAACATTGCCATTTATTGCATATAAAAAAGTGAACGATGAAGACTGCTTGTAACTATATATACATAGAAACAGTTATTTATATATATAGAACTATGAATAAACTATATATAATTAGTGACAATGAGTAGAGGGAAGGCCTTGAGTACAAGATTCTAATATTATGATTAATATTCTTGTTTTCAGCACAAAGAATGCAGGGGTACAAGAATGCATGTTTCCTGTGAATTTCAAACCACTAACACAGAAGATAAAGTTCACATGAAATGTTATACTCTGTTTTGCATTGATGAATCATGCTCATATTTTTTGTTTTCTCTTATTCAAATTCGGAATCCTTTCGCATGGGTAGGGGAGCTTGAAATAAAATTTTAGAGGGGTTAAATAGAAAATAATTGTTAATATATTTTTGATATGGACCCATTTAAGATAAGCTCGTCTAACCACATCTTTTTGATTTGGGTAATATTGCCAAACTTAAAGCCTTTTTTCAAGGTTTCGTTTCAAAAAATTAAGGTCAAACTAATCAAATGCAACTCTTTGATTTTTCATGATTATTTTATATAAAAATTTGAATATATATCCTCTAAAATATGTAAAAAAAAAGTTAGGACAAATATTAAGATTTATAATATTTATTAAATTTTTTTATCAATTTATACAAATACGATAGTATCAATACTTATTGAATATTCTAATATTTTTATCATGTAAAAAATTAAATTAAATAAACAGTCAAATATAAAATAATATTAAATTATATAAATAAAAATATCTAATTTTTTATATTTGAACTCAAAGATAGAAGGTGAGTTGTTTATTGAATAGAGAGTTACGAAATGTGAATACACTCAATTCAATCTAAATCTAACATATTTTAAATGTTTAAAATTAAAAACTATTGTGTAATAAAAATAAAAGGTGAAGATTAAACTTTAATATTTTAAATTATAGTAAAATATTTGAGCCAATTTAACTACTATTTTTTATTTTAAAAAAAAATATTACTAATTTTTTTTTATAAAAATTTGAGGCCATACTCCTTCTTGTCTGAACTAAGTTTCACCTTGCATAGGTATAGGGGAAGCATTATTTTTGTCTTTTATCATAGTAACGTGTGTTTCAAGTTTGAACGTAACAAAATATATAGAAAAATGATAGGCGACAATATTTTTTCGTATTTTTTTTATATTTAAATTAATACTAGTCAATTCTTTTTTTTTTTAATCGGTGTTGGTCTCTTACCATTTCTCTTTTATGTTATTTAATATTAATCCGCAAATAATAGCTCAATTGAATTATCAAATCTTTTTCGTAATATATGAAGACTACGCTATATTTGAGAAGTTGGTCTGATGTGATGAAACTATAACATTTCAATTTTCATTTGATACCGCCAAGTAAGAAATAAAAACAATAGATCTAGTGGGGTAGCCAAACTTTTGCGTATGCGTTTATCGCCGTATCTTAATCAAAATGAATTTGGATTATGATTAGATACTTTACTATTACCAAAGATGAAACCCAACGCATCAAAGCTAAGTTTCAAATGTTCAATCATAAAATTGTATTTGGAGTCTAATTATAAAAATGAATAAGAAAGTTTTTTCTTATATCTACTAATGCTAAATATATATTAAAATTCGTCATTAAAATTAGTTATTAGTATAAAAATTGTATATATTAAAAATTAATTGAATAATATATATATTTATTGATAAATATACATAATATTAAAATTAATTATTAAGATAAATTATTAGTATAAAATATATATTAAAAATAAATTAAATAATACATATATTTATAAATAAATATATAAAAACTAATTTTAGTAATTAATTTTGATGTTCATAACTTCGTATAATATTTTTGTTTTTATGTTTAGAAATATTAGGAGTTAATACTTTTAGTAAAAAAGAAGAAAAATTAGTCATAAGCAGTATTGATTAAAATATAAAACAAATATAAAGAAAAAAATAGTTTATTTAATATTTTTATTATTATATTATATATATTTACATATTTTTTATTTAAATAAAAAACACGAAAAGTTGACTTTTGGGTTGCATTTGACATGGTGGTAATTCCTCCAATAATTGAGAATAATAATGGTTGTTCATACCCTGACCCAACAGTAAAAGTCCAGGTCCAAACAAAAGGCCTAATTCTACGGATTGAGCCTCACCCAATATCGACCTTCGTCCAATGAAGTCGGTTCTAACCACGACTTGCTCTAAAAAAGTCGGGCACGAGAGTTAGCTGGAAGATAAACACTCATTCAAGTGAGTAACTGCCCCTAGAATCTCTCTAACCACTTCTAAGAGCCCTATCCTAACCTCCCTAAGATAATGAGACGGTTAACGCCCTAAAAAGATGGCACTACTCCAACGGTGATTATTGGTTCACCACTATAAATACACTGACACCCCTCAGGTATCTCCAAGTCCCAATACATTCTAAACCTGCTTAACCCCATGCTGACTTAGGCATCGGGGTGTCTTTGCAGGTACCACCCCCTTCTTCTCATACGAGCAAGTCGGACGGAGGCCCCCAAGGTGTAGACCCACTCGAAGGCTTCCTCTTTCAAGCGATTGGGCCAATCAACACCGTCCAATCCATTAATCTCCGGTTACCCACCGTAACATTGGCGCCGTTGCCGGGGACCCGAGAGATCAACCAGTGATGGCAGACAGATCCCCCGAAGAGGGTCAGGTGGAGTCAGATTCTGAACAAGAGAATCTGGACACAGGTAATAATGATGCAGACTTGACCCTCCACCAGGGAACCAATGATCAACACAGGGAAGGTACCTCCGAAGTAAAAAATCCGAAGGTAAACTCTTCAGAAGGGCGCGAATCAGAGAAAAAGGGACCCTCCCATGCAACTGAACTCATGGGATTAGTCCACAGTCACCTGGAACAGTTAGAACAAGAACGAGAGCGACAAAAGGAGACCGAAAAGAACCTAAAAGAGGAGATGGAACGACGAAAAGAGTTAGAACGAAAACTCTTAAAGTTGGAATCCTCCCTCAAAGGCCGGAACTCCCGTGACAAGCAAGAAGAACCGCCCCTAGGAGGGGAGGATCCTTTCAGTGAGGACATAATGAGGGCAAAAGTTCCGAGGAACTTCAAAAGCCCCGATATGGACCTCTACGATGGAACTACGGATCCGAAACACCACTTAAGCAACTTCAAAAGTCGGATGTACCTAGCTGATGCCTCCGACGTTACACGATGCAAAGCTTTCCCGACCACTCTATCGAAAGCAGCGATGAAGTGGTTCGACAGCCTCCCCCCGAGGTCAATCACCAGTTTTGAAGACCTCTCACGGAAGTTTCTGATGAGGTTCTTTATCCAAAAAGACAAAGTGAAACATGCGCCGAGCCTCCTGGGAATAAAGCAGGAGGTCGGAGAATCCTTACGAGCCTATATGGAAAGATTCAACAAAGCATGTTTAGAGATTCAAGACCTGCCCACAGAGGCAGTCATAATGGGGTTAGTCAATGGACTTAGAGAAGGCCCCTTCTCACAGTCCATATCTAAAAGACACTCCGTCTCTCTAAGTGATGTACAGGAAAGAGCTGAAAAGTACATCAATATGGAGGAGAATGCTAAGTTAAGAGACCTGAGTTGGCGACCTGGGCACCCTCCCTCAACAAAAGAAAGGGAGAGGAAAACCAAGAAAAATGAAGAAAAACACCCAAACGAGTGATCATACATTCATACATAAAGAAAAAATGAGGGGCCGCCTCGTCGCCCCTCCCAAAACAAACCCGGTCTTCTGGACCCGGGACCACCAACTCATACTTCGGCTCATCCTCCTCAGAAGTACAAATTCTGTGGCGAGTACGAAGGTGGGTGATAAACTCAGTATCGACCAAGGGTTCCTTCCTTAGGACCGTGACATCAACCCACTGAGAAAGAACATCTACGGAAGCCATTTCTTTTCTTAAAAAGGGTGACAAAAAACCTACAAGGGAAAAGAAAAGGAAAATCAAAAACACGGTCTCTAAAGGGAGGGAATACGGAACTAAAGTCTACAAACCAACCTATCTATCTATGAAATAAAAGCATGTAAATATAAGGCATGTTACAGAAGAAGAAAAAGCTAACCTTTATCTGAAAATGAAGGTTGGAAGAAGTCAAAAAACTTCGGAACACAAGAATGCAGCACGAACCAATGAAGAGGAGATTTGAAAAATCGCAGAAACGAAACAATGAGAGAGAGGGAAAGTATTTATAAGTACGTTAGGGGCACAATGGTAAAAGCGGGGCAGTCATTAATAAGAATGCACCGTTACCAAGACCATCAATCCCTACGCACATCCCTAACGGACATGACGCTTGATTAGACGTAACCGTCAGAACCAAAAGGCTACGAAAAGTCACGTCGGTTTCAGACCATCACGTCGGTCCTTCTACAAGTCGACTATGACCCCGAGTAGAATACTCGAACCCAAATCTCGAAAGGAAAATTGGGCTCAAGTAGGGGCACTGTTCATACCCTGGCCCAACAGTAAAAGTCCAGGTCCAAACAAAAGGCCTAATCCCACGGATTGAGCCTCACCCAATACCGACCTTCGTCCAATGAAGTCGGTTCTAACCACGACTTGCTCTAAAGAAGTCAGGCACGAGAGTTAGCTGGAAGATAAACACTCATTCAAGTGAGTAACTGCCCCTAGAATCTCTCTAACCACTTCCAAGAGCCCTATCCTAACCTCCCTAAGATAATGGGACGGTTAACGCCCTAAAAAGATGGCACTACTCCAACGGTGGTTATTGGTTCACCACTATAAATACACTGACACCCCTCAGGTATCTCCAAGTCCCAATACATTCTAAACCTGCTTAACCCCATGCTGACTTAGGCATCGGAGTGTCTTTGCAGGTACCACCCCCTTCTCCTCATACGAGCAAGTCGGACGGAGGCCCCCGAGGTGCAGACCCACTCGAAGGCTTCCTCTTTCAAGCGATTGGGCCAATCAACACCGTCCAATCCATTAATCTCCGATTACCCACTGTACCAATGGTAAAATAAAAAGACCAATTATCTTGAAGATATATAATTGAAAATCAATTCTAATAAACGCATTTATTGTGGACATATATACAGAATTAGAAATGTATCCCTTCGCTTACACTATTCAAAGCCTTAATGCAATAATTAATTGAAAAGAGTAGAACATGACAAAATAAATCTAGCGGTTGTGGATAATATAATATATAAACTAATATAAACCAAATGGGATTAATTTAACTTATCAATTATAGATACATTTTAAAATAAAAAATTTGTTGAGACCCAAGAGAATTTATTATTTTTTTGAATATTTTTAATTATTAATTTAATTTTTTTAATTTAGTAATCTAATAACTTTTAAATATTTTTAGCTAATTATTGATTAAAAACAATAAATTATATTAATTCTCTAACATTTGTCTTTAAAATAAACTTCATTACATGAAAAATATTAGCATTTTTTATTACATGAGAATACTAGAATTTTTAAATATTATATGATAGGTGCTGGTTGCAAAGATTTCGGTTGGTCTGTTAATTAACTTGTCAAATTCATTTTTTTTCTAATACAGCAATGTAGGCATGCACTATTCTTATTCTGAGCACTACTTCTTAGACAGCAAGATTGGAAGTGACAAAAACGCCATTGTCTTCTTATTAATATATATATTGCTATTAATCTATGTATGTTACGACTTTGGGAAATGAGTGCTCTCTATAAGATAATTATATATATTCCAACAGCAATTTTCTTCTATAGTTAAGGGATAGACTTATAGCCACTCACTGTTTTTGTTTGCATGCATAAGGACATTGCATGCTTGCTATCCATGTTTTGGTTTCTTGCTATTCTGATTTTCTATGTCGCCGGACAAATCAAACTTGTTTAAGTAACATGTAATAATTTTATAATAACACATATCTAAAAATCTTAATTAATAATATGTATAATGGCATCCAGCTATGGTAATATATAAACTTTATTTTCTAATTGTCAATTAGCCATAAAATAAAGCTTTTAAATTCGTAATTGAAGGCGCTAGGCAGGGTCGGCAGATGTTTAATAATAGTTTCGGTAAACTATTTCATTCTTATTATGTATGTATTATTTGCTTTTTCATTCCCCTGTGTGTTATGATTGTTAGATGTGATGATCATCACCTGTAAATTAATTGGAGAGACATGTCACTTCAATCTTTGAAACAAGGCACTGAATGGAATGTATCATATCATGCATGGTCACTGTATTTTGGTCCATCTTTCAGTCATCGCCTTTCCGAAACTGTTAGACAACGAATCGTATATTGACTAAACAAATAAAGTAAAACTGTATGTTAAGAGTCACACCATTTATCTTCATAAAAGAGAGGAGGCAAAGTATTTGATGGAACTCTTTTAAACAGAGTTCCATTTGATCGAGGTGTCAAAAATATCTAAAAAATTACCTCAGTTTATTTTGTTGTATTTATTAATGAGTTATAATGGTTTTTAAAGTTATTTTTAAATCATAAACTCAATTAAATCATTTAATTGCACTGACATTACGACCTAAAAAATACAAATATCTTTTGTCTTTATTTTTGTCCTCAATCTAAAAGTGAACATTTTTTTAGGACAATTTACTTAAATAAATAAAGTGAAGGAAGAATTTATCTGATTGCATATTTCTAAAAATGAAGACGTAAATGTATTTTTTCGTGAATCTATAGAAATCGCTACTGGTAGTAGCGGATTAGATGAGAACATAAACACACTAGATCTAGATGGTAGCCACGATTTACATGCATTGGGAAGTGAACAGAAATCGCTATAAGCAGCAGCGATTTCTATAGAAGGAGGTTTGGGCATAAACGCTACAAGCAGTAGCGTTTTATGTGTAATGCAATAGCGGTTTATGCCCTGACCTCCTTTTACAGAAACTGCTATTGCTTATAGCGATTTCTGTTCACTTCTCAATGCACGTAAATCGTGGCTACCATCTGGATTTGGTGCGTCGAAGATTGCGATCATCCATTCCAAACTGAGATGCAGTGCTCTACCATGGCCATTGCGAGAAGCTTCTATTCACTGTACCGTTTTGGTCCTCAATTGTATGACACTTTGTTTCTTTTTTATTAAAATTTAATTCTTTGTTGATCCTCAAATTTTAATCAAATTAAATTCACTTCTAATGATTCTGTGAATATCTGCAGGTGGTTGAGTGCTCCAATTATGGTGTAATGTCCCCATTTCTGCTGTCTTAGCTATTTTATGGGTGAGGAGATTTTTGTTTTCAGGAGTCCAAGTTAACCCCCTTTTTCGGTAATTGCTTCATTAGTATATCAATGTCTTGAAAAATTGCTGAAATTTTTTCTATTGAACCCTTGAATTTAATTGCTTTAATGAGTTTCAAATTATCAGATTCTATTAGAGTCTTTTCCATTTGGAGATTATTAACTATGACTATGACTTGTTTAACTACTGTTGCTTCTGTTGGGATGCTTGAATTTGCTTGAATTTTTTCTGTGAAGCTTAACACAATTCTTTCTCAGTTATCTCTGACTACCACAGATATTGCACCAACAATTCTTTCTCTGTTATCTCTGACTACCACAGATATTGCACCAAAACTCTTTTCTTTCCATAATGCTGCATCAACATTTGCCTTCAGCCATCTAGTTGGAGGAGGTCTCCATCTTACCAGGTTTGTTCTGTTTTCTTTTTCTTTAGGCATTGTTCCTGCTTAATTTTCTTTTGATTTCCAGTAAAGATTTTCTATAATATTTGCTTTCTTTATTGTCCACATTGGATTTATTTCTAGATGTTGAAATAGTTTGTCGTTTCTGGTCTTTCATATTTTTCACATCAAGAACCCAAAATTGCTTATTCTCTTCTCTTGTTCTTCACCTCTCACTGCTCTAATTTTTCTTATATTTTTCAACAATCAATTTTTAATAGATGTGATTGTCTTTTTAGTTGGAATATTTTGACATTCAGTCCAAACCATGTTGCTCTTACCTAATCGCATAGCAAGAAAGTGTGTTCCACTGTTTCCACTTCTTTAGAACAAACTTGGCAAATTAAGTTTTGTATTATCTTCCTCTTATACAGGTTGTGACCCACTGACAATACATCCTGGCTTGCTCTCCATAGCAGCATTTTGATTTTTTGATGGGACATCCATTTTTCATATTTCTTTCCATAGGTCCCTTCTATCTTCACTTGTTGACGAATTTCTTTAGTTCAATTCTTGACTTGCCGTTTTAGCCATATGATATCCTGTTCTGAGTTTTGACTATGTAACTCTTATTTTTTTTTCATGACCAATACAACAGATTTCTATTTTTTTTTGGGGATATTTTAGGACTAAATCCAAACCCTATTAGAACCCATAATTCAAACCGCCCAAACTCTAATCTGATCTTCTCTCTCAAAGCGTTGAATTCTAGCATCAAGAGACAAACTCCCATGGCCTCCACGACATGATGATGTTTTATTTCACTTTTCGATTGATTCTTAGGTTTAGAATCAAGGCGCGATCTGGTTTATGAAGTCCACATTAAATTTCTCTGTTGGCATCACCTCTAGTTCCTGTTTGGGGTTCATGAAGTACATGCATAGTTCAAATGAAATGAGTCAATCTTTAGCCTGTTAGCCTATTACTTTTTTGTCTTTTGGTATTGGTCATGAGCCCAATTTGTAAAGCATAGTTATGTATTTTCCAGTTTTGGTTTTCTCCAAATTTACAATTTTCCTTGCTAAATAGTTTTACTTCAAATAAAAGCCCAAATTAAAGTCCAAACATTGGATCGTGATGAGTCAGAGAACAAATTTATCATGGGCTCGTAGCCCATACCCTATACCCTACAGAAACCTGTTCATTTTAGTATCTTCCCTCTCTTCCACAAAAATGAACTTCTAGGCTGGTGCATATAGATTTGTGCAGAAGTAACTAATAAGACGTGTGTAACACACTTCAAAGCTACAAAGACTTGTGCAACATTTCAACATCGTTGAACAGAATTTGGCAGAAGATTATAAATGACGTTGACTACCTGACTTCTTGTGGAGCTTGAGTGGAGCCAAAAAAACAATGAAAGTTACAGGAAGATGGAGATTGGGGTGAGATAAAGAATTTAATTATTGTGGGAAGGACTAGAAAATAATATTATGATTATACTATGTATATATTAAAATTAATTATTTATTAAAGTCAACTATTAATATAAAATAAATATAAAAATATAAATACATATAAAAAAATTATACTATATATATATTTATATATAAATACATAACTAACTTTAGTAAACGAATATTATTTTTGATAAAAGTGTAAAAAAAATTATAATTTGATTAGAAAAATGATTATTGTAATATAGTTATTGGATTGACGCAAAAGGTAGAGGAATTTGTTATAGAGGAGTGCTACACATACAAGTCATTTTTGTTTACAAGTCTTACAAGTTGGGCCTAACACGCGCGTTACAGAAGAAGAATAAGAAGAAGAAGAAGCAGAAGAAGAAAAGAAGAAGAAGAAGAAGAAGTTGGGCCTAACACGTGCGTTACAGAAGAAGAAGCGTGAATATAAATGACTTGTATGATTTGTATGGAAAAACGTTCTCTCTTTGCCTTCGATCTCCTTCTGTTTTTTTCGATTTTCATGGTTTCTGAAATCAAGTTTTGAAATTGTTTTGAAGATGATAGAACTTTAGAAATACACCCGAACGATTACAAAAATACACCCAAACGATTATAGAAATACGTCCAAAGGATTACAGAAATACACCCAAACAGTTACAGAAATAAACTAAACAATTACAGAAATACACTCAAAGAATTACAAAAATACACCCAAGGATTTAAGAAATACACCTAAAGGATTTAAGAAATACACCAAATATAGGGAGAGACAGTATATTTCTTCTTGAAATCAATACACCCAAAGAATTATAGAAATACACCCAAAGGATTACAAAAATACACCCAAAGAATTTAAGAAATACACCCAAAATTTGTTGAAGTACACCTTATGCATAATTCAGAACTCTTTCTCTTTTTTCTCCTCATCTTCTGCTGCTGCTTCTTCTTCTTCTTCAAAAACGATTTCAGAGCTTGATGTCAAAAAACAATGGAAACCGAGAATAACGAAAAAAGAAAACAAAGAGAAAAGCACGTAAATAAAAAAAAGAACAGGAAGAGGAAGAAAAACGTGTAGCAAGAAGAAGAAGAAGGAGAAAGAGAAGGCAAGAAACATACCTTGAATAATGTTTCTTCATTTTTTCTGGTGATTTTGATGAAGGAGAAAGAGAAAACGAAAAGAGGAGAAGAA
Source organism: Arachis hypogaea (assembly GCF_003086295.3). Classification (NCBI taxonomy): domain Eukaryota; kingdom Viridiplantae; phylum Streptophyta; class Magnoliopsida; order Fabales; family Fabaceae; genus Arachis; species Arachis hypogaea. The sequence goes on from NC_092044.1 coordinate 110,708,731, forward strand.
ATTTCAATAAAAAAAGAGGGAGGAAGAGAAGAAAAAGAGACACGAGAAAGAAGAAGAAGAGGAAGAGGAAAAGGAAGCACGGAGAAAGAAGAAGAAGAAAAAGAGGTACAAAAAAAAACGTGAAACGGTGTGTTTATAAATGACTTGTATGAAAAATCACTTATATGTGGAGAATTACTCTTTGTTATATTATAGCAGCCGCGGTAGTTGCGATTTTGAAGAAGCTTGTTTCCAACATTAATATTAGGGGTGAGTATGCACAGTGGTTATTTAATTATTTGTCTAAATTCGAACAGAATTAATTAAATTGGTTCTAGAACTAATAGGTAATTGAATTAGATCCGAATTAAACTAATGACTCTCTCTAATAATTAGTTCGAATAATGGTTTTGGAAGTGTAGAATTCAAACCAATCCACAGACTTGATTATGTATTAATTAAATAAAAAAATAAAAATTTAAAATATATATGTTTTTTAATATGTTAAAATTTTAATATTTTTTAGTGTTTAATATATTTAAATTTTAATGTGTTTAATTTTTAATATATTTAATGTTGAATATGTTTGAATTATTTTTATTAATTTTACATGTTTATTGTATTTATAGAATATTTAAAATAAAAATTTCATTTTTTTATTTTTTTTTGTTTTATAAATTTTTCATCGAATACTCAATTGTTTGAACCGAATTAATTCGTTTTTAATCGGTTCAATTTGGTTTGAATATATACAGAAAAAAATATAAATTCGAACCAAACTAAATTCATTATTATTCAATTGATTCGATTTTAATTTTATTCTAAATTCAAACCAACTCAACCCGTGCTCAATCTTAATTAATGTATTGACTAAAAGAGTGAAAGGAAAAATTTGCTTGCAAACACTTAGGTCATTAATGACCAACATAAATTTGGAGTTATGGATAACAATACCTAGGTCATTAATGACCAACATATTTGGAGTTATGCATAACAATACCTAGTTAAAAATTATTAGATAATTTAAATATAATATTTAATATTATAAACATTTAAATTATTATCTTTATACAAGGGGCAAGGGTGCAAGTTCTCACATTCATTTAAAGCGGCAATTAGCTATTATTAGCGCGTTTTTCCAACAAAAGAATTTCATTGTTATGCTTTAGCCTGCTGGGAAAGACCAGTTCTGATGAGACCTTGAACTTATATTTTCTTAGGGGTTGACTAAAAAAAACTAAATTTTATTCTTAAAAAATATATCTTATTCGTATTAAGTTGAACAAGGGGGGTTGACGACATTTTTCGCATAATTTCTTTAATCCAAACAGTGCACAGTCTCTGTTTTGAGACATACAGGCTTAATTTTAAGGAAAAAAACACACACAAACAGACATAGTGAAGTGTTATTTAATTTGTAGTGTCGGGAAAAATTAATAATTTAACATCATTCTAAACTCTTATAATCTTTTTTGTTTAGACTTGATTGAATTTCATGCTATATTCTTTTTACGTATTTATTTATATGGTAGTTTTGCTATCGATATTTATTTGGCAAAAAAATATTATTTGTATACTAAAATCAGCCATTAAAACCAGCCAAACAATGTATATAAATACATATATGACTTTAGTGGTGTACACTTAGCATATGGCTGAAAATCAACGGGTAGAATGAGTCTTGTCTACACACAAATTCATCTTTCCAAACAGTCATCATCATCAGCTATAAATTAAGCTCTAATCAATTAAGCTAAGCAATAACGAACGTTCCATCTCTTGTGAATTATCCTATACACAAAAATGGACTTTGTAAGTTGCACAATGATCTTTGTATTGGCATGTGTGACCATGCATGCACTTTGTTTACTCTTTACAAAATCCACAAAACATAACTACAAGCTTCCTCCGGGACCCTCCCGGCTTCCGATAATTGGAAGCCTCCTTGACATGGGGGAAAAGCCTCACTTGTCTTTGTCCAAGCTGACGAAGATTCATGGTCCAATAATGAGTCTGCAGCTTGGACAAAAGACATCAGTAGTGGTCTCTTCAGCCGAAATGGCGAAAGAGATACTTCTAACCCATGACCACCTCTTGTCAAACCGACCAATTCCACAATCCGTGTCGGTTCTCAACCATGAACACTACAGCTTTGCATTTATTCCCATTTCGCCCCTTTGGCGCGAAATGAGAAAAATATGCAACACTCAACTATTATCCCACAAGAATCTTGATGATAGCCAACACGTTAGGCGTAAGAAAATGCAACAACTCCTTAATGATGTTCACCATAGCAGCCAAATCGGTGAAGCTGTCGATATTGGAACACTAGGGTTCAAGGCTACCATAAATCTGTTATCTAACACCATTTTCTCCATAGATTTGATTGACTCTACAGATGCAGCGGGAGAGTTCAAGGATCTGGTTACCAACATCACAAACCTTGTTGGAACACCAAACTTGGCTGATTTCTTCCCCGTGTTGAAGATGATTGACCCACAAGGCATTAACCGAAGGCAGGCTAAGAACGTAACAAAGGTTCTTGATATCTTCGACCGTTTGATTAACCAACGATTGAAGCTAAGAGAAGATGGTTTTCATAGCAAAAATGACATGTTGGATTCTCTACTCACCATTTCCAAGGACAACAAGTTGATTGATAAAACACTCATTGCACATCTATTCCATGTAAGTATGCTACTTTTGTTTTCGAAATTTAAGGACATTTAGTTTAGTTCTATGTGAAGTTATAGCTAAGATTCACTAAATAATTTCACAGTTTAACTAAATTATTATCTAACAATTTTCGACTGTCAACTTCACCTAAAGCTATTGTTTTGATAGGATATATTCGTTGCCGGAACAGACACAACGGTATCTACCTTGGAATGGGCAATGAGTGAATTAGTTCGTAACCCACAAGTTATGGAAAAGGCTAAAGAGGAATTAGGAGAAATGGTTGGCAACAATGGTAGTGTCCCTGTTGAGGAGTCAGATATTTCGAAACTACCATACTTACAAGCAGTAATAAAAGAGACGCTACGCCTGCACCCACCAGTTCCATTCTTGTTGCCACGAAAAGCTGAAATTGATGTGGACATTGGTGGCTACACCATCCCAAAAGATGCTCAAGTCATGGTTAATGTGTGGAACATTGGAAGGGATCCAAGCTTGTGGGACAATCCAACATTGTTTTCTCCGGAGAGGTTCATAGGTTCGGATATTGAAGTTAAAGGAACGAACTTTGAACTGGTTCCGTTTGGTGCTGGAAGAAGAATATGTCCCGGATTACAATTGGCTAATAGGATGTTGTATTTGATGTTGGGTTCATTGATCAACTCCTTTGATTGGAAGCTTCAACATGGAATGAGATTAGAAGATATTGACATGACTGAGAAATTTGGAATTACCCTCCAAAAAGCTCAACCACTTAAAGTTTTTCCAATCAAAATAAGCAACTGATCAGTAATGTTTGTGCTGTGATGCTTGCATGTGGTGTGTTATTATTCTTAAAATTATATTCTTTTGATTATATATATATATATGAAGAAGGATAAAGTCAGAATTATTCGCTAATTTTAATTATATTTCCTTCTACTTGATCTTAACCATTATTTCTTGATAGAGATGATAATTCAGTTGTTATAAGTTGGAAATGTAAAAGAATGATTTCAAACTTCAAAGTAGTATCTCGGGTTTTCATTAGAGCAACTCCAATGCTAAGAAATAGAGTTCCTCTTGTGACATATGGGGACTCAATTACCATTGGAGTGAAAAGAAAAGGAGAGCTCTTCACGTGGATCAAAGTTGAGAGTTCTTCTAAACAGGGACTTGCAACAACCAATAAAATCATGCCATATGGTAAATTAATAAAAAATATAAAAAAATATATTAAATATATATTAAATAATTAAATTATAATTAATTTATTAATAATTATAATAATTTATTATATTAAATACTTATATATCTATTTAATTAATTATTTAATAATTAGTTATATTAAATTATAATTAATATAAATAATTATGTTAAATCAATATCAAATATTATTTATATTGTTATATTAAATCATAATTAATTAAATTTATTTTACATAAAAAATAAATTTAATTTTTACATATTATAAAATAATTTTTAGTTAGATTATTTATTTTTATTTATAAAATTTAAAATACTAACCAAATTTAAGTTATTTATTTTAATATTTTATAATATTAAATTATTTTAAATTTATAGATTTAAATAATATTATTATAAAAAATAATAATTATATTAATTTTAATTACTTTAATTAATTAATTAAGTGGGACCACAATAGGAACTAAAGTTAGTTCCTTCTAATGGAAAAGAGAGAAATTTTTTGAGTTCCTATTTACTGGTAATGATGCAAAAGCTGATATAGAGTTACTTTTTGTGACAAGTGGGCCATAAATAAGGACTAGAATGAGTTCTCTACTGGAGATAGTCTTTTAAGTCTTGGTCAATAAAAATCCACCAACTTTAATTTACTATACAGGATTACATGCCCATGGGGCTACTCAATAAAAATCCTAAATTGGATTTAAGATAAACTGCTGAAATATTTCATTACCTGTTACAGCATGGACACTAAAATAATAATTGACTAGAGGTCCAGCTGTACCTATCTACATATACTAGTATGTCATTGTTGAATAAAACAGTGATGTTGGCCGGCCATGTATTGACTAATAAAATGAGCATGTGTTTGGATTAGTAGTTGCAAATGGATGTTAGTGTTTTATTAAACTTAGATTAATGTCAATATAATTTGTGTTTAGATCATTTTTACCTATTTTTGACAAAAATGAATAATATTGTTAGTCAAAAATATGTTTATATGGGTAATTATTACTAAAAAGGATATAATGGATATTTATTTCTTTTAATATTACTTTTATATTTTATTTTTATGAGTTTTAAATAAAATTAGCGTTATTAAAAAAATTACATAAATATTTATATATATAAAAGAGTAAGAACAGACTAAGAAAAAGAAATGGTATAACAAAGACAAAATGTACCCAAAGTAATGCAAAGGGTTGACAAATTGCAAGGAAGGGATATATAAGGCTTGACTAGTGAAATAAAGTTGACAAAAGATGAATGTAGAAGTAATATTTTGGTTGCTTTTGGAGAATGTGGATTTACACAATGGAATAGCAACCCAAACACATACTAACTAGTTTACTGAGAAAAGTAGTTTGCTTTCTTGCTTCTGTATCTATAATTACGGCTCATTAACTTCGTTCTTAGTTTTTTCATCTAAATACATTAAGAGAAATAAAATGATCAAACCAATATGCAAACATAACTACTTGCAATACATTATGGGAAAAAAAAAATTAAGGGCAAGACAGAGATATCGGATATGGTTTAATGACATTGCCCCTAAAGAAGTAAAGTAAAATCTATTGAGATAGGGGTAACTTGCCATAGCAGTGAATGGAAGATTTCCTTGAGAAAGAAGCATATTGGTGTGGATTATATCGGAAAAGGTTAAAAATCAGCCCACCAATTAAGCAGCACCACACATGTGATATGTCACGCCTCACCCCATATTGGAAAACATTTCAATTCACACCATTCAAAGTGGTTGATGAGCACAATCAAGGTTCAAGGCCAGGTCCACGGACAAGATGTTCCAATTTCAAATGCTTTGAATTATGGGACTTGTGTATGTATTAAAACATTTACAGTTTTACACGAACCTTATTCCCATGTAATTCTCTTCACATTAATATGATGTCAATATCAATGATATATGAAGCTATCGTTGTTGTTTTTCTCCCTAGCTTGGGGTATAAGTTACGCATGAATGAATATGAGATCATGAGGTTTGAAGCAACCACTTATGATTTATCAACATATTAAAGCAAGCACAAAATAAGGCTTTTGAAATCTAAAGTGAAGAAAACTGGAATGGCTATTTGGGTGTAAGTGCAACACTCGCTTCCGTCACTTGTGAGACTTGATCAGCTTTAGGAAGTTTCTTGTATTTGAAAGTATTCGCCTATTTGCGACCTCAGCACTTTCGTCTCTTGTCTTTTTTCTTTTAGATGATTTCATTCCGAGAGATTTGGAATTTCAAATTTTTAAAACACGGAATACTAACTAGAACATGGAATTACCATATAATCTAGTAAATCTACGACCAAAAAGCTACTTCAATGCAAGGATTCAAGGAACAAGATTTGCTCCTGATGCCAGCCGCTTCCCTTTCGAAGGGGGATTAAAAGTCAGAGTAATTGCTAAAAAAAAGATGAGGCCACCATTAAGGTTTTGATTAGCGTAGACTTTTAGGCACGACACATTATATTATGTTCACCAAACCTAAGCCCCTCATTGATTCCTTTTGATTGGAGTTGTTGGAATAGTTAAATTCCTGAAAAATAAAATATGTTTCTGGTGTGAATCAAGTGTGAGATACTAAATTCGTTTTCCACCATAATACTCATTCCCGCAAATTCTTTACCCGATATTTAAAAAAGACACATCCTGTTCTGACAACCACTATAAATTACATACTGGATTTAGCTGGCAAGTTTCTCCGAACTTTTGTTCCCTAGCCTTTGTTACACAGGGTTCTCATCCCACATCATCATCACCCTTCATTTGGAAGAACGCCAAAAAGTAGCAAGTAAAATCAAATAACAGTGCTAGAGGAAGAAGAGTATGATTGTAGGGCCAACCCGAAATTAAAAAACAAACTCGGACGAGATTTCACCATTTATCTCCTTCACAGATCTTTATACCTTAGTCAACAGCTGCCAAGAAACATATTGAACGTTCTACTCTCCTCCTTTTCATTTTTTTTTTTCTCCTTTTCTCTTCAAGTTCGATCACAGGATAAAAATATATAATTGTAAACATAGTAACAGTAAGTCTTTCTACAACTAAACCGAACATTGGTAGATGAGTTTTCTGATGTTTCTTGGCCGTCCTAGTTACCTTCCACAATCGCCTAGTACTACGGGATCAACATTAGAAATACAACTTCTCGCCATGCAGAGCAGGAAGTGGGACAGTAGTTATAATTAACACACAGAACTTCTACCGTTAAAACGGTTAGTGATTACAAACAACATTGAGAAAGTAAATGGGATCAAGGTCGTCATATCAGTGGTTACCATCTTTGGGGATGTCATGTCTATCGGTAGTAAGCCTGCTGATAAGTTGGTGCCATAACATTTCCATAGCCACCATATGCAGGGTAGTTCATTGATGCAGCTGGGTATGAACCTGCCATAGCTGGTGCTGGCTCCGGTGAGTAAGCAGCATAGGGGGGGCTTCTGCTTCCGTACATGTGTGGTGGGGAAGGATATGCTGGAAGAGCAGCTGGGTATTGCCCGTGTGATGGAGACCTAACAAATGCCGGAGCAGCAGGGAAAGATGACACATATGCGTTGGTCAAACGGCCAGCCTTGGCAGGAGGCATTGGGCCACCATTGCTGTTGCTTGCTCTTGTTCTTTTGTTGGCAGGGACAACAACTGGTTTCCTCTTGTCCGTCTTGACCTTCTCCAACTGATCAAGTCGCTTCTTCAGATTTTCGGGAGGGAACTCATCCTCAAGTTTGTACTCCTCAATGCATTTAATCACAGCCCTGAGGGCAGATTGCTCTTTTCTTGCAGCTAGGGTCTGGGAAATTTATGAAGCACAGAGAAAGAAGTCAATTTAAATAGTGAACCTGCTTCAAATAAGTATAGAAAATATAACAAGGCATTTTTACCACTTGGAGCCCTTTCTTCCAACTAAATAAGAAAAAGCAGCACAAATGAATGAGAAGAATCAGAAATTAAATCAATACTGAATAAAAATATTAACACACTGAACTCTGAAGGATTTAACAGTCCCTTCCCTTTTCTAAGATATGCATCTAATGCCGTCTTTCTAAACTTCATACTATATGCATAAAAGAAAAGGAAAAATTCTGGACCTCTATCAATAACACCAGTGATCCAAAATCAAAAGATGTTGAAATCAGCAGAAAATTCAATGAGGAAAAAGACATGCTATTAACAGTGTACTAAACGACAGTTTGGTTTCAACTACATCAAACAAGCAGACTACAAAAAGAAAAAATATCAGTAGGTTACTTAAGAACATAAAAGTAAATTACCGCAGCTCGGCCTGCATTATTAGGATCTTCCAATATAGATGATGCAACTTTCTTTGCATCCTTCAAATAAGATTTGAGTAGCGGAACAGGAGGGAACTTGTCCACAAGACCTACTTCATATGTAAAGTGCACTGCATCAAGCTGCTGGCCTTTGCTGATTAACTCTTCAATCATATCTGCAGTGCATATATCAACAAACATTAGAACTCAGTACCACATGCACTACAGACTATAGTTATGACCAATTGCCATTATGCACAAAACACAAGAGGCAGAAATTGAATAAGCTTAACCACTAGATAGCTTAACTAACAGCACCTTTTTATTTGTTCCCTTGCACACTGATTTAAACATCCTATGGCTAAAATCCGTGAGTCACTCCAAAAGTGAAAGAAAAAGGTTAACAATACTTAAAATCATGTTATTTAAAGACCTCCTAAATTAATATGGCGCCAAAACGAAAGAGATCAGCTACATGTCTTTCCCCTGAATGAGGAAGGAAGACCAGAAATCTGTGACAGAATAGTGGAGACACGCTGTAACTATCTTCTGAAAATCAAACTCAACTAAACAAATACAATATTGCTCACTGTGTAGTATCACTTGACATTTCTCTAGTCATCTTTCATCGAGAGAGAGAGAGAGAGAGAGAGAGAGAGTACCAGGCATTTCATCAGCAAGACCGAGGGAAAGAGCGAGCTTAGGCATCTGTTTCCTCCAGGCGGAGCCAATGACAAGCTTCCTGTACAAATCTAAATCATCCTTCTTGACAATCCCAAAGGTAACAAGGTGCTGCAAGAACGTGTGCACGTCAGGGGTCTTCACGTTCTCGATCCCTCCCCTCTCCTCAAGGCTCGCCTTCCAAGTCTCAGCGATCTCCTTCGCCCTCTCCTTCACTGCCGGCGTCACCATCAACCTCGACTTCCCTATCACAGGGTCCACCACCACCGGGATCAGCGACTCCAGCACCAGCACGCACGCCCAACCTAGGTCCCCGCTACCTACCTTCTCCCCTCCTCTCTTGTCCACAGGAAACACTTCCGATATCGCCTCCAGCACGAACTTCGCCGGATCCACACACTCCGACAGCGCCACCGGCATCTCCGACCTCAGCGCCTCCAGTTCCTTTTTCTTCCCGATCACGAACATCCAAAACCCTACCGCATCCATTCTCAGGCAGAATGACTTCAGCTTCAGCACTAGGCCCTCGCCATTGTCCACCTCACCATCGCCGGCGGCGGAGTCGCCACAGTCAGAGTCGGTAAGAGCGGAGAGCGCAGCGGTCCGGTTGTTGTCGAGTTTGCGGAGGGCGATCTGGACGCTTCCCTCGATGGAGGACTCGCGGTGGTCAAGGAGTTTTAGGGACTGAGCGGTGTGGTTGTCGAAGGTGCGAATCTTGAGCTTGAGTGCTTCTGATTTGCTGACTAGGTCCTTCTCAAGTGAGGAGAAGTGGTCGGAGAGCTCCTTCCAGAGGAGTGTGCAGCTGGTCATAAGTGAGGTCTGACGCTGGAACTCGTCGAAGCTCGGCGGAGGAGCAACCTCGCTCAGCTCGCCGGGATCGGGGATGGACCCCATGGCCGTGGTAGTTGTTTCTGCGCTTTGTGACTTACTGTGGAAACCCTAATTGGAGTCGCTGAAACAGGAAGAAGGAGAAGAAGAAGAAGAAGAAGAAGAGAAGACGAGCGACGAAAGAGAAAAGAAGTGACAGAGAGAGAAAGAGTAAAGGTATGAATTAGAGAGAGAGAGAGAAATAGGGGAACAACGAAGGTTGGTGACGTGGACGGAAGAGACGGGGACACGTGGTTATGTGTCCTGAGAAAGGTAGTTGAGGGGCGGTGCTAGAATGCGCGGCTAGTGCGCAGTGGAGACCTTGGTGTACAGTCCGAGTCTAGGTAAGTAGAGGGGTGGTGCATCAGGGGTGTTCGGTTTGCGATTTTTGGTTTGGTTCGGAATCTTGATAAAAACTCATTCGATCTAATGATATTTTTATTATGCGGTTTAGTTTGATCCGGTTTTCTAACGAGATTATTCGAATCAATTCAAGTCTATTAATATCGGTTCGATTTTTCGATTTTTCAATTAATTTAAAAAAAAAGTTTAAAAATTACAAGAAGTGTTAGAGCCAACACTGAAGTAGAAAAAAATAGTAAAGTACTAAAGTGTAAGCCACTAACAGATACTTATCTGTACACTTCCATTAAATATTCCTAATTTCATGTACTAATTGGAATTAGAATTCAGTTCCAAAAGAAACTAATAACACATAAAAATATAATATTTTTAAATGTAGTACTTATGATTTATTAGTAGTTATTATTTATGTATTTTATAGTCTTTCAAATTGCAGTATTTTATATCATTTAAAAATAAAATATAAAAATTTTTGTTGAAAATTGTATAATTTTTCATTTTTATCATTAGTAATAAAATATTGTGAAGGCTGTGATATTCATGACAAATCAGTATCTTTTTCGGTCAAAATCAAGTTCATTTAATCTTAAAAATGAGTAACGACTGAAAGCTGATGGTGAAGTAAAATACATTTTAGAAGGAGAGAAGAGATAAGAGCCAAAATCATTCCTCTAAAAAATTTATAAAAAAATAGTATAATAATACATAATCAAAATATATAACATCTTAATAATACAAAAAGAAAAATGTTAATCCATTAATGCCAGCATAAAAATAATAACAAACAATCAACTAAAAGGTGAAAATATATGATCTAACATTCTCTGTCGATATATATACTTTATGAGAACCAAGTATATTGGTCCGTGTCTAACCAATAACCAGCAGAAGCAGAAGCAAAAATATCAATACGTTGAACAGAAAAAATCAAGAAAAAAAATGAGGAAAAAAGTATTGTCTAAGAAAAATACTTGACCATGAGTTATCCTGTTTATCATTGCAATATAAACTTAGTGATGGCCTGATGGGATCAGGGATTTATCAATATAAAATGAGTTAATAGTCAAAATCGTTCCTAAAAGATACCTTGATCTCCATATGAATCCTCGAATGATAAAGTTAATTAAAATCGTCCCCGAAAGATGACGGACATGACCACGTTAGTCCTTCCATCAATTTGTCCGCTGAGCTGGCTAACGTTGGGTGATGTGTTATGTTAAGTGCCCGCGTGGCACAATAACAAAACGACGCCGTTTTAAATCAATAGCCTCCAGATGTTGAGACGACGTCGTTTGGTGTCCAGGAGATATTCAAAACGTTGCAACCCATCAAGAAGCTCAGCGGCGGAGGAGGGGCTTCGAACGATTCAATTCAGGGCAGAAATGGATCGGATCAGAGCGGTTATGGCGGCGCCGGAACAAGCGGAACAACGAGGAAGATAAGAGTCCTGGTGGAAATGGTAGCGCTGGCGCCAGAGGAGCTAGGCCGAGGCACCTGCATAGTAACTCCGTCGACGGTTCTACGACAGGCGTGTTCGGAGAGATCATGGAGGCGAAGAAAGCAATGCCTCCTGATAAGCTCGCTGAGCTATGGACCATTGATCCGAAACGCGCCAAGAGGTCTAAACATGATACTCACTTCATTTTTCATTTAAATTTTCTATTTTTTTTATTTTTTATTTTGATTTTGAGTACATGTTTTTGTTTTTGCATTTCGGAATTCGAACAGCGAAATTAGGTTTTTTATGCTTTTACATTGCTGCATGAAGTTTACGAATTTCGTCTTGTTGAGTTAGCTATTGAAAATGAAAATTTCTTGCGTTAGTTTGTGGTGGATAATTGCACTTTTTAAGGTAATGCAATGATTTGTATGCGTGGACTTTTACCGTTGATCTTAATGTTATTTACAAATAATTCCTTTTGGAAAATCTCTGATTCTTGATGTTGGAATGCTGAATTTTGGCAATGATATTTGATTCTTGCCATGTTTTTTCTTAATTTGATGCCTGAATGGATTTTGGCATTCTAGCTCTATTGTAGCGTTGGTTTGTTAACCCTGGAAGTAATTGAAGCATTGGAATTCAGAATCAGATGAGTTGTTATAGCAATTGATAGGTAGTTTTTGAATAGGCACCTTGAAAGTTTTTAAGGTTACATGGCTGATGCAGCTACAATTGTGAATTTATAGCAGAACCTTCAAAACCAATACAAATGCTGTGCAGGCTACAGTTCAAAACCATTTGTCATGAAGACTCTTCCTTTTTAACATGAATTATGCTCAATCTAGTGACATTACAATAGATAATTTATTATTTATGAAAAACAGAGATCATCATGTATCCTCCCATTTTGTGTGTGCTTTGATTTCAAATTGAGATGGGAGAAACAAAAGTGAGGGAAAGTGAGATTCAAGGGACGCTGCTCTTTTGTTTCATGTCGTTTTGTGCTTTCATATCTTAATACTTTCTGTGGATTAGTATTCTGACGAATATTGTTGTATCTTGTACGTACAGAATACTTGCTAATCGGCAATTTACTGCACGTTCAAAAAAGAGAAAAGCCCGCTATATACAAGAACTCGAGCGTAAAATTCAGACCCTTCAGACCGAAGCTACAACTCTTTCTACCCAATTGACCCTATACTAGGTTCGTGCTATCCATCTGAAACCACTTGCATGATTTTTCCATGAAATAGATGAAGCACTCAAGTGTTAAGTTCATCTTTGCTGCAACAAACTGGAAATTCCTTGTACAATATCTCATTTTGTTTATTGAGGACTGTATTTTTCTTGGCTTATATTGAGGACTGTATTTATCATCGCATTTAGGATTAGGGTTCATCATCCAAGGGGCTGATTTGATTTCTTTTAACGAACTTACCTTGTTAGCAAACCCAGCGTACACGTAGGCATCATCGTACACGTCACCCAACGTTAGCCAACTCAGCGAACGAATTGACGGAAGGACTGACGTGGTCATATCCGTCATCTTTTGAGGACTATTTTGATTAACTTTATCATTCGAGAACTCATATGGAGATCGAGGTATCTTTTCGGGATGATTTTTAATATTAACTCAATCTAAAATAAACAAACTAGGTTTAGTCAATTATATAACTATTTTTATGCAAATAGACTGAGCATTAACAACACAATAAAGATTGAAATTATAATAAAATAGAAGATCACATAATCTGCTATTTGGTAAGTTTTTCATAGCATTGGACCCAAATCCTCGATCCAAGCCAATAAATCTATTCCGTGCCGCAATCCTTGCATCAATGAAACAAACTTTCAAAAATCAGAAGCTTACTAGCAATTTCAAAAAATCAACAAATGCATTAAACAATGAACAACAATAAACAACAAATACATTGAACAAATACACTGAATAAATACATTGAATAGAAATTGAATACCTAACTCGGAGGCTCCATATCTGACTCGGCAAAGACGATGGCAGCTACTGCCTCATGGAGGAGATGGCGAGGGAAGCGCGACAACCGAGGAGGAAAGGAGGGAGAGAGAACTGCCCTGACAAGAAGGAAACGCGGCGACGAAAACGGTGTTGTGGCCTGTGGGTGCTATCCTCGAGGTGCGTCCACGAGGTGCTATCTGGCAAGTCATCAACAGTGCTGTGGACGGTGGAGGAATACAGTGTTGTGGCCTGTGGGTGGCTGGGTGCTGTCTAGCAAGTCGGCGACAATGATGTGGACAATGGAAGAAGACGGTGTTGACCGTTGGGAGGAAGGAGTTCTGCAGCTGAGACTTGGGACTTCGTTAAAGAAAGACTGTGAGAGACTGAGAACGGTGCTACTAGGTTTAGATTATCTAGACTTGGGCCTTTGAAAGGTTAGCTTTGGTAAGGTTAGATGAACCAATTTGATTCGGTTCGATTAAAATTTTCAGTGTCAAAATTAAAAACTAAATCGAACTGTAGAAAAAATAGTAAAATGTGATTATTTTTATTTTTTTTAGTTTTTGGTTTATTCAGCTTTTTAGTTTTTCGGTTCAGTTAGTCAATTTTATTCGGTTTGGATTGATTTTGAACACTCATTTATTACATATGAATAGGATACGGAGGGTGGGGTTAATTTGGTAAAAGCACAATATGGGACGAGGATAAACCTGTGTTTCCACTTTGGCAGTATTATCATATCTATCATATGCCATCACCTCAGATTTTTAATCATCTTGTATCATATCATAGACATACTATACTCAACTCAACTATGTAACTAATTATACATCTGCTTTGCTATTTTCTTTAGTTTTGACTACATTGATTAACTCTTGAAAACTGGTATTAATAATTTTTAACCATGTACGATAATCAATTTTAGTTACGTAATAGTCAAGCTAATGCGTCTTTTATACTTTTTAAAATAAAAAATGTGTGATTTTAATATTAAGATGTTTAACAAGATAAAAAGGCTACACTCTCTTTTCTATTAATTCCTTCCATTAACTCTTGAAACCTGGAATTAAGATTTTCATCAGGCATGGATAACATGTATAATTAGTTAATTACGTAAGAGTCCAGCTAATTCGAGTTGTATCAACTTATTGGTGATTTATGGATATACTTGTGTCGTACTAAAATAATAAAAAATGTCATAATAGCAAAGAATGTAGTGCAAATAAAATATATGGAAAAAATGTGCGATAACCTTAAAAGAGGCAAGATTAGATTAGAACAGAATGGAATAACGAATAAAGAATTAAGAGAAATAGAAGATACACACAAAATACAATGATTAGTAGCAGCGTGTAACGAGTAGCGTATACAAGAATATGGAATAGTATAATGTGGAAGGGTAGTACGAGGGTATTGCAAAGGAGTGGTAATAGAACTTTCGCGGAAATCGAAGAGAGATGAAGAGAGAGAATGGGTGGGTGGGGAGTGTGTGGGACAAGACAAGAGTGGTGAGCGCCACATGGGAAGAGTCAGAAAAAGAAAAAGTAAAAATAAAAGAGAGGTGCAAGTGTAGTGAAACAGCATCTAAAGCAGTTAATCTGAAAGGGTTAAAAAAACAAAACACATTGTGCTGGAAGTCAGTGCCTGCAACCTGCAACCAGACACAGGCATGCGTACAAATGCAATGTTCCTGTTTCAGATAAGCCACTATCATTCACCACCTCTCACACTGTCACTGTGTGAGATTCACAAGTCAGAATCATCTCTCTCTACATTTTACATTTTCTTTTTATTTTTTTTGAAAAATCAACGTAACATACATATATATTTTTTAAAAGCTAAAAAGTGCCGCATATTATTCCGATTTACAGACTTGTTTATATGACATCATCTAAAATTTTTTCTTCTTCTGGTGAATTACAGTCATTTTAATTGATAAAATAATCTCTTCATTTAACATAGATAGATGGGAATAACGAATTCATGGGCACCGGATCATGTTAGTGGGGAGAACCCAAGTCCATAATTGGTTAAAACATATTTGCATAATAGCCCAAGTCCATCTCCGATGTAGGGGAACAAGTAACCCAGATTGGCTAATTGGACTCCTTAGGAATATAAATTACAAACAGTAGTGAGATATTAAAATGCTGTTTCGTCTTTCATCCACAAAAAACAATAACCCTTCTCTTGTGGTGATGATCCTTCTCTACACCAATCACTGTTGTTCATAGACTAAAATAATCTTCCTACCCATTATCTACGTGTGTGTAATTTGCTGTTCCATAAGCACCATGTGGCAATAATTGGGTTACACGGAAAACCAATAAAAACCACTCAAGCTTTTCGCACACCACTTGATGTAGACGAGTAATAAGCATGCATGGAACACCACAACATGCAGTGATCTTGGTATAATCCTTTAACACATTTGAACAGATTATATAAAGGCGACTCTAATAACAGCCACAGAATCCAAAAAAAAAAAAAAAGAAAGAAAAATCCTTTTATACATTGGATTCATCTAGGGAAAGCTTAGAATGCAAAACTAGACTACAAGTATCATTTATCATCATCATCATCATCATCATCATCGCCAGTGTATACTCCCAATGCCACGTCCAAGAATTTGAAGGAAAAATTAAAATTAAATTATAAATCAACTAGGGTTAAGGTGATTAGAGGGATTCATGCAAGCAAATCAACTAGAAATTGGCTGGGAAATCATAGCTAATAATTTCCATGACATTATGACCAAAAAGGGTAACAAACGAAAGCAAACAGTTCCCGTCCAACATGGGGAAAAGATAGGACAATACTAAGTCTAAAAATTCCGAACATTTGACTTAAATTTGAGTGCATTCCACGGTGTCAAATGGTGAAAAGGCAAACACATCTTCCTAAATCCTAATGCTTCAATAGTATTAAGAATATACCACCGGGAACTAAATAAAAAATGATGGCAACTTGGCATCCTATTGCAGCCTTGAAGCCTTGAAAAACGATCAATACAACATAACATAACATTCAGCTTTTATCATCTTCAAGAATCAGGACTAATTATCATTCAACTGGAAAGACTTTTTCCAGAAGAAGCCACAATTCTTTCATTCAAGTGCACTGCTATTCCATGTATAATTCATAGAAACTACACGGATTGTTTGTATTCTCTCCTGCTCTCTATGACTGCCTTCTTCCTTGTGTCAAAATCAACTTTGTCAAGATCAAAAGCAGTTCCTAGATAGCCATACAACACCCTCCTTTTATCTCCTTTTTTCTCATCCACCTTTACAAGGTTTGGATTGTTCTCATCCTCCTTCCCAAATGTTATGACAGGCTGTACACGGGCCCAATCTTTGCGCCCATGCTTTTCCTTCTCAAAGTGTTCTGCAAGCTGCGTGGCCCCCTTAAGGCCTGATTGATCCCCAGTAAATTTAACCAGTGTTATGCCCAAATGACCATCTCTTCCGTATAATGACTTTGATTTGCCACTCACACATCCAAGCTCTGGAAAATTATGCATGAATATCAGATGGAAGATATATATTTTCAAAAGTTCACTATCAAATATTTGACTGATGATTCCCACAACCCAATGATTCAGCTAGCTTTTCCTAAGTTATTGGCGGTTACATCAAACCGAAAGTTGAAAGAATGACAACAGCAATGGCCAAAAAATGTTGCTATTCCAAGCAACTTGCATCATTGAGTAGACTTTAGCCCAACATAATGGTCTGTTTATTAAGGAAAACTATCGGAGAGACGCTGGTGGAAGGAATAAACGAGGGAAGCAAAAGGAGTAAAGGAGGAAAACTGTGGGAGATACTAAATCATGCTATGACTAGATGATAAAGAGAATGTACTACAACTTACAAGGAAAATGCAGATTTTTTTCTACCTTCAACAAATTTCCATCCACCAGTGTCCCCATTAGGACAAATATCAAGATATATAACATGACTAAAACATAGGACTGTAAACAGGTATAAACCAATTATAGCTCGCATGCTACTCAAAACATCTAAATAATACCAGGTAAGCACTACGATAAAATTAGGTCAGAGTCACTAAAATCAGCTGAAATCAAAAGCTACTGGTATGTAGAGGGTTTAACAGATCCCAGATCCCATGATTAGGGGATTTAATAAAGGGAATAACTAAATAAGAAATCAACAATCCCCCAAGAGGGAGAAAACAAATATGCAAAAGACAAAATTCCCATTTCACTCATCAAAGAGGAGAAAATTAATTTAATACAGTCAGGTCAGGCAGAATGCAAGAATGAGCAAAACAATACCTGCTCTACTTGCATTATTAGGATTCACGACAATCACAAGAATTAAAAAAAAAAAAACAGGTCAGAAAGCCTATAATTCAGATCACTTCCTTCTTGCCATTAATTAAAATCAAGGCAAGAGTATGATATTGAATAGATATAAAATTCACAAAATATATAGCCTCAATGCTATGAATCAACTGGAATAATGTATTAAATACTACCACATTATCGCCAATGTTCACCAACTTGGTTGGATGTAATATCAACGTCATCAAAATGTCTGTCCACTTTTAATTTATTGACGATCATCTATAATCCAAATAAGGGATCAGGTAGTTCCTTCAATTATTATATATCACTCCATTTTCTTTCCACCATCCATATCTATTGTAAAAGCCACACTGTCTACAAATTTTACATCAGATTCGGCCACATGCCACTGATGCCAGAAGTCATCTGCTTAAAATTCAAGGGCAGCAAATTGCAGATGACACAAGTGGACACTGCTATTCTGGAAATTTATATAAACATTTTACAAAAAGGCTTGCACAATTGTACAATTCTTAATCATCAAATGAGCAAATCAAATCCAGCTAAGCACCATCTGGAGGACTGGCATAGTCGTATTGCTTCTACATCTCTCATTTCAAGATTGATCTTATTGAGGAGCTTAATCCTAAATTTCTAACAGTGCAAGGACTACTGTCAAAGTGCCCAATAAAAGGACTATCATTCTATTGAGATGCATTCATCCTATCAGTGCAAAATCAACATTTCTGACTACAACCCCCATAAAGTTAGTATTTTGATTAATTATAGAGAAATTGAGCTATTACCTAATGTACTAAAATGATTCTAATGACTACAATCCATCTACTCTACTAAAAGTGAAATGTATGAACAAATCATCATATATGTCAAATTTTCCAAATACTTATCAAAGTAAATAAGGGGTAAAGTAGAATGAAACTTCAAAATTGTAAAAGCCAGTACACAAATACTGCTAGAGGTCACAAGTTAGTGTTTGTGTAAATTATGCTTCAGTCATTGAGACTGTAAGAGCATATAATTAAAGGAAAGCATGTCAAGAAGACATTGAAACTTGCAAAATCAAGATCAACTCTTACAGAGTAGTTCAAAGAAGTAATAAACGAAAATTGGACAATATAAACAGCTTCAAAAAAGCTGATTTACATTATTGTATTCTAAACCTAAATCAGTCCCTTGACTTGTAACCGTGAATGCAGATGAGTAGCACAATGAAAGAGAATTGATGAAAGGTCAAACAAAATGAACCAGCCTTTCATAAGAATAAATGGGACATAAAAGAGTATTAATGAAAGGTCAAACAAAATGATCCATCCTTGCATAAGAACAAATTGGTTACCTCAACAACAAAACCAGAGCAAGAACGCAAAACGTATAATACAGGTCAACTCCATCCAAAGTGAAAAAATAGTAATCAAATGAAAGAAATAAGCTTGGAGAAATAACTCCAAGAACTCTTAAAAGAACAGAAACTATTTTGGACTCACAATTCCTCATAATCTGGAAGTTGCACGCATGAACAAAACAAAAAATATAAAGTGAAAAGCAGAAAATATTAAAACAACTATACTAGTCAAGTTATAAAGCAACCATAACAAGTAATTACACCAGAGTCGTAACAATCACCACCAGGCTTTATACCACTAGATGGGAAAGAAGGTTATATGCACAGAATTCCAGCTACACCGGACTTCCTATCAAATATTGAAATGGACGGATATACAAAGCCAATATTGGCTTACCAGCTACATAATGCAACAAACAAACAAATAAGACAGTTTAAGAATATAGTCCAAGCAACAAGGGGGCATAGATAAACAAAAAGTAAATCTTAGCCCTCTGAAGACGCTGATTGGCAACCATTTCAAAAGCTAGATGTAACTCTACTCTCTATTGTGTCAAAGATGGTTTAAGTGGTCTAATTTCAAAGCTAGATGTAACTTTCTCAAAGTTGGTCTAATTTCAACTTAAAGCAACTACCAAATCAAACTGATCTCTTATCTCATTAGTCTATAATGAGATAATGCCATAAGAGTCTTTTAATAAAGATCTGGCTAACCAAGACATATTGGGGAAGATCACGGAGGATTTCTAGCAGAAACTGCTATAAGTGAGCATGCATGCATGCAAGGCAGATTTATCTGAACTACTCAGGCTTTTTAAGAGAGTAATTATAAGAGAAGATAAAAAAAGAATGGAGGGGAACAATCTACCTCTAATTATATTGTCCATTGTTTTGTTTCCCAAACCCTCCATACGACCTTCTTTATTTTTTCCAGTATTTGTGTTATGAATAATCACCAGTGGCGGCCACATGATCAGATCATCCTGATTTGCTGCTGCTTCATCAGCAGAAAGAAACTGATATGCTTTTGAGTTATCAGGAGGCTTTGAGTAGTTCCAACCCATTAAGACACACAGAGCTTTGTGTAACCCCAAATGATCAACACGCAAATCAGCAGTATCTGAGTTGTAAGTGTGCATAATGAGAGCATGAGTATCTGGAAAATCTTTAGCTGACCTGAAAGTTGGCATATCAAGGGCATTGAAGAATATATTTCAGGTTTCATACCATAACCTGTAACTTACAAAAGGAAAACTAATACAGAACCATTGAACACCTAAAATTTACAGCTAACAAAGATCTAGTTGTGCTAAGGCAAACAGAGAATCTACGTCCTAAGTTACATTAGGGCATCATGGAACCAAAACAATTGTGTTGAAATCTCCGCAATTCGGTATCATAACATGGTCAAGTAATGAACTATTATAGGTACCTAAGTTTCGTTTGTCAAGGATATATAGCCCAAAATACAGATGACCTTAAAATTGAAAACATTTTATGGCATCCATTGTCCTTCCCAAATCATGAGTTGCAAAGGCATAGTATGTATACAAAAATAATAAGTATTTTATTGTAGATGATTATACAGATATTCATACTCTAATGAAGCTCTCACTTTAAGGATATCGAATGAGGTTTCTAATCTGTAACAAATTATCCACAATTCAGAGGTATTCACAAAACACAACAATAGAGAAGTAATGTGCTTAAGCCCATTAACAGGAAGGAGGTAAGCTTCACACGGAACAGAAAGTCTAAAAGGGACTTCAAATATGCAGATCAATTATCGGTTTTGAAACAAATAAAAGGTGAGCAACTCCATAACTCTCATCTGAGATATCCGTGATCCCTTTTTTTTTTTTCCGCGCGCGCGCGCCGGGGGGGGGGGGGGTAGAGCAGACATAGTCACAAGAGCTGGTAACCAACACAACAGTTCTCATATCATAACGACACCCAACTACATTGAACAAGGAAGGCTACACTACTTCTATAGGTTAGAAATTGATGGCAGGGTCAGCAAATTCATAAATCAAGGAAAAAGTACAACATTAGAAGAAAAAAGAAAAGGTGAACATAGCAGCATTGCTATATTAGAAGCCATAAAGGGCTGCAACCATTGCTAAGAGGCATTGAATAAGAGATCCAATGCAAAACAACTCCTCAAAAAGTTTTGCAAGGCCAGGTTAGAAAACATAAAAACTCTAGCCATGGCAGAACACAAAAGAGCTCCAATGAATGACGACTCTAGCAAAAGATAGCCAGTCACCAAAAGCATTAAATTACATAAAAATCATCAGTGTGGCATATAAACTACAGACAGACAGCAACCATAACATTAATAGTATATCTCTTGAAAGAATCGAGTTCTTCGATCCATTAATCCTACAGAATCATCAACTAACTACATATGAACTAAGTAAGGTTTGCAAACACTGCTTGCCTGACAAAACCCAATATTTTTAATGCAGAGGCTATAGCAACAGCAGAAAAATATAAGCTCTAGTTCAACATGGATGCTACTGCTTACTTATGGAAATAACTCCCTATAAAGATTAAACAAAACTGAAATGCTGTTAACCTGAAGAAAGGCAATTAAATCCCACTACATAGCTAAGCGGACTAAGCTGAAAAACGTTACAGAGCAAGCAAAGCTGCTTTTTCTACAACTAAAGGTGATTCATTTCTTAAGAAGTTAGAACTTAGAACTAATGACATCCCAAAAAATCAATACTTCCTTTGTTTTCTCCTATGCCTAAGCTAAAAGGGTAGTCAAAGTTGGCTTAAGACATAGAGGTGAGGCATCAGAAGGGGTCAGAATCTCTTGCTAGCTTAAAGGCATGCCTTTCTACTTCAGGCAAGGCATACCACTGGAGCCTTGGTAATATAATCTACCAAAACAACCCATATGCTGATCAATTTTCTAACTTGCTAAGCATGCTAAAAAAATTATTGAAAAAAAAAAGACATAAAAGAAAAAGACCTTTAACATACTTTTTGCATCCTAGCATCAGTCTTTGGCCTTGATGCTATCTTAATTTGCTTTTAATGCTATAAACAAATTGCAAGCATAAAAGTATATAAGTAACAAGCAAAATCTCAGCTAAATCATTTCTACGAAACCTGCCACAAGCAATGCACTGAATTCGCCCTTGCTTTCCATCTTCCAAGTAAGACTTCTTCTGGCTGGGGTTCTCGTTAATCAATCTAACGAAATGAAGAAACGCCTTCTTCAAATTTTCCTGACCAACCTGCTGGTGGTGCTTCACACCCAAACCACCACCACCAGCAACAACCCCATCAACCCTTATCTGCTTATTAGGCCTCAATTCACTGGGACCAGCAGCAGAAAACCCATTATTGAGATTCGCGTTCCGCAAGAGCTGCTCCCTTTGCCTGGCGAGCTCGTCCCGTCCGCCGCCACCATCCTCGTCACCAAACTTCCTCTTCCCGGAAGCTTCTGGGGGCAGGTTCCGGTAATCAGGGTGCCTAGGGCGGTCGAATCGAGAGGAGGGGCTAGGGAACCGGTTATCAAATGGAGCTCCGCCGGCGGAAGGGAGGTCAATGGGGGGCCGAGCTGGAGGGAGGTGGTGGTAATCGGGTGGGAGGGCGAAGTAGGATCGGACGCTGCCGTCGGCAAGGACGATGGTACGGCGCTCCAGCATGTGGAATCCGTAGGCCGGGGGAGGGGGCGGAGGGAGGGCGGGAGGCTCCGGGAAAGGGATTAGGAGTGGGTGATCAGAGGAAGGGCGTTTGTTAGGGCTAGGATTATGATTATGGTTAGGGTTAGGGTTGCTTGGTTTGGTTTTAGGGGAGGGTTTGGGATTCTTGGGATCGTTATTCGGTTGGGGATCCGCCGGAGATTTAACATTGTTGGCGTTGGATTCCCAACGGGATTTGCGGTGGGAGGAGGAGGAGGGCGGAGGCTTGGGGTGGTTACCGCCGGCCATCCCTATCCGGCTGTCGCTATCGACACTAGTCTTTGTTGCCAAGAGCAGATGCAAGCCAAGTATTTGCCGTTAAAGTCAGGATTCTTGCATCAACTTTTCTGAGTCTCTGTATTTAAAGGAAGAAGGAAACAATGGTGAGTGGTGAAAACCGAAAAGTAAAAAGGTAAAATTTGTTATTAAGAAAAGGTTTGGGTACGTTATGTAAAATTGGAAACATATGATGTAATGACCATTTTGACCTTGTCGCTTTGGATAAGCCATCTGTTATGGTTAGTGCAAAGTGCAAACCAATGAAGTTGAGGCAGAGAGATTTTGGGTAAGACATTCTCGTTTCTTCCAAATCCAAAGTTGTAGGCTTCATTCTTTTTACGTCAACATCTCGTGTTCCATTCTCCCTTTCAATTTTTTGCTGTCAATTCAGATGGGCTTCTGTTTTCAGTTCCTCTCTAATGTTTTCATTTTTTCAGCATTATAAGTTCTACTTAATGTCTTAAAATACATGATTATCAATCATTTAGTGTAGTACAAAGTAGATGAAACTTATGAATTTCATTGTCATGACTCAACCAAGGTGAAATGCTATGCTTCGCTAGCAAGATTGTAAGATACCATTGCAGCCTTGTGTATTCGGTGGATGTAGCTTAACATTTCTGAGATTTATTTACAAAGGAGGATGGCAATTATCCTTGCAGCAACCATGTGTTCCATTACAAGTTTCAAACCAGCTCAAGGAATCAAAACATTTGATTTTGAGGGTATGTGTGTGCTAAAAATTCAACAACATAATTGCACTTAGCAATAGGTCATTCATTTATTGACAGCTTCTACAATATAACAGATAAAGTGCAATCCAGGTCTAATATTGCACTGCCTCCTTCAGAACCTTTGTCGAGTCGCAGGCAGCTTATAGTCGGTGCTGGCGCTTCATTGGTTCCCACGGCGTGTTGTTATGGTTTATCTCCATCAATGGGGTGGGCAGAAGAGAAATCATCTGACAAAGAGGATGATGATAACAAAGGGATTGTTGGGGACATCACATCATTATTTGATCCTAATGAGAAAACAAAGAAAGGGAAGGTGTTGCCAAAGGCTTACTTAAAGTCAGCAAGAGAGGTTGTGAAAACACTGCGTGAATCTTTGAATGAACCACCTGATGACATTGCCAAATTTAGAAGAACTGCAGACTCAGCAAAAGAGTCAATTAGAGAGTATTTGGGGAGTTGGAGGGGGAAGCAGACTGTTGTTCAAGAAGTATATACTTTCTTTCAACTCTAAGTACATTTTATTACATGTCTTGTATAAAAGTAGATCCTTCGTTAATAAGATTATGCATCCCAAATTATTACACAAAAAACAAGTTATTCTATTACTGCTTGTTATCAAATATATCATCATGTTTTGGGTTGATTGCTTGCAGGAATCATACGTTATGCTGGAGAAGGCAATTAGATCTTTGGCGAATTTTTACTCAAAGGCAGGGCCATCTGCACCATTGCCGGAGGAGGTTAAGTCTGAGATATTGGACTACCTAAACATTGCTGAGGAATTTTTGTAGACCATTGTTCAACAAATCACACCGTTTCGAGGCACAGCATCTTATGATATATAGTATTTACTTTGAGAATCACTAGATGATAATATAGTCAAACATAAAAAAAATTATCTAATTATCAATTTCATATAAGATAACTGCAATCTGCATGTAAATTGTCACTTTAATTTTATACCTTTATGAGAGGTGTTATTTAGATATCTGATGATTGTTATTGTTCTTTGTTAAGATTAACATTTACAGTTACTAAGGTAGGGGAAAAAATAGAATCAATTTCATGTCCCTTTTTGTTTCCTTATACCTAGACCTTGTCTTTAGCACGACATGCTTGATTTCTTAGATTCAAATCAAAAGGTTTTTCAATGGATACAGAATGACAGACAAAGGAGTATGCTGCAAGCACTAGTTAAGAAAAGCAATACAAGAAGAATTTTATTTCTATCTCCAAGAGTAAATGGGTGCTACAATATGGTTTACAGAGGCCAGTAACTTTTATGACAAATACAGGCACACAGCACTGGTGCTTATCATCTCTGACATCTATTCTAAGCACCTTCATTTTGGATGAAAGTGTGTGAAGAACTATGGAAGTCCGCTTATGTAGATAGTAGGAGCTCAATCCAATTAACTTCTTGACAAAACTCCTTTTGAACTGCATATATAAAAAGGAGGCATAATGAAATATTTAACAAGTAAATTTGATATAATCTCATTTAGATATAAAACATAAACTGTACGATTGATCAGAGAACTGAGAACATATTTTTAATTAGACCCTTAATACTTTACCAACTTTCTCGCTTTAGAGGAGTATGATCATTTTATGAAAGGACGAGGCAAAAAAATGTGAACAATTTCTAAATTCCAGCAGAGTTATATAGTGGATAAATAAGATATTCATAGAATAAAATTAGGTTCAAAGATATCAGACCTTGGTATTGTTCCACGGCGACGTGGATCGTACTCTGTTGCTTGTCGAAGAGCCCTAGCAAAAGCTTTGAAGGTTGCCTCAATAATATGATGGGAGTTTTTTCCAGCAAGCTGTTCACAGAGGAATACATATGTATTCTGTTAACAGGTTGTTAGACTTGTAATAAAAGAACACCAACTAGAAAAAGAATAAAACCAGAGAAATTTGAAGTTTGAAAATGTACTCAACAAACGAAGATTATAGAAAGAGCCATGAGGCAAAAAGAACCTATATTTTCTAACCCATGTAGCTAAGGACTAATTGAGAGGCCTAGCCGCCTAGTACAACATCTATAATAATTATACTTCTGTGACAATATGCAGAACTATACTTCCAAATGCAATTTCTATAGCTGATTAAAATGACCAAGAGCCGAGGTCTCAATACCTGCCGAATGTGAAGTGTCATGCCAGAAGTATTCACCAAGGACTGGAAGAAATGCTCCACCAACTACATACAGGATACCAAGAGTACTCATCAATAAAGAATAGAAATAAAGGGAAAAGTATGGCCAACAGCAAATACAATAAGAGTGTCACATTAAAATAGATCTATGCTGGAAAAATTAGGGGCTCAGCAGTCTAAAGCTTATTCAATAAAATTCTAAGCTCTGATGAAATAATCAAATGAAAGTGCACTACCTGAGCATCATATGTCCCAACCCTCTGGGTAGGGATATCCAAATTATAACTTAAATGTGGCCGGCCAGATAAATCCTGGACAAGGTTAGGAAGAAGGATGTAAGTATTAAGAACAAGCAAAATTTTTTGAGAAAAATAAGCTTACAACAAATGGGAACATAATTCACACTTGAAATTTCTAATTACAATTCAGTAGCCTTGTATGCATTTATTGCTTGAGAATGCATGAGCCTCAATACAAAAACTAACTGAACTTCAATAGTCCCAAATTATTTTTATGTACATTAATCAGCATAATAATATCGGATCATTGAATTTGCAAATGTAATACCAAACCTACTCCAATTATCATATGCCTAAGCAAGGAAAAAATCACACCTTCTCCCCTAATAATAAGAAACAACTAAGCATTGTCCCACTATATGGGATCGATACATGGATTAACATCAATGTGTTCTATAATGAAATCCTATTCACACCATTTAAATTTAAACTTTGACTAATGTCTAATGATCATTTCTGCAATTGGTATGCGAATTACCAGTGAAACGTGTATTAATGCTTCATCAAGTGGTGCAGAGAAGTCACCAAACCGATTAATACCCTTCCTATCACCAAGAGCCTGTAGCAAAGCCTGAAGATGGAGTAATAGACAACACTTAGATTAAACATAATAGTTAAATGCAACTATCATTTTTTTTTTAAAAGTGCATAATTATAAACTAACTATTATAAGGTAAGAAACTGAGAACTAACATCTATACTGTTGCCAAATATCATATAATGAAGCATGTTACAGTTTCTAGGAACAGACCAAAAAAAATGAAAACACAGTTCATGTAGCTGGTGTTTGCAGTACCGTTCCAATAGCAAGAGCAACATCTTCATTTGTGTGATGATCATCAATATGTGTGTCACCTGTAGCCTTGACATGAACGTCGAACAACCCATGTGAAGCAAGTTGCTGAAAAAGCACAAGTCATAACCATGTTTAGTTCATGTGACTCATTTTTAGCAGCCATGATTTTTATTTCCAAGTTAGAAGGATGCCAACTTGCATCTGGATAAAATCAATTATGAAATTTAGAACAAAACTTTATCAACAGTTCTTGAAGCTGTGAGCTAACAAGAAGTGTGCTAGAGCAGTAACTGAAACTTCAAATAACATTCTACCAAAGAAGCAAACATAAATTCAAATTACTGACATCTAGCATATGATCAAGGAAGGGAATTCCAGTACTACTATCAGCAACTCCACAACCATCCAGGTTTATTTTGACTGAGACATTAGTCTCCTTAGTGACCCTTTTCACCTCACCTGTTCTAGCACCTGAAAATGATGAATTAAGACATTCAAACTCATTGGAAAGCCACCATTTGAGGAGAGAAAAAGGTAAAAGGAAGAAAGCTTGAGGTTTTGCGTTGACCTGAGTCAACTGGCAAAGCTGATGTAGCTGGAGAGTTGTTGTCTCTCACCAAAGCAGCACAAGAGACGTTTATGAGAGGGTCCATTCGGGTGAGACTGCGGTGATTCACTGAAAAGATTGAAGCTTTGGAATGTAGGGATGTTGGGTTCAGCGTCCTCTGAAAAAACCTAACCCTAGATTTGAGAAACAGGGATGATGGGCATTTTGGAAGACATGGAGGTGCAGACAGCTCCATTCAGATTTCAGAGGACGGAGAAAATCGCAATTTTCAAATCGTGATTTTTCATTTTTCAATATTTATTCACTGAGTTCCTCTGTATGCAAGAGGATTTCCAGTTTTCCACTTGTCATCATTACAGTATCCTATATCAATTAATTATGCATTGAATGATTTATTCATTAAAATAAGAGTTCTACTAAATAGCGTCCTTAATAATTTATTGGGAATTTTAATTTTAAAAGAAAGAATTAAAATTTCTAATTCATATATATCCATTTTAATCCTCAAAGAATTTTAGATTGGATACTTTAGTCCTCAACTAAAATTAATTATTCGATTGGTCTTTAATAATTAATTCCGTAAGACACTTAGGTCATTTATTCCGTTAACTCTAATAGAAGACAAAATAGTCCATGACACTGTTCTCTCTCAATTTCCATCATATCTCGCATAACACTAGCAGTCTAACATTGTAACTTCAAATTACACAATGCACACTCTATAAATTTAATGTTCACAAAAAAAAATCATCAACTTATTCTCAACTAATTTGAAACTAATGCCTATGTCTCTCAACTAGCTATCGTCTTCGATGGATTCCATGAATCTAGACAGCAAGTCTGATTTGTTAAAGACCCGTCCTAGTCGTTGCTATCTCCCTCCTCCTCTACCCTATCATCTCCATGACCACATTGTTCACCACTCTGATCGCTTCCTTCAGCTTCTTCTCCGAACCAATGTTCAGTAATCGCTTCAGTTTCCATATGAGCGGCAACGACGACATTGCTCGTTGTACTGATAGTTTGGATGCGAGGTCGAAACTGTCTGCCAACTTGGATTCTGGAAAAGAAGAAATGAAGCACTTGGTGTCTAATTCAAATGAGAATCTGTATATGATGTCGAAGGAGAATCTTCTCATAATGTCATAATGTCCAATAATCTATATTACTTGCCGGAGAATGGAGAAAGGCGTGCCCTTTGACTAGTTGTGGAACTTGGTCTTGAGGATGTTGTGGACGTGTCGGGGTTGGAGGTGATGTTATCGAAGACATGGAAGTGGATGCTTTTGTTGGATGAAGTGCAGAGGAGGTGAATTTTCCAGTCACAAAGATTTAGGAAGTGTGTGGTCCATGACATGTTGAGGTAGGTGCGACACGTATGACAATTACACCATAGCTTAATCTTAGAGCTAAAAAGGAGGAAGGAAAAGATGGAAAAGAAGACTCTGAAGGTGAAGAAGGAGAGTATGAATGTTAGGGTTATGCGAGATATGATAAAAATTGGGGAAAAACAGTGTCATTTTCGAATGAAGGAATCAGAGATCATTTTGGCCATTATTAGAGTTGACAGGGACCATTTTGTCCCCTGTTAGAGTTGTCAAGGACTATTTTATCCTCCGTTAAAATTAACGGAGTAAAGAACCTAAGTGACTGACGGAATTAATTGTTAAGGACCAATCGAGTAATTAATTTTAGTTAGGGACTAAAGTGTCCGGTCTAAAATTTTTTGAGGATCAAAATGGATATATACTCTTAAAAATATTTTAGATTATTCCTTACAAACATAGATTAGGTAAAGCCTTAAAATGACAAATTTATTTGTGTCATTATAGTATTTTAAGACTTTTTTAATTTTTTTTTTTGAGAAAATAATAAATAAGTCTTTGACTTTCCATACTTATCTATAAAGTTGCATATTTGAATCCTATTTTTGGTAAAAAAAAAAAAATTTTGACCTTCTAGTCTATGAATATTTAGGTCTCAAAAATTTGAAAATACATTTAAGTGTCTGACCTTCTCAAAATATGGACACATTAATTTCTACTGTTCACTTGAGTTTGTCATATCTAAGATCCGATACAAATGCCTACATGGGAGAGTTTTCAAAATGAAACAAATTTAATCTAGAAAATCAATGTGTCCAAATTTTAAAGAAGTAAAAAACTTACATGTATTTTCAAATTCTCAGAAATTTAAATGTACAAAAAATCATTGATCAATTTGCCATTTTTTTTAAATGCGAATATACTCTTGAAAGTTAAAACCATTATACCAGATCCAAACAAATGAAAAAGAGAAAAAAAAGGAAAAGTCAGAGAATCCTATTTGTGAATCTATCAATAAACATTGTGCGTCCATACCACAAAATTGGCACTTGCAGCTGCAGCATTTTCATTTCAAAATTCCGCCAGCTTTTGAGCAACAAAAATATACATAAAAGCTCTCAAAATGAGGAAGGAGCCACTATCCTAAACGACCATAAAAGTGTTACAACAATATAATTCTACATCAAACATCAACCTTACATTAGTTACAGAAAGAAAAAAGAACAAAAAACAAAACCTTCCCAACCCATCCAAACATCCCCTTTGCTAAGAAACTTCTTAACATCATACAGTCAGAGGATGTTATCTACAGCAACACAGTACACCAAAGGATAAAGTTCGTGTTTTATACGAAAATCCCATTTAAGTCTTCATTTTGAATTGCACAGACCTTTTGAGGAACATATATAGACAAAATTTCTGGATGAGGAACTTGGGCAGACATGGATCAAACAAATGAGCAGAAGGTGCTGCGGATTGGAAAAAGAACTTTTGGTGTCTTGCTTTCAGTAAATGGCCCATCAAAATGTAGACAAGTCAATAAAAAATGCTGCCAACCAAAACCAAAACCTGGTCTAGGTATCTCCAACTGATAATGTCATGTGAGCAAATTGTGAATGCCACACAAAGGTTGAGAAGGAAGACTAATCGACTCCTATGGATTCAGACATCAGATATAAATGTTGTGAATCATAATCATCTACAAAGGATCTGCAGGTGTACAGAGGATCATCGCATATTACAGGTCGGCAACCTCAACCATTTGATTGACACCCCTCTTCAGCCAAAAGCACACATCCTGTGCAAACAGCTCCTTGAAGCATTATGGCAAAAGGATAATTGACATGAGATGAAGTCAACTTGGAACCTTAATTAATTCGTACTTGTTGATACAAGGGATCAATTTATTTTATCTGTCCCTTGAATCAATAGAGAAGCTATTCAGCCTTGAAAACTGATTGCTTACAAGGCATTGAATCTTTTGAAGAAAACCTGTAAGAATAGTGGCATGGGCAGTAGATTCAAAACATCAGCAGCACCAGACTAGATCAATGTTTTAAGCTGGATCAGTTTAAGAACTAGCACCAGATGCCCTAAGGCCAGTTTCATCCACACACATTTCACGTGATGCAACCTCTTTGTCCAAATTCTTTTCTCCCTCCAATACAATTTCATCCATCAAATCAGATTTCACTTGCAAAGAACTCTCATCAGCATGATTGGGAACAGAACCAGAGACATCCACAACTTCATTTTTCTCCTTCGTAATTTTACCCTGAGATAAATTCACTGATTCAAGAACCTCATCACGGGCATCATTCATATCAACCTCTTTAGAAAACAAAGCATTATCTCCCACTTGAGAATCCAACCCTGGATTAACGTCATCAGTGTGCATGTGACATTTCCCATCAGAAACAGGTTGTGCCAGATTTTTCGCAGAATCAGGGTCCGAACATACACTCACCGAATGCAAAGCAGTAAGTTCATGGCAATCTGGAGATGGAGAAACTAATGGAGGACTGCTCAAAGAAGTGTGATTTTGACATTTCACAGAGGGATGCAATTTATTATTACCAGGAAAAGCTGTCACTGCTTTATTGTTTGTTTCTAGCACATCATCCCTGGTACTAGAAGGAGAAACACATTTATTTGAAACAAAATCAGATGATCTATCTGCAGAATGAGACTTGGTGCTGTCAACCAAAATGTGATTATCCTGTTCTTGAGAAGCATCACTAGAGTCGTCGTTTATCTCATTGTCAGGATTTGAATTAGCATGATCACTCCGTTCAGGATCTTCCAGAGCTGAGGAATTCATATCCAACTTACCAGCCATATTAGGCATAGTAACAAATTCATCTCTAGTTTCCATTTTCTCAACACCTGATGGGAAAGATAAGTGAAACATGGGTACCATCAAATAAAAGTAATTAGCTGAAATTAGAGTTCAAAAGAAAATGCAGTGGTTATAATACCATCAAGTTTTCCTTGTTTGGTTAGCACTTTCTCCAACATATCTATACCGGGGAAGACCAACATATTCAATGACCTCATTTCCTGTCTGAGTGATTCCTCAAGATGCATGAAGCCAAAAACTGTTGTCCATGTATGAATCAGTTCAGAGATTGCTGGAATAACCAATTTCTCAACCTTCAGAGAGCAAAGGGCCTTCAAATAGGGAAATAGAGAGGGGAAAAGAAGAATGTAAGTCAAACTTTTGTATAGACATTGGATAAAAGGAAAATCACAGAAATTTTCCATGTTTACCAATTCAATGGCAGAAAAAAGCCTGCGCAACATCCCCTGATGCCTATACATATGGCGAGTTCCAATGAATGGCATCTCTGCTAACTTGGTCCCATGGAACCTAAGACAGCATATTAAATGGCTTATAGTTAGTTCAGCCTCCTTTTTCACAGTAATAAATAAGGACAAACTGAACACTTTTAACCGAAATCACCATAAATATGGAAAAAGTATATGCATGACGTTAGCACAAATGTTAAGGGACTAACATTTTTCCCTTGTATTTTCCTACATTGAACCAACACTAGCCAACTCCCCATTTTTTTTTTCTTTTTTGGTCCCCTAGCATTCCCCACGAGTTAATAAGGATCTAAAGTTTATCCAAATACAAAAGACAGTCTGAAGCATGCACCTGATAGAAGCTGCAGAAATTATTTCATCGCCTTGCTCCAAAATCGCAGTATAAAAGCCAGTGTAATTCAACCGGCTGAAGTTTGACCTACAAGAAATAAGACAGCAAACAAGTCTATTAAGTAAACTGGAAAAGTGAGCATGTTGCAGCAAACAATTATGAACTCAGATAGAGGGTACAAAGCAAGCTATGGTCAATGGTAAAATGGGATATAGAGATTGTAGTGACCAATCCACTTGGTAAAATCATTTTTGTAGATTGACCAACCCCTTCCTATTTGAAGTTTTAGAAACTGTATGAAAATAATTTTTTTCTTAAAGAAAAAATCACGTCAGAAGAATGAAGTGCTCACAAATCAAAACTATATGCATATTATATAAAAAAGAATATGCATATTATTTCTTACCCACTATTATATAAAACATTATGTATTAAATTGACCCCACTTCTCCTATCAATAACTGGCAAAAAGCATTCATTCATCACAGTCAGTGCAACAGCTAACTTGGAGTTCCATTCAACCCTCTGCATAATTCCCCTACTAGATGCCTCTGAGTCGTCTTCTGTTCTATGAATGAGAGACCATGTGAAGCCTCCATCTATTTCATGCCTAGTACCAAGGTATTTCTTCAAGTGCTCAGAAAGCTGTCAAAGCATTAAAAGTATACTTCAGAATCAAGCCATAGTGCTACCTGAGTTATTTCTGTCAGTTTCACTGCTTCTTTGCTGTTAAAACCTAAAATATATAAATTCCTAGAAAGAAGAGTTCTGCGACACTTAAAATGTAAAGTCTTATAAACTGCTGCACGACAAACTGTAAAGGGTACCTCTTTGCAGTCCCTTCCGCAAAAGGAAGGGCTTGACATATCGGAGTTAGTAGGAAGGGTTTTCATCTCCTTAGCACAACATTCATGAACTACAGAATTGTAAACAAGTATATTAAACCTTTAAAAAAATGACAAGAGCACAGAGCATATCAAAAGGAACTTCCAATCCAAACAAAGAAAGAGCAATTGTATACATTTTTTATCGCATAAGTTGCATCTATGTAGGGCATTTAAAGTTGATTCATCTTCTTTGTTTACAGGACCACGGACTACTCCACAAAATTTGCATGTGCAATTTGGACAATGCCATTCACCAGGGGGGAGCATCTGCAACAATTATAGAAGTTGCTCAGAATGGTAAAGAAGCTATCTGTGATGCCAAACTAAGCTATCTGAAGTTTTCTTTTCTTTTCTTTCTTCTTCCTTTTTTTTGGAAGGAACAGGGTTGTAGGGGACATTTTAAGATATATCTTCTTTGGTGGAAGAGTGTCCATGAAATCCAATTATTGGGATCTTTGATGAAGTGGAAGAAGAAGGGGAAAGAAAGAAGGAAAGCATAAACTGTACAGAGAACGATAGATTTGGCAATAAAGAAGAACATTGACATGACATATTACCTGTATATTCAAGCAACTCAGATGAAACGTTGATGGACAACCATCACAACAGATCAAATCCCCTCCATCTCCACATATACCACAAGTATCATCATTTGGATCATTACCATCAATATCTACTGCATGGAAAGCAATTTTCTCAGAATTCTCTTGTTTATTCCATGCATCTATCTGGCACTGTAGAAGAGAATCTCCAGAATCCAAATATATGTTTTGATATGGCTGGCGCAATTTACTTCCTGCATGAAGCCCAAACTTGGAAACAGTGAGTATTTTACTACAGCAACTACAATGAATCCCATCCCTGGTGACCCATCCCTCCTGCATTACACGTTTCCTTCTACGATACTGAACCTTTTGGCTTAACTGTACAGCTCCAGAGTCAACCAACCAGGAAAGCACCGTTCGTTTGCCCATATATGGAACATAGTCATCAGAATCTGAATTTGACCCTATGTTGGAATTACGAACCAATAAAGTGCACCTTCCATGTTTCTTACTTTTCCTCCCATGTAGTTGATGAGGATCATTTCCTAAAAGTGATTTTTCAGTTCCTTCATCTGTGTGAAGGTCAGCTTTCTTGCTTGTAGATCTACAACTGTTAACAGTATTTTCAATCATTTTATTTTTCATTGACTTACGCTCCCGCTTTAAAAAGGAGCTTAATTTCTCTTCATCACTATCACTTTCCATGCCATTCATATCACGCTTGTTGCTTAAAGATCTCTTAATGCGAGGTTCTTTTCCACTATCACTCTCACTATCATCTCTTTCCTTCTTCTGTTTCTTCTTCTTCTTCTTCTTTAATTCTCTCTCCATCTTCTTCTGAGTATTCCTTGTTAACTGACTAAGCACATCATCTGTGATACGAGCAAAAGAAGAGCACTCCCCATTGGGCTTGGCCCCAGGGTCGTCAGCACTCAATTGCTTCTGAAACGCCTCATAGGCCTTGATGATGGACCAATAGGCTGTACCCCCAGGATTAATGTAAACTGCATCAAGATAGTCTCTCTTCCTCCGAGGGCGATAGTCTATGGTCCAACCTGCATTAAGAAGCATCTCCCGTATCTGTTCTCGTAGCTTCTGCTTTTCTGTGCCACTACCACGCCTTATTTTCTCCTTTTTAGTTCCTGCTGTGGTTGGGGTCTTTTCATGCTTAGGAGTCTGTTCATCGTCCGAGGTCCCCCTCTTTAAAGACTTGAAAGCTTTAATGCACTTCACTCCCACATTCAATGATGTGCCACTGTTATCTGAATCCTGGTCATCACCCTTAGTGTCGTTACTTGACAAAGATTTTCTTCTTGCTACCAATTTCTTCTCTGTCCTAGCATGTAAACCTTGTTTCTTAACAGGTTTTTTTTCCAAGCAAGATGAAGGATGGATCAGAACATTCTTCTTGGCAATGCCCTCAGCCCTCAAACTTCGTTGCCCTTCTACATGTTTGCGATTATCAACGTGCTTTGATGGCTTACACATCTTCTTATTAACCATCACCTTTAAAACACCATTTTTCCCTTGAACCCTAATGGATTCATCAGAATTAAACTTCTCCTTCGGCACGGGCTGAGGATGCTGAGCTGCATCCCACTTCTTTAATTTACTATCTCTTGGGTGCAAGTGACTTGCCTTATCACAATGGGAGTTCTTTCTCTTATTAAGGGTGTGTCTGCTTGAACCAGTTTTGAATTCCCTATCAGTGCCACCTCTAGCAGCATGCATTGCTCCCCCAAGCCTTTCCCCTCCAAAGCCGCCCCCATTGCTATCTACATGGCTCCTTCTCATCATGTCTGCATCCATAGCATCGTATTCGTCGAAATCAAACACATCAATCTTGCTAAGTTTCTTTTCCCTCCTCTCTGAACCATTTCCCTCCCCCATCTCATCACCGTTATGACTAATGTCCTCAAACCTCTCCCGCTTCCTTCCAGTTCCACCATCACCAGCCTCGTCCCGCTTAACAGCTGTCAAACCATTGCATACTCGAATGGTCTCAGGACCAAGCCCTCTAGAAGATGGCATCAATAGCTCCTGACTCGATTCCGAATCGCTACTACTTAACTCAACCTTGGGCCTCTTCTTCCCTTTCTTTGATGCATTCAGCTTCCTGGAGCTGAAAGAACTACCAACCCCACCACTCAATCCATCACCTTTCTTCCTAACAACCAAACACCCTGAAGATCTCCTGTTCTTCACCAAAGCCCCAGAAGGGCCATCGGATCTCATGCCCGGTTCCATCCAACCAAGAGAATAAAAGCCCTAAATTCCAAAACGCATCATCCCTCGTAATTCACCGCAAAATCCTAACTGGAGAACCCTAAATCAAAGGAAAAACAGATGCCTCAGCACAGAGCCCCAGATCCGAAGGGAGAAAGCCCTAAACCCGGCCAAAATGGTAGAATTGGAAATTTTTTTGGGGAGGGGGGTGTTTGGGCGAGAGTCTTACCTCGCCGGAAACGAACCGAGAAAAAAGGAAAGCCTTGCCGGATGATGCTAAACGATGACGCAATTCGCCAGATCGATACAAAGACGAGGACAGAAAGATTTTTATTTTTCTAGATTGGGATTTGCACTGCTGCTTTTATGGAAAACAAAAAGGGCAAATACGAAGCTACGTTCTTTACAGTGTTTTTTTTTTTTTCCTTGCATTCGATGTAAGTGGAATATGGGAAATTACCGCTGCTTATGATGGCGCCACGTTAACTGAGTTGCAGTGTTTTGGTCTTTTGGACTTTTATGCTGACGTGACATGCAGTTTGGTTTAGATTGGTTCGGCCGTACAAGCACAGTACTTCTGAGTTCTTATGAGAATTCCAGGAGTACTTCGTACGTACTGCTCCATTTTTTTTTCACATGATATTTTTTTTTGGAGCATAGACAAAATAAATTAATTTTTTTCCACAGATTATCTTTAATTTGCTAACATAAATACATAATAACAATAACAAAACTTCAAATATGATATAATATATGATTAGAAGGCACTGTAAAAAAAAATGAGAGAAGAATGAAATAGAAGTATTACAAGAAAGGACAAAGGAGCTATAATTGTAAACAAGGATAGAAAGTACTACAAGAATAATATTTATTGGAGACGGCATCTAGTGCCATTTCGACATCAAACACCAACTCTACCTCCACCTTAACTTAATTACAGAGGGAAACAGAACAAAACCAACACTTTCCCCACCCCATACAACATCCCTTTACATCAGAGGCAAACAAAGTGCACCGGAAGATAAGGTTCCGGTTTCTATCCGAGAATCTTATTTCAATGCCTTCAATTTTGGTAGGAGGAACTGGGGCAGACAGATCACACGGATGGATAGAAAAGATGCTGATCTTCCAATAACAATTACATAAAAATAAAACATAAAAACTAAGTTTCTTGCCTCCGTCAAAATGTAGACAAGCCAATAAAACAATTCTGCCAATCAAAACCGAAAATTGATCTAACCATCTCCGATTGCTGATGTCATGTGATGAATTGATTTGGCCAAATAGTGAATGGCACACAGCTTGAGAAGAAAGCCAAATCCATATCATGAAGACTCGTATGAATGAAGAGCATCAGCAATATTCTTCTAATGTCAGTAAAAAGGGTCTACTGAATTGTTGCAAGTAAAGGACAGCAACTTGAACCATTTGATTGAGACCCATCCTAAGCAAAAAGGCAAAATGGACCAATTTATACTTCATTTGAATCAATAGAAACTATTCATACTATCCAGATTAAGCCATGACCAAAAAAGCCTTGAGATTGATTGCACACAAGGCGATTGAATCATTGGAAGAAAGCTTGTGAGGAAAGTAGTATGAGCAGAAGAAAATAAATCATCAGCAGGACCGGATTC
The DNA here is from genome assembly GCF_003086295.3 of Arachis hypogaea. NCBI lineage: Eukaryota > Viridiplantae > Streptophyta > Magnoliopsida > Fabales > Fabaceae > Arachis > Arachis hypogaea. The sequence continues at coordinate 110,746,668 of NC_092044.1, forward strand.
GGCCATTTTTTTATGCTGGATCAGTCTCAGAACTATCACCAGATGCACTTAGCTCAGTATCATTCATATGCATTTCCCGTGAAGTAAATCCTTTGTCGTAATTTTGTTCATCCTCACGAGCATTTTCATCATTCAAATCATATCTTACTCGCAAAGAACTCTCACCACCTTGATTAAGAATAGAACAAGAGATATCCACGTGTTTATTATTCTCCTCGAGCAAATTCACTGATGGATCAGCTTCAAAAGCCTCATCATGGGCATCATTCATATCAAACTCTCTAAAAGACAAAGCATTACCCCCCACACGCAAATCCAATGCTGGATTGATACCATGCTCCGAGGGATCACAATTCATATCAGTGTATGAGTGACATTTCCTATTAGAAACAGGTTCAACCATATTTTCTGCAGAATCAGGGTCAGAAAAAGCATTCTCGGAACCCAAAGCTGGATTTCCATGGCAATTTGAAGCATCTATTGGAGGAGTACTCATACAATTGTCCTTTTGAAACTTCGCAGAAGGATGCAATTTATCATTACCAGGAGAGGCTGTCACTATTTTATTGTTCGATTCTAGCACATCATCACTGGTACTAGAAGATGAAACGCATTTATCTGAAGCAGAATCAGATAACCTATCCTCAGAATGAGATTTTGACCACACATTCCTGTCAACCAAGATTTTGTTGCTTTGTTCTTGAGAAGCATCACTAGATTCATTGCTTATGTCATTGTCAGGATTTGAACTAGCATCATCGTTTCCATGAGGAGTTTGCAGGGCTGAGGAATTCATGTCCAACCTACTAGCCATACTGGGATTAGTATTAACCTCATCTCTATTTTTAATTCTCTCAAAACCTGTTCGAAAAGAAAAGTCAAACATGTGGATAGTAAAATAAATAATTTGCTGAATGTAGAAAAAGAAAACAAAAAAAGCATTTTCCAAGGTTATAATATAATACCCTCAAGTTTTCCTTGCTCCACTAGCAGCTTCTGCAACATATCTATACCAGGGAAGACCAACATACTCAATGACCTCATTTCTTGTCTGAGTGATTTCTCAAGATGCGTGAAGCCAAAAACTGTTGTCCATGTATGAATGAGTTCAGAAATCGCTGGAATAACCAGTTTCTCAACCTTCAAAGAGCAAAGAACCTTCCAACAGGAAAGTAGAGAGGTAAAGAGAAGAATGTAAGACAATTTTATATAGATATTGAAAGTAAGTCACATAGTAAACATCAAGTTTTACCAATTCAATTGCACAAAAGAGCCGGCGGCACATCCCCTGATTCCTATACATATGGCGAGTTCCAATGAATGGCATCTCAGCTAACTTGGTCCCACGGAACCTAAGACAGTACAAGAAATAGCCCACGGGTAACTTCAGTCTGATTATTTTTTTCGCAGTAATGAATAAGAAAACTCAACATATTAACCCCTAGACTATATATAAAAAAAGGAAAAGTATTCAATGTACGAGTATAAGGCTCTGTAAAGTTTCATAGATAATGAAAGGCAGGGTCTGAAGCATAATACCTGATTGATGCGGCGGAAATCATTTCATCCCCTCGCTCCAAAATAGCAGTATAAAAACCAGTATAATTCAACCGACTGAAGTTTGACCTACAACAGAAAAGAAGGCAGAAACTCTCTTTAGGCTAAGAAGTATGCATGTTGCAAGAAAGAAATCATACAAACTATGCCATGGAATATAAACAAAATTAATGGAAATCTGTAACACAGTGAAGAAATGTTTACACAAATACAATGTTATCCCTTAAAGTGTGTCACGATGACTGTCTTGAGCACAGATTGAAGGTTGCGATTGCAGTAGCATGTCCCAGCTATCTAGGTTTCAGCATAAGACATATTTCACTGGCCCTGGCAATAGGTTACACCCTATCAAAAGCCAACATTGTACTGCTGATACTGTATTCCATGCCCTATTAAGCAGTATCTAATTCACCATACATTTGCTTTAAAGAAGGCTTATGTTCAAGGCTTCTGCATTCTCGGCTTAAAGCCATTCCAAGTGGGCTTGTCTTTCTTATTCAGAGATTTGCTCATCTTTCTACGCCTTGACAACATCTTATCCTCCCACTTTCTGTTCTTTCTAACGATTTATTTTATCATGAGAAAACTAATTCTAACAGAACAGAGTGTAAATCATTTCCTACTGTTTGTACTGCGGCAAGAGTTAATATTTAAAGTTCAGCAACGGATGGTATATTTAAGCAATTCTGAAATTTTGTGAAACAATATGCATCTGGTAAAACCATTTTATGTATCTATCAATCCTCTTTCTAACTAATTAAATTTGCAACCAAGTAACTCAGATATGGAAAAGAAGGAAAAAGGAAGCACTAGGTGCATTCCTGATGCTCACTAGTTCTTACCCAGTATTATATAAAACATTATGTAGTATATTGATCCCACTCCTCCTATCAACAACTGGTAAAAAGCATTCATCCATCACAGCGAGTGCAACAGCTAGCTTGGAATTGCATTCCACCCTCTGGCTAATCCCCCTATTAGCTGCATCTGAGTCTTCATCTGTTCTACGAATGAGAGACCAAGTGAGGCCTGCATCTAATTCATGCTTGGTACCAAGGTATTTTTTCAAATGCTCAAAGAGCTGCAAAAGGATAAACATAAACCTCAGAATCAAGTCTCAGTGCTACCTGAATAATTTCTATTGTGCTGCTGCTTCCTTTTTCAAGTTTTGATGTAAGAATTTAAAAAACATATTTCCTAGAAAGAAGGGCCCTGCAACTCATAAAATGTACTTATAAACTACTGCACAAGAAACTGTAAAGGTACCTCTTTGCAGCCCTTTCCGCAAAAGGAAGGCCCTGAGAAATCAGAGTTAGTAGGAAGGGTGTCCATCTCCTTTGTACAACGTTCATGAACTACGAATTCAGAAACACATATACTAAACCAATTAAAAAAAGAAGTGCCAAAAGCACATCATAGCATATTGAAAGAAACTATAAAACTAAACAAACAAATAGAAATTACATACATTTTTTCTCGCATAAGTTGCAAATATGCAGCGCATTTATAGTTAATTCATCTTTGTTCACAGGTCCACTGACAACTCCACAAAATTTGCAGGTGCAATTTGGACAATGCCATTCACCAGGGGGAAGCATCTGCAACAAATATACGGGTTCCTCAGAATGGGAACAATTTTCCAGGATAAACTTATTATGCAGCCAAATTAAGCTACCAATAGAACCACTATCAATAAAAAAAAATACAGTTGTTTCATCTTTTATCAATTATAAATAAAACTTTCATCCAAACATTTGAGAAAGAATGATGATCCCAACAATGAGATCACACTGTCTCTCTTCCACTAAAACCATGATTCACACAATATATTTTAAAATTCCCTACTGCTCCCACTGAGAGACAGAGAGACTTGTACAATCAGAATTTAAAGAATCAGGCCATCACAAATGGCAAATAGCTGGATAAATGTATGTATACCTGAATGTCTAAGCAACTCAGATGAAATGTTGATGGACAACTATCACAACAGATCAAATCCCCTCCATCTCCACATATACCACAAGTATCATCATTTGGATCATTACCATCAATATCTACTGAATGGAAACTGATTTTCTCAGACTTCTCTTGTCTACTCCATGCATCAATCTGGCACTGTAGAAGAGAATCTCCAGAGTCTAAATAAATGTTTTGATATGGCTGGCGCAATTTACTTCCTGCATGAAGCTCAAACTTTGAAACTGTGAGGATTTTACTACAGCAGCCACAATGAATGCCATCTCTTGTGATCCATCCCTCCAGCATCACTCGCTTCTTTCTACGATACTGAACCTTTTGGCTTAACTGTACAGCCCCTGAGTCAACCAACCAGGAAAGCACTGTTCTTTTCCCAGTATATGGAACAAAGTCATCAGATTCTGAACCTGAACCTATGTTAGAATTACGAATTAACAAAGTGCATCTTCCGTCTTTTCTACTTTTCCTCCCATGTAAGACATGGGGATTGTTTCCTGGAAATGATTTCTCAGTCCCATCATTCGGTTGAGAGACAACGTTCTGGCTTTTAGAGCTACCACTGTTGACAGCATTTTCAATCATTTTAGTTTTCATTGACTTACTTCCTTGCTTTAAAAAGGAGCTTAGTTTCTCTGGATTGATTTCACTATTCGTGCCATTCATGTCATGCTTGATGCTGGAAGATATTTTAAATTGACGCTCTTTTTCACTGTCACTCTCAATATTATCTCTTTCCTTCTTCTTCTTCTTTAACTCTTTCTCCATCTTCTTCCGAGTTTTCCTTGTCAACTGACTAAGCACATCATCTGCAATAGGAGCAAAAGAAGAGCTCTCCCCTTTGAGCTTGGCCCCAGGGTCGTCATCATTCAATTGCTTCTGAAGTGCCTCATAGGCCTTGATGATAGACCAATAGGCCGTACCAGCGGGATTGATGTAAACTGCATCAAGATAGTCTCTATTCCTCCGAGGGCGATAGTCTATGGTCCAACCTGAATTAAGAAGCATCTCCCGGATTTTTTCTCGAAGCTTCTGCTTTTCTGTGCCACTACCACGCCTTATTTTTCCTTCTTTAATTGCTGTAGTTTGGAGTTTTTCATGCTTAGGAATCTGTTCATCTTCAGATGCTACTCTCTTTGAAGACTTGGGAGCTTCACTGCCTTTTACGCCTACATTCAATGAAGTGTCACTGTTATCTGAATCCTGCTCATCACCCTTACTGTCCTTACTCGATGATTTTCTTGTTGCTAACAGTTTCTTCTCTGGCCTAACATTTAAATCTTGTTTCTCAATAGGTTTTGCTTCCAAGTAAGATGAAGGGTGTATCAGAACATTCTTCTTGGCAATCCCCTCTGCCCTCATACTTTGTCTGCTTTCTACAGGTTTGCGATTATCATAGTGTTCCAGTGGCCCACCCATCTTATCCTTCTTAACCATCACCTTCAAAACCCCATTTTTCCCCTGAATCCTGATAGTTTCTCCACAGTTAAACTTTTCCCTCAGCAATGGCAGAGGGCGCTGAGCTGCATCCCTGTTCATCTTGAACCTATTATGGTCAACATTATCTCCTCGGTATGAGCCAGTTGCCCTGCTGTGGTAGGAGTTTTTCCTCTTATCAATGGTGTGTCTGCTTGACCCAGATTCAAACTCCCTATCAATGCCAGTTCTAGCAGTATGCATTGCCCCAGCAAACCTTCCTCCTCCTAAACCACCCCCATTATTTTCAAAGTGCCTCCTTCTCATAATGTCCACGTCCATAGCATCATCATATTGATCAGAACCAAACGCATCAATCTTACTGCGCTTCCTTTCCATCCTCTCCAACCCATCCTCCTCAGATAAATCATCCCCATTACGCCTAATCTGCTCAAACCTGTCCCTCTTCCTGACAATTTCACTGCCACCAGCCACGCCTCGCTCGAATGCGTTCAAACCATTGCATACTCGAATGGTTTCAGGACCAAGCCTTCTAGCAGGCGGCATCGGTAGATCACCACTTGATCCCGAATCTCTACTCAGCTCAACTTTGGGCCTCTTCTTCACTTTCTTCGATTCATACATCTTCCTGGAGCTCGAAGAGCTGCCAACCCCACCACTCAGCCCATCACCTTTCTTCCTAACAATCAAACATCCTGAAGAACTCCTGTTCTTCACAAAAACCCCAGGAGGGCCACCGGATCTCATGCCCGGTTCCATCAAACCAAGCGGAAAATATACGAATTAAGCAAAACAAAAAAAAGGCTTAAATCCCCCAAAATATCATCCTCAATAATTCACCACAAAATCTTAAAGGGAAAACCCTAAATCAAAGTCACCAGCAATCCCTCAGCACACAGTAGCAGATCTGAATCGTAACCAATCAAAATGCAACCAAGCCTCCCACACGCCAGAAAGAAAACCCCAAACCCTACCAAAATGGAAAAAAAAAAAGAAAACAAAAATGCGAGTTCTCTTTTTTTTTTGTTGGGGAGGCGAGGCGCCGAGAATCTTACCTCGGCAGAAAATTGAACCGAGAAAATAAACCTCGCTCGGTGACGCCGATCAGCAGCGTAATTCAAGAACAATGCGACCCACAGAGAAGGAAAGATGGGAAAAAACCCAATAGAGAATTTCAGGTGCGGATTTGCAGTGTGATCGCTCTTCTGTAAAAAAAAAGTTTGGCAATTACCGAACTACGCTGCTCTCTCTCTATCTATCTATCTCTGTCTCTCTCTCCTTCCTCCTTTTTCTTTACAGTGGTTTTGTTTTTCTCTTTTATTTTACGTTTCTTTTTCTTTCTTTGCATTCGGTGGAATTGAAATTTGGAAAATAAACAGAAAATACGCGCAGTACGTAGAATTCTATTTTCCCCTCCAATTTTCCAAGTTTGCTTCAGTGGTTACTGGCGCTGTTGACGCTCTTGATGGCACCACGTCATGTAGACCCTGCATGTTGGACTTTTTGCGTGACGTGGCATGATCGGAGCGGTCCTGATATGGAGTTGGAGGCAGTTATTACACGAACAGTTTGGCCGATGGGAAATCCGATGCTGGGTACTATGATGATGAATTTTCAAAGAAGGAAGAAAAGGAAATAAAATAAAATTATTTCAAATTATTTTTTTACCAAAAATTCACTTACAATTATTTTTATATAAATTTAATAATTAATAATTATTAAATAATTTAATAAATTTAATTAATTTATTATTTAATAATTTTTAATTATTAATTTTATGTAAAAATGACTACATATGCATTTTTATTATCTTTTAATATTAATAAAGTCTGATTGTAAAATGAATCATAAATAATTAAATGAAAAATTTTGGTGTGTTTAAATTTAGCTAATTCATCCACACAATCATTCGTTTTTCTACATACATGAACATGATAGTGCATTACACTCATTTGTTAGCAAAGTTTGGATCACCGCTACAAATAAACAAGTTGCATAAGAGTCATGCAAAATGATTTTAGCAAAAATTTAAGATTATTCTAGAATATACTTCTACTTGGATGTTACTATATCTTTATTGGAAAGAAAAAAACAACAATAACAAAGTCTTGTCCTACTAAATGGGGTCGACTATATGAATCAAACAACGTTATTGAACTCTATTATTTTATAAAGAGACAATTTACATGTAGATTTCGTTTGACCACCTCATAGATGGTCTTCTTAAATCTTCTTCTGCCTTTTACCCTTATCCACCTTCTATCTCATCCACCATCCTAATTAGGTGTTCTGTCGGTCTTCTTCTTACATGTCCGAACCACTTAAGACACGATTCTACCATCTTTTCCACAATAGATACTACTCCAACTCTCTATCTTATATATTTATTCCTTATTCTATCCAATCGCGTATGGTCCCTCATCCATCTGAACATCTTCATCTCTATCACACTTAACTTATGTTCGTACTCTTCTTTGGCTACCCAACACTTTGTACCATAAAGCATAGCCAGTCTGATAGCAATGCGATAGAATTTACCTTTAAGTTTTAAAGGCATTTTTTTTGTCACATATAAAACCAGACGCACTCCGCCATTTTGACCAACCAACTTGGATCTTATGATTTATATAATGTTCAATCTCTCCATTATCGTGTATGATGTACCCAAGATACTTAAAACTCTTAATTTTTTGTATGATGTTATCTCCAATCTTTACCTCTATGTTAAGATTTTTCCTTCGCAAGTTGAACTTACATTCCATATATTCCGTCTTGCTACGACTTATGCATACCATATACTTCTAGAGCTTCTCTTCATAACTTCAACTTCTTATTTAGGTCTTTTCTTGACTATTCCATAAGGACGATATCATTGGCAAAAAGCATGCACATGATACAGACTCTTGAATATGCTCTGTGATGATTTTCAGTGGCTAAGAGAAGGGGGTTGAATCTTAGCCCCCTTTTTTGCTTGATTACACTTGCTAGTCTTTGAGGAGATTTTTTTATTTTTGTCTCGTCTCTAGCCACGAGACTTTTATTTTTGTCTCGTCACTTGGCACGAGATATTTTTCAGTTTTAGCTCCTGTGCAGTAGAAACAGAAATGGAGTAGAAGAGAGAGAAAATTACACCCATATATATCCTGATTCAGCTGCTAAGTGCAGTGCAGCCTACATCCAGTCTCCATCACAACAATGATAGAATTTCACTATAATCTTCTTGATTACAGAATGTAAAGTGCTAACCCAACTTACAAGGGGATTCCCACAGAATCATGAAACACAACACAGATGTACAAAGGAACTCTAAGGACATCTATGGCTTTTTCTTTTAATTTTGCACTCTCTACCTTTTTCCGTTCTATGGTTTTTTTCATACAAACCTCACTGTTTGCCTTTTTCCATGAGACTTAAGACATGATAAAATTAAACAGAAAAATACAAAACAGAATACATTGAAGGAGAAAAAAATCTGTAAGCTTAGGTAGCTCTGAGAATCCTGTGCCTTGCACTCTCATTGCTTACTTCTAACTCCTTGAATCAAACCGTGGTTGTTCACCCTTTTTATAGAAGGGGGAAGCCTCCACAGTTGAAATAAAAACCAAGCTTAACTTCTTTTTCTTCACACATAACCGGTTCGGCCAGAGAAAGAGAAGAGGTAACCCATGCAAAACCCAACATGCAAATACCTTTAGTCCTTCATTGGTCATCATCCTACATCAATCCGAGCGCTCCATCCTTGGCTTGCTCTCCAAGATAAAATTTTGGCCCTTGATGCTTCATGATGATGATAGCTTCATCTGCTATAATCTTTGCCTATTCCATCACGTAGCCACCCTAGCTACTTCCTGTGGTGGTTGAGCAGAATCAGAGACAAGTCATCCCTCCAAGGATCTTCACCTTACTGGCCGAATCTCCTTCAACCATTTTTGGTATGAAGAAGCCAATATCTCATCACCATATCTTACTATAAGTGATAAGAATCTCAGCCACTACATTTTTTTATATTTTCTTGCCATCATTGTGATAGTCTTTTTACTAGCTCCTTCTTCTTGTTGTTGGTAGCTTACTAATTCTTCCATGTTTCCTGATGGAAAATGAGAGAGAGAGAGAGAGAGAGAGAGAGAGAGAGAGAGAGAGAGAGAGAGAGAGAGAGAGAGAGAGAGGAAAAGCAAAGCTATGAGTATTATCAAAGATAAATTAATTAGGTGCAATTCTTCATGCTTTGTGTAGCAACGTGTAGACTTCCATCAATGCCATCAAATCACTTTGCTTTTTTCTCTTTCATGTTTCCAAGATAATTAACACAAGTTAAATAAATTTTGAAATCCAGCATGTGATGAAAATAGGTATCCGTTGCAAGCATTGCAACCTTTGCTTTCTTTTCTTTTAATTTTCGGACCAAGCATTGGATTGTGTAGCAACAATTATTAATATGGGCTTGTAGCAATAATAGTTTAATTTTGGCCCAAGTAATGTAATCATTAATTCATCCATGTGGATCAAAGGATTTGCTGAATGTTAACTTTAATTTGGGCTTGCACCAGAATTCTTTTATTTTCGGCCCACTTAAAAACCTGCATCACAAAATTATTAATTTAACAAATAAGAGTTAGAATCAATTTAATAATTTTGCAATTAATAAAATTAATAATGTTTAGTCATCACAAATTTAGAATTTTCCAAACTCATCAATCTCTCCCTTGATGACAAACATTATTAAAATTGAAATGGAAAGAAATTTAAGATTTTGAGTAAAGAATACTCCCTTTGAAGATTTGTATTTCTCCCCATTTCTAATTGTCACATGACTCCCCCTTAATATATACTTTTTTTTACCAAGGGAATATCCTTTTAACAAGGGTGATCATGAACTCTCACAAAGAGAATTTCATCATCTGTTTTCCAATTTCAATTTTCAGCACTTTCTCCCCCTTTTGTCATCAAAGGGGCACCTGCAAAAAGATTTTGACATAGGAAATAGAGTATGCAAAATATAATCCAAAAGTATCCACAAAGTATCACAGAGTTATAGTACTAACAATATCCATCCCAACAAAATAGAGTATCAAATTGAGCCTAAGAATGCCAATATCAAAGAGAACAGTAATTAATCATCAGAGAGATTACAATCAGAATTTTCAGCGCCTTTTTCGCTACCAACTCCAAGATCCTTCTCCAAGTTTTCCAGAATCAAACTCACTCTATCTTTACATCTCCCCCAAGCCCTTTCATTTTCATAAGCTAGCTTGCGAGCCGCCCTATGAGATTGAACCATTAGCTCAGACATATTTGAGAATTTAGTAAGAATTTTCTTTATTGATTTGGCTGCTTTGGAGGATTCAGGCTGACTCTCAAAGTCGCTATCCGAAGGCATGGATTTCTTACCCTTGGTTCCTTTAACAGTTCCACCTCCTTTGATCATAAAAACTTTGTTTTCTACATCCTCATTTGTTAAATCTACCTTAATAAAGTACTCAAAAATATACGTGAGAAATATTCCATAAGGTAAATTAGCCTTTTTGGTACTTTTTACAGACTCTCACATATGTCTAATCATGAGATAACTAAAGGAAATAGGAGATGAAGTAACAAGAGCAAATATTATGAGAGAATCAGATATTGTTACCCTGTTGTGAGAACCACTCTATGGGGTCAAAATGTGAGTTATGATATGGTGCAGCAGTGAGTTGGTTGGTCCAAGAGCTTTGTGAGTAGGAATAGTGCCGTCTAATCCAGACAGATTTGCACAAATATGAGAAAGAACTTGCTTGTATGTAATCCCAACGTGTGCATCCCATTTGTCAGTCATGTATACCCTCGGTCCTTCATCCGTGTAGCCAAGTGCAGCGCCGATGGTCTCAGCGTTCAGAGTGATATGCACACACTTCACATAGGAGTGAAAACTACCATCAATCAGTCTCAGATTAGCATAAAATTGCCTCACCAACCCTGGATAAACCATTTTGTGAATGAGGAGCAATGGGGACCATTTGAGATTGTCAAACAGAAGATGTAAGTTGATCCCTTTGACAGCCAGAGAATTGAGATTCACCAAGTATGAGAGACACAGATGCCTCTTTTCCAATACCTCCTGGTGAAATTCATAAAATGCACATGTAGAGAACCTTGAAGTATCATAGTGAGAATGTGGCTTGTGAAATCTGTTCTTGAATTCCAATGATTCAATATTTGTGGTTTCCCTGGTCTCGTGCAACACATAACTTTTGGTCTTTTGAGAACTCCTTCCAAAAGTGGCTCTCTTCGGTGGAGAATGTGGCGGTGATGGAATCAGTAAGGTGTGCGATTCTTCCTCTTGTTCAATGCTGGGTTCCTTGTTCTTTTCATTTTTCCTCCTTCCAGAGGATTTCTGGGTTATTGCTTTGCGCCTCATGGATTCGGGTTGCTTGGTGGAAGGTAAGGGAGAAGATGAAGAAGTGGAATGAATATGTATGTGGGTGTGAGTTTGGGGAGTGGAAGGTTTTTGAGAGAGACGAATTCTTTCACTCTTTCTAGGTGCAGTTTTCTTTTTCATTATGTGAAGATGAATGGAGATGGGGGTTGAAGAGAAGGCCGAAGGGTGAGGTGAGTGAAGGGAGGTTAGAGAGGCATTAAATGCTGATTGGAAAAGAGATAGTGGAGGAAGTTAATGACCATCAAGGGCGCGGTTATTAACCAGAGTGGTTTCCAAGAGTTTGAAAAAGTGGTTTCCTTAAATCAAGGGATTAGTTGAAAGGAAAGATTTGATTTGACACTATGCTTCTTTCAACAAGATTTGATAAGACCATAAAAGATTGTGATTTTCAAAAAAATGAGGAACTAACAAAACGGTCATGGTGGGGTCAAAGAGATTTGGTATGGCCCACGAAAATTAAGTTCTGCGCAGCCTCCCCCTTGATCACATCCCTTCCATCATTCTTATTTTTATCTCGTCCATTCCTACGAGACAAAACTGGGCAAAATCATAATTTCACAAATTATCAACAGAAACAAGATCAATCATTCCCAAGCTTTTTCTTAATGAGCAGAATTTGTCTTCACAAAGGGATTTTGTAAAAATGTCAGCAAGTTGATCTTCATATTTTACAAATTGAATATCAATAGTACCCTTTTGCACATGTTCTCTAATAAAATGATATTTGATCTCAATGTGCTTTGTTCTTGAGTACAAAACAGGATTTTTTGAAATATTTATAGCACTCATGTTATCACAAAATAATGGTATACTATTGATCTTTAATTTGTAATCTTCCAACTGCGTTTTTAACCAAATTAATTATAAACAACATGCATATGCAGATATGTATTCAGCTTCAGCTGTGGATAGAGCTACCGTGACTTGTTTTTTGCTTGACCACATGTTGAGTGAGCTTCTAAGGAAGCAACACATGCCAGATGTACTTCGTCTATCCACTCTATCTCCCGCATAATCCGCATCACAAAACTCTACTGCACAAAAGTCATCAGATTTTGGATACCACAAGCCATAATCACTAGTTCCCTTAATATATCTAATGATGCGCTTAACAGCCGAAAGATGGGACTCCTTTGGGTGAGATTGAAACCTTGAACATACACCCACACTTTGAACGATATCCAGTCTAGAGGAGGTAAGATACATTAGTGAACCAATCATTCCTCTATACCGTGTTTCATCCACATCTTTGCCATCATCGTCCTTTTCAAGTTTAGTGTTTGGATGCATTGGCGTTCCCATTGGTTTAGAGTTTTCTAGGCCAAACTTTTTGATAAGTTCTTTTGCAAACTTTTCTTGGTGAATAAAGGTACCACTAGGAGTTTGTTTAATTTGGAGGTCAAGAAAGAAAGTGAGCTCTCCCATTAAACTCATCTCAAACCCACTAGTCATAAATTTTCCAAATTCTTCACACAAGGACTTATTGGCCGATCCAAACACAATGTTATCCACATAAACTTGAACTAGGAGAATATTATCATTAGATGCTTTAATGAATAAAGTTGTGTCCGTGGCACCCCTTTGAAATTGATTTTCTAATAGGAAGGCACTAAACCTTTCATACCAAGCTCTTGGATCTTGTCTGAGACCATAAAGAGCCTTAGAGAGTTTGAAAACATGATTTGGAAAATCCTTATGTTCAAAACCGGGGGTTGAGCCACATATGCTTCTCTATCAATAAAGCCATTAAGAAAAGCACATTTAACATCCATTTGAAACATTTTAAAACCTTTATGGGCAGCATAGGTAAGAATCAACCTAATTGCTTCCATTCTAGCTACCGGAGCAAAAGATTCATCAAAATCTATACCCTCTTCTTGATCGTAACATTGGGCCACTAATCTAGCCTTGTTACGAACAACTTGTCCATCCTCACCAAGTTTATTTTTAAACATCCACTTAGTACCCGTAACTTTATTACCATCCAAATGAGGTACTAGTGTCCAAACCTCATTCTTGTCGAATTGGGCAAGCTCCTCTTGCATAGCTTTCACCCATGATGGATCTTCAAGAGCTTGTTTGACATTGTTAGGCTCCAATTGTGACAAGAGTGCAAAATTGCTTGGTTCGGATTGCCTTTTGGTTGAGGATCTTGTTGTCACACCTTGAGAAGGATCTCCAATGATAAAGTCATGAGGGTAACCCCTCATAGACTTCTATTCTCTAGGTTTCCTTTGTGGTGTTGAGCTTTGATGAATTTCTGTGGGTCTTACTGTTTCAGTTTCTCTTGCTGGCTCAGGAGACAAAATGGAAAGGTCTCCTCCATTCTGACGAGACAAAACTTGACTGGCAAATTCTTCATTTTGAGTAGACTTGGGATTTTCTTTGCTTGTTCTAGCTTATTCACAATCTGAATTATTATCTATCACAGTACTGAGAATTAAATTAGAATCATAAAAATTAACATGTATGGATTTCTCTATAGTTCTATGATCTTTGAGGTAAAATCTATAGGCTTTGCTAGTAGTGGAATATCCAACAAACATGCCCTCATATGATTTTGGATCAAATTTGCCAATATTTTCTTTGTTATTAAGCACAAAACACTTACATCCAAAAACATGGAAATACTTAAGATTTGGAGGGGCTCCTTTCCATAGCTCATAAGGAGTTTTCTTTAACCCTTTTTTAATAATAGTCCTATTCAAAATATAACATGTTGTATTTACAGTTTCAGCCCATAGAAACTTTGGAACCTCATTCTCACATAACATAGCCTTAGTCATCTCTTGAAAGCTTCTATTCCTTCTTTCAATAACCCCATTTTGTTGAGGTGTTCTAGGGCATGAAAAATTATGAGTAATTCCAAAGTCATCACAGAATTTTTCAAAGTCTTGGTTTTCAAATTCTTTTCCATGATTACTTCTCAAATGAGCCACTTTTAAATCTTTTTCATTTTGAATTTTCTTGTAAAAAGTTGAGAAAGCATGAAATGCATCATTTTTATGAGCAAGAAAAAGTACCCAACTAAATCTAGAGTAATCATCTACCATTACCAAACCATAGTGTTTACCTCCTAGACTTTGAGTTCTTATTGGACCAAAAAGATCAATGTGTAACATCTCTAATGGCCTTTTGGTTGAAATTCCATCTTTTGGTTTAAAAGAGGATTTAACTTGTTTGCCTAATTGACAAGCATCACAAGTAAGATCCTTATCAAATTTGATTTTAGGAATTCCTTTAACCAGATTTTTCTTTACTAGTTTAGAAATTTGATACATGCTAGCATGACCCAACTCTATGCCATAGCCATTTTTCAGATTTAAGAGAAGTGAAACATGTTATATTTTGTTCTTTCAAGTCCTCAAGAGTTAATCCATACACATTGTTGCATCTTTTAGCTTCAAATAAAATATCTCCAGTTTTTTCACAAACAACCAAACACACAAATTTTCTAAAACAACTTCAAAACCTAAATCACACAATTGGCTTACACTAAGTAGGCTATGTTTCAAACCATTTACAAGAAGAACATCATTTATACAAGATGAAAAGCTTTTACCAACTTTTTCAACGGCCACTATCTTTCCTTTACCATCATCACTGAAAGTGACAAATCCTCCATCATATTCATCAAGCTTTATGAAGAAGGTTGTCTTTCCGGTCATGTGCCTAGAACATCCGCTATCCATGTACCACATATTTTCCTTCCTCTTGGATGCTAGGCATACATACAAAATGAGCTTAAGTGACCTTAGGTATCCAAATCTTCTTGGATCCTTTCACGTTAAACCATCTCCTATGTCCCAAACCATTGTAATAAAAAACAACTTTGTAAACTTTACCACCAATCATTCTTTCACCAAAAAAATATTGAATGGGAAAATGACCGTTTCGGTTGCATAGCCTACAAAATCTTGGAGTTGCTGTTTTGTTAAAGTAGGTGGATCTTGAAACTTTGTGTCATTAGAAGACGAGGCTCTATTTTTAAAAGAAGGTTTCTCATCAGATTTATAAAACCCCAAACCAGCTTTATCAAAGAGTGGTTTTTGACTAGCCAATATTTGATTTAAACTTTCAGAACTTTGAGTAAACTTGGCTTAGTCATTTTCAAGACATATAACCTTTTTTAGCAACTCTTCATTTTTCTTAAAACAGTTTACATATGCAACTACAGAATGATCACTTTCACAACTTCTAAGTTGAGTTTTAACTGCTTATTTTCTTCCACAATATCACAAGCAGTTTCGGCCTCCCTTAGCTTTTCTTTGAGAAAACTATTTTCAGCTTTAAGAATGATAATTTGTTGTACAAGATCTTGAATTTCAAGTAAAAAACATCTTATTTTTTCAGAAAGGTGATCTATCATAAGATGAAAGTCTTCAGTGTTAGGGTTATGAAAGACTACCTGATCTATATGATCTGCCATGAGACAAGGCTATGACTTGGTCTCGGATTTTTCATCACTGTTTGAGTCATTTTCCAAGTCTTCCCATGATGCCATCAGACCATTCTTCTTTCCCCCTTTTTTGCTTTTCCTCCTTCTTTAACTTGGGCCAATCAGATTTGAAGTGCCCCATTTCCTTGCAGTTGTAACAAGTTACTTTGCTAAGGTCTTTCTTCATTTTCCTTGAGCTGCTGCCTTTGCCTTTGAACTTCACTATTTTTCTAAATTTTTTGGCAAACAACACAAATTCATTTTCAGAGGAATTATCACTGGATTCATCATCTAGGGGGTTAGTTACAGAAGAAAAAGCAATTCTTTTCTTTTTTGAATCTTTTTTCAAATAAGTGTTTTCAAAAACAAGAAGGTTTCCTCTCAAATCATCACATGTCATGGAATCAAGGCTACTGCTCTCAGAAATAATTAAGGCTTTTGTTTCCCACTCTTTAGTGAGACATCTCAACACTCTTCTCACAAGCACAGAATCAGAATGTGTTATTCCCATAGCATCCAAGCCAACAACGATGGTGTTGAACCGTTCGAACAGTTCATCAATAGATTCTCCTTCCTTCATTGTAAACATTTCATACTTTCTGTTTAACATGTCTATCCGAGTCTTTTTCACAATGGTGGTTCCTTCATGAGTGATTTGCAATTTGTCCCAAATTTTCTTTGCCGTTGTGCATCGTGATACCCGTCGGTATTCCTTAAAGCTGATAGCACAGTTGAGTAGATTTACAGCCTTGGCATTTAACTATACTTTCTTTCTATCTTCTTCGGTCCAGGTTGCTTCAGGTTTGAGAGACACTACTCCTTCTGCACTTGTGGTGGTTGAAAATTAAGGACCCTTCAGGATAATCTTCCATAGTCTGTAGTCTACTGCTTGCACAAATATCTTCATTCTCACCTTCCAATAGGTGTAGTTTTTTCCATTGAAAAGAGGCGGTCTATTGCTTGACTGTCCTTCTGTAAGGTTGTAGGATACTAGGTTTGAGCCACTACTTTCTGCCATCTGGATCTTTTCTCTAAGCTGCAAAGCTTGATCTCTTTGAGACCAAGCTCTGATACCAATTGATGGTTTTCAGTGGCTAAGAGAAGGGGGGTTGAATCTTAGCCCCTTTTTTGCTTGATTACACTTGCTGGTCTTTGAGGAGATTTTTTTATTTTTGTCTCGTCTCTAGCCACGAGACTTTTATTTTTTTATCTCGTCACTTGGCACCAGATATTTTTCAGTTTTAGCTCATGTGCAGTAGAAACAGAAATGGAGTAGAAGAGAGAGAAAATTACACCCAGATATATCCTGATTTAGCTGCTAAGTGCAGTGCAGCCTACATCCAGTCTCCATCACAACAATTATGGAATTTCACTATAATCTTCTTGATTACAGACTATAAAGTGCTAACCCAACTTACAAGGGGATTCCCACAGAATCATGAAACACAACACAAATGTACAAAGGAACTCTAAGGACATCTATGGCTTTTTCTTTTAATTTTGCACTCTCTGCCTTTTTTCGCTCTATGACTTTTTTATACAAACCTCACTGTTTGCCTTTTTTCATGAGACTCAAGACATGGCAAAATTAAATAGAAAAATATAAAACAGAATACATTGAAGGAGAAGAAAATCTGTAAGCTTAGGTAGCTCTAAGAATCCTGTGCCTTGCACTCTCACTGCTTACTTCTAACTCCTTGAATCAAACCGTGGCTGTTCACCCTTTTTATAGAAGGGGGAAGCCTCCACAGTTAAAACAAAAACCAAGCTTAACTTCTTTTCCTTCACACATAACCGGTTCGGCCAGAGAAAGAGAAGAGGTAACCCATGCAAAACCCAACATGCAAATACCTCTAGTCCTTCCTTGGTCATCATTCTACATCAATCAGCGCGCTCCATCTTGGCTTGCTCTCCAAGATGAAATTCTGGCCCTTGATGCTTCATGATGATGATAGCTTTATCTGCTCTAATCTCTGCCTCTTCCATTTCGTAGTCACCCTAGCTACTTCCTGTGGTGGTTGAGCAGAATCAGAGACAAGCCATCCCTCCAAGGATCTTCAACTTGCTGGCCGAATCTCCTTGCAGGTACCAGTTTTCTAAAAGTGTATCAAAGTGTCTTTAATTAGACGGATAATGGGATAAAAGATAAATTAAAATTTGTAAATCAATGAAAAAATGAAGGAATAAAGTTTTTGAAAAGAAAATATGCTGAGATCAGAAAGGATTGCGTTAAAATTAAAAGAAAGCAGTAAAGTGCCTTCGACTGAGTCAAAGGGCTTTGACATGAAAATTAACAGTGCAGAAATGTAAATTAGACATTGAAAGTAAACAATACTTGAAAGATAAACTTGCTTGAAAAATAAAGTTTACAAGAAGATAAATTAAAAGAATAAAAACATGGAAAGAACCCTACAGAAAAGTAACTCGATCGCAAACTCAGGAATTCTCTAATGATGTGAGTGTGCTTGAGTGTTTTCTGAGTTAAAGTTCCAACCCCTATTCCCTAAAACTTTCTAGTATTTATAATCTACTTTTGGTAACTGACAATTAATTACAAAATCATAGCCTTGAATGCATACTCCTTGGTAACCGTTCCCGCCTTTTGGCTAATAAATGTTTACACATAAATTCTTCATGTGACAAAGGCCTTCAATTTCTCCACGTATGTAACTGCTCAATCTGCTATTTGAATAACTTATTCGATTACCTGTCTCGAATATCTTGTTCGATTAGACTTGTTCGATTTAATAAAGTGTTTTGAAATCGAATCCGCGTCGAATACCTCCAGTCCATGCTTGCACGTGTATCTTTTTGAAAACTGCTTATGTCTTCGACCTCTTTATTACTTTGAATCAACTTACCCTTATCGAAAATATTTTTTCGATCAACAAATTGCCCCCTTAGATTAATGTGATTGCCTTCGATAACACTATTGGAAGATGAAACACTTAATCCAAATTCAAATCTCAATCTCTTAAATCAGTAATAATTACCATTTAACTCCCCATTAATACTGATCCACTCGACACGTTTCTTGAGACTTGTGCTTTCTCCTTCTACCATTTCGCCTTCTTCGCAAAGTTACCTCTTTTTGCATTTCTTCTGCAATAACGGCTACAGTACCACATTAATTTAAATTCAACATTCTCGCCCTTGTTCAATTTTTCTCGAACCCTTGCTCTCTGAATCCCTCTTGCATTAAGCTTTCTTGCATTACCCTTAACCTTTCAAACTTCCTTTTTCTCTTTTCTACAATGGCCACTTCTTCTTCTCATGCTGCTACCCAAGACAAGGGTAAAGGTCACATTGTAGTGCCACCAGCTCCACCAACCATTCATATACTGAATCAAGTCAATGATGAAGTCATTAACGACCCACAGCTTCAAACTAATGATACCAGAATCTTGATCCCTTTCACAATGGGTGTAGATACTCATTGTTTCCTTGGGCCTGTCGAATCCCTAGAAAGGGCAAACAAGAAATCACCTTTCTTCCCTAGTGCTCAGGGGAAAGATTTACTGATCAACCAAGCCCGCAATATCTATTTTTCCATTAATAAAAAACTTTCAGGAATAATCCAAAGATTAATCCTCGAGGATCCAATTTAACGGCCTGGTATCAGCACCTTGCTCCCACAAAAAATGCTGACTGTGGGGCTTTAGGGATCCATGAACTACTGAGGCTTTTCCATTTTTCACCCTCAACGCTCCCTTGGATGATTAGAGCTGTGACTTATTTTTGGAACAAGACAACTAACAACTTCCACCTCCCTTGTGGAATGATTGGTATGTTTCTTTTAAATGTAGCCGCTATTACAGGGTTTCTGATAAATTCTCTAGACTGTACTCCTGACATGTAGCCTGAGCGCCAATACAACCTTGTCTTAACCAATTCTTGTAGTGATTTCATCGCTCGTAACATGGGAGCAGAGGGCATTGATGTTACAGATGATGAGCATGTAGCTTTCCTATTTTATTGGTTGAATGTGATCTTTTTTGTTCTCGAAGTGTCCAGATATCAAAGCTTTTTCTTCCCTTGGCTGCTCTACTTCATGAAGGAAAAGCTCTTAATTTGGCCAAGCTTCTTTTGGGGCATATTTTCGAAGAGCTTGGTTAATTCGTTCAATGTCTCTGAGACAATAGTATAATCAGTACAGGAGGCCCTCTCTGGCTCCTCCAACTATGGCTTAATGCCATTTTTGAAAAATTCATGACAAAACCTGGAAGTGGCACCACTGATAAACAGCACATTGAAGGCTTTCGATTGGCTGATTACAAACCCAATTTTCCAAATACACAATCAGATGAACATCGATTTTGGGTTATTTTTTGCCTCTTCCATTCCTGTAAAGACTTTTACAATGAAAACCTCAAATTTGCCCGCCTTTTTGTGTCGAAATTGTGGTCCTGCGTGGCTCGATTGCTTGCTCTTTCAACATGATACCGAGGAGAGTGAACTAGCTAATCAAAACTGGGCAAACCTACTAGCTGTTCAAGTAATTCCTACAGGGTTACCCCAGCACAAAAAAGAAAAGCTCAAGGTGACCTTATACGATCCCTATTTTACAGCTAGGCAATTGGGATTCTCACAGGCCATTCCAACCCCATTTCCTCAAAACAACAAACCACTTTGCCACATCACTCTGCCTTCTCAAAGTGACCTTGATTTCCTCCTTGCAATAAATCAACAACACAAGGAACATTTTAATTTCCTTGTTTATGATCGCAGTTCATACATCACCAAGTCTTGTCTCAAATGGTGGACCACTTACTACTCTAGGTATAATCGTACTTTAGAGGAAATCCAGCAATCTGCTATTTGAACAGACCCTGCTGCTGAAAGTTCTCCCAAAAATCTCAAAAAAGAAAAACTGACACCACAGCCTCTTCTCGACAATCACAACACAAAAGTTGAAGAACTCCCACCAGGATTTCCAGAAGGGTAACTATTGTTTCCTTTACACATACCCATGTACTTCGAATTAGAATATTTAAAAAATAACATCCATCTACCAACTCTTGACTTTGATTTTTTCTATCAGTTACAGTTACAACCGTCAAGTGAGAGCTCTGATGGAAGTAAACAAACCATCAGGAACACCCTCGCTGCTTTTTCTCAATAAGAGGATACAGCCGATTCATACCCTGGTCCTCAGTTAATTCGAAAATCAAGACTAATTCTGGTAATGTCATCATCTCTAAATAAATTTCGTTTGAGTTGGAATAAATCTTAGCTTATAATTGTGTACCTTTTATATCAGCCCACCACTACTGCTCACTCAATCACATCTCCTGTGGTACCTGAACAACCACTTCTACAACAACACCTTGATTCGGAACACTCCACATCTCATGACTCAATATAGGCTACAAGGTCTGTTGAACCACTACAGGTTGCTTTCCCTCGTCCCCCCTAGAACACAAGTGATTGATCTGACAAAAGACCTTACACAACATTCTCCAACACAAACTCAAATCCTTGGACCAACCTCAGCAAACAATCAAGCTGCACTTTCTGCTGAGAACCAAGTGGCCCCAGACTCTGATTCTGTCTCTCGAGTTGCTGAAACTACCAATTCAGACTCATCTTAATCCAGAGTTTTAGAAACTCCTCAAGGATTCTCCAGTCCCCCTCAACAAGTCGGATTCCAAACTCCCCTTGGACAAGAATCTAGAAATTCGGGTGCTTCTACCACACCCCCAAGTGCTACATTGGCTAACCTAATCTCTGTCTTAAATCGAGTTATCCAAGAGGATGAAGTGCATGTTTCTGCTCCAACACTTCCCAGACCTTCTTCATCAAATCCTCTATTCGAGTTGGATGTTAATACTTGAGAACAACTCTAGTCACTTCTTAAACTCTTGGATCATCCACCTGCTGCATGGATCAAGGATGCCCTCCTCAACCAGCTTTTGTCTGATCTTTTGAATTCTACCTTTGAATTTCTAGCTTCTACTTTGTATTCTGCCATAGTCTAACAATTCAAACAGCTTGCCAATAACAGTGTAGCATCTCAAAATAAACTCCAAGAAATCAAAAACGAAGAGGCTAAGTTCAAAACTGAAATAGATAACTGTGATTCTGCTCTTCAACAAAAAAAAAGCTTTTCATGAAAATTTGACCTGAGGATCTCTCACATTATTTCTATTCAAGCTTTTTATGATAAAGAAAAGATAAGGCTCGAAACAGAATTGACCCAAATTAATGAAAATCGTGCCAAAGTGTGCGATCACAATTCTTTTTTTTATGAATAATAAAACCTAGAAAATTTCCAGCCGATACCCCAAAAGCATATTTTAAAGGGTTCATTTTTAATCCCTTCTTCCTCATGGCGAGAAATGCCTTTCTTAAGTGGTCAATGTGTTGACTCACTGAAATCGATTTGACCACAACGTCATCGATACACACCTCCATAAATTTTCCAATAAACTCATGGAAAATAGCATTCATTGCTCGATGGTACGTTGCGCCTGCATTCTTTAAACCAAAAGGCATAACTACCCATTCATAAGTACCTAATGCCCCAGGACAACGGAAAGCAGTTTTGGACACGTCATCTTCTTCAATGAAGATTTTATTATATCCTGAATAACCGTCCATAAAACTTAATATTTCGTTTTCTACTGCAGAATCAATCAACATATCTACAATTGGCATAAAGTATTCATCTTTTGGAGTAACATTATTCAAATCTTGAAAATCAATGCATACTCTTAACTTCCCATTTTTCTTCATCACAGTGACAATATTCGAAACCCACTTAACATAGCGTGCAGTTCGAATAAATTTTGCTTTAATCAAGCATTCTTTTTTTCTTTAATTTTTTTATTGATTTCTGGAGCAAAACGTCTTGGAGTTTGCTTCACATGTCTAGCATTCGGTTTTAATACTAATCGATGTTCCACAAGTGAACGATCGAAACCTGGCATCTCATGATAATCCTAACCAAAACAATGTTTAAACTCATGTAAAAGATGATAAAGTTCAGTTCGAAAGGGATTAACAAGACCCTTACAAATATAAGTGATTTGAACATCATCAGAAGTTCCCAAGTTAATTTCTTTTAAGGGATCCTAAGACTCAAAACCTTTATAAAGTTCATCATCCTTTACCGAATGTTTTTCGAAACCCAAAGGTTCTAAGTCATAGATACAGTCAAAGGTGAAATCAATAACTTCATTAGAAATAGAATAAACTAAATTATTTACTTTATTGATATCACTTCAATTTTCACTACAATGTGCCTCTGCTATTAAATCAGCCATTGGATTCGAAGCATCACTTTCATTACTCATAGAAGAAATATTTAAATTATGACAAAACTCGACTGAAGATATCGAGCTGATAAAACTATCATTCAAAGAACTCATAATCCTATGTGATTCTACTTCGTCAGAAGAATCATCTTTATTCTTTACAAGAAGAAAACTATTTAAATATTTATGCAAAGTTACCAGGTAATCAGAAACTTCCTCAACCTGGTCCATAGAGCGATTTTCAGAAGATCTTCAAGGCAGACAGTCCTAACCAGTTGGAGCAAATCCCAACTCTGGGTAACGCAACTTCACTGACAAGCCCTCTGAGGACCAGTAGCAACCTTCACAATTATAAAAATTCAATGTTCGGTCAACATTCAGAGATTTCAATTTAGGATTATACATCCTGAAATCAACGTGCAACTGTTCGACATAAAGGTTCAGATTTGCCTTGATAACTTTAGGTCTGCCATCCTTCGTCCAAAGAAGCAAGCTTTGATGCACAGTAGAAGGTACAGCCCCCACACTGTGGATCCAATCTCGTCCCAGCAAAGCATTATAACTCACCTTTGATGGAACCACCATGAACACAGTATTTCGTTCGGATGATCCAACCTTTACAGTCAAAGTGACCAGCTCTTTCGCTAGTGTCGAGACCCCACTAAAGTCCGTTATAGCAATATTTGTGCGAACCAAATCATCAAGATGTTTTCCTACTTTTATTAACATCCTCTCAGGCAGAAGACTGATTGCTGCCCCCCCAATCGATTAACACTTTGTTTACTTTGATCCCACTTAAAGTAGTGGTTATATGGAGCGGGCGGAGATGAGACATCTATTTTTCAGTAGGCCGAAGAAAATACCCCGGCTCGTCTTCAATTCGAATGAAGGAAAAGGCTTCCACATCCTCCATATCATAATCTTTTTCTGGGTTACCTTCATATTCGCCCAAATACTCAGTTGGAATAATCGAAATCGTTTCAATCATATCATCATCCCCTTCTTCGAAATATTCTTCCTTGACATCGACTTCTTTGTTTTTATCGACTCCTGAGGATTGAACTATTGCCTTGCCCTTTTCCATTTTTGCAGGAGATGGAATTCTCTTTGGGCAAGTCTCTCCATCAGAAGGAAAGACAATTCGGGAATGTACAGAAGGCGTTGTCCCCTTACTTACTTCTGCCTGAGGCTTTTTATTTTGATTGAAATTTCTTCTGCCTCCTCTGCCTCTCGAATACCCTCTGACTCAACCACGATAGTAGGGATATTGATTTTGAGGAGGTCCCCGATGTCCCCACTGTGGATTGCATCGATAGAGAGCATCTCGCTTCTGAAACTCCTGACAGTTCCGAATCCACTGAACACCAATAGCCTGGGATCGACTTAAAGGTGTAGCCACACTTTGTTGAGGGGTATTAGAACTCTGACTCTCTATGCGCCAAATCGGATGTCTCTGACGTGCCTGCTCTTCTCTATGAACCAATTCTTTCTTCATTCTCTCCTTTTTAAAAATTGCCGCTGCTTCAGCATCAAACACAGCATTACACCATGGATACAGAGACACGTCCCGGTCTTTAATTTTTTTTGAACCAGAAAGTCCAACAAACCATCTCCCGCCCAGGGATACACTGATCTAACTTGTGACTCAAAATTATCAAGAGCCACATCAAAGTCATAGAACATGCCAACCATGTTTACCCCGAGACATGGCTCAACAAAGCTGGCATCAACGTTGAAGGGATCGACATCAACCTTCATTTCTTTCTTGCCATCATCGAATTTCAACTATCCTTCCATTATTGCTTCCTGGATTAAGTCCCTGAAACGAACACAACTGTTAGTCGAATGACTGATTGCTTGGTGAAACTTGCAATAAGGTTTCCCTTTTAAATCTTTCACCGAAAGTAAAGTTCTACCCTCAGGAAAAATTAATTGTTTATCTTTAAGCAACACATAAAAAATCTGATCAGATTTTGAAATATCAAAACTATATTTCTTTCCGCTTTTTAGTTTTGAATCATTCGACTTTTCATTACTAGGAAGCTTTCTGAGTAAAGAACAGACATATGGAAGGCCTTTCTTAAGTTCGGCCAAATCGACCTCTGTTTCAAAATCGAGTTCCTCCTCTGAGGACTCCATAGTTACATAAGCAACTTTCTCTTTTTGAGTAAACAGTTTACTCTTTGATCGTTGCTCACTCCGATATTTTTCCTTCTCCTTTTTCATAAGTTCGGTCTGACGAACCTTTTCGGCCAAATGGGCTAAATCAGAGATATGCACATTAAGCAACTTTCTGCGCATATAAAACCCTAGTCCCATAGTTGCTATTTTCACCACTTCACTCTCAGGTATGAAACATAGCATCACTCCTAGCGTTCTTGAAACATATCATATAATCGTCAATGGTTTCACCATCGTCACGTTTCAGAGCCACTAGATCAATAACTGCCATATTCATTTCTCCTCGATAGAACTGAGCGTGAAAAGCAGTTTCTAACTGATTCCATGTCGTTATTGAATTTGGTATGAGATTCGAAAACCAAGTAAACGCATTCTTCGTTAACAAAGAAGGAAAAAACTTCATTTTCAAATTTTCATCATTGGCTAAGTTTCCAATCTCAACCAAGTAACGAGCGACATGTTCAGTAGTCAACTCTCCAATTTTTCCAGCAAACTTTGTGATTATCTTTGGATTTTTTTACCCTTCTTGGCACTTCAGCCATTTGAACAACTTGGGGGAAGGCAGACACAAAGTGGGGTCGATTCATAAAACCAACATTTAGACCAACTTGATTAAGTACTTCTTCCACAATTTTGGTGACTTGATAACGTTCACCACCATGATTAGCACGTATTCTGGCTAGAAATTCATCAGTATTTTGACCATGGGGAACTATATGAGGATTTTCTTTATGAAAAATATTGTTTTCATTTTGAAATATGTCTTCAAATCCTTCATTATTTCTCCTGGCATTATGCCTTTCACCTTCCTCATAATCTACGATTTGAGCAATACGTTCGACTTGTCTAGCAAGATGTTCGAATTTTGATTTTTGATATGCCATTATAGGATTTAGAATTGTAGTAATTTGTTGAGTCAATAAATTGACTAAGTCATGATGACTTTCCTCTACTTACTATTGATATACTGCCATTGAATTAACAGCATTCGAAGTAGATCCCACATTGTAATCACGAGAATACTCGAAATGTTGTTGTGGGTTTTAAGAATTATTCCCTTCATTTACACTCCCAAATCGGACAGGAGGAACAAAACCACTCACTGGTGGGGTATAACCAGGAGGAAGACCATAAGGAGGCCAACCAGTGGTTAATGGAGGCTGGAATGGTGGCAAAGTGTCACGTGGTCGAGTGTTATGTCCGATGTTTCCAGTTTGAACAGTCATAATTGCTATACTTTCACTTCCAATTACACCTTCCGAACGTGAAGTCACGTCTGCCTGTTGCACAATTACTGGTAGGCTATCACTGGTGGATGAACCACCATTCACATTAGACAATTCATCAGCCATGTGAATGATCTTTTCACTTCGTAATCGTATACACCAAACGATATGAAAAGTTTAATTTGACACACTTCAATTTTTTTTAAAAAAAAATGTCCCACCAGACGTGCCAATTTGTTTTGTCGATTTTTAGCAAATCGATGGTGGTTCGATGTCTAGTGGTCTGAGAACGAAACCTACTCCTTTTTGTAGGTACCAGTTTTCTAAAAGTGCATCAAAGTGTCTTTGATTAGATGGATATTGGGATAAAAGATAAATTAAAATTTGTAAATCAATGAAAGAAACGAAGGAATAAAGTTTTCAAAAAGAAAATGTGCTGAGATCGGAAAGGATTGCGTTAAAATTAAAAGAAAGCAGTAAAGTACTTTCGACTAAGTCAAAGGGCTTTGACATGAAAATTAACAGTATAGAAATGTAAATTAGACATTGAAAGTAAAGAATACTTGAAAGATAAACTTGCTTGAAAAATAAAGTTTACAAGAAGATAAATTGAAAGAATAAAAACATGGAAGGAACCTTACAGAAAAGTAACTCGATCGCAGACTCAGGAATTCTTTGGGGATGTGAGTGTGCTTGAGTGTTTTCTGAGTTAAAGTTCCAACCCCCTATTCCCTAAAACTTTCTAGTATTTATAATCTACTTTTGGTAACTGACAATTAATTACAAAATCACAGCCTTGAATGCATACTCCTTAGTAACCGTTCCCGCCTTTTGGCTAATAAACGTTTACACATAAATTAAATTCTTCACGTGACAAAGGCCTTCAATTTCTCCACATACGTAACTGCTTAATATACTATTCGAATAACTTATTCGATTACCTGTCTCGAATATCTTGTTCGATTAGACTTGTTCAATTTAATAAAGTGTCTTGAAATCG
This sequence comes from Arachis hypogaea, assembly GCF_003086295.3. Classification (NCBI taxonomy): domain Eukaryota; kingdom Viridiplantae; phylum Streptophyta; class Magnoliopsida; order Fabales; family Fabaceae; genus Arachis; species Arachis hypogaea. The sequence goes on from NC_092044.1 coordinate 110,774,152, forward strand.
AATCCGCGTCGAATACCTCCAGTCCATGTTTGCATGTGTATCTTTTCGAAAACTGCTTATGTCTTCGACCTCTTTATTACTTCAAATCAACTTACCCTTATTGAAAATATTTTTTCGATCAACAAAAGCGCGTTACTTTCGGACAACGACCTAACTTTAGCATAATAACATCTATGATCCATATCATGAAGATTTGACTAAGTTTCTATATTGGTTGTCGAAAACCTAACACAACTCTTCTCTTTTATTTGGATTTAGGACCCGTTATGAATCACAAATATAACATAGACGGAGTTATTGGAAAGAAATAGAGTCAAAAAAAATAAATCCGAAGTTTTGGTAAAATGATTGTGCAATTATCTAAAGTTACACTAAAGACTGCGATAAAATTGTCATGGTGATTCTAAAAGATGCTATCAAATGATGCTAATCCTGAACCTATAATTAATCCATTTGTGTTGATTTTTATCCAAAATTTCGATAGAAGATATTAAGTTATGTGAATAATTGAAAACTCAAACACTTAAACCTTATTTTTATACGAACACTCCAACAAAGACTCATATTTTTCGGTCATACTCAAACTTTGACAAAGACACGAGTCCAGATAGCAATCTAAATTCTCAAACATCTGACATTTACGTTAGTACCAAATGTTATAACAAGTTATACAAAAAAAAAAAAAAATAGGGGTATTAGAACCCCATTGAAATTAGGAGTAACTTCTTTTAGATTGTTATCAATCGAATTTAAGAGCTGTGAACTCCAAAATGTTTGAAGGAAATTGCTAATGCAAATGCTAATCCAAATATTCTTTGCTATTGGACAATTGTGGACGACATGGAGTATTAATTCCTCTACATCCGCATGCAACTCAAAATTCTTAGATATATGTCGCCGAATAAATTTCTCAATAAATTTCTAATAAAAAAGTATGAGAAGCTAATAAATTTAATATACAATGCGTACAATAAAAAATTAAATTAAAATTATCATTAAATAATAATTAATTAATTTTTAATAATTTTTTATTTAAAATTTAAAATAAATAAAGATTTGTAATGTAAATTAAAAAGATAGCTCCTCTCTCTTATCTTATGTGATTTTTTTTTTGTCCAGTTTTTTTCTCTCTCCAACAGTTATGTAAACACCAACTGCAGTCGTCTATAACTACAGCTAACGCTGATGTGCACAATGCGAACACCCAGCAGCACCGTAGCGTGATTCCCACATTCCTGCTGCACCCAGTCGTGCAACCTCCTCCGCAGTTGGAAAGTTTCTCCCTCCCAACGCGAGATATAGGGGACCGTTTTCATACTTCTATCACCCATTATTTTCAAATAAGGAAAGCCAGCGTAAAACCCAAATCATCATTAGTAGTATGTTTGCAGAGGGTCAACTGTTAAAAATTATACCAAGAGTAAGCTTAAAACTTCGTTATTCATGGTCAATTAACTAACTCATCTTCAAATTTTTAACCCAAATTAAAAAAAAGCTATTCACTATTCTTTTTTCCTTTTCTATTTCCTTTCCTTAGTTGTTTCATGTCGGGGCTTCACTTCACTTCTTCTCAAGTTTCCACCACCCCAACAATAATTTTGACATTTTAATTCTAAAAAATGTCAAATAGACTAAATGATCAATTTACTGTGTATATAGATGGTTATTTTAATTCTTAATTGGATGGTTATTTTATTCGATTTGGTTTAAGTATATCTAACAAATATTAGATGGTTATTTTACTAGGTAGTCAGATGATTATTTTAATAACTACAAGGATGGTTGTAAAAAAGTAACATCCATGTTTACATGAAATTTCTTGGTGTGTGGATTGAAACATTTATAACCCTTTTAACTTGGAGAATAGCTAATAAAAATACATTTTTCTGTCATTGGATCAAGTTTACTTCGATATAAAGGTGTATGCAAAAACACAGTACAACTAAATACTTTTAAAGGTAAGTCACAATGCAACCTATATGCTGAAAATTTCTTTTTGAAAGTATCCAACGGTGTGCAATAATTTAAGACACGTGTGGGCATTCGATTTATGAGATAGGTTGCTGTTAGAACAGCATCTCCTTATAAATACTTTGAAATATTACCGTCAAACATAATGGCACGTGCTACTTCAATAAGATGTTTATTCTTCCTTTCAGCAATGTCATTTTGTTGGGGAGTATTGAGGCATGTAGATTGATATTGAATACCTTTCTTTTGAATAAATTCACCAAAATTTTTATTAAAGTATTCAATGCCATTATCACTTTTTAATATTTAAATTTTTTGTGTCAAATTGTGTTTCTACCATTGTTGAAAAATATTGAAAAAATTTAGAAACCTTGGATTTTTCATGCATGAGATAGATTCAACATAGTCGTGTGTGGTCATCGGTAAAAGTTACAAACTATTTTTTTTTTCCAAATTGAATTGTTATTTTTAATTGACCCCATACATAACTATGAATCAAGTGAAAAGGTTTAGATACATGATAAGGTTGAGAGTAATAAGGAACTCTATGACTCTTTGAACGAATACAATTTTTATATTTAAATAAGGAAGAATCATATTCTTAAACAAACTTGAAAATAAATATTTGAGATATGAGAAACTAGGGTATCCTAGTCTATTGTGCCAGGGCATTATTTGGTCCTTTATAGGCATAGAACTTATACCACTAAATCCTTGAGCTACTTTATCCTCCGAAATATCTTCAAAATAATAAAGTTCATCCATTATCTTAGCACTTCCAATCATCTTCTTCGAGTCCGGTTCTGAAAAATATCATGAGTGTCAAAGAATGTCACAACACAATTGAAATCCTTGCAGATTTTACTAATAGAGAGAAGATTACAAGAAAGTTTTGGTACATAAAGACATTTCTTATATCAATATTTTTGGACAATTTAATTGTACTTTTTTCAGCAATACATAAAAAATTACAATCAACAACTCTAATTTTCTCATTTCTAGAGCAAAGAGAATAAGTTTTAAATAAAAGGGAGAGGTTGGTCATATGGTCAAGTGCATCTGAATCGATAATTCATGGTGTATTCAAGTTTGAGGTGCGATTAAGGGATATAGGAATACTAAAATTACCTGTTTGAGCCAAAGAACTACTAGGAGTACTAGACACAGAACTAGAATAATTTAACAGCCTTCGGAGCTGCTCAACCTGTTTCTTACTTAAGAATGATTTTTCAGTCTCATAGGCAGTTGGGATAGAACGTATTTTGGGACCAGATTTACTGCCTTTAAGATGTGCTGATTTTTCATGAATCTTTCAGCAGATTTTTCGGGTGTGACGAGGTTTATTGCAGTGGTCACACCAAGGATTAGAGGGGTGCTTCTGATTTGATGAATTTTTAAGTGCAGCAGATGCCACTAAGAATGCATTAGACTCCAAAAAAATCTGTTTAGTCTTGCCTTTTTCCATTATCATAGCTCTACGAGTTTCCTCTCTTCTAACTTCAGTAAATACTTCTCCAATTGAGGGTAAGATTGCTCTTCCAATAATTCTGTCACGAACTTCATCTAACTCCACGTTGAGGCCTGCAAGAAATTGGAATATATTTCCTTCTTCCACTGTTTGTTGGTGGTGTTTGACATCAGCGGCTGAATTCCACTTATATTTATTGAAGTGGTCAAGATCCTGCTACACCCGCTTCAATGTGTGAAAATATTTGATGACATTGTCATTTTTTTGTTGAATTTCTCTAGCTTTTAGAGTAAGTTCATAAATTTGGGATTTATTCCAAAGATCAGAATACATCTTCTTGACACTATCCCACAATTCTTTAGCAGTGGTAGTACATGTAGTTACTACTAATATCCTCCTTCATTGAGTTCACGAGTCATGTCATCACCATGAAATTTTCGGAATCCCACACATTATATTGTGGGTCAGTGACGTTAGGCTGGCTTTGCGCACAGGTGAGATATCCAATCTTCTCTCTTCTACGGATATACATCTGAATTGATTGAGACCACCTAAGGTAGTTTGACCCATTGATTCAAAATGTAGTGGTCTTAAATGAATGAAAATCACCACTAACTAGTACCTGTTGTTCAGATTTTAAATCTGTTGGAGTAGGAGTGGTGCTCTCCTTCTATTCAGAATTAATGACTGAGGAACTGTCAACCATAGCTATAAATCAGAGACACAGTGTAGAGATCATACTCTGATACCAAGTTGAAGTGTTTGAATATAATGTTCTATTAAATGTACAGGAAATCATCCTCTTTATAGAGGAATTACAGAAATAGAAATAACTAGAAAACGGGAAAGAAGGAAAAAATACTAGTCTAAAATAAAGGAAAGATTTCTAATCATAAAATTCCTAAAATTAAGCTAAACCAAAAAAAGAAAAAGATTTATAACTAATTCTATATACATAAAAGATGCATGAAAGAAATTAGGAATATGATTTTTGTTTGATCTAGTCAACAGAACAATTGTACATATAAAAAGAAGAAGACGATGATGACAATAATGATAATGGAGTAGGAAGTGGAAGAGGACAAATTAAAGAAGGAGGAGATCAAAAAAATTCAAATGAGAAAAGAATGAGATGGAGGTAGTGGCGTGGTGGTGGTGATGACAATAATAAAAGAGAAAGATGATGTTGGAGGAGAAGAAGAAGACGATGATGATAACAATAATGATAACGATGATGGTAATGACGTGGATTATGAAGATAGACAAGAAGAAGGAGAAAAATGAAGGAGAAAAAGAAATTTAAATAAAAAATGAGGAGGAGAATGAGGTGATAATGATGACGACGATGATAACGAAAGATAAAAATAAGAAAAAAAAGAGGAAAAGAAGAAACAGTAGTAACATGAGAGAAGAAGAAAAAAAATACAACAGCAACCTAAATGAAAAAGATGCGCGCACATAAATTTCGTTTAAATTTAGGTATTTTACTTAATTATAATTTTTTTCAGATTCTACGGATCATTTACAACGTTAATTCTACAAAAACTAACAATTTGATTACATAAAAAATCTAATGATCTTTTTAAAAAAAATCTGGTAACTATTTCTAATTTTTTAGATCAAATTTGATATAATTTTTTTCAAACTTTATAAATTCTTTACCAAACATTATAGAAAAAAAATTATTTTCTCAATAAAAATAAGATCATCCCATGTTTATATTTATGTTTTATGATTGTGATCTACAAAACCTCCTTGTATTATTTATTTATCTATTTCATCTTTTCAAGATATATGTTATTATATATAATTTATAAAGTAAGAGGTTTTATTATGTAGCATCTTAAGTAATTATTATTATTATTATTATTATTATTATTATTATTATTATTATTATTATTATATAAGAAAAAATTGGACAAATAAACAGATTAATACTTATTATCGATACACTGGTGTATCTAAGTCTTAAATAGGAGTGAAAGTGAGTCAAGTTCGCTCATGAATTAGTTCGAGTTCGACTAATTAATAGTTTGATAAGCTGAACTCGTGAGCTAGTGAGCAGAGCTTGAGCTTAAAATTGATCTCATAAATTAAATGAGTCGAGTTTAAGTTTGGATAAGCTCAGTTCATTAACTCGTGAGCTAGCTCGATTATATATATAATATTAAAAATATAAATTAAATACATATAGGATATGCGTATTAATAATTATATATATATATATATAATAGTAATATATAATTTTACATATATATTAATGTTTTTAATTATTTAAAATTTTATAATAATTTTTATATAATTTTGATATAGGACATAAATAAAAAATTTATAATTGATAGATAGATAATAAATAAAATTTATTTTTTAATATTTTGTAATATATATAAGTTATAATTTATTAATATATAATTATAGATTATATTTTATTAATATATAATTATAGATTATATTCCTATTATTTAAGTCAGCTCGTTAACTTGAATTACGAAATAAGCTTAATTATTAATGAGTGGAACCGATAGTTGAACTTGAGTTTAGTCTAACTGAACTCACTTTTAATAGTGCCAAGCTATTGTTCTTTTCAATTATGGGGAAATTTAGATTGTAGCCTAAATTAATATCAGAAAATGTGAACATATATTAGATTCAGAGAAAATAATTCATTACCAATTTAATAAAATTGTGACGGAAGTTAAAGTTAGTTTAGAAACCAACTAACACATGATATAATTTGTAGGTTGATTTCAGAATTTAAATTCTAAATTCCTACAACTTCTCCGCAACTTCACCAATAGAGCCTCCATCTTCATGCGGGTGCTGAATTCAACACTCTCACTTTGTGTTGATGGGGATCACAAATCCTCCCTGCACTACTTCTTATGCTTCCCATTCCGATCTATACGCCGATGTTCTCCAATCAGCTATCAAATCCAGAGACCCTTTTGTCGGAAGATCCGTTCATGCTCGAATCATCAAACACGGCCTTCACTTGGGTGTCTTCTTGATGAACAATCTCCTCAATTTTTATGCTAAAACTGGTTCCTTCTCTGATGTTCACCGCGTGTTCGCTGAAATGCCGCTGAAGACCATTTTCTCCTGGAATACCATTCTGTCAGCTTATGCCAAAAGGGGGAACTTGGAAGCTGCACAGCGAGTGTTTGATGAAATTCCTGAACCCGATTCTGTTTCCTGGACTTCAATGATAGTGGGGTATAACATGTTGGGTCGTTTTGATAATGCCATTCATATGTTTCTCAGGATGATTTCATGTGGAGTGTCGCCAACCCAGTTCACATTTACCAATGTTCTTGCTTCATGTGCTGCAACTGAAGCACTGGATATTGGTAGAAAGGTTCACTCCTTCATTGTAAAACTTGGATTGTTCAGTGTTGTTCCTGTGGCCAATTCACTTCTTAACATGTATGCAAAGTCAGGTGATTCAGTAATGGCGAAAGTTGTGTTTGACCGGATGAGGCTAAAAGACAAATCAACTTGGAATACTATGATTTCGATGCATATGCATTTTGGTCAACTTGACCTTGGACTTGCCCTTTTTCAGGAAATGACTGATCCAGACATTGTCTCTTGGAATTCGATCATTACAGGATATACTCATCAAGGACATGATGTCAAAGCCCTTGAAATTTTTTCGCTTATGCTTAGCAGTTCATCTTCAAAGCCAGATAAGTACACCTTGGGAAGTATTTTGTCAGCTTGTGCCAATCTTGAAAATTTGAAACTTGGGAAACAAGTCCATGCATACATGGTAAGAGCTAATATAGACATATCTGGAGCTGTGAGAAATGCTCTGATCTTAATGTATGCAAAGTCTGGTGGCATTGAGATTGCTCATAGGATTGTAGATATTACAGGTATCTCAAATCTGGATGTTATAGCATTCACATCACTGCTAGATGGCTTTGTCAAAATTGGGGATATAAACCCAGCAAGAGATATATTTGACTCATTAGAATTTCGAGATATAGTTGCATGGACAGCCATGATTGTAGGTTATGCACAAAATGGTTTACTTAGCGATGCTTTGGATCTCTTCAGGAAAATGGTTAGAGAAGGTCCAAAGCCAAACAACTATACTTTAGCAGCAGTTTTAAGTGTCTTTTCAAGCTTGGCTTCTCTTGATCACGGTAAGCAGCTTCATGCAACTGCCATAAGATTGCAAGAAGCATCATCAATTTCTGTTGGTAATGCTTTAATTACCATGTATTCAAGATCAGGAAGCATCAGAGATGCAAGGAAAGTATTCAAACAGATATGCTCTAACAAGAATAAATTGACTTGGACTTGCATGATTATAGCTCTAGCTCAACATGGTCTTGGAAAAGATGCCGTAGAACTGTTCGACACTATGCTGAAACTTGACATAGAGCCTGACCAAATTACTTATGTTGGTGTCTTGTCTGCTTGTTCGCACGTGGGATTGGTACAACAGGGTAAGAGTTACTTTAGTTTAATGAAAAATGTTCATCACATTGAACCCACCTCTAGCCATTATGCTTGCATGATTGACCTGCTTGGGCGTGCTGGATTGCTTGAAGAAGCATATCATTTTATAAAAAACATGCCTGTTGAACCAGATGTTATAGCTTGGGGTTCACTTTTGGCTTCTTGCAGGGTTCATAAAAATGTGGATTTAGCTAAAGTGGCAGCTGAAAATTTGCTTCTTCTTGATCCCAACAATAGTGGGGCTTACTCAGCACTTGCTAATACGCTTTCAGCTTGTGGAAGATGGAAAGATGCTGCTATGATTAGGAAATCAATGAAGGACAGAGCAGTAAAGAAGGAACAAGGAATCAGCTGGGTTCAAATCCAGAACAAGGTCCATATTTTTGGGGTTGAAGATGGGCTTCATCCACAAAGAGATGCAATATATAGAATGATTTCAAAAATATGGATGGAGATAAAGAAAATGGGCTTTATTCCAGACACTGATTCTGTCTTGCATGATCTAGACCAGGAAGTGAAGGAACAAATCCTTAGACACCATAGCGAAAAACTCGCTATTGCATTTGCTTTGTTAAATACTCCAGGATATGCCACACTGAGGATCATGAAGAACCTTAGAGTCTGCAATGACTGTCATTCCGCCATAAAATATATCTCTAAGCTTGTCGGTAGAGAAATTATTGTAAGAGACTCCACACGTTTTCATCATTTCAAGGATGGTTCATGTTCATGTCAGGATTACTGGTAGAAGAAACAGTGGAATTTCATGAAGAATCCGACTAGAACTGATGAGTAATTTACAAGTATATTAAACTGAAAATATATAAATGTACACAGGAGCTTAAAATCATTCACTTTTTTAGATGAGTTTGCCTGAGGTCTGACTTCAAGTGGACGCGTGCTAGAATGCTTCCGAGTCAATCAAATGCTTGTGTTCTTGTTTATGCCTGTCAAGATATCTCGCAGTTGAGGTCTAATCTTACCAAATTGGAGGCGGTACATTTTCTATAACCCTGGATTTGAATCAATCAGTTCAGATAATTCGGTGGTCTCTCTTTACCTAGTCTGCTTTGGTTCATAGTATCCACACCTATTTTAATTGACTTTCAATTCTTGCATCTGATTCATAGGCCTGAGGGAAATGATTTTTCATTTTTTATTTTTTTGGGGTATATTGATGACAGTTAATCATTGTATTACTCAGTGGCTTAAGGGAAATGTATCCTATAGGAATGTAGTTTGTAGCAAGATTAATAACATTAAGACGAGCATAAAATATGTAGGTGTGATGCTCTGTCGATAGTATATCTGTAAAGCACAGAGTAATGAGTAATATGTAAGATGGAAATATACACATAATTGACAGAAGTTGCTGATTTTATGTGTTATTTGTGTTATTCATTGGGAATAATGAATATATGTCCATGGTAGTTTTAATAAAAGCTTGGAAGATATATCCGTTAAGCAACGTAATTTTGCTTAAAATCATGGACAAGTCAATATGTTATTTTAGACAATGATGGATCCGCTATGCCGGTGTTGATAGTACGTAGCTTTTGCTTTTTGCTTTCCAACTAGCGACTGCCTAATCTCTATTATATTTACCGTTCAATTCACTTGTAAAGTGCCATTACTTTAAAGTAGAGTTATAAAAGTATTCGTCTACGTGTATAAATTATGATGCATTTCTTCTTTCATTCGTGTACATGGCCGTAACCTTTTATATCTTCCTCTTATCCTATAATGCCATGCCATATTGAAGTCTTTTATTGGTAAAAATGGTGGACACCATACCCTGCCTCTCCAGCATGTGCATTAATGACAACAGATAGTCATCCAAGAATAACAGTGTCATCACATTATTTTTCATTGTTGCTGATGTGTTATACATAGTTAATTCTATAAATAATCTTGACTTGTCTCATTCAGGTGTCTTATTCTTTTAAGATCTAAATTGAGAGTTTGAACCTCCTTCATCACCACTGTTACATTTTTCTGTACTTTGCTTTATTGTATTCATATTTATGTCTAATTTTGATATAAAAATAGTTACATGGCTCATTTATAAAGTGGCCATTTAATGGATAGGGACCTAACCTATTTATACCTTAGAACTTTCTATTATATTAATGTGTGTATGTATATATACCCTACCAAGTTGGCCACTAGTTATATGCAGCAGCAAAACTACATGGCCGTTGTTATGTTTGTATGTTCATATTTTGTAGAAGGGTGAACAAGCATCACACAAATTTGTTGGTTTGTCCTTTGAAATCGCCCCACAATGTTTGTCAGAGGGGTCATCTGATCTTTGGCAATATCCATCAAAATGGAGAATAGTAGGTAGGTGTTGGTCAAGCTACCTTTGTGCATGCATATATAAAAGTCTAAGATATTTTTCCCCTACATTCTGGATAAGGTATGCATACAACTCACACTAGGGAAAATTAAAAAGTAACAAGAAAGAAGAAAAATATGAATGTATAAGAACTTGTATTATATCAAATAGAGCATTTTATGAACCAAGCATACAAGAAAGCATTTCACAACAATAGCATCTCATAAGTAGGTACCTCTAACTAGGAGATGGAGTTGCAACACAAGGGGAAGATTTTGCTTACATTAATGTGATTGTGTTAATCTGTGTATGATTTACATGACTCTTTTTCATAACATGTCAAGTTCAAAGTGATTTTCATAGAGAAAAGGGTGCCTAGAACTACGTACACTAAGTTACATCTGGGTTTTCTTTAATTTTACTTACAATGGTGCCCCATTTAATGATGAGAAAATTATGGAAACTTGAGTGGTTTGGAGATTCTAGACATCTACTGCATCAACAGGAAGAGAAGTGGCCCTATAAAGGGACTGTGGAAGCAAGGCTCCTGCAAAGAAATCCTTGGCTGTGATCATTTGTTCTGGACTGTTAGCCTCACTTGTCTCATCACCATTTTGAACCATTTGATCAGCCAAACTTGTGCACTTCTCAGCATCAACAAGAAAATTGTTACCACAAACCATAGGCCTCAGCAATGATTTCTTGTCCTGTAACTTCGAGTGGGATGTAGCTGATAGCTCTAATTTTTCGGTGTCAGGGGATGTGCTAGCAAATTTTGGTTTACTCCCTAGTTGCTGGTCTCTAAGCTCTCTTAACTGCATCTGGTACTTTGCTTTTAGCCATCTCAGTTCTTGTCTAATTTCATTCTCATAGTCCAGAAGAACACAATCCGATGAAGGAATAGAAGGTAGCTTTCTAGCATTGAGATCACTTTGGTCATCCACATCAATAGTTCTTCCACCATCCTTGATGGTTGATTGATTTGATGTCTCATTAGACTTGTCGTCACATTGTATGTCTTTTAACTCTTCAGAACACAAGTCTGGTTCATCGCGCTGCGCCCAGATATCAGTACAACTAATGCCTTTGGGTTGGTATGATGGATCTTGTGCACCTTCTGTAGCACAGTTTTCAGACCCTTCAACTTGATAAGTAATCTCCTCGAATCTGCCATGAACTGCTGCGCATCCGTTCTTAGAACAATGGAAAAATTGCAGATTCTTGGCACATGGATTATCTGATGATGCATAATCAAATAAAGAACCGTTTCTAGCACAATTGTGGCAGAAATGTTCACTTTCACATTGTAAACTTTCCTCTATTCTGGGTCCCCTTTTCCACTCAGGGACCAAGTTTGCAATTTCATTATCTATCATATCTGCTAACTTTGTTACATCTTGGTCAGTTATGTCAAGTTCAGCTATCATTTCAGAAGCAACGCTCAATGCAGTATCAGTCTCGGTGTCAAACGGGAAATAGATGTTTCGAACTCGACCTATGTAGAAGACATTGTTAATATGGCTTGTTTAGTAACTAATTACTGAGTAACCAAGGCGAATTAAAGAGCAACAGAATATGGAATCATCAAAGACTGAAAATGTTGAAGAAGGAAATAACAAGGGAAATGCCAACCTTCCTTATCTGCTATTCTGATTCTCAGAAAGATGCCATCATCTTCTCTTCTCCTACCTTTAATTGAGGCGTCGAATTCAGCTAATTTTTCGTCCTCCTCACAATCAAAGAGATCTATTTCACTTGTTTCAAAATCATCTTGGTGATAATCCAGTTCAGACACAGGTCCATAACCACCAGGATTATCGGTGGAGCCACTCATTAAGGTGGTGTTGCTGCTATGAATTCCATTAAGAGACTGTCTAATTATTGGGGTTACTTCAAAGCAGTCTCTTTGATATTGGAATGGTTTCAAGTCATATCCATAATCATCAAGTTGGAGAAAAGGGTCCTCCAATAGTTCCTTTGCTGAAAGTCTGAGGGACACAGTTGCTAAGCATTTCTCTACGAATTGCCGAACCTCGGGATCATTTACTTTGTAAAGAGCCTCTGGCATTTTCCCCTGAAAAATATGCATTCCATGTTAGTAATTTGGACAAAAATAATGAAACCAAATTGCAAAAATAATCATGGCCAAAGAAAGAAATAGTTCTTACAGAGGAAACTTTCTTGTAAATTTGAGCAGGATGGTTGCATTCACTATAAGGATATTCAAAGGTGACCATCTCCAAGATGCACATTCCAAAAGAGTATATGTCAACCAATTCATTGTAATCCTCTTCATATACTTCAGGGGCCATAAACTCAGGTGTGCCTAAATGAAGTAAAACAATGAACAGAAATAAGCCATGCTAACAAACTCAAAATATGCTGAGAACATCATAAAATTCATCTGAATAGTTAATTGTGGAAGAAGGCATAACATGTGTATTTGATCATGGTGACAATAAAAAATAAAGGCTAATTTCATGTTGTTGTCTCACCAACACAGCGAGCGGCATTAGATTTGCGAAGAATTGCAGCAAGGCCAAGATCCCCAATTTTAACTTCTCCTTGGTTGCCATTGATGAAAATGTTATCACACTTGAGATCTCTATGGATCACAGGAGGGTCATGGCTGTGTAGATAGAGAAGCCCTTCCAAAACCTGCCTGCACCAATGCTTAACAGCTCTGATGTTAACCCTTCTGTGTTTAAGCCTGTACCTGCAGTTTGTAAAAGCCAAGATCAAGAAGCTGAATGACATGCAAATGAAACCAAGCATTGAAGGTAAGATATAACACAAAATGGATAAGGCTTACTGTCTTAGAGTCCCAGAAGTGAACATCTCAGTGACAAAATTTATGTGTCTGTTGGTAGTATCAACCCAGGAAGTGTAGAACTTCATGATGTTCTTGTGTTTCAATGTCTTGAGAAGATGAATTTCACAGTATAATCTCTCAAGGTCTTCTGGATTCTGCAGAAAGTCGTAAAGCTTCACTTGGTTCCATGCAACTTCTATCCCTTCATACTCATCAAATGCTCTATAACTGCAACAAATGGACATGACCTCATATTAAAAACAAAAATCTCATGTTGGTGGCACCCCCACAATTTTCAACTTGCAAAAGGAAGAAAATCTAAAAGAAATTGAAGATTTCGCTTTGAAAATTTTGAGGTGGCTCTGCTGAAAAACAAGATAATAAAGGATATGGTGCATACACTGTCTTGGAAGCTCCTTTACCAAGAATTTCATTATACTGTCAAAACATGGAATTCAAAACCAGTAATCAAAATAAGGCCCTTGATAGCATAATAATGTGTAAATTACTTTGAAAAAAAAAAAAAAAAAAAACACCAAAATCTGAAGAGTTGTATAAAGTGTATTGTATATACTCTTCCATATCTTCCACTAGGATCAACTTCCACAAATTCAGAGTACTCTGCCTCTGCCTCAGCACTTGCACCGCCATTCATGCTTTGCTTCTTAATATCTATATGCTATTTTCTTTTGTTTTTTATTGATTTGCACTCCACAAAGCCTTTTATTTGCTTTTATGTGAGCACAAAGATAAAGAACAACAGAAAAAGATTTTAAAAAGAAGAAAAAAGAAAAAGGTATTAGTTTTGTCAATGCATATGGAATATGGAAGGAAGAATCAGATGAAACCAAACTAAACTAAACAAAACTTTGATAACTAATTTTTGGTATTCCGTGACGCTAGCTAGAGAGAACAAAGAGAAAGAGAGAGAAAGTGTTTGTGTGCCTAGGAAGTTCCATCAAAAAGACAAAGTGAAATGAAGTTAATTGCCAACAAGTGCCAACTAAACTACCCTGGAATACAAGGCAAAGATTTTCACAAGGTTGGAGAGTGATACCTCTCAGTCATACATCTAATCTACTACCACGCTTTCCTGCATAAATATTATGTATTCTATAAATATTTATAATTTTTTAATAAACAATAATTTTATTTAAAATGAATTTAACCATATAAATATTGTTATAGTAGGCATGTGATTTAAGAACATGTAATTGATCACCATAAAGAAGCTGACAAAACACACTCTCCTTTTCTTCCATCTCATCACGAGCTGTAAAACCATAATCACTCTCTGAGTCTAACAGGTTGCACTTCATGGGCCAGCCAAAGTTTTAAGCTTTTCTCGTTAAACAAATAATTTATGTGGTGTTCAGGGTGTTTGTATCACAAAGGAGTGGAATTTGGGTCATTTGCATTTATGGCATGGGAAGAGGTTGCTTTGCATCACAAATGTTCTATCTACTTGGGACTATGGTGGTCTTATTATTAGAGTTTCTTTCTTTGTAAGATGTAAAAAATACATAGTTGCTTTAATATAAATAATAATAAGATTACAATCCAAATATATTTTTCTTCCCAAGTTATTTTCCTTTCCTTAAAACCTTATCATTTTAAAGAGTTTAGATCACTAGTTAGCACTTAGCAGCAATCTAATATGTTTAAAAATTGAGTTGTTAGTTTCAACTATGTACTCTCCCTTAAATAGGCTATGTCCTTTTCAGAGTTGTGTACTGCATAGGACAGGTAGCCTACAAATTTTGGTGTTAGGGACCACGGACCACAGATGATGAGGATTAGAGTGGAGAAATAATTGGTTAACAAGTAAGTAGGGTGGATCAACTTGGTTGGCCCCAATGTGGAGTAGGGGACCACTCATACTCCTATTCCATTCTAGACCCTCTACCCTAACGTGCATGCTTGGAACTTGCAAGATTTTTGCACCTCAATTGCTTTGTTTCACACCTCATATTTTACTTTTGGTTTTTGGAGCAATACCTTATCAAGTTTAATTAGGATATAGGATTTTTTTTCTTTCTAGTTTTGATAAGAATTTAATTTTGATTCATTGTAAAACATTTTCTATTATTATCCAATTTTATTTGTTTTTTCGGATGACTAATTTATGTGATCAAAATAGTTATTTTGATTGACGTATTGTTATATAAAACTGTATTATTCTATTTTATATTGGTAGTGCATCAAAATTATTTTTTTTTTGTAATAAAAAACTAGCACTTCGATAAATAAGCATGCATGCCTCTGCCTCAGGATATATACCAAACAAGTGACCTAAAATTTTGATTAATGTGCATTTCTTTGTAACAGATGTTGGTATAATATATGGCTATATGCATAGCACATGCTGCCCCAACTGGCTTTTAGTGCTTTCCATCATTGAGAGGCCGGTGGCAGATAAGGCAAAAGGGTTGGTTTGGTATTCTATTGTGCCTTAGCTTGCCACATTTTGCAGCTTATAGAAACCAGAATCTTCCTTTTCTGACAACCATTTTGTATGTCTTTCGGTGTGTATTTTGTTGGAATAAAAATAATAAATAAAAGATATTAGAAAGTAAGACCTGATCCATGATAAACCATTCAATAAGCCTGGAAAATATGTACTTCATCATTTAATAGCATTGATATATAAGAAACTAGAAAAGGTTTCGGTTTAATTGAATTGAATTGAATTAAATTGAATTGTGATGTATATCAACATTAGTCAATAATATTCAGTATACCATCACTATCTGTTAATTTAGGCCTTTTCTTCTTTTGCTTGCTTGCTGTAAATGATTGTCTAAAATCCCAAAGCTTCTTGCTTGTGTATGGCTTAATTGGTTGATGAGCCTGTTAAAACTCATACATACATGCTTCAATAACTTAATTAAGCATTGTATATAGATTCCTTAGAGTTATGTTTGTAAACTTTTTTTAGCTCTTTCACATAGCTTTTCACATCTTTCCTTTTTGCTACTGTCATTGTCTTGGCCCTAAAGATATGTTTGGTGTACTTTTGAAATGTGGTGAGAGGCAATAAGAAATTAAATGAGCTTTCAACATAATTACTAATTGAACATGAGAAGGAAAGAAAGAAGTATTAAGTAACCTAATAAAGGTGATAACTTTTTTTGGTTATCCCCACATGCCAAGCACTAATCCGTCGCGGATTTAAGCTCTATTTAAGAGTTTGTCGGAATTCAAACCCTCGACACTTGTTTAAGTAGATGAGTGAGCTAACCACTCGACCAATCTCAAATTGGTTACTAAAGGTGATAATTGTTTTAGTTGTTTAAACATTATGACTCAGATTCGATTTTTAAAGTAAATTCCTGAAAATTAGTTGTTGACTCTCTCAATTTTCAAATACTAGAGAGTTTACACCTAGTACCCTAAAAAAACTTATAAGTTCATTTAATAATTGCACAAAAATTAAATAATCCTCATGCATTGTCTGGTCTTTTGGATCAAACACCTTCATCATAAAAGATTTAATAAGCGATAAACGATAGAACAAAAGACAATAATAGAAAGTCGTGTAATATGAGTAATAGTAGTAATACTATAATCAAAGTGTACAAAAATCCAAAGTTATGTTTGTCTTGATGATTTATTATTTATATTATAGTGATCCAATAAACGATTTCCAGGTGCAAAGTGTGTCTGTCCAAAACAAGAGGCTACAAAGAAGTTCACTTCCAATTTTCTTCCTTTTTCAAAATTCCATTTAATAATAAGCCACATTGTATTGATTCTTTTAATCCCCTAATCTTGTGTTTGTCATTAGGCTTGAAGACAAAACAAATAAATAAATATGGGACAGTGTCTGCATCATTGCATGTGAAATTCTCAATTTTCTGTCTACTCTTTTTCACTGAATCCTTTTTCCTCGGAAGGACTTGAAACCTGGCTTCTCATATAATATCGAATTTGTTTACAAGCACGGAAACACAATCACTTTTGGTAGATGAGATATTGACATAGACATTGTGTCTCGAGACACTGAATAATAAACCATATTTCAAGTCATGGTCACCTTGCATCAAACAACAACAAAAATTAGTCACACATCCTTCAAGAATGTGATGACCATCATTATTGGACAACATAACTAACATGATCATGATCATCTAAATTCATTGCATGATGAAATTTAACATGATGCAGGACATACAGCAGTTGGTTACAATTTTCTATATGTTTCCCATTAGGAGATATGATCAGGGATTTAGGTTGAGTTTAATTTTGATGCAATTTTCTATATGTTTCCCTTCAACAAAAATGTTTTATACAGTCGCGCAATCATATCCGATCTATTCTCTTAGATGACTATTCACGCGATCAATGTGAAAGGTAGTTATTTTTGCTGATGTGACATTACGATTAGATGCACGTATAAAATTACTTTACAGTGCATTAAAATTAAATTCTTAGGTTATAGTTAGTGGCAGAGTTATGATTGTTGAAGGTTGCTTACTTGTTAGTCCTTTGGCGTCTTGAAGAAATGGTTTAACTCAGGATGTAGAAGCTAAAATTTTAGGTCATAGCATCTTATTACATAAAAAGAATAAGGTAACTTTGCTTTAGTAATGTGTTTTAAGCTAAAATGTAATGTAATGTAATGTGTTTTTAGTTTTTACACTTTACCTTTGTAGGTAAGAGGTGTTCAAATTGATCAAGATGACACAGATTACAAATTGCAATTTGTCTAAGCAGCACTTACACATTGCAATTTTTTAAATGCTTATCATGCAGCTAACAACATATAATTGTCACAAAGTATATTTAATTGTCTCATGTGTCGCTTAAAAAAGTTGCAACTATTGATTTCCTATTGAAAAACATGGGTCACATGACTAAAAATAATTCTAATATCAGTATATCACACCTCTTCAACCCACCTTTTTCATAGGTTGAGATTACATTTTCTCTGCAGATTACTTTGTTTTGCAGAAAGCGATTTCAACTGCCAAATAAATAATCTAGACCCCTAGTGGTTTGGTTACTATGGCATATACATGTCAATGTCACTGCTTCAATGCCTCCATAATAGTCTAATATCTTATTTTTATGTAATTTAAATACCCAAGTTACTTTCATTGGTCAACTTCAACGAGGGAAATAGAAGGAACAAACTACCATCTCAGCAACTTAAAATAGACATAATAACAATAACTAACATCATTCAGAGAGAAAAAGAAAAGAAGTTGTATAAGAACATAGTAGATCCTTTAAGAACAAAATTGAAAGAGAATCAAACCATTCTGCTTTGATGCTACAAAAGTTATTAAAAGAAAGAAGTGAAAAATAAAATAGTCTCTTATGTTATATGAACATTAATTATAAATATTTTTATGTACATTAGGAGCAGCCGCTTCTGAATGTGTGTGATGCTATGTTCCCATGGCTTTTTATTTTTTGGATGGCAAAGAAGGGGAATGTGATTCCACTAGTATAGACCAAAGGACATGCACATCTTCATACTGGCAAGATTTGACATCTTCATACAGAATGTAAATCCCTCTTCCTGCAATGTTATTAGGAGAAGAAACCATGAGATAAACAATGTAAACCAGCATCATGAAGAGAGAACTAACTAAACATAATGAGAATGCATACTCTTGTTTTGATTCGAATTCAACCGAAACCAGAGCTTCTTCAAGGGAGAGAGGAGGGATTGTAGCCACCCCATTTGGTTAAAAACTAGTTGTGACTCATTCAGAGGAAGCAAACTCAATGAGAGAGAGGGGTAAGATAGATAAAGATCAGAGCAGAGACCCTCTAACCTTCTTTTGCTTAGACAAGGGTGAAACTAGTATATATTGAATTAACATTGTTGTTGCAGGTACAGTGTCCCTTTCAAACCTTTTCTCCCTTATGGCATAAGAACAATAAGACCAATAACCTGTGGATCATCACCACAGAATAGAAGCATCTATTGGTATCCATTTCACCTTTCCTTGTTGACTTGTTCCTCAAGAAAACCATGGTTTTCACCAAGGTGCTAAAAAGCACTCTCCTCTTGCATTTGAAGCAAGTATATGCCTCTCTTTTTAAGAGCATCTACCACAAGCCTCTGCTTCCATGTGAGTCCACCTGTTCCACAAGGTTGCCTTATAAGACTGCTAAATTTCACTCACTCACTCACATGTTTCAATCTATTCCCATCACTCACTTCACTTACCTTAGTTTCAAAACTTGTTACATGAATAACCAAGTTACTAAACCCCTAAACCTTAGCATTCTCAAAAGTTCCTTACAGCAAATTTATTCATTCTATTTATAACTATTTTTAAAGCATGAATTAGTAAATGCACTATAAAAGAATACTAATATCAATGCTCACTTTTATGTCCAGCAATGTCTGATCTCTTTGGTTTGTTACCACATGAAAAATTTTGGGTATATGTCACAAAAATAAACTTTACATTGATACTTAAATATGACCTACCAATAAAAGATTAAAATTTTATATGAATTCCCACACCTATTCAATACAATCTCACCTAACACTCTTTGTTGGACAAAACGTTGAAAAAATCACTACAGAAAGAAGCATTCTATCCTACAATTGAAATTTCGACTTTTAAGTTTTTTTTCTTTTTTGAAAAATGAAAGAGAGAAATTTTTTATTTTATTTGAATTGCTTGGAGAAATTTAGTGTTGCAGAAAATTTTTTATTAAACAATGGTCTACTCTTCTAGTTGATAGTAAAATATCTACAAATTACTCCTGGAACAAAATCTAGATATAACTAAATTATATTATATTTTCAAATGAGAAGGGATTCATTTATCTTAATACTGACACAAAAAGAGTTTTACTTGATTTATCTTTTACTTTCTAGTTTTAGGACCTGGCCTATATCCAACACTTTTTATACGCACTTTTTCTGATAACCTATTAAACCCCCCAAAAATGTAACCCAAGAATCTACTTTAGGGCTTAAAGTTTTAAGCCCAGTTATCTATATGGGCTTAAAGTTTGAAGCCCATTATCCATGTCCAACTCAATCTCCCCAAAAAAAGAAATTAAGGACTTGTTTGGGTGAGATTTTAAAAATTTTTTTTTTTCTTGAGTTGTCTTTTTTTAAAAGATCTTATGAAAAAGTAAAAGTAATTTTATATATGTTTGGATATCTCATCCAAAAAGATCTTTTTATCTATCAATTATGTTTGGGTATAACAATATAAAGTATTTTTTTGTTTATTTATTACATGAAAAACATCTTTTTTTAAGGAAAAAAGATCTTTTAAAAAAAGATATAAATTACAGCTTTTCAAAAAAAGATGTTTTTTTTTATTTTTCTAATGCTTTTACTTTTACTACTAAAAATTTACCAAACACACTAATAAATAAAAAAATCTTTTTTTAATAAAAAAGATCTTTTTTATCAAAATAATGGCGCCAACACAAGCACTAAAAAGTATCACAAATACTTAATTTAATTGTATATTCAACTTGTGACAATCCATCATCACCATGCATGCAACATACGTAGGAGCTCTCGGTGATTTCTATACTGATTCTATTAAATAACATATACTCAAAATAAAATGAATTAACTTTAGAGCATTAAAACTTATTATATAAAGCAAAAGTTCATATGATTATTTTTACCTTAGGATTAGGAGATGCAGATGCTACACTTGATTCGTAGTAGGATATGCCAAATTAGACAAGATACAATTATTGGACGAGTAATGATGAATTAGATATATCTCTGAAATTTGAACTTGCTAGAAACAGATATTCACAAGTAATTATTGCCTTTTGCCCACACAATAGTCTCCTATACGTCGTTTCTTGAGGATAATTGATCCTTGTGTTGACTAAATGGCAGAGACTAGAAAGAGTTACAACAGTCATATGTATATTTGTCTTTTGGGATGATGGTTTCAACCAATAAATAATGACAAGTTCAACTCAATTATTAATTAATGGAAAAATTAATCAATTGCAAAGTTGGTTATGAGGGGATTCAAATCATTCAATCACCTTTATTTAGTCCTCAATATATTAATATTAGTAGTTATATTGCTAATACACCTCTTAAATATCATATTATTGAATCGCAAACATATATATCTAGTTTACTCTTACAAGTTACAATTTTTTTTGTGACCGGAATAAATTAAACAAAAAAAAACAAAACAAATAAAATAAGAAATTGTTTAAATAGAGAGACAGTCTCATTTAAGACTACTCTTAAACTCCTTCTAAGGTGAAAGAAGCTCTACATGCGAAAATTATAACTTTATCATCATCTTTGCTATAGTATCTGCCACCGTATTTACATCTCTCATAATAGTTAGATTGACCAATATTAAATAATTTAGATTGGTTAAGTAGTTAATTTATTAATCTGCTTAAATAAGTAATAGGAATTAAAATTTTACCGTCTTATATAAATAATAATTTATTAGAAAAGTATAGGTAACTAACAACATTTTTGAACAATATGTAAATAATGTGAATTAATAGGGTTAAAAGAGTAAATTAATCTTAAATTTAATTAGTAGCATTAAATTAAGGTGCAGTGTATTTTTATTTGATTGGTGTTTATTCATATTGTTCAAGATAGTTATTGTTTACCTAACACTCCTCTTTAACTATGAAGCACTTACACTTTGTTGAATTACCATATTCACGTGTCCAACACATTTCAAACACAACACTTATCGACATTCATTCGACACGCATCAGTCGTGTCCAACTGTGTCTTAATAAAAAATAAAAAATAAAATTTTTTTTTTGAAAACACTTGAACACACCTAAATACCATTACGTGTCAGCGTGTTCAGCTTTATTCTTAACATGTATTCTTAAAATGAATTTAGAAATAATAGATATTATTATTTATTAAAACAAAATATTTTAAATACTTTTATATAGTCAAAAGAATAAATTAAAAACAGTTAAAAAATTATTTTATATTTTAATACCAATAAAATATCAAAAATTCATCGTAATTTATCTAAAAAATACTCTATATTTTTATATATATATATATATATATCGTTTTTTGTGCCTTATAAAATTTTAAAATTCGTGTGTTCGCGTATCGCATATTCCATATCGTATCATGTTCCATGTCGATGTTAGTATTCGTGCATCATAGTTAACTAATAACAAACTTTTAAATAGAATTTAATTTCGCAGCAGACAAATCCTTTACTTATCAACTTAATCGTTAAAATTCAAAAAAGAAAAAGAAAAAAAATTAAACAAACATTACTTATTTTCTGCTACTTACTGCTATAATTATAATTGTGCATGCCACTGCACATATCAATTATCGTCATAGCTCTAACAAATATCAGTGAAGCCATCGATTCATAGTTTCTGCAAAATATATATATGATAGCCATACAATTTAGCATCATTAGATATTGTGTATGTGTTTCATTGTTTTTACATCTTTCAAAATAATTAGCTTATATATGTAACAGTTAAAGGAAGGGATATATATTGGTGAATGCAATTGCAATTTTTGCAACGGTGGGTCCATATGCAAATTGCAGCAACGAAAAAAGGCAAAGGAACAGATCACAAATGCAATATCCACTGATCAACAATACAGTAGTTCCTCACAGGCACAGCACCACCATCATCATCATCATCATCATCTTCATCCTTTGGACAAAATAATGGGGTGCTCCAACAATTACATTCATTATTACCACACTAATGCAAAAAGCTTTGAATCCTGCAACTGTAAAATGATGGGTTCTTGCCACTAATTAATTATCCTTTACCCCTTTTGCTTTTTCTGATGGTTAAGTCCTTGTAACATTTTTATTCACATCTTTATCTTTATATATAATACATTTCAATCGGATCATATTCTTCGCTTAATTAGTGACCATTGAATAATGCGCCACTAAAGGAGGTACAGTCTTCCATGTATTATTTCCATATGGTTAAGAAAAACGTCAAAGTAGTTAAATTAGTCAAATGTTTTTCTATTTTAGAGAAAGAAGCTATGTAAAGTGATATGGTTCTTTAGGTCGAAAATGGAAACAAATTATTGGCTCTATGTCTTTAAGATCGAAAAAAGTTTGAGCACGCATGAACAACTTTAAACTTTTTATTCACATGGAATAATGGGAGTTTAAGGTCATTTTCTTTTAACGTGGCATTTAATTATTAATTTATTTAAAATTATTATTTATACATTAAAATTAGTTATAATTTATTTATATATAAATACATATATTATTTAATTCATTTTTATTATATATTTTATATTTTAACATGTATTTTATACTAATAATTAATAATTTCAATAATTAATTTTAGTGTACACTTAATTAATATAATTGTAATTTATTATATAAGGAAAACTCCTTTTAAACCCTTGCTTATTTTGTGGGCAAGCTTCCATTGAGATGCTAGTAACTAATTTCACTCTGAGTTTTTAGCGAGGTTAGGGTCATGGATAAATATATTAGGATAAAGTATCAAGTGGTTGAAAATTTATGTAACTAATAAAAATATTTTAAAAGTATCAAGTTATCAACAATGAATAATTTTCGAAAGACTGAAAATAATATATAAACATTTTTTTAATTTTTTGTTCCAAATGACTGGATTTTTTTTAAAAAAATTAACAATCAAATTTTGTTTTAATTTTTATATTCACAATTTAAATGGTTATCCAAATGTTCTGAAAAAAATTCCAGCGCACAAATTATTAGTAGTTTGTTGATTGTCACTTATTGAAAAATGATATTATTCTTTTGTTTTTTTTTTGTATTTTTAAATCTTTTAAAAAAGTTATTTGTTGTATTAGTATTTGTCAAAATTATGTTTTTAGCAATGTAAATTTTTAATTATCATTTTGATAATTTATCTATAGATCTCTCCCAACAATACTTCTATATATTTATATAATACTAATTAATCTAATATGTTAAAATGCATTATATATATTTTTTGGTGAACATAAGCCTAAAAGAAAAAACAAACCGAAAAAATTAAGAAAACAAAAAACAGAACATTATATATATAGTTTCCTTGATGTTTATATCAATCAGTGATGATAGGTATATATATAGGTGAATTTTATCATATCCTCTCTAAAATAAAGGGTAAATTATCCCCTTATGATATATATATTGAAAGTGATTCACCACATGAGTTTTATGAAGTGGAAGATATTTTTACGAATGTAATTGATGCACTTGAAGGTAGAGGAGAGCTTATGATTTGTGATGATAGAAGTCATAAAGACATTTGAAAAGATTCTTCGAATCCTCAAGTCATAAACACAGTCAAAGACATTGTTGTTGATGATGTCAAATACAAGTTTTAAAGGATGGTAGATTCGGATCCTCATGAGATTAAAGACATTGTTGTCGATGAGGTGGAGATCAAGTCGAATTCAATTGCAGACAATAGGATTTGCAAGATGAGGTGACAATTATGCACAAGAATTTAATATCACTTTCATAGGACAAAAATTTTGCAGATAGTGAACTCCAAGAATGTTATCACCATACAGAAGAGGGTGGAGGTGGCGCAATGGGTGTACGCTAAGGTTGGAAAGGAGTGGCGCCTATGTAGCAGAGATTCTCCGTATACCTCGGTAGCACATATGTTGTCACGTGTAACGAACTGAATACGTACATGCACCTTGGTGACAGCCACCACCACCACCATAGACTGGCGGTACTAAACTAAATTTAAATAATCACAAAAAAAAAAAGTAGAAAACATATACCTAATTATTATGATTAACATTCAACTTAATTATAACTATAAACACTATATATCTCAGGGGTAATTTACCTTTTATTTTAGAAAAGGCATGGTAGCATTCACCGTATATATATATGAACAAATTTTCGTTAAAAGTAAGAAAAAATGTTGTCACTTAATATTTTTCTTCTTAAAATATATATCTTATTTTTTTAAACATCAAAAAATAAAATTTAAAACTTGTTTATTTAAAATTTAAGAAAAGAATTAAAAAGGTGAATTAAAATTTTAAATTTGTTATATATAATTATATATCCTAAATATACGGTGAGCAAACTTTTGGTGGAGAACATGGCATTTTATGAATCATGAGTGAGGTATGTCCCAGAAAGAAAGAAATCCATAGCTTTCACACTTCCACAGTTTTTTATAATAATAATAATAATAATGTGAATCCGTATTAGTGATGAGTAGTTTTGTCCATTTTCATGTCCAAAAAGCAGACATCCAGGCCCTACCTACTCAAAATCTCATCAAATTAAATTTCATACAGTCGCTTCTAAATTTTTCGCAAACAAAAATATTTGAAAAATTGAACAATCAAAATCGATCTAAATTAGTCAAAAATTATTTTATTTTATTTTATATTTATTAATTATATTTAAAATAAATATTTTATATTAAATATAATAAACATATAATTTTAGATATTATATATATAAAATTATAAATGTTAAATTACAAAAATTACTCTTTTGCAAAATTTCTGTATTTAAAAATATTCAATACAGTGAAAACCTACTATTTAGAGAGAGGCTGAGAGAAGCTAGACTTTAAGCCAGGTATGAAAAAGCAACGTACACTTTGAATTTAAAGGGGATAATGATTCAATCATGATGTGGCTACAATATAGTATATAAAAAAAAATCTAGTATACACGATGTGTGATGTGAAATAATAATATGCATAATTGTTTATAAAAAAAGTTTTAAATATATTAGTATATTAATGAATAAATTTCAACCGTTGATTTTAATTATAAAAAATATTTATAATATATATAATTAAGATTAACGATTAAATTTATTAAAATAATTGATATATATATATTGATATATTTAAAAGCTTTCTATGTGTTGAGTTCACAAGGGCAATAGAGAGACTAGGGAGGGAGAGAGTAGGGACTTTCAAATTTTGAAATGAGTGAAAGAGATATCTGTCTATCATATGGGTAGGTGAGATAAACAACATCATCATCAACAACTTTAATTTAGTTTAAACACCGGCCATGTGAGAGATTTTAAGCAAATACTATATTAAAATTTAATCATATTAATAATGGACAAAGCTATATATTCAGTAAATATTATTATTTTTAATCAGTATTTAATTATAATAATTTATATTTATATTTACATATATTTTATATAAAAAATATATAATTTATATTTATATTTATAAAAATTATATATATATATATATAAAATAATATTAATTTTTTTAAAATTTATATACATGAATTAATAAATTTTATATTTGTACTAAATAAATTATAATAATAAAAAATATTAAAAATTATTGACGCTTATAAATTTTTTATTAATTATTTGAAAAATAGTTTTGTAATAAAATAAAAATAAAAAAAAAAACAGAAAAAGTACTAACTAATTAAATATATTCTTTCTTGTTTTTATAAAGGCAGAATATAGACAATTAAATAATTAATAACCTAATTAAACTATCTATTATGTTATTTTAATTAATATGATGTGAAACTAATGATATATATCTATTCATCTTCTCTTCCGCCATAGACAAAGATAATAATAATAATAATTAACCAGTCAGGTCAACAACTATGCCAACCTGACCCCAAATTAAGTTTAACATTAATTGTATTAAAATACTAGTTTATTTCTAGAATCCAAGCTTCGATTTCTTAAGGTTTATTTAATTTTACTTATTTAAATATGAAAAAAAAGATGATACACAGAATCTGTGTGAATTTTGAATGAGGACAAAAGAAAGAAATGTCACACTAAATTCCAGCTTTGTGAGTATTAGTTTAACCAGAACGATAAAGCTTACAAGATTACTTTGGAAATACCAACTTAGCAGCCTAAATAGCGCTTGAGCATGGTGATTAGTGATTACTTTCCCTAAACCCCACAAATCTCACTCTTTTCTCAGTTAACAGACGAGTATATGCTTTTATTCGCCTTTCTTTTATTATCTTTTATTTAATATTTATATACAATATATTTCAGCATATTGACTTTGGCTTTCGAAATGGGGCTACTTACTTCTAGACACGCCATTATTTAAACAACGCAAACATTGATAGCTAAGTATAATTAATAACCAATTGAGAAATCATTTATGAAAAAACGAGGAAAAAGATCTGGTACTTATTAGTTATATCATATGTCTAAAAAATTTAGGTTTTAGGGTTGAAAGTTAGAGTTTAGTATTTAGATTTTAAAATTTAAGATTATAATTTAGAATAAAAAATTATTTAAAAAGTTGGTTAATATTAATTAACAAAAGTTGACTTTTTAATTCAATTCTATTTGAAAATATAAAGATATTTTTATCTTTTGTTTAAATTAAGTAGACTTAATTCTAAAAATTGGTTTAGTTTGATTTATAAGAATTATCTCATATCAATAAAAAATATATATATTAATACTTTATGCTTATGCAATATGATATGATACTTTAACTTTTTCAAGTCTAAAAATTAAATTACTAAGAGGACGATATGCTAAAACAATCTATCACTATTATTGTTATATCAATTTCAAAATAAAAAATTTGACATGTAGAGAATGTCTTGGGGATGAATCTAATTAATCAATCTAATTAATCACTCTCTCTGTGTTATTGGTGGGTCACCGCCGTGAGGACAACGGGGCTTGGACTTCTATAAACATAAGAGTTATTTAGTGTTTAATTAACTATGTGTTTTAGAAATTGCATGGAAGGACAAGTATCAAGGTTTTGACTTTTGGAACCAAGTTACTATAGTACTACAAAATTTGTGCCTTTGGAACAATGTTCTCCTTGTGTCTAGCAACACCGTGCGTGTGTTTAATTAATCAGATTTGTATTCATGAGATCTAGTCATTTATGGAGCGTCTTTATTTCATCATGCATTACTATGCATCCTTCTTATATAATAATTAAAATGTTACTATGCCTACCTGTTCATTTTCATTCATAATGGAAAAGGTAAATTCAATATTAAATCCTAAAAAAAAAATCAATAATCAACCAACATGAGTTATGAGTTATAAATGTGTAGTTTTTGAATTTTCAAATATTTATGTTTTGTATATCTCCTAACAAGACAGTAAATTTGATTACTTATTATCATAGTACTTTATTCAAATAAGTAAATTAGCCCTTAACTGCTTTTACTATTAGCTAATATTAGTAGTATAAATAATTATGTTAAGTATATACTAAAATAAATTATTAATATAAATATATATTAAAATATAAAATATATATTAAAAATAAATTAAATAATATTTATATTTATATATAAATATATTAGAGCTAATTTTGATATACTCATAATAATATTTTCATAGTATAAATATATTATATAAGTCAGAATTTGATATTATTAATTATATCCATTTTGGAAATTATGATCATGGATTAGAGTTTAAAAAACTTAACTTATCTTTCTTTATTTTATTTGTTTTATACTAATAATTATTTTAGTTTGATGATAATAAAAATTAAATTCAAAATTTTTTTATTATAAAAATTTAATCCTATATTATAAAATTATTTTTTATTAGAAGAAATTACTAAGACTCTAATCTAATTTTATTTTAATTTGTAGATATTTAATTAATAACTAATCCAATATATAAGAGTAATTCTACGGTGTCTACAATTACAAATTGTGTCTAAATTACTTAAATATAAGTGTTAAGATAGAGATGAGACTCACTCTTTTATGAAGTTAAATTATGTGTATTTTGTAAGCACTATAGAACACACCGATCCATTATTGATGAATCATGCATGCACATACATTATATGAATAAAAAAGAACACACCTACATATATGTAAAAATTTAAGTACAATCAATTTTATGAAAAGTTGATAGTTAAGTGTCAGTAAATAAAATTTATGTGATATTAACTTTATATAAAATTAATAGTTAAAAATTATTAGATTAAAATTTAATCAAATCCTATCAATTTTACATAAAGTTAACGACATCTTAATTTTCATATATATATATATATATAAATATATATAAAATTAATAGTTGAAAATTATTAGATTAAAATTTAATCAAATCTTATCAAAGTTAACGACATCTTAATTTTCATATATATATATATATGAGATTCCGAGGCTGGCGCGAATAATCATTAAAGAAATAAAAATAATGTATGTGTATACATTATATCTTGCATACATGCATCCAAATGATTCTTCACACGAAAATTCAGATTTGAGAGAGCAGAGAATAAAACCTTTTTCTCTTTTGGAGGAGGCACATAAAAGGACGAGAATCTCCCATCAAATCTAAACAGCTAATAATAATGGCGGTGACGGTTTATGAATATTCCCTTTAACCCGCCATGCAATAAGAACAATCTGATACCAAAAAGTTGGACTCACCGTTTTCTACTTCTACGCCAAGAACATACACAACACTGTTCACTACTCCTTCAATTCACCACCACACACGCAAAGGTTGTAGTAAACCATAATTCACATAGGTGAAACCATAGACATCATTGACGTGAATTTGTGATTGAATGCTATCTTATAGCTATAGACACCTACATACACCTACATATATATAGATATAGGTATGCATGTATGTTGAGTATAGAAAATAACAAAAATTATGATTCCAAAAGTGACACACAAAAGCCTTAAGACAAGCATGGTGATGTCCATTTTTATCTTTACCCATCTTTTCTCTATTTATATGTTACTTCTTTTTCGCACCTACGTCAAAGTTAAAGGATTATAAACATACAATTTGTCATCATTTCTAGGAAGTCACTTCATACTTTATTTACACCAAGTAACATGCCTCATCATGCATATACATAGGAACAAAATTTTAATTCAATCATTTTCATAGCAGCCGAGGTTTATTTTTTTAAACCTGAACATTTAATTATATAAAATAATATAGTGAGATCATGATTATTTTACAGTAGCCACCACTTCAATATATATAAAAAAAATAAAAGTTTGAAGATTGGATTAACACTTGAAAATTAAACTTAATTATCAAATAAACATTATTACACCAAAACTGAAAAATATTAGTATCATATCATCATTTAAGAGTTTTATTTAAGGTAAAAACTCAGTTGAAGACGACCTCATGCGAAGTTGATATCTGAAAGTCGTTAGATGAAAATTTAGTCAAATCAGTCAAATTATCTAATGATTCTCAGATATCAACTTGATGTGAAGTCGATTGCTCCTAAGTTTCCACCTAAAAATACACACAAATTCCTATGAATTTGAATTTATTATTTCTGAAACTGGTAGATGTAGTTATATATAGTAGATGAGTAGGAGTGGAAGAAGAAACATGATATAGTCCATTATTGCAATGAGTATATATGAAAGTGAAATTATTATTAGTATATAGTACAAACAAAATAAGATGTAATCTTATTGGAATGGAGACATATACACACTAATCATATACTTCTACTTATCCCGCAATATCCGTTCACGTGTCTTGGCCTCTTATCTCTATCTCTATCGTCTCATGCATTCCATTTTCCCAAAAATTACTTGATTCATTATTCATGTCATGCATGTAAATCACAACACACACTACAGTCTCAGTCCTAATTAATCGATCCGATCCTACTACTACTACTCCTCTACCATATCATTATTGAACTGTCATCGTGAAAAATCGATGCCTCTTTGCCGCTACTACTGCTGTCTCCTGCTGCACATTAATAATGAGGAAAGGAATATATGCATATGCATATGCTCATCTGACCCTAATTTTCAAACCCAAACAAATACATATATATACTCTATCTATTACGGTAAAAATAATATACATGGGTAACTAATATTCAGTTACTGCTTGTGTATATACATGTACTTTATATTCTTTCATTAATATATAGTACCGATAAAAAAAAAGTAATTTGAATTTCAAGTTGCACTACACTCTCTATTTAAAATTTAAGGAAGGCCACTTCAAATTGTAAAATTAAAATTAAGGTAGCACTTAGCTATCTATATAGTTCCCTGTTTTACTTAATTATTGTAAAGGGGACCAAGTAATTAGTGGGTTTAGGAATTTGTCTGTGTATTTGGCAAACGCGTCAGAGAAGTGAGAAGTGCGTTTGAATCTCTTGAACGCTTCATTTGTATGTTTGACAATTTTTTGTCATTTGAATTCTACTCTTCGTTTAACAGAAGTTATAAATTCTTGCTTTTTCGTTCACTTTTTTTAGTTGGACTAAAAATAATTTCTATGTACCAATTGTGTCTTTCATTATTTATGTATTTGTTATTTGTTTTATAATATTTTTTTCCAATATTCTCCCATTTATATTATTATTTTTTATAAAACTCTTATTTTTTTGTTTATATGAATTTTTTAACTATTATTGTTATTTTTTTGTATAAATTATTTTTTTGCTTTGTATTATGATTTTATTAATCCTATTAGAATAAAGAAGACTGAAAGTACTAAAAAAATTAAAATTTATTTAGATATCTAAAATAAAATTATAAAATAACATAAAATAATTATTTAAATTTATATTTTTTTATAATTTTTCATCTAAAAGTAATTTTAAATAATGTAATATTTTAAACAATATTTAGTTTATTATAATTCATTTTAAATAAAAATTACCAAATATAAATCACATTAATACCAACTCACTTGTAATCAAAATCAATTTTACAAACTTAATTTTATACGAACTTTTTTTTACAAATCATAATCCAAACACACTAAAAATTACAAAGAGAGAGCACCAATGAACTCTTAGATTATTTATGGCATTCCATAAATTAAGGGTTAACATTTTTAGATTGAGACCTTAATTAATAAGTGTCCCGGTTGATTGACATGACAATAAATAATAGTACAATATATAAGTAGTTAAGGGAACAAGGAATTAAGAAGCATTAAATGGTTGATTAATGATTGTAAGAGGGCGTTTTCTGTTAAGAATCCGTGTCGGATGAGGCTTTAATAATCAATATCATTGCGGTGGTGAGTGGTCTCTGATCTGCTGACCCTAGCTAGCTGCGTTCTAATTTACCACATTGACCCTCCCTTACTTACAATCACTTTTCTGTTTTCTCCTCAACCCTAACACATGCAACAAACTAACTCCGTTGACATTTCCTAACGACTATTCATTCATTTTTTCAAAAAATAAGAAGCCCTTTAGCCTTTGAGCGCTAAACAAATTAAACGCCGTTAACTTATGTCGTTTTCATCATAATAAATAGAGCCTCTATGTTCCTTCTTCACTTTATTCAACGTTTTTCACTTCCATAACTCTCTCTCTCTCTCTCTATATCTCTCTCTCTCTCTGAGTTTGAATTCCATTTATAGAAGCTAGGTTGTTTACTATTATTGATTTATGATGGTTGCGTGAAGCAGAAGTTGGGAATAATAATATCAGTACTTGTTGTTGTTTGTGGTGTTGGACATTATTCGGTTCATCGGAGAGCGCCGTCACACATTGATTACGTGCGTTTAAATATGGGGAAGAAAGATGATTATGAGCAGAAGAGTGATCGCAAGGAAGCAGCCAAAGTTGAAGCTGTTCTTGAGATCATCAGAAAACAAACCCCTCTCACTCTCAAGCAGGTTCTCTCTCTCTCTCTCTCTCTCACTCATCTTCTTCATGAGGTGGTTACTGTTTGCAATATGATATAGAATTATTACTGATTTTATTATTATGGTTGTGCAGGAGAAGTTCTGTAACTATGGTTGTGTGAAACGGTTTTTGAAAGCCAAGGGTGATAATGTGAAAAAGGCAGCAAAGCAACTCAGGGCATGCCTTTCATGGAGAGACACCATTGTCACTGGTATCGTATATGCATTTTCAGTTACTTTTTCAATCATCCACTTCTCTTTTTCTTAGTTTTTGAATCTTGCTTTACTTTTTTCTTTTTTTTTTTATTTGAATTATGCGTCAAAGAAAAAGAACACGCACCCTACTCCCTAGAAATCATTACCGCTCTCTCGCATCATACCCAAATACCAAATCTCTTTGTCCTTTTCTTTTCGATTTTTTTATCCTTTTTATTGAAATAATAATAATATTATTAATTTTCGGTTTTTAAATTTTTGAAAAGCAGAATATTTGATAGCTGATGATTTCTCAGCTGAACTAGCTGATGGACTGGCCTATGTAGCTGGTCATGATGAAGAATCCAGACCTGTTTTGGTAATCTCAGTACTTCATTTATCTGACTTGAATTGGTTTGAATTGTTTAATTTATTCTTTATTTTTAATTGGTGACAGATTTTTCGGATGAAACAAGACTATACCAAATTACATTCTCAAAAACTGTAAGTTACCAAACACGAGAACAATTCTTTTTGACTATTCTTGATATCTTACTACTAGCTTATAATTTTATATATTTTTTTGAACTTATGAAGGTTGACCCGCTTGCTGGTATTCACAATGGAGGTAGCAATTTCAACGATGCCAAAAAACGTAGAAGAATTTGTGATGCTTTTCGACGCAAGTAAGTAGTAGTATAGGTATAGTGCACATTGGTCAGTCACATGTCCCAAAATCCCTGTATTGCCCTTTGAAGCTAACATTAATTAATGAGAAAGAAACAAATAAAGGAGTAAAAGGGGAAATGAAATCAGGGGGGGTGAAACAGAAAAGATTGAGGGATCAGAATCAATAAATGAGATAGCAGGGGATACAATGAATCCCGGCAGAGCCTGAATGGGTCGCAGATAATGTCCGGAGTGCCCCCCCTCATTAGTTGCCATGTTTACTGCTAAAGGGTAATATGGGGAAATGGAGTTGTTATTAATATTCTGTATATTGTTCTATTTCAATCAATCTTTATTGTTTCCTTAAATAATGGTATAGTGTAGTGATCCTCCTTTTTAGCTTGCACTAACACCCCTTTTAAGATGAAATAACAATATTAGTGGGGGCAGGCTTTTACAGGTCAGCATCTGCATTTATGAACATGTTGGTGGGAGCACTGAAAATAGTGGCGGAGTACTACCCAGGCCGGCTAAGCAAAGCGTTTGTGATAGACCCTCCCTCCCTTTTCGCATACTTGTGGAAGGTGAGAAAATAACTAACCAATTCAAATTCCTTACATGCCTAATTTTAGAAGTCTACCATGTACTGTTACCCATGTGCCACTTGCATGTCATGTGTTTGACCATCTTCAATATATAATATGGACCGGACGGACCACTTCCTATCTCCGATCCTTTCCTTTTTAGGTCTGCCCCAGCCATCCACTACCACTTCCCACTTTTCCTTTTTACATTATCTCAAATTCAAATCTATCCACTAACCACTACACTCTCTGCCTTGTGATAAAACAAATAAGATATTTAACATGTTTTCATGTGATTAGTTACTATTAAAATTTGACTATATGAAAAATGAGTGCACGTATCTAATATCTATATCTTAATAAAATATCTACCGTTTTGAAGATTATATCAAATTAAATTTAAATTTCACAGTACTTGTGCGGGTGCAGGGTGTTCGCCCGTTCGTGGAGTTATCAGCGTGGGTAACAGTGGTGTCATCGTTGGAGTTCGAAGAATCCATGGACTTGAGCCACTTCGAAACGTACCCTCGAGCCTCGTCCCTACGATTCGATCCATCCACAATCAAATCAACGGCCAAGATTGGCTCCTGCTCCTCGTCCCGCTTCTCATTTACCGTATCCCACCACCTGGACTCCCTCAAGCCCTGGTACCTAAGCCTTACCGACACGTCAGCATCCAAGGTTGGGCCCACAAGCCCAGCACTCATCTCGCCACTCAACGCTCGCTCTCTCTCCTTCGCATCGCCCGTCGCCAGGACGCCACGTGGCAGCATCAACGGCCCAGCTGCCACGAGGAAGGACCTGTTCCCGTCAACGCCGATGCCGCAGCGCGTGACGGAGCCGCATCGAGCGGGAGTGGCGTCGTTCCTTCAGTCTCCGGCGGCGTTCTTCCGGCGAGAGGGGCAGGTGAGGAAGGGAGAGAGATGCAGGGAATCGTTCTCGGCGTACCTGAAGTTCTACCGTAGGCCGTACGACGAGATGGTGTACAGATCGAAGATGCGGCCCCCATTGGGTGGGCTCATCTCAATCGTTTCTCCACATCTCAGACGACGCCACGTGTCCATGTCACAGCGTTTTTGAATGAACTGAACATATACGACACCCGCAATTAACTCTTAATTGTTGCACCCTTTCTTTTTGAATGAACTCAACATATACTACTATTACTAGACTTGAAATGAAATTACTAAGTGGGAAATGGCACTCATTAAATACGTTAATTACTACTGTAATTGTGATCAAAAAACGACGACGTGCTGAGCGGGGTGTGAAATGGCGTGCATGTTCATAATTTATGGGAACAAGGGAGCGTGGTCGAAACGGCGAAGGTTCAAAATGAAAACCACAAACACCGTTGTAATTTTAATTTTTCCACTTTTCTTTTTTGTTGCCTTATTACTTATTAGTAGGGTAGTATAAATGGAATCTTTTGTAGCAACATGGGGGTTGGACCTTGTCTTTATATAATAAGAGAAACAGGATCGGAGAACAAGTTTGAAATGTTGAATATTATTGTATGGTTGTGGTTGGATTTATTTATCTTTTGAGAGAGAGTGAGTTATACGATGAGATTGAGAGGGTAGGTAGGAATATGTGTCGGGGTTTTGTTGTCTCAGTGAGAACTCAGAAGTCAAACTCAGTTCACTTCAGCTCAGGTAAGCCACCATTCTTTATTCCAATTCCAGTACTAAGTGATATTTTTTTTAATACTAAAATTAATGATCAAAATTAATTATTAAAATAAAATATGTATTAAAAATAAATTAAATTATATATATTTATTTAAAAATATTTGATAATTAGTTTTAATATATAAATATATAGTATTTTTATTATTATTTTTTGTTTCAATAAGCCATATTTAAATCACACTATAAGAAAATCGACTAAACCAAACTAAATTCACAATGAATAAGGATATTTTAATATTTTTTAAAAAAAATCACATACTAAAATACCTACCACTTAGACAAATTTGATTTTAAAATTTATTATAAAATATAAACACTAAAAGTCCGTCATTAAATATTTATATATTTTATACATATTTTTTTAATATTACTAAAATAATTGTTAAAAAAGATTTGTGTATATTCAAGTTGTTTGGAATGATATACAATATAGAAGAGTATTTAATTATTTATAAGTGTTAAAAGAATCGAAATAACAAAGACGTAATATTTTATAATAAATATTTAGATATGCTAAATAATTCTAATGAATGTTAATTGATCTTAATATATTCTAACAATAACTAATTTTTTTATGAACATAAAAATTAATTACAAATATAATTTTATACTTTTAGTTGTATTTTGATTATATTTGTGAATAAATTTTGATTATAGTATTTGTCAAATTTGATTGTAAATGTGAACACGAGATTCTTTCGTATATTTATATAAGTACTTGATTGATGATTGACTTATATTATGGTAGTTATTATATAACACAGTTGTATTATTTTACTAAAAATTAAATAAACTAGTTTACATCTTTGAATTGGAACCAAAAATATTACATGTAGACATAAGATATGAGATATCATATAAACTTACAACTCAATTATTGTTATGGAATATAGATTTTATACAGTCTCATTTATGCTACATTCTACTGAATTTGAATCCAATTATAAAAGGTGAGTTGTTACCAAATCTCACCTTATTAGTAATGATAAATGAATCTATAAGAGTGAATTGAAATATAGGTTTTGGTGTGTTGGGAAATGAGACATGAAAGTTGTAAAATAAAATGAAGGATTGTCCAATAGCAATCGTCGTTTAGGAATCAAGGCTAGCTGCTTCAGTTAGTAGAAGAAACTAAGATGATGATGATGTTAGCAAAATCATGTGTGTGTGTGTGTGTGTGTGTGTGTGTGTATGGATCAGCTTTCACATCTTCCTAATCTGGGCTTTTGGAGTTTAGCCCGAGATTCTGCTGTTTCAGTGAATGTGGACAAATTACTCTCTGAATCTATGTGTTTTCTTACTACTACAACTGTCCCATGCCACCCTTCTTTGGATTTTATTCCTTGTTTCTTTTGTAGGTTTTTGGAGCCCTCCAATGTACATAATCACTTTCCTACTAAACAAACATGTTTTTATAACATCGTACACATTAAACAAACCACTTTAAACCCTTCATTTTCTATGTCTTGATTCTTTTAATTCATTTCTTATTTCCATTTGTATTATCATTCAGCTAATGTCAGTATTCAGCAGGAGTCAACTCTCTTGCAATCATATTTAAATCAAACCCCACTTTTTATATCATTAATCCACACATGGTTTAAGAACAAGCATCTCACTGATTGGATGTTGCAAAATGAGATTCAAATTAATGAAATTATTGAGGTTCTGAACTTCCTAGTCCTTTTCAGCATTGTCAACCCATTCATATTCGACAAAGCCACGAACCCACTTGACTTATAGTAGTCACAGATTTGAATTTTTACCTTCTTGTTTATCTCAACCTCTGATCTTTAGCATGAATATTAAGGATAAGTAACAATAATTCAAAGACCATATAAAAAAATATGAATTAAAATATAAAATTGAATTGAAACTTTTTAAGTGCTAAACTTAAATCATTTAATAAATAAACTAGTCAACTTTCTAAGCCATACTCGAGCAACGAGGCTGAACATATTACCAACATTTTTTTCTTGCATTTGAGCAAAAGCTAGTCAACTTTTCATTTTCTTTTTTACCAAAAGTCTCCCTTGCATTCTCAGAATACAAGTCACAAACACTTAATTTAGTCATATAAATTAATTGCCATTTGTTTGATCGAAAGCTTTGATACCATGTAAAATGGTACCAGCAACTTAAGCAGCAAGAAATTAAAGAACTCTGCTGAAATTGCAAAGAGAGCAGAGAAAGGGAGCCAGGGAGGTTGAGACTTAAGAGCAAGAGAGAATTTGATATTGAGAGTGACAGAAATTGAGGGTGAGAGAGCTTTTCTTGATTTAGAAACTGGAGAAGATTAAGATCCAATTAATATCGCTTCTTTTACAGTGCTGCACTATACATAAAAACAAAATATATATTATGCAATCTAAAAATCAGTTGAACTCTAATAGCTCTAACGGCTCCCCAGGCAGGTCTGCAACTAATTTAACTGAATTCTACAATTACCTTTCATATTGTTTGAGCTACATTTCAATTGCACGTGTATCAAGTATTCAGAAACACAATAAAACATAGCACCAAAAGAGTTACAATGATGCTAAACATCACTATTCCCTATCCCTTTGTATGTACAGTTACCAAATCCAGTGTAGAACCATAGGTTCTATTTAGAGCCTCAGCACACCAACCATGCCCATCATCAACCATTGGCATCCTCACTTCCATGACAGGAATTGCAGGATGTCGTGATCCAGGCATCACAACACCAGCTAAAACTCGCAACATGTTTGCAGCATCTATGTCCATGCACAAATTAATTTTTGGAATGCCTTTTGGTGCTGAAGGTATTCCCATTATCCTAAAATATCCCAGCAAGTGATTCTCTTCTGCCTTCTTTCCTTCACCTTCATATACAATAATCAATGCCCCGGTTTGATTATCATGAAGAGTGGTAAATACTAGCTCCTTCTTCACAGGGGTTGCAGTATTCCTAGGTATTACAGGGACGAAATTGCCTCCATCAGCTCGAATCCCAATAGCAAGAGGCGTTGATTGGATGGTTAACAAGTCCAAGTTCCCAAAGGGATCACTGATACCCGAAGCAATAGCTCCTTCCACTGCTGCGCCACAGACGGCAGCTTCCAAGAGATTCATCCCTTTATAAAGTTCCTTCCCTTTGAATATGCTACTAACAAGATTCTTCACCTTTGGAATATGAGAGCATCCACCAACAATTATCACATCATTTACATCCTCAACTTCTGCCTTCGCATCTTGCAAGCACCGGATAATAAGGCTTTCACACTCCTCAAATATTGTTCTGTTTACTTCCTCAAACTCTTCCTGGTCAATAACCTTGCATATCCTCAGTCCATCTCCCAAGTCTATATCAACCTGGACATTGGACTGAGAAGAAAGCCTATGAATTGCATCCTGAGTTGCAAGTCGAAGCAAGCCAATCGTCTTGATTTCTTTGACACTGTGACTCCTAAATAAGCTTTCAGAATCTGGCAAGAGATGGCGCATCACATTCTGAAGTAAGTCTTCCCCACCGATGGTACTTCCTGCCAAGGATTTTATCTGTGAAACTCCTCCGGCTGTAGCAGTCACGGCGACATCACAATAACCAGCACCCATATTGAAAACGAGGGCGATTTTCTCACCACCACTGCCCATATTCTCATTAGATGTCTGCTGCTGCTGTTGTGCATATAACAAAGCCACAGCTGTTGGTTCAGGCATCAGCCTGAGGACATGAAGGCCGGCCATGGCACAAGCACGTTCAACCCGGGTTAGCTGGAACCGACTGAATGAAACTGGAACTGTAATCACTACATTTCTTATTGGACATTTCAATTGAGCTTCAGCCATTGCTCTTAACTCCACCAGAAATATTGCCAACACTTCTTCAGGAGTGGTGGATCTCCACATATTGTTCACCAAGGCAGCGATAAATGGGCGGACACCAATTTCCAATGTCTGAACCAGAAATGGGAGATTTTTACAGGAATGGATGATTGGATCAGCATCAGTTCTGCCAATTAATCGTTTAATGTTGAAGATTGCAGATCCAGATAACATTTCATGCTCATGTGAAAGGTTATTGCTAACTCCAGCAGAAGGTAGATCATCTCTGAAAGTGACATAGGACTTCATTATCTTCTCATTTCTTGTGTTCTTCAAAAGCTCCACTTGGGAACCATTCCACACAGCAATGCTGCATTGAGATGTGCCAATATCAATTCCAATGGCAATTTCAGGAAAAGTTGAAGATGACTTTTCCTCTCCTGTGGTCTCAGAATCAGATGCTACAGTATATGCAGGTTCTGCCATCCTTCATTTCACTGATTGAGAAAAAGTTTCTAAGAAACATCACAATTCAGAAACAGAACACTTCAACACTCAGGAAGTAAACTCTAAAAACCAAAAAAGCCCATTTCATGTAGGTTTTCTTATAAACACCTGTTTTGAAAAATGATTAAAGAGTTCAGGCTAATTCATAAAAATACAAATCAATTTCAATAACACAAAGGAAACCTAAGTAACTATAATGTCTAAGTTCTTTCTCAAAAATTCAAACTTTAGTGTCAAATATGACCAACAGGGTAAAGAGTCATCAGCCACGTAACAATTGGGGAACAAATTAAAGCTAAGAGAAATGGGTATTCCCTGTTGTATTAAGAGAGTTTCAGCAAAAATGATACCGACAAAGAAGCAAGAATGAGAAGAAAGGAAGGCGCAGGTGACAGACCTTAATGCAGCGATCGAATTGCAGAGGGATGGAGTTCAGCGTACGAAAACCAACTTCACTATGAAAAACACACGCACAACTACAAATGTTGTCGAGTTCTAGAGCTTCATAGAGAAACATCACAAACTCAACTCAACTCAACTCAACTCAACTCGTGAACAATTTTTCTTTTTCAGTTTACAGTAATATTAATTAATTTGTTTTATTATATTTTGCGGCTAAATTAGACACTTTAGCTAGCTGTTTAGGAATATAGTAAACTACTCATTTGATTAGGGTTAGGGTATTTTTTTTCCCTATCTAATGGTGTCTCTAAAATAATATATCAACAAGGTAATAACCCGTGTCATGTACGTGATAAAATTGAAATTATAATTTTAAATTATTTTATTAAAATTAATTTAAATTATAATAATTTAATTAATAAATAAGTAATATGATGTATATTGTTTATTCTTTTTTAAATATGATATTAAGTATATTAACTCAAATGTAACTATTAAGTGTATAAGAATTATGTTTGAATTATGAATTTTTTAAATAAAATTATCCCATTTAAAATATTGAAATTATGATTTTAATCATAAATTACAATTATGATTTAAAAGAATTTGATATGATATTATATTTTTTCTCCACTTCACTATTAATATACTGATATTGCAAGTCTACATTATAATATATATTTTTCTAAATCTTGACTGAAAAAAAAAAATAGTTACGTGTTTCTATCATTCAATTTATTTAATACACCATATGCTAACACTAACGATATTTTTAAAAAAACATATATTGATAAAAATAGATATAATATGATTACAAATATAACATAAATAAATACTAAACCAATATGCTTACCAATGTCTTTGTTAAATTTTGTAAACTAGAGAATAATTATGTATTTGGTTGTTTAGTGATCACATAGATGA
Source organism: Arachis hypogaea (assembly GCF_003086295.3). NCBI lineage: Eukaryota > Viridiplantae > Streptophyta > Magnoliopsida > Fabales > Fabaceae > Arachis > Arachis hypogaea. The sequence continues at coordinate 110,815,540 of NC_092044.1, forward strand.
TCAATTAATTAGATTATAAATTGATATCACAATGTGCATCTTATTTTTTTTTTCTCATTTCTAAATGAAAGCGAGAATTAAGAGAAATAAGTAGTAATATATATAAAAAAAGATTTTGCACTACAACACATAATTATTACTAAAAAAATATTCACATTAAAATATTAAAATTTTACATACGTACTGTAAATCATGAATATCAATTACAATGTACTGGTCACTTCTCCTTATCTTTTACCATGATATAAGTTTTTCTTTTCCACTCAAGAGCCCAATAATATCTAATTGAACAAAAAAAATTAAATTAAAAATACCAAATTAAGAACAGATGAGTGAATAATATAAGAAATTAAATTCCGCTTGATTCTTCAATCTCAAAATTTGAAAAGACATAGACCTTCCTTTATACCAATTCATTCTCAAACATTTTTGTCAAATAGTTCTTGATTGAACAATAAATTTTATCGTACTACTACAAAATAAATTAAATATAAAAGTTATCAGCTTCTACAAAGCTATTAAAAAGAATTGTCTTTAACTTGTGAAATGGCATGCATACTTATAAAATTAACTTAAAATACGAATTACAAATATTTTTAAGAATTTAATTTTGATGCACTGACAATGTAAAGTAGTTTTACACATGCATCCAATTATATAATGACACATCAGTAAAAATAACTACTTTTCACATTGAATGCGTGAATGGTCATACAAAAGAACGGATGTGATTGCACGATTGTGTAAAACATTTTACACTGTCAGTATATCAAAATTAAACTCTATTTATAAATTGAACTTAGCATTATTTGAAAAAATTTAGTAAAAGAATCAACTAATTTAGTAAAAGAACTATTTCTATGTAAGTCATCTTGTTCTTGTCAACTTGGATGGGACTTTTTATAGCCTTATAATTCTGGTCTTTATTTTTCATATTTTTTCTTCGTATAATTTACTGTAGGTGATACTATTGATAAGATAGTAGACAGTAGCCATTAGATATGAAAAAGAAAAAAATAGAATAAAGACTATGTCAAAATTATAAATTTTTTAAATGATAAATATGTGAGAGAAAATTTACTATTACTTATTATATATATATATATATATATATATATATTAATAATATGTTAATATTTTAAAAAATATACTAATAATACTAATAGTTTAAATATTTGCTTCCGACATTACTCAAAATTAAATTGGGATTATCTCTAAAGTCTTAACACTATAAACAGGATATAATTAATATCTAATATTTTAATAATTAGATACCTAAAATAAGTTAATAAATAACAATAATTAATACTTAAAACATCATATATATATTTGTTTGTGGTATTGCCCAAAATTAAATTGACCTCATGTTCAAAGTCTTAATATCGCAATTGGAGTATAATTAATACCTAAAGTTTTAATAATTAAATACCAAAAATAAGTTAATTAAATAACAATAATTAATACTTAAAATATTGAAAAAAAAATTAATAAATGTGAAAAATAAAAATAAAAAGAATTAATAAATAATAATAGTATTTAAATAAAAGAATTGATAAAGAATAATAATTATAGATAAAAATAGTGTATTTATTTTAGAGAAAAAAATATATGAGAAATTATTCAATAACTCGTGCCATGCATATGATAATAAATTGTTCAATAACTTGTACCATGCACGTAATAAGGTTGAAATTATAATTTTAAATTCTTTTATTAAAATTAATTTAAATTATAATAATTTGATTAATAAAAAAGTAATACGTTATGCGTTTGTTTTTTCTTAATCTGGTGTTAAGTGTTACAACTCTAATATAATCATTAATCATTTTTGTTAATTTTTTTTTTCAAAATTTATGATTAAAATAATAATTATAAATATTAATAATGAAATAAATCATTATATTATAATTATTTACGTTTTATTCCCAAAATAAAAAACGTAATATTTCTTTTTTATTTAGAGATTTTTTTATTTATGCTACCAGTATATATTAATCATTTAGTCAATGATTTTTTTTATTGGTAGGATATATTTATTTATTTTGTTTAAGTAATTTTAAATTTTTTCTTATTTAAGTATACATATATATTAAGTTACCTATGCTAATTATTTTTTGATTTTTTGATTATGAATATTTTATTTTGAGCCTACAATCATTCAATAATTTTGTTATTCTATTAATACCATCATACACATAATAATCTTCATAAATAATAATTTTCGTATTTATTTATATGTATATATTAATTGTTTAGTTAATAATTTTTTTATTCTCAGAATATATTTATTCTAAATATTTTCTTATTTAGTTTATACATATATATTAATTGTATGTAGATATATTTAAATCACATATATTAGTTATTTTCTGATCATAGTTTTTTTTTAGCCTACAATCAGTCGATAATTTTTTTATTCTTTATTACTAATATCATCATATGTGTAATCTTCATAAATTATAATGATTTTTTTATAGTAATTTCTTTATTTATGTATACGTATATATTAATTTTGTTAAATAATTCTAAATATTTTCTTATTTATGTATACATATATATTAATTGTACATAAAAATATTTAAGTCACATATATTTTTTTTTGTTATGATTATTTTCGTGTGTGTGTGTATATATATATATATATATATATATATATATATATATATATATATATATATATATATATATATATATATATATATATATATGATTATTTTTTATTCTACAATCATGCAATAATTTTTATTTTTTCTATCCATGCATATTTCTCAATCCCGTTTCATACGCATGATGATTAACTATTTTTATTTTAAATGGTGATGTTTTATATTTTTTTCTTTTGCATATTTTTATACATTAGCAAAAAAAACAAAATCACGTATTGAGACTCTTTTTCTTTTTCCACGCTTTAATCTTTAATTAATCAATCTTGTGTCCATACAATATAATTAAATTTTTAATCACTTTAGTATATTGATGAATTATATTTCTTTTAATAATTGCATTACTAATCTGAAATACAAAAAATAAAAAAAGGTGATACATATATTCAAGAAAAAAATAAACTTAAAATAAAAAAGAAAGAAATTTCATATTAAAAAATTTAAAAATAACATATCTAAAAAGAATAGTCATAATATATAAATTGAGGCAACAATTTAAATTTCTCTAAAACTAATTTAATCAAATACTAATATTAGAACTAAATTATTTAATAATATTTAATCTATTCTAGTCATTAGATACATATAGATTAGAGCCATTCTAGTAACGACAACCAACCGAAATAACATCATAAAATCGAACATTTAGAATCTGTACAAATTCAGACTATCTTCTTGTTAAAATTGTCAAACTAAATTGACCTTTATTTTCCTCAATGACATTGAATTGATGCACCAGAAGGCTGGTAGTTTCTGAAAAAATCACAGTATGTTATAAAATTATTTTAATACAAAAGTTTAAGAAAAGAAAATTTAAATATAGTACCAATATTTGAAATTGCATCTTCAATTTTGAACGAATTTTCCAAAATTAAACGTAAATTGAGAAAATTCAATCTTATTAGATGCTCCACTTCGAATATTTTCAGACAAACGTAGAAAGCATGGAGGGAATGAGACTTGAACTTGACCTACAAAATTCCTTGAAAACAATTTCTCAATCAAAGAAGAATAACAAATTAGAAAAAAAAGAATGCTTTACCTGTTAGATTTAGACTCACAAATCGCAAAAGAAACACTATATATAACCTAGGTTAGTAGTACAAAAAGTAATTATAAAAATTAATTATTGATATCAATATCAACTTACCACTATTAACGTTAGTATCATATTTATGGCAATTAGTAGAACAAAAATAACTATAAAAATTAATTATTGATATCAATATCAATTTACCACTATCAACGTTAGTATCATATTTATGACAATTAGAATTATAGAATTGTGTTTTTTTTTAATTATTAATATCTTAATCTTTTTAAAAATATGTTTTGCTTTTTTAAAATATAACATGTGCATGTACTGATTAGACCTTTTCTATTATTATTATTATTATTATTATTATTATTATTATTATTATTATTATTATTAATTAATTAATTAATATCAATATCAATTTGTTACCATTAATGTATGTATCAATTTGCTACTAATTATGTTTGATTAAAAATAATAATTAAAAATATTAATGGTCGATAATTAGTATTATACAATTAATATAATAATTAGTATCAACTTGTATCAACGTGTATATAAACTTGCATAATGATTGAGAATTAGAATTATATAAATTAATATAATAATTAAAATGATTAAAAATATTTAATGATTGACATTAGTATAATAATGTATTAAATATTAATTTTTATATAATTATAAAAAAATATTTTTTTTAAATAGATTGAAAAGATAGTAAATATTATTGAAAGTAGCGCTTTTATATTGAAAATAAAAAAGTTGATAAAAAATTGCATCTCACTTCTAATATTTCTAAAAATATACTAATATACCAATAATACTAATAGTTGAAAAATAATTGTGAAGACTTATTAATAATTAATATCTAAAATAAATAAATTAAATAACAATAATTAAAAAAATCTTTAACAAATGTAAGAAATAAAAATAAAAGAAATTGATAAATAATAAATGTAAATATATTAAAGATTAATATTTTTATTTTAGAGAAAAAAACTCATCAAGAAATGATACATCATTTTCATTAGTTAAAAAAATTAATTTTAATAAATTAAGTAGATTATTATTATTATTATTATTATTATTATTATTATTAAAAAAACTTATAAGTACAGAATAACCGAATAACCCATGTATTGAAAAGAATTTTATTATGATTAGAATAACTCATGGCATTAGCATATTATTATCATATCATATCATATCATATCATATTAAAAAATAAAAAAAGATTATACATATATTCAAGAAAAAAATAAACTTAAAATCAAAAAAGAAAGAAATTTCATATTAAAAAATTTAAAAATAACATATCCAAAAAGAATAGTCATAATATATAAATTGAGGCAACAATTTAAATTTCTCTAAAACTAATTTAATCAAATACTAATATTAGAACTAAATTATTTAAATAATATTTAATCTATTCTAGTCATTAGATACGTATAGATTAGAGTCATTCTAGTAACGACAACCAACCAAAATAACATCATAAGATCGAACATTTAGAATCTGTACAAATTCAGACTATCTTCTTGTTAAAATTGTCAAACTAAATTGACCTTTATTTTTCTCAATGACATTGCATTGATGCACCAGAATGCCGGTAGTTTCTGAAAAAATCACAGTATGTTATAAAATTATTTTAATACAAAAGTTTAAGAAAAGAAAATTTAAATATAGTACCAATCTTTGAAATTGCATCTTCAAATTTGAACGAATTTTCTAAAATTGAACATAAATTGAGGAAATTCAATCTTATTAGATGCTCCACTTCGAATATTTTCGGACAAACGTAGAAAGCATGGAGGGAATGAGACTTGACCTTGACATACAAAACTCCTTGAAAACAATTGCTCAATCAAAGAAGAATAACAAATTAGAAAAAAAGAATGCTTTACCTGTTAGATTTAGACTCACAAATCGCAAAAGAAACACTATATATAACCTAGGTTAGTAGTACAAAAGTAATTATAGAAATTAATTATTGATATCAATATCAACTTACCACTATTAACGTTGGTATCATATTTATGGCAATTAGTAGAACAAAAATAACTATAGAAATTAATTATTGATATCAATATCAATTTACCACTATCAACGTTAGTATTATATTTATGACAATTAGAATTATAGAATTATGTTTTTTTTTAATTATTAATATCTTAATCTTTTTAAAAATATGTTTGCTTTTTTTAAATATAATGTGTGCATGTGCTGTTTAGACCTTTTCTATTATTATTATTATTATTAATTAATTAATTAATTAATTAATATCAATATCAATTTGTCACCATTAATGTATGTATCAATTTGCTACTAATTATGCTTGATTAAAAATAATAATTTAAAAATAATAATTAAAAATATTAATGGTCAACAATTAGTATTATATAATTAATATAATAATTAGTATCAACTTGTATCAACGTGTATATAAATTTGCATAATGATTGAGAATTAGAATTATATAAATTAATATAATAATTAGAATGATTAAAAATATTTAATGATTGACATTAGTATAATAATGTATTAAATATTAATTTTTATATAATTATAAAAAAGATATTTTTTTAAAATAGATTGAAAAGATAGTAAATATTATTGAAAGTAGCGCTTTTATATTGAAAATAAAAAAATTCATAAAAAATTGCATCTCACTTCTAATATTTCTAAAAATATACTAATATACCAATAATACTAATAGTTGAAAAATAATTGTGAAGACTTATTAATAATTAATATCTAAAATAAATAAATTAAATAACAATAATTAAAAAAAATCTTTAACAAATATAAGAAATAAAAATAAAAGAAATTGATAAATAATAAATATAAATATATTAAAGATTAATATTTTTATTTTGGAAAAAAAACTCATCAAGAAATGATACCTCATTTTTATTAATTAAAAAAATTAATTTTAATAAATTACGTAGATTATTATTATTATTATTATTATTATTATTATTATTATTATTAAAAAGACTTATAAGTACAGAATAATCGAATAATCCGTGCATTGAAAAGAATTTTATTATGATTAGAATAACTCGTGCCATTAGCATATTATTATCATATCATATCATATCATATCATATTGATTTGATATAATTATAATAAAGATAATTTCTTAAATTAGTATAATTATGTATCATTCATTAAATACTAATTATAATATAATTATATTAATTAAAGATATTTCTCTAAAATAAATTTAATTATTCGCTTTGAAGATGCTCCAATTTTTTATTCAATTTGACAATTTTTATGTATCATTCATTTTACTATAATTAAATAATTTTTTAAATATTTTTAATCATTTTTCTATAATTTAAAGTAATAGATTTTGAAGAAATGACAATTTGACCATTATAACTATATATCATTCATTTTCTAATACTAATTATAATATAATTATACTAATTATTATTATCATTAAAATGATTAAAAGTATTTTTAATTGATAATTAATAAGAAATTTAATAGTGCATTAAATATTGATTTGATATAATTATAATGAAGATATGTTCCTAAAATAATATAATTATATATTATTCATTAAATATTAATTATAATATAATTACAATGAAGATATTTTTTATAAAATAATTTAGAATGTAAAAAATTTCATTCATTTTGGAGGGAAAATAGAGGCATGAGAAATTGACACGTCACCTTTAGTAATTGGAGGAAACTCAGTTTTAGTATATTAAGTAGATAGATGCTATTTTTAATTGGTAAAATATTTACTGCAGAAAATTCTCATAAAATGTTAGAATCAATACTTGTACATTTCAATTCGGACTGGGAATTTAACCAGCATTCAAGCCCTATTTAATATTACGTTGAACAAATTACAATTAGGATCATTTTTCTTTTTTATTATACTGAGGACGAAGATTAGTCTTCTTTTTTTTTTTTCTTTGGACATAGCCAGACTCCCTCTCTGAGCTGGTGTAGACTTAAAATAAAAAGTGATCCAATATATGTTTGGCCAAGCCCAAATTGGACCGAGCCCAAAATTTTAACTACGTGTGGTGACGATTTAGGTTGGACCGACTCAACAAAAAGAGAGGCGGTGACCAAAAACAAAAAACCGGTGGTAACAAGTTAATACGCTCAAGCCGGCTGAGGCATGTGATGTAGTGACAAAGTCACAAAGATGTTTTGTCTCTTAATGCCCTGATACTTAAAATTAGGAATTGTTCAATCCATTTGATAAAAAAAAAAAAATCCAACTCATGTCACGCAACAATGTTCTGTCATGACCATTCTTAATTTGACGTCAATGATTTGGATTCATAACACTTCTTCTTGTTCATCTCAAAGCAATCTATATATGTAGCTTAAAAACGGAACCAAATAAATATAAAGGAATTTAGTGTTCATTATTCTTAAAACTCGATCTTTCACGTGGTTCATTTCATTTTTCAAGAGTAACATATGCATGTCATCGAAGATAAGCACGCTAATGAGTAATAATCACATACTCTTGTTTCAATGTACAAGTAAAGCAAACAAATATAAATTATTAATATCATTCTTGGTGTAAACTCAAGAAAAAACTTGTATATAATATAGATAGATATTGCTGAAAATCAAACGGCGGCGCTGTTCCCGGCTTTAAAATAATTGTCCTAAATAAGCATGCATAATTATTTCATTAAGAAAGTTTAATTTACTCAATTGTTTCTTGGCCAGTAGAGAAAGGAATATGATTCCGTTAAACGCATTGACTAATAATCACTAATGTTATTACCAAGTCAGAATCTTTGGGATCATTCTAACGTAAATCACTTTATCTTGACAACAAAATTTTGGTTGGTTGTTACTATTTTCTTAATTCATTAGAATACACTCAACATTTAAATCATCAGTGCTAGAAATATAAATGGAGGTTGCATCATATTAGTTATATCCCAAACATAATTATTATGAATATAATCAAAATGTTTGATAAAGCAGCAGCACACATGATTATTATTGTTATAGCATTTTTTCTGATATTCATAATTAGCTTCACAAAATCACACCCTTTAGACCCTCTCTCACCATCTGAAATCAACAATACAAGAAACATAGTTCAAAATTCTTACCTTGGTGCCATTCCTAACTTAACCTATCACTTTGTGGATGTTGAAGAACCCAACAAAGACGATGTCCTAAAGTGGCTATCTTCAAAGAACAACACAAAAGACAAGCCTAGTGTAACTGTTCCTCGTCAAGCCAAGGTAGTTGTTAGAGCCAATGGTGACACACACGAGCTTGTACTTGACCTAACAAGAGGCTCCATTGTATCTGACAGAATCTACAATGGCCATGGATACCCCCCATTCACATTCACCGAGCTTTTCCAAGCAAGCAAGTTGCCCCTTCAATACCCCAAATTCAAAGAATCAATAAGCAAGAGAGGCTTGAATCTCTCAGAAGTTTCTTGTGTGCCGTTTACAATTGGTTGGTATGGAGAAGAGATCACAAGGAGAGAACTCAAAGTGGCATGTTTTTATAGAGGTGGTTCAGTGAATGTGTGGGCTAGGCCTATTGAGGGAATCACAGTTCTGGTTGATGTTGATTCAATGAAGATCACAATGTACAATGATAGGTACAAAGCACCTTTGCCTAAAGCTGAAGGCACAGACTTTCAGTCTTCAATGAGAAACCTTAGTGATATTAATGTATCAGATAATAATGCTATTGGATTCAGCATGAATGGGAATGAGGTGAAATGGGATAAGTGGGTTTTCCATGTTGGGTTCAATGCAAGGGCAGGGATGATAATATCCACTGCTTCAATATTTGATGAAAGGGAGAGAAAATATAGGAGGGTGATGTATAGGGGTCATGTGTCTGAAACATTTGTGCCTTACATGGATCCAACAGAGGAATGGTATTTTAGGACTTTCATGGATGCTGGAGAATTTGGTTTTGGACGTGCAGCTGATAGCCTGCAACCAGGGATTGATTGCCCTTTGAATGCAGTCTTCATGGATGGCTTCATGGCTGGACCTAATGCAGAGGTTCAACAAGTTCCAAGGGCTATTTGCATTTTTGAGAGGCGTTCTGGAAATGTGGCTTGGAGGCACATGGAAATCAATAATCCCATCAAAATGGTATATGATTCAACACAGCTATTACTATTGTTATTATTATTGAGATCCACCTCTATTTTTATATTTGAGTTAGGCAAGTGAGTGATAGGTACAATAGAAAATATCTATTATTAAAGATTGACAATGATAGTTCAGATATGTGTAACAATTTTCAGCTAATCACCTTATTATAATACATGATGCTGTTCCATTTTTCTTGGTGCAGATAAGAAATGGAGAGCCTGAAATTAATTTGGTAGTGAGAATGATTGCTACTGTGGGAAACTATGATTATGTTCTTGATTGGGAATTTCTTAGGAGTGGCAGCATAAAAGTTGGAGTAAGATTATTTCATTGTGTTTTCATGTCTATTTAATTAGTGCTTCAGGAATTAAGCACTTCTAAGATATTTTGATTGATATATAGGTGGATCTAACAGGCATATTGGAGATGAAAGCAGTCCCATATACACAAAACAATGAGATAATATCATCATCAGAAAAAGTGTTTGGAACCTTAGTGGCAGAAAACACCATAGCCAATAATCATGATCACCACATAACCTACTATCTTGACCTTGACATTGATGAGAGTCAAAACTCCTTCATCAATGCCAAGTTACAAAAGCAAAGAGCAACAAATGGGTTATTTGGAACACCAAGGAAGAGTTATTGGACTGTTGTTAGAGAAGCCGCTAAGGGGGAAGCCGAGGCTAGAATTCGGCTCGGCTTGGAGCCGGCTGAGCTATTGGTAGTGAACCCCAACAAAAGGACAAAGGTAGGGAACCAAGTGGGCTACCGGCTGATCGGTTCACAGCCGGTTACCTCTGTTCTATCCGAAGATGATTATCCACAAATAAGAGCATCTTACACACAGTATCAAGTTTGGGTGACCGCCTATAACAAGTCAGAAAGGTGGGCTGGTGGGTTCTACTCTGATAGGAGCCGTGGAGATGATGGCTTAGCCGTTTGGAGTGAAAGGAACAGAGAGATTGAGAATAAAGACATAGTATTGTGGCACACCATAGGACTTCATCACGTTCCTTACCAAGAAGATTTCCCTGCAATGCCAGCAATTCATGCTGGATTTGAACTCAGGCCTGCTAACTTTTTCGACAGCAATCCATTGCTTTGAATAATACATTCAATGAACTTGATCCAGCAAACCAACATGGCAATAAATTACATAATGATATAATCATTCGCATATTTTATCTAATTTTCTTTCCAGGGACGGAGATAAAACAAGTTAGGAACATAGAACCTGATGCATTATTTCACTTTGTATTAGACATGAAAACATAAACTAACACTATACATTATAATCTTATTCGAGAAGAGATGTTGGTTGGTACAAATGAAATCAGCAAATTACAACGAAATTAACAATATCTGATTGAATCATTCATTTAGTACAATTAGACCAGTGCGCAGGTTCAGGTGATTTAGTCTTAAGAACAGGGTTTCTCTCGAAGAAATTAGTAGGCCTCAGCTCAAAGCCACTAGTCAAGGTTGGCATTATTGGGAAATCTTCCTGTGATGGAACATGATGAAATCCCATTGTGTACCACAACACTATGTCCTTGTTCTCTATCTCCCTATTCCTGTACATTCAGTTATGAAAACTCAATCAACTACATCACATTAATAAGTCTTTAATTAGAAAACAATATTAGTCATGTACCTTTGAGTCCAAGTAGCTATAGTATCATCACCTCTGCTGCGATCAACAAATAATCCACCAGCCCATTTCTCAGATTTATTATATGGCGTAACCCAAACATTATAGTTGGTGAATGCAGCTCTGATTTGTTGGAAATCATCGCTCAGCATAAGTGGGTGTGACACTGAACCCGGGATCAAACCATACCCAATTTTATTTCCAGGCTTTGTCTTCTTATTTGGATTAACAACTGCTAGCTCAAGAGGCTTCAACCCCAGCTTGATTTTGGCATCAGCTTCAGTCTTAGCGGTTTCGCTGACAACAGTCCAATAACTTTTCCTTGGTATCTTCCTATCTTTGACTCTTGCAGTCTCCAAAGTGTTCTTGACAAAGGAGTTGTGCTCCCCATCAATGTCAAGGTCGAGATAATAGGTTAAGAAGTGGTCATGGTAGGTACCAATGGTATAATCCGCTAGCAATGTGCCGTATATGTCTTCTTTTACTTCTTCAGTGTTAGTGTATGTCCCTGCTTTAATCTCTAATATTCCAGTAAGCCCAACCTATTTCCATTTTCAAACATCAACACTCTTATTAATAATTAATTACTTACCATTGCATGCGTGCATGCATATAACATAACCAAACAAATAATAATATGTCTTTATCGTATTACCCCAACTTTGATGCTACCACTTGGCTTAAATTCCCAATCTATAATATAGTCATAGTTTCCAACAGTTGACACCATTCTCACAACAAGTGTTACATCTGGCCTCACCTCCGTTATCTGCATATACCACACAAAAGATAAATAAGCGACTATTCACGTAAAGTTGTCTTCATGTGAAAACGTACCACTTCATTTGGGATTGCGACTTCCGTGTGACGCCACATGATGTCACCAGCATACTTTTCAAAGATGCAGAAAGCATTAGGTATCTTAACAGGTTTGCCATTGGCATCAGCAAAGAATGCATCTAAGAACTCAGCATTGGAAGGACAATCAGTGAGAGGCTCAAGTGAAGAAGCAGATTGTCCAAACCCAAATTCTCCACTGTCAAAATAGGATGTGTAGTACCAATCTTCAGTGGGGTCTTGGTATGGAACAAAAAGCTCTGATATGAAGCCTCTGTATAGTACTTGCCGATATTTCTGCATTTCCAGATCATACACTGAAGCCAGAGAAATTATTGGGCCAGCTCTAACGTCGAATCCAACATGAAACTCCCAGTTCGCCCAACTGTGTTCATTCCAATAGTGTCAATGAACCAGCAACGAGATTTTTATAACACATTAAAGTGGAACAAAACACACACAAATAAAAACATAAAAATATTGTAAACAAAGAAACCAATTCCCTGACATCTCCGGTATTACCATCAACCACTAACGGTGTGTGTGGGTGAAGGAATTATAAATAATTTTTAGAAATTTTAAGATAGGAATATCATATTTCCATGTTTGATTCAAAGTTTGAAAAACTATTTTTAAGCAAGTTTGATTTTCGAGAATCAAAATACCATCATTTTAATTCCCACCTTTTCCTTGGATATCTTTGATTCCCACAGGAATAAAATATTTATAACAAAGTAATACTTGAACCACACACATTCTAAAAGGATCACAACCATTCCACTCTGTGTAGCTCAACAACATCCTTGTTTAAATGGATTTTTATAATAAATAATGTTCATATTTTTATAATAAGTTCTCAATAATTTGATTTTTTTTTTCTTTTAGAAAGTTCAAACTTGGACAATATTTTTCCAAGGAGAAAAATCACAGTAGTTAGATGTGAAAGCGAAGGCAACTAAATGCTAAAGAGTCTTATTATTAATTAAAAATAATAAATTTGGATGACTTTCTAGTATTTTTCTTATTATTAATTACCTTACAGTGTTACCATGGAGGTTGAAAGCAGGAGCAGCATGTTGCATGAGGGATATGTCTTTGAGGATAGGACCAAAAGGAGGCTTCAGCTTGGAAGCACGGTACTCAGTCCCCTCCGCCTTCGGCATCGGCACCACATACCTATCCTTGTAATCAACGATCTTCATCTCATCCATGTCAACCGTCGCTTCTACACCCTCCAACGGCCTCATGTACAAGTTAACACTCCCCTCTGTGTAGTAACACTTTATCTTCAGCAACCTTTTCGTCTTTTTCTCTCCGAACCAACCAACACTGAAGTCGGAGCACACAACCTCCGATATGTTCAGTCCCCTCTTCTTCACTGACTCCTTAAAGGGTCCATAGCTGAATGGTAGTACCGACGCCGCGACTTGTTCTTGAATGTTTAACATAGGGTAGCCATGGCCTTTGTACACTTTGCTTCCCACGATGGAGCGTCTTGACAAGTCCACTATTATCTCAAGAGACTGTTTCTTGAACCGCGCAATGACGTAGATTCTCCGCGCTGGTGGTGGGGTTTTGGTTTTGGAGTATTTCCATGAAAGGATGGTTGATTTTTGTGGCTCATCCAAGCCCACGTATTGGAAGGCGATGGTGCTGTTTTTTGAGGTTTCTGGTGGATAGGCTTTGAGGATTATGGTACGGACAAGGTTGATTTCGGAAGGGGTTATGGGGTCAAGTGGGTGAAGGTGGCTGCTGCACTCTACGTTCGAGCTCCAAATAATGGTGGTGAACACAATGAAGAAGAAGATGAAGTTCTTCATGGTTTGAAAACTATGTCCAATAGTAACTAACGATTGTCCTTATATTTATAGTATAAACTCCTAGCTATAGCTACCATATTTGTTAAATAAAAAATTTTAAATTAAAATTTAATACGCATATTTTTTTAATATTTTAAGAATATTTAACTATTTGAAAATAATATGAAACAGAAATAATAAATATTTTGTTAATTTTATTCTATTACAAATATTATTATTTTATTTTTATATTAAAATAATTATTATTTTTAAATTTTAATTATTTATTAATAAATTTATATTTATTATACTATTATATATTATAAATATTTATTAAAAAATAATATTAATAGATATTATATAATTATAAAAACAAAAAATATGTAAATTTATAACTAAAATTAAAATTTATTAAATAAAAATAAACTATTTAATGATATATATATTATATAATTTGTATATATATTAACAAAAAACATGGTCGGGTAGTGGCTGTGAAGGACATTTTTTTAGAGAATTTTAAATTTTAAGTGGTTCAATTAAATTCATTTTACCAGTTCATTTTAAATTTAATCGTTTTGTTTCGGTTTTTTATCTTTTACGGTCTAAATATCAAACTAAATTGATATAAAATTTGATTTATTGGTTTGTTGGTTGAATGAATTGATTCGATTTGATTTTAATAACTATAATACCTACTTTAGTCAATAAAAAATAAAAAATAAAATATAAGTAGTTGAAATGTGTATACCAGAATTTTTGGATTTAAAAATAATAAATTCAGATAATTTTTTAGTATAATTTTTTTAAAAATAAAAAAAGTTTGTTCAAAAGAAAGATAGATAGAACTCAAGATATTATTCTAAAAGACCCTTAAAATATTTAAAGGAAGACTATGTACAGCAGGTATATATGTATGTATCGTCCTATTATACATCCGGAGGAAAGTATCCTAAGTATTACTTACCAACCTCTTCGGGGAATAAAATACAACAACGTAACGTAACCTTTGCAATTGGAGGACGCTACATAGAATGTGTGTCATTATCTACAATTTAAATCTAACAACTTTTCGTTTGACTTAATTATTAAAACATGGCAGGAAGATATATATGCGATTGCTATTGCGGACTTTTGATCAATGATAATGGCCGCCGGTTAGAACCTGATGACTACATAAAGAACTAAATGTAGCATCTCTTATTAATTTAGAAACAAATGTGCTGAAACTAATTTAATATATCATTAGATTTAACCTTTTTGTTTTGTTATAAAGAACAAAAAAAATATTTGTCACGAGAGAAAAAAGAATGTCATTTTTCATATATAATTTTCATATTGACAAATGACTAAAAATATAAGAAAGAGAGAATATATATATATATATATATATATATATATATATATATATATATATATATATATATATATATATATATATATCTTATGAGATGGCACGAAAAGATATGCTATTGTGGACTTTTGATTAATAATGTTTGGAATGAAATGACAATGTATCTAGCAAGAAGAATATTAGAGCATTAATAGAATTTATTATTTTTTATTAGTAGTTAATTATTAATATTAAAAATATAAATTAAAAATATATTATTAAATTATTAGATTAAAAAATTTAGTTAATGACTAAAAATAATAAATTTTATAGATTTTTTAGTATTTTTTTTTTAGTTATTATTTTGGTTTGATAACTGACATACATATAGTGACATTTTGGTATAACAAATTTAAAAGGGTTATGTTATATGTATATTAAAATCAATTATTAAAGTTAATCACTAGTATAAAATATATGTTAGAATATAAATATATATTAAAAATAAATTAAACTATACATGTATTTATACACAAATACATTAGTGACTGATTTTAGTGTATAAATAATATTTTCAATTCGAAAAAAAATTATGCTATATGTACACAAAAATCAGCCACTAAAATCAGTTACCAGTATAAAATATATGCTAGAATATAAATACATATTAAAAATAAATTAATTTACATATGTATTTATATACAAATACATTGGTAGCTGATTTTAGTGACTAATTTTAGTTTATAAATAAGATTTTTCAATTCGAAAAAGGTGTTTGCTATGGTACCTAAAAAGTATTGCATAATTACTAAAATAGGTAAAATAATTAATTTTAAATTTAAAAATATAAAAATTAAAAAACTTTAAATATTTTAAAATTATTATAAAAAATAATTTAGGTAAAAGTTAAACACTAAACAAAACCCTTCGAAAAATAGGATAGGTTTTTAATTGATTGATGATTATACTTAAATCATAACGGATTGACTTAATAACACTACATTATTATAGTCGCCGAGTAAATTGAAGAAATTACAAGAGTGGTGAATGGTTTCAAATTTCAATGAGTATGCTATATATTGTGGACTTTTGATTAATAATGTTTAGAATGTGATGATTATGTATTTTTTTTAGTAAGAAGAATATTAGAGGATTAATAAAATTTATTATTTTTTATTAATACGGTGTTTAGAATGTGATTATGTATTTTTTTAGTAAGAAGAATATTAGAGAATTAATAAAATTTATTATTTTTTATTAATACGGTGAATTATTAATATTTAAAAATACAAATTAAAAAGATATTATAAAATTATTAGATTAAAAAAATTAGACAATGACTAAAAATAATAAATTTTAAAGACCTAATAATTTTTTTTATTAATATTTTGGTTTGATAAATGACATATAGTAACATTTTGGTATAACAAAATAAAAAATAGGGTCGCTTTTTAATTGATTGATGATTATACTTAATCAAAGTATTGACTTAATAACATTACATTATTAATTTATTATAGTCGTGTAAATTGAAGAAATTACAAGAGTGGTGAATGGTTTCAAATTTCAATGAAGTGCAAAGATAAGGGAACTAATTAACTATTGCTTTAAGGACAGGGTTGGCTTCAAAGAAATTGGTTGGCCTAAGTTCAAATCCAACACTAAGCGTTGGCATAACCGGATAATCTTCCTGTGAAGGAACATGGTGAAGCCCCATCGTGTACCACAACACTATATCTTCATTCTCTATCTCCCTATTCTTCCTGCTCTTAACGGCCAAGGTATCATCCCCTCTACTACGATCCACGAATAATCCAGCGGCCCATTTTTCAGATTTGTTGTAAGGTGTGACCCAAACATTATAATTGCTGAATGCCCCTCGAATTTGAGGGTAATCATCACTTACCAGAAGAGGATGTGCAACTGACCCCGGTAACAACCGGTAGCCAGTCTTGTTTCCCCGTTTTGTTTTCTTGTTAGGATTCACCACTGCCAGCTCAGCAGCTTCCAACCCCAGCTTCACTCTCCCATCAGCTTCCGTTTTAGCAGTCTCACTCACAGTTGTCCAGTAACTTTTTCTAGGGATCTTGGGATCTTTGACTTTCTGAGTCTGCAAGGTGGTTTTCACAAATGAGTTGCGTTGACCATCAATGTCAAGATCAAGGTAGTAGGTAAAGAAGTGGTCATGGTACACACCAATTGTGTTATCTGCTAGCAATGTGCCGTGGATGTCTGTCTCCCCTTTAATTTGATCCGTGTTGATGTATGTCCCTCCCTTCATCCCTAATATTCCAGTAAGCCCAACCTAATTATTGTCACTAATTAATTAGTAATTAAATCAGCATTGGCTAGAATTAATTAAACCTTAATCCTTACCCCGAATTTGATGCTACCACTTGGCTTAAACTCCCAGTCAATGACATAGTCGTAGTTGCCCACAGTTGAAACCATTCTCACCACTAGGCTTACATCTGCCCTAACCTCGGTTATCTAACAGCAAAATCATCACATCACAAATGGACATTATTATAAATGGGCATGCCGCCAAATTATTTATTAGGTTTAATTATTTTATGGAAAAGTATATGGAAGAACTAATAATCAGCTAAGAATGGAACAACATAATTAATTATAATTAGATTTATTAATTTATAATTTAATTTGTTTGTTAAATTATTGTTGACCAAGGAGAGAATCACGGAACAGATGCTTTGATCATTCATTAGTTGATTCCATATAATTAATTATGTTTTAGTAATGCGTAACACATGAAACATAGAAATTATATCTAAAACCATCCAATTTACAAGAAAAAGAAACATCCGTGTGTCTATTAATAGCAACATCCGGTTACCAGTTGGCTGATTCTTGGCTTATATAGAGTTGGTTCCCTAATATTGTTGTTATTTTATTGGTCTCTATAGTTTCACAAAATTTTTAATTAGGTCTTTATACTTTTTTTTCTTTTAATTGGGTCTTTGCATTAATTTTTTTTCAGTTGAGTCCATACACTTTTTTTTTTCTTTTTATTTGAGTTCCTACACCATTTTTTTTAGTTGGATCCTTATACAATTAAACCAATTATTATTAAGAGGGACTTAATTAAAAAAAATTAGTATAAAAACCTAATTTAAAAAAATATATAGAGACCTAATTAAAATTTTTGCAAAACTATAGGACCAAAAAGTAATTAAACCTATTTACAATACTAGATTCAGGCATTATGCATAGATTCCAATCAGTATAATGTTATTTAACGCCGCATTAACAAATTTCAACATTATTAATAACAGAAGTGAGGAAATAACAAATGTGATTAATTTAAAATCTTTAAAAACAGATTTAATTAAAAAAAAATCTTTCAACGAATCAATTTAAAAAATTTGTGTTTTTTTAGACGAATTTAACCATTTACTTTATATTATTTTATACAAATGTGCTCACTAATTTAGTAATTATCTATATAGATTAAAGAAAAAGATGGAAGAAGAAAATGGTACCAGTTGATTTGGGATTGCGATTTCTGTGTGACGCCACATGATATCACCGGCGTGCTTCTCGAAGATGCAGAAAGCATTAGTTATCTTAACTGGATTGCCATTGGCATCGGCATAGAATGCATCTAAGAAGTGAGCATTGGGAGGGCAATCTGTGAGAGGCTCAAGTGAAGATGCAGATTGTCCAAAGCCGTATTCGCCACAGTCAAAGTAAGTTGTGTAGTACCATTCCTCGGTGGGGTCCTGATATGGCACAAACACCTCTGATATGAATCCTCTGTATAGCACCTCACGATACCTCTGCTTTTCAATATCATAGATTGAGGCCAATGAAATTATTGCCCCAACCTGAAAGTCGAACCCCAAATGGAATTTCCAGTTGCCCCAACTGATCACACCAAATCCAATCAATCACCCTTAATTATGGTTAAATTATTTAAATTAATATTAATAAAAGAAATTTCATATATACTTTCTCAACAAAAATATCATGTACGCACTAAAAAATAATTAAATTATTCATTATATATTGAAATATAAATATATATTATTTTATTTATTTTTAATATATATTTTATATTTTATTATATATTTAAAATAAAAATATTATTTGTATATTAAAATTACTTATTATGTATTTTTTAATTTATTATAATTCAAATGACATAAAGGTTGCGGATTCGAGTCTTACTTCTAATTTTCATTGTATATAAGTAGTAGTCAAAGTTTTTTAGTTTTTCTCATAAAAATATCACACTCATTTACATTTAACCGAAGCATATGAGAGATAAACCAACAAGGCACCAATCTTGCAAACAAACAAAAGAATGAAACAAAGGCAATAATGGTCTCGTAGAGGCACTAGTATATGTTTGTTTCCTAATGAAATTATGAATGCGACAAATATGAAAATAATTGACTAATATGATAGAAAAAAATGATGATAACGAACCTTACAGAGTGACCATCAATGGTGAATCCAGGTCCATGTGGTTGCGTGACATTTACCCCATTAAGCTTAGGACCAAAGGGTGGCTTCAGCTTCGACAATCGGTACTCAGTGCCTTCGGCTTTAGGCACCGGAATCCCAAACCTGTCAGAGAAAGAAAAGATTCTCATTTCATCAAGATCAGCCACCATGGCCACACCTTCCAAAGGCCTAGCATAAAGATTGGCGGTTCCATTTGTGTAATAACACTTAACTTTGACGACCCTTTTGGTCTTTTCCTCTCCAAACCAACCAACAGTGAAGGCAGCACACACAACCTGAGACATGTTGAGAGCCCTCTTGTTGAGCGAGTCCTTGAAGGGTTCATAGCTGAATGGTAGCTGTGAAACAAGACCCTGTTCCACAAAAGTCAACGTGGGGAAGCCATGCCCCTTGTAGACTCTTGTTGAGATTATGGAGCGCGTTGACAAGTCCACTGTGATCTCCAGTGACTGCTTTTGGAACCGGGCAATGACGAAGGCGCGGCGCGGCGGCAGAGGCGGTGCCATGGACTTGGAGGAGAGCCATGAAAGGATTTGTGGCTTGTCGGGTTCATCCAATGCCACGTGTTGAAAGGTTAGGTTGGATGATGATGATGTTGGGTATGAATTAGTGATTATGGTTCGAACAAGGTTGAGCTCTGAAGGAGTCAGAGGGTCAAGAGGGTGTGCTTCTGCACACCTCCAACAAGCTTGGATCAGGACCAACACCACCACTATCTTCATTTTCTTGCATCA
Organism: Arachis hypogaea; assembly: GCF_003086295.3. NCBI lineage: Eukaryota > Viridiplantae > Streptophyta > Magnoliopsida > Fabales > Fabaceae > Arachis > Arachis hypogaea. Next base: position 110,836,211 of record NC_092044.1, read on the forward strand.
AATTAACCATTCCTGCTTAAGCTTAACTTCTAGATCTTATATATCATATCATAATAATTGAGCTGAGCTTCACTCTATTCTGTCAAACAACACATGCATAATAATTCAATGGAAGAAATTCAGAGGATAAAAACTCAATTACAGTCAACTTTTATGTAAAATTGATAATTGAAACAACACATGCATAATAATTCAATGGAAGAAATTCAGAGGATAAAAACTCAATTACAGTCAACTTTTATGTAAAATTGATAATTGAGAGTCGTTAGATAAAAATTTAGTCAAATTATTTAAATTATTTAATGGTTTTCAACCGTAAAATTAACTATAACTAAATTTTCACCAATTCAAAACAGTAGTTAACTTTATATAAAATTGATAATTAAGAATTAATAATTATTAAATAATTTAATAGATTTAACTAACTTATTATTTAACACTTTTGATTATCAACTTCAAATAAAATTAACATGAGTTTCTACCTAATTGAATGACCGTGCGTGTAATTATACTGGATCAGACAACTTGAAAGAGCAGTTGGCATTCAAAAAATATTGCTTAAATTAAGTTTCTTTTATTGCTCCACGTCTTCTTGTCGATCACATCAGATTTTTATTTATTTGTTTATTATTGTATGCTTGTTTAACGTTTAATTAATTTATTGAACCCTATTTTAACAGCAACTATATCTAATTATTAATCAACATCGAAATCAAGCAGCTTTCACGTGGACAGAATATATTGAATATTTTCATTGTCACCAAGGATCAAGTGGACATATTATTGTCACCAATAAAGTTGTGAGAACCGAACCGATCAATAAACCGATAAGATGACTGGTTTACTAGTTTAATAGTTTTTGGTGACTTTTTTTTTTTTTTTTTTTTTTTTTTCTTAGATTTTTTGGTGACTACTAGTTTAATAGTTTGATCGAAGTTCAACTAGGATTCAACCGGTTTAATTAAATATTAAATAAAATTATTAAAATTTTAATATATAATTTTAATTATTTAAATTTCAATAAAATTTAACCTAATAAAATTTAAAATTTAAAATTTCAATCTATAACCTAATAATAAAAAATAACAAACAATTGAATTTGAAACACAATAATAACCACTAACCATTGAATTTGCAAACATAATCATAATTTAAATTTTGAACATACATAATCATAATTTGAACAAACAGACAGAATTATAAAAATATTATTAAATCAAACAATCAAATTATGAAATCCAATTACAATAACAAATTAAAAACAGAACAAAAACAGAATAAAAAAACTTGATTAATTCATTTAATTAACAAAATTAAAAGCTAAAAAGCAAAAGACAGCAACAATCAACAGAAATTAAATGCAGAAGACAGCAATGAAGCACAACGATTAACCCACACAAACAAGCAACATGATCAAATCCAAAAAAATAGCAATTAACTCCCAAAATTGAAAATTGAAGCAGGGCAGGAATCTGCTTACAAACTCAGAAATTCATAAACTCAAGCTAAGAAGAAATCAGTAAACTTAGAATCAGAAATCAGAACCCAAATGTAATTACAAAAACAAGCAAAATTAAATTGAAGACCGTCAGCGAAGGAGGAATCCAAGTGATGGCGATGGAAGAGGGGAAGTGAGCTCAGGCACAGAGGGATTGAAGACAAGCTTGACGCGCGAGAGAAGGGGATCAACGGAGACACGATTTCAGGGTGGCCAACGACGACGAAGACAGAGAGAGGGCTCGACAGCGACAGAGAGACGACAGCGAGGGGAAGAGAAACGATGACAGCGACGAGTATACCTTCACCTTCCACAGGCGACGATTCTTGATGCCACCACGGTCAGTTCCACCCGGCGGTGACAACACCCTCTATCCGTTCCGCGATGAGACCTAGCAACGCGAGGAGATGCATGGGATCTAGGAGAAGAGGATCGGCGACGACGAGGCTGGACGCTGGCTGAGGATACGAGTTCGTCGGCGACGACGGCGTTGGGCATTGGACGGTGGCTTCTGCTGCTGTTGGTTGGGAGGGCGAAAGAAAAGGGGGCTAGGGTTCCGTGGAGTGGAGAGAGTGAGGAGGGGGGAGGGTCTTGTGCGTGAGTGAGAGAGAGAAAACGGGGAAAGGTAAAGGATTTATATATTTTTTATTTTTTTCTTTTTTTTTTTAAATTGAAAACCGGAAAAAAATCGTTCAGTTCAAACGGTTTATCGGTTAACTACCGGTTCGACCGATTTTTTACCGGTTTTCTGCTAGACGATTTTATACTTCAACCGAACTGGCTAGATGACTGGTTTCCGATTAATCCGGTTGAACCGGCCGGTCCGGTTCGGTTTTCAGAACAATGGTCACCAATTATCTTCTGTTTTTATCTAAAACAATTTGTTTATTGATTCAGTACACACAATTGTATACATATAATATTTTTCCTTTTTTGGCGTCTAATTGAATACATTAAATTTTGTGGTGGCTAAGAGCCAATGCAATAGGCCTACAAGGTTGGTCTGTACCACTGGGAGGCCCAGAGAAAAAGCCCTTGAAAAAGTTTGATTGTTGGCCTACAAGAAGATGCTTTGGTTTTTGTCATAGCCTACAAGTAGATGGTTAAAAAAAGGGAATGCTAAGGGGACAATAACTTTATTGAACAATATGAACAACCACCAATCAAATAAAAACACACTACATCTCCAAATTAACCTTCTAAATTTTAATATTAAAATAACCATCCGTACACTAGTAAAATAAACATCCGATATATCTATTATTTACATTGTTTAATATCTTCATTGTTCACCTATACTTTTCCTTGAAAAAAAGGGATGTCATTTTATTGATCAAGCTAGTCATAAGAGTTATTTTAGTGGATGACTGTAAAGAGATTGCTTTATCTCCATCAATTTCTCCTTTGTAATTTCATTTTCTTTGGGCCTTTGGCCCCATTTTAATTAAAAAAATCATTCACAAAAAAGAATAAGTATATGACCAAAAAATAAAAATAATTTTTTATTAACAGCTAAAGCCCAAAAAACAAAGAAAACTAACCAAAAATTATCCTAGAATGAACAGTTCTACAACATCAGCCAAAAAAATAAAAATAATTTTTTATTAACAGCTAAAGCCCAAAAAACAAAGAAAACTAACCAAAAATTATCCTAGAATGAACAGTTCTACAACATCAGCCAAAAAATAAAAAAAAAATATAAGAGAAAAATAAAAAAAATGATAACCATAACTTAAATTATGGCCAAAAGCATTTGCCTCAATCCAAAGCCACACAAGTTCGAACCTTAGCATTGACTAGGTTAGTGTGTGTAAGTGGGTGTGTGAGTGTGTAACCTAGAATTGGGGGTTACCCAATTCATCGACAAAAAAAAAAAAAAATTTATGGCCAAATAATGCCAATTTATCAGCACAAGAATTTGTTTCTATAAAACTACATATATTAATAAATAAGAACTAATCTAGTAATTAGTTTATTATTCTATTTAAGTAAGTATCAGACGTTTGCATTATATTTTATGTATGTAATAATTTATTAGTCCTTAACTAGCTTTGAGGTTTTACTATATCTTATAGTTAAGATCCAAACCATACTAAGGTCCAAAACCCTTTTTTTATTAAGAAAAATATAGTGTTTCAATTTAGTATGTTAAAGATATTTGTGAGTTCAACTTGAGAATGAGAGTACGGTGTTTAGGAGGCCATAATAAACAAGCATAGAAGGAGGTTGAGTCCATCATAGCTTCTCCAAAACCCGAAACAAGGATGATTTAATTGAGGTCATGGTTGGGTAGCAGCACGAGCAATAATAAGTATTAATTAATAGCATCCCCTCTCGTATACATACATGTCTATGTGGAAACCATCATCATGCTGATGCTAAACTTACATCAACGTAATAGAACCCCACTTTGTAATACATAGACACTAGCTAATAAATGTTTACCACTATTTAGGGGGCAAGAAACATATCTTGTTATTATTAAATAATATAAATGTTCTTTGAAGTTGCATATAGTAGCTACAATATGTTCTTTTGTGATGATGAGTTAGTTAGTTATGGAGATGGCAATTGGCACGCGTATGCTTCTCTTTCATAGCTTTTGAAGCAACAAAGAGAATATATATGATGGTCTCCACTCGCACGCTCCCTCTATGTTATCATCTCCCAAATTGCACGCTATGCTATGCTATGCTATCCTATGCTTTCACAACAAATAAATAACCACATTTTTGCCAATTCTTATTCCCACATACAATCATCATCATCTTTTACCTTTTTCCTTCTAATATATATTATATTTTCTTTTCTTACTTTATACATATATAAAACCATGATATATTATATGTTAAGGCACTAGAGCTAATGGGATAAAATAACACCACTTAAATTTGTAAATGAGAAATAAATGGAATTGAACCAAATAGTTTAGGCAATAATAAAAATAGTATGATTATTAAATAATAGAAATTAGAGGTTTATAATATTCTTTTATATATTATGAAAATTTATACAAAAGTATTACAAGACCTTATTAGTTTTTATTTATTAATTTTATGTAAAATTTAACATATACGTTAACAATGTCTTAACCATTTATATATAGTTTGCTAAAAGTAATAATATAAACAAACAAATTTAACAAATTGTCGTGATATCAAGTTTGATAAATATCAATTTAATCATATCAAGTTGTCTTTTTCTTATCCAATTGTCTTTATTTTTGTTTTGACTTTAGTCGAAATTTTCAACTACATGTTCTTAATTTGTTCTTCTTTCCTATTCATCTTTTTTTTGTTTATTTCACTTGAATTGAATTGTACATGCATTTTGAATGCTTTAAAAGTTGTTTGGATAATAATGGTAGTTTAACAATTTTGACTAAAATCAAAATTACAGTTCTATCTTGGGTTGCATGGTTCTTAATTATTCTATGATTTTTTCAAAATTCTAGATACTACATTTGGTATCATTTGCACTACTAGTCATTATTGTTTATTTTTCAAATTAATTAAAAAAAGAATTTTGCTTCTTCCTTTTATATTATATATGTAATTCGGTGCTTATAACTTGGTTAAATTTAAAATTTATTTCGGTAAAAAATTATCACTTTAATGATATAATTTGATAAGGGTAAATCTATTAACTTTTTTTTATTGTTGTTATTAATTCTCATACTGGGATAATGTTAGGTAGCCAAAGAATAATTACAATATAAAAATGTTACATAACAATTTATATTTTCTTAATAAGCAAGTGACATACACCTTCTTATCACTCACTCTCCTTATCATCTACTTTTTTTTGGATGTTTAAAGTCATTAATATTCTTTTCAAAATTAATTTCAATTTCTCCCAAATTAAATTTTTAACATCCCTCTATTACATTTTACCCATTAAAATACAATTTCTATACAAAAATTATAGAGATTAAATTAAAAAAATTTAACAATTTCTACTATATAACTCATATTTTATCTATAGACTATTAAAAAATAAAAAATAAAAAATAAAATATAAAATAAAAATAAATTTTTAAAAACTTTTTCCATTTGCAAAATCTTTAATAAAACATTCTGAGTTCACTTGAGCATCAAAATGCATGCATTTTGCAGTCTACCCTATTTTCTTCAGAAAGTTGAATTATACTTCATCCTTAAAGAAGAAGAATAAAATTTAATTATTTCAAGAACTGAAATGTACATCGAACAAAGATCATCACATAAGAACAATATCCATGTCATTTATCTAGTAATTAAGGTTATGATCATTGATATAAATATCACATACTATATATATATAGGAAAATTTTGGTTTAAACTTTATACATCTAAAAGATATTATATTATACTTTATGTTAACACTTATTTCACTATGCTTAAATTTGAATACTGAATATCATCCTAGCTAGTGTTGTTTTCCACCTTTACATCTTGTTACACGGATTTAAAATGACACATCCACCTTTTAATATTCAAATACCGATGCTGCAATGGATAAATTTGCGTGCTCTTTATAGTTTAGTTGTAGGCCATGATTACAAGTAGATGGAAGAATACCCACCGGATCATAGTATATAATATATAATACACATGGACAACTTTCAAATATGTATTAGATGTTGTCACAAAAGCAAGATTATGGTAATCTAATTTACACAAAAAAGAAGTGTTACTTTATATTACATTTTCACATGGACATGGTAAAAATAAACTATTCAGTTTGTACGTGTGATTGAACTTTATAATGGATTGAACAGATAGGAGTATATAGCTACATGCATTGTGACTGATATTAACCTCATAAACTCCCCAGAGATTCTTTGGTATTGTACATTTACGAAATCCCAGGAGGATATCATTTCTCTTTTCAAGTTGGCTTTGCCAGATTTCTTTGATATCAATCATCATTGTCCCTTCACCTTCTATATATTCTCCTCCCATTCTCCATTCTCTCCACTCCACTTCTCCTCTCTAGCTCTTTTTAATTTGTCAAAGCTTAGGAAGATATGGGTGAGGTAGCTCTCTCAAATGGGCAGAGCCATTCTCTGAATGGTTATAGAAAGAGCTGTTGGTATGAAGAAGAGATTGAAGACAACTTAAGATGGTGTTTTGCTCTTAATAGGTACATTCTTTTAACTACTCTTCTTCCAAATTCTTAATTAGGCAACCCAAGCGTATCATATCTGCTGTTTAGAGAAACCACATTACAGTTTAGTTTCCTTAACTGCTCAGAATCAAATGAAGTTTTGCTTCCCATGCTTTTCTCATTATTATCTTGATACCTTTTATTTTTTGTTTAAAAGAAGCAAGCTTCTCATGTTAGGAAAAAGTAGAAGTGATCCTACAAAGTGATAAGCTCTTTTTACCTGTCTCCATAATAGGGAGACAAAAGACAACACATAATGAAAACAAAGACAGGGCTTTTCTATTGCAAACTTTAGCACTATATCAAATATCTTATTAATTTGTTTCAAAGACACTATTATAAGATTACTTTCTTTTTCTATCTTTGTGGGTGTAGTATATTGCATACTGGAGCTAGCCAATACCAAGATATTGCACTGTTGGACACAAAGCCCTTTGGAAAGGTGAGCCTCTTGGATCATTATATAAAAGAATTAGATATATATGCCTTTATGAAGAGGAAACTAAATTTTATGTGGTTGTTGCAGGCATTGGTAATTGATGGGAAGCTTCAGAGTGCTGAGACAGATGAATTTATCTACCATGAATGTCTTGTTCATCCACCAATCCTTCACCATCCTAAGTAACTTCCTCCTCTATGTTCTTTAAGAATCTAATTTCATTTCCAATCCCATGTGATTTACATTGAATTTTTGTTCATTCAGCCCAAAGAATGTTTTTATTATGGGGGGAGGAGAAGGATCCACTGCAAGGGAACTGCTGAGGCATAACACCATTGACCAAGTTATAATGTGTGACATTGATGAGGTAAATTAAATTAAAACCTCCTAAGTACTAAGTTAACAAATAATTGTTATACATGATGATAGAGCTAGAGTATTAACTAATTCCGTTTTCATTGATGCTTGATTTTATCACATCAGGAGGTGGTGGACTTTTGCAAATCATACTTGGTAGCTAATGGGGAAGCTTTCTGTGATCCAAGACTTAAGGTCATCATCAATGATGCCAGGTCTGATAATAATCAAATAATAAACTCTTGTGCTTCTTGGATTATTGATCATCAACATAATGGTTTATTGACTTTGGTCATATGTAACAAGTTTCTATTAGCTAGGAATGAATAAATTCTAATGGAATGTGTCATGATGAATTAAAGGGCTGAGTTAGAAGCTGGAGAAGAGAGGTATGATGTGATAGTTGGGGACTTAGCAGACCCCATTGATGGAGGCCCTTGTTATAAACTTTACACAAAATCCTTCTATGAATTCACTGTCAAACCAAGACTGAAGGAGGGTGGCATATTTGTGACACAGGTACTATAAGATCAATGTCCATAACATGAATCAAACATTTATTAGAGGAAACAAAATTAAAGTGACATTTCTATATTGTTTAGGCAGGACCTGCTGGAATATTCAGCCACACTGAGGTCTTTTCATCTATCTACAACACATTGAGACAGGTTTTTAAGTGTAAGCAATCTTTTACCCTTCTTTATGTAATGCTATTTTGATTTGATAGTGACCAAATAAAGCAGTTGACCACTTTTGCAGATGTTGTGGCTTACTCAGCTCATATCCCATCCTATGCTGATATCTGGGGATGGGTCATGGTAAAGATTATTACTTTATCATAATTTTTAAGAAATTGTTTTGTATCTTATGCCACAGTACGAAATTGACCTCATCATTCTTTTGCTCTTGGAATATAACAGGCTTCAGATTTTCCATTAGAACTAAATGCAGAAGAGATAGACCTGAGAATGAGACAAAGGATTAAGGGGGAAAATAGATATCTGGATGGCAAAACATTCTCATCAGCCTCAACATTGAGCAAAGTTGTTCGCAATTCGTAAGTGAAATCAAATTATAATAAGTTTGTAATTTTTGCCTCTCTCAAATATCTGTTGTTGACAGGCATAAACACTATTAACAGATTGGACAATGAAACTCATGTATACACAGAGGAAGCTGCAAGGTTCATACATGGCCATGGCAAGCACACTTAATTAACCAAGCTTGACAACAAATATCACAACATATAAAGAAAACAAGTGAAATCCCATGTTATGTTTTTCTTTGATTTTTTTTTTTTTTCATGTGTTCCCTTACCTAGCTTTGTTCTTTTCTTTTATTTTTCCTTAGTGTGTTGTTCACTCAAAGTCAACTACTTAACGGAAGTACAAGGATCGTTACTAGTACTATGAATTTTTTATAATGGGCTTGTTTATTTTTTTTTCTTCATGGTAGTTACTAATCCAACAAACAATATGCTGCTGACTAATGAGTTGTTGTATGTATAAGGCGAAATTTAAATTCAAACACTTATTTAAACAAACGAGTGAGCTGACCACTTGACTCGACTAACCCAAATTACTTTAATGGGCCTGACTTTGTTAAGCAAAAGTTGGGCATGGAGGCATGGGCATAAACTTGGAATATGCATGTCATCATGATATATTTTTATCAAGTCCAAAACGGGATATATTCTTATCCAACAAAAAAAAAAAGAATGAAAACTTGGAACCCCCTAAATTACCAAAAAAAAAATAATTTAGGAGCTATTTAGTAACAAGAGACTTGGATGATAAGAACTATTAATAATCTTCTTTACCCATCTCAATTTGATCCTCTAATAAAAATATTATTCATCTGATGTGGACATTGAAGGTTTTGCACTTTCTTTTAAGAGCGATGAAGTGATTGCTAATTATTTCATGCCTTGGTATACAATCATACATCGTATATAATACAATTTCTATATTATTATATTATATAAATCAGTATGCATCCCATGATCACAATGCACCGACCAATAACAACCAGATGTATGTCTTGTTTATATCTTAAATTAAAGTGGTTGGGTAATCAATGATAGGCACATTTACGTAACATATAACACCGTTTGATACATTGGTTAGTTGTATTTGTTGCTTGAGACAAAACACATTCTACCCTTTCTTAATCAAACCCGATTATCATATAGCTAAGAATACATTTTTGAATTTTTAATTTAATTTGATTGCCCGTCACCGCATTACGCTCTTTGGCGCATGATGAAAGCCACATTATTAATTGTTTTCGTCGTCACTCATCATCAATCACACTCAATATTTGCTGTTAAAGTTGTTTGATCTAATATAATTCAGTCCTCTTTTATATTATTTTGGCTTAATGTTAAGTGGAACAAATCAATCCAAGTCAGATATATTACTTCATTGGGCTTGTCATGCTTTTATAATAGCAATTATTTTTATGGATCTTGTATTCTTTTCGTATAAGGCTTAGTTTGCTCAATTTCACCTTGTTGAACTTATTAGTGAATTTGTTTCTTTTTTTTTTTGTATTTTAGTTTGATCAAAGACTCTTATTGTATTGTAGGATAGATTTAGTTTCTTGATTAAAATAATTAAACCAAGTCAAATGAAATGAGTATATAAGATTGCAATTTGAATTAATATCTTTAAGTCCATGTATATATGAAATTCGAGGAGTCTAATTTATAATTACGTTAAGAACTCGAATGGTGATAGAAAGAGATAGAACAAAAGACTAAAATCACGAAATTGCAAATAAGCGTGTTTCATACTTTCATTTCGATTGTTCAAATTAAAGTTTCATAAGGAACTTTCACACGGCTAAGTTTCTAAATCACTACTCTCAAGTTCACATGATACAAACTCATAATTAATTTGAGAAAGTTCTAGAGAGTAACTTAAAATATAATAGATATAATTATTTAGAATGAATGGATCAAAAAATATTGGCCAACTAATACAATTATTTTCAAAGAAGAAAATTTAATTTCCTTAAATTTAAAAAAAATACTAGAGAAATAACATGTTTAGTAAAAAAAAAAAAACTATCCATTGAGAAAAAATTGCAAACTTACATATTTAAATAACAAATTTATTTAGGTGAATGCTACTCTACCCTCTCTAAAGTAACATGTAAATTACTCTCTCTGACGTGTTACATTCTAATTCAATGTTTATTTTAATACATTTGTTATATATTTATTAAAATATTAATTAATTTTTTTATATTAACTAAAATCTAAACTAAAATATTGATGTGACAAATTAAAAATAAAAACACAAAATAGTGTCACTGGAAAAATTTTCAATTTGAAAAGTTTATCGTATTAAATATATCTTTTAATTTGAAAATTTATTATATACAATTTGGTTTCGAATTATATGAAAAAAAGGAAGAAATTGAAACACTTTATATCTTGTTTTTTAAAAATTAATATAGCTAGTTTGCAATTATTTTTTATGAAGGTTTGAGTTTTTATTTAATTTTTGATAGAAATCAAAGATTTTGTGTGAAAAATAAAAGAGTAATATATCACATTATTTTTTAAATATTTTGTTAAATTTTCAACAAATTTTAATGACCCAAAATTAATTTTTTATATTTTATTAGATAAATTAGTCATCCAATAAATTCTACTAAAAATTTAAAATAAATAAACACCCATTAAAAATATGACACATCAAAAAAATAACTTACATATTATTTTAAAGAGGATAGGATAGCATTTATCATTTATTTATAGTAATATCTAAGACATTTTACATATTTCTCAAAAGATGATAATATCTCATCAACTAGTACATACACTTTAAAATGAGTTAATAGTCAAAATCGTCCCTGAAAAAAAAATTTGATCTCCATTTTCGTTCTCGGAAGATAAAATTAATCAAATTCGTCCTCTAAAGATACCTTACCTGGTCACGTTCGTCCTTTCGTCATCTCCGTCGCTGAGTTGGCAAACGTCCGCTGACGTGTGCCGTTAATTGCCAACGTGACAGACAATCAAAACGATGCCGTTTTGGTAGAAGGCTCTCCTAGTCTTGAAACGTCGCCGTTTTGTCTTTAGAAGAGAGATTTAAACGTTGCAAAGCCTCACCCCCGTCTCATATCAACCATCTCTCTCTGTTTCGTTCCAAAACGTATCGTTTTCCACAAGGTATGCGCTAAGCGTTTGACCCAAGTTCTGAACCACCTCATCAACAATCGTTAGTGCTGGTTGACGATTACAATAGAGAAGTTGTCGCTATTGAATGCAGAGTTGATCTTATACTGAAGCAGCATTGATAGTGAAAGAAGGCATTGAGACGGTGAGAGGTAAAGATGTAACTTTTTTCATGATTTTTTACTTGTTCTGTAGTGTGATGTATTGTTACTATCGTGGTGTTAGTGTTCGTTTGATTTAAGGTAGGGTTTGGGGTGACCAAGGGTTTGTATAAGTGTTCTTTTATCATTTTGGTGTATGAGATTGTGTTGCTTTATTTGGCTCGATTATGATTTTTAGTAAGGAATGTTTGAATTTAGTGATGGTATCTGTTGCATGTTTATTTTGGGTTAATGGTTGATTGGTACAAACTGGGTCTAGTAGTTGGTGACACATAGAGAGTAGTTGTTGCTGGTCTCTTTTTTAATGGTGTTTCCGTGTTTGTTATTGTAGATGGAATGTCCTCCCATGACGTTTATTTTTCAACATGGAGGGTTGTTTAAAACGTGTGAGGATGGAGAGATGGTTTATGAACCTGATAATACAGAGGTATTGATGGGTGTTGAGGGAGACACACTTGATGTGTCTTTTGTAAGGGGTTGCTATAAGGAGTTGGGATATATTGAAGCTGAAAACTATTGGTGGAAAGTTCTTGGAGTTCCCATTGCATCCGGATTGAAGAAGTTGGTGACAGATGCCGACTTGCTTGCAATGTGCAAGGATTGTAAGAGGAACCAACATTTGATCAACCTATACTTTGAGGATTGCATCTCACAGCTATGTGTAGTAGACAACATAGGGGAAGATGTATTTCTTCTAGAAGCAGGAAGTAGCAAGAAGAAGAAGTCCATATCTCAGGCCAAGAAGCATCATTCCCAACCTGTCAAGACTCCTATTAGAATGCACCCTCAGCCCAAAAAACCAACCTCTCAGCCCATTAAAGCGGCCTCACAGCCTAGTAAGCACAATTCTCAGCCTACTAAAGCAGTCTCACAGTCCAGTAAGCCCAATAAGCCTAATTCTCAGCCCACCAAACCAGCATATAAGCCCTCTCAGTCCATAAAGACTCCCTTGCAGTCCACAAAACTCCACCCTCAGCCAACCAAAACCAACCTTCAAGGGAAGACAATCACACCTTATTCCAAAATATCATCTCAACCAGCCAAGAACTCAGAAAGTAATATAAACAAAGGAAATACCAGTGTATGCAGATTCACAAGATCTGGAAGATGTGTAAAAGAAGGTCCCATCTAGGAAGAAGATTCTGACTCTCATGACTCATATGAGAGTGCCGAAGATGAGTTGTACAAGCCTCCCAAAGTTTTAGGAGACAATTTGTATTGTAGTGACAGTGATAGTGACAGCAGAAAAGGTGCACCAAGAAAGCAAAAGAAAGCTGAAGCCATGGAGAAGCATAGGTCTCCTAAGTCTAGATTAGGGGATAAAGAAATAGACACTGATAACTCACGCTATAAGGGTTTTGAAGATGAAGAAAGCTTTGAATCTGATATGTTTAAGGTTTCCTTAGTGGTATTGATTTATTAATTGATTTGGCCAAGGTTTAATGTCATTCATATTTTGATTTGGTAGATGTAGAAGGAGATGATGATGATTTTGATGGTGCATTAGATGCTGACTCATGGCACTCAGAGAATTCTGACAAAGAGTTAGACACTGATGAGGAGTCACCAACTGTTTATCCTCAATTTAATGAAAAGACCAAATTTGAAAACCTGAAATTTGAGGTTAGTATGATATCCAAGTCAAAAGCTGAATTTATGCAAGCTACTAGGGATTACACTATCCAGTGGGGTAAAAATATTTTATTTACAAAGAATGATAGAGTTAGGGTTAGAGAGTCAGAGGATTGTCCATGGGTGGTACATTGTGCATGTAACAAACAAGACTTGCCATGACAAATTAAAACTCTAGTTGATAATCACACCTGTCCTAGAAGGAGGAAAAATAGAACTGCCACCCAAACCTTGACACTTAGTAAACTAGTACCTAAGCTTAGAAAGCACTCGACTATGAAACATCGAGAGGTATATGATTGGTTTGTAAGAAAATGTAATGTGTACCTCAATAGCACATGCATCACTAGGACTCTAAAAACAGCTAAAAAAGTTGTAGAGGGTGATGAGATAGCACAGTATGGGTTGGTGTGGGATTATGCAAATGAATTACTTACTAGCAATCCAGGATCCATAGTACAAGTTGGTGTCATCCCCATGTCTGAGAGTCCTTCTTTGTTTAATCGGTTCTATGTCTGTCTTGATGCTTGCAAGAGAAAGTTTAAGGCGGGTTGTAGACCTTTAATTGGACTAGATGGAGCGTTTCTTAAGACATTACATGGAGGACAAATACTTACTGCTTGCGGACAAGATGCTAACAATCACATCTTTGTGATTGCTTATGCGATTGTCAGTGTAGAAAACAAGGATAATTGACAATGATTTCTAGAGCTTCTTCACAATGATCTTGGAGACTATAGGGAGAACAAATGGTGCTTCATTTCAGACATGCAAAAGATAAGAATGTAATTCATTCACGATAACATGTTTCAAGGACTAATTTGATTTAATGAATATTTTGTTGGGAACTTAAATGATTTAATATCTTTTTGTGTTTGGCCTTTGGTGTAGGATTTTATCCCTGCCGTGAAGGAAGTATTTCCAAGAGTTCACCATCGCTTCTGCGTGTGGCATTTGTGGCGCAATTTCTCAAAGCAGTGGGGTAGCTGCAAGTTAAAAGACCTTGTGTGGGATTGAGCTCAGTCAAGGACAACAATTGAATTTTATAGAAACATGAAGAGAGTTAAGTTGATAAACGAGAAAGCTTGGGAGTATCTTGATAAATGGCCGAAAGAAACATGGACGAAGGCGCATTTCAGTGAGGTTTCAAAAGTGGATAATATATGCAACAACGCATGTGAGTCATTTAATGCAAAGATCAAGCACGAAAGGAGTAAGCCCATCCTGATCCTAGCTGAAGAAGTAAGAAGAATCATCATGAAGAGTATGGCTGATAACAGGAAGAAGTTGTTGAACTATCAAGGAATTCTCCCTCATGTTCAACAAAGTAGGTTGGAAGCAATGACAAAGTTGTCTTGCCATTGGGCTCTTCAGTGGTCTGGTGATGAAAAAGAAGAATTGTACGAAGTGCATGGCTGGCCAACCAATACGGTGGTTGACCTGGGCAAGCACACATGCACTTGCCGATTTTGGCAGCTCATAGGTAACAACTTTTATTTCTTCTCTCAATTAGTTAACAATGTCTTCATTCATGATAACAATTTTAATGGATCTTTTTATTTGGTTTGAAAAGAATGCCGTGTATGCATGCAATATCAGCTATACAAGACAAGAATGACAAGAGAGCTGAAGAATATTGTCATGATTGGTTGAAGATGGAAGCGTATAGGTGAACTTACTGTTTCAATGTTAATCCGGTTAAGGGGCAGGATCTATGAAAAAAAAAAAACTCCACATCCAGCACCAGTACCACCCCCAATGAAGCCTAAACCTAGAAGGCCGACAAAGAAAAGGAGAAGGGACAAAGAAGAACAACCAACTGGGTCAAACACAAAGATGAAAAGAAAATATAACACAATCCGCTGCATGTAATGTGGTGAGGTTGGACACAACAAAAGAGGTTGTGCAAAGAAAAAAGCTGTGGATGCTGAGAAATATGCCAGGCAGATGTAGCTGCAACTGACAGTTGTTGCCCCTGCTACAGAAGGTGTTGAACCTGAACTAAATGCTGCCTCTATTGATGCTGATATTGCTACAGAAGCAGAAGCACCTTTGCCTTCACTTCCATGACCCATCCAGCCTCCATCAGAGATTGACATAAGCCAATCTGAAAGCATTCCACCAACCCAAGATACACAACAGGTAGTATCATCACTCTTCAATCCTAAAAAATTTCAACTTCATTTAATCATCTAACAAATTTATTTGGTACTGAAGTATACAGGATCAATTGGTAGCTAGGCCACCTAAGTTACAAGTGATTAAAAGAAAAGCAAGGTTAAGGTCCTCCCCTAAACCTATTGCAACTGGATCTGTGGCTGTTTCTGCTGAGACCATTAAAGGGACAAGTTCTAGAACTACTAAGAGGCTGGCCAACTTCATGACTTTTGTGCCTACTCTGGGCTTCAAGGCTCCAAGAAAGAATGATGAAAAAGTTTGATTTGTTAAGAATGTGTTGTGGTTGACTCTTTTTTTGTATGGGACAACATTCTGTTTCTTATTTTTTTTGTATGGTATTTAAGTCTAAAGACAATGTATTGTGGTGACATGAGAACATTATAACTTTGTTGTGGTATTTCTCTGTTAAGACAATGTGACAATTAGTCTTCAATGACAAGTTATTACTAAGATTACTTACTTTGTTGCTTATTTTGTTTATGGCTTAACATAATAATTCATATGAACAGCGACAGAGAATTGTTTACCAAATTTGATAAATTTATAACAATTGACAGGAAATTATTTCCAACTTCAAATAACTACTTCCATCCAAGCCATGCAATTCAATACACCATTACATGTTCACAGAGCATAACTGGGTTTATTTAGAAGTGCATAACAAACAACAGAGTACCACAATTAATCCAGACATCAAAATCATTAGCAGTTTCTATGCCACATTCACCCTCCATTCATTATAGTCACTTTCAACCTCCATATCAGTTCCTGCATCTTTCTTTGTACCACATACATCCACTGCTTTATAGTCATCATCATCAACCCACTTAAAATACTTGCAATGACTGTCCTTCTGCAATTTCAGAAAGGAGTAAACAAAAAAATCAAAGAACACCCAACAGCACAGAACAAGATGAAAAACATTTAACTTCTTTCAACATCACTCACCCAGTACCTTGGACATGTATGGAACAATCTATTCGGATTTTCTGCTGTCCCAGATTTTTTAATCACAGTCTTCAGCCCACAGAAACATGATTCGTCATGAATATTCAACTTCCTCCTTCGCATCGAAGCGCTAAAACCATGACTGTCGTGCGATGCATGCGACAAACCACCACCACAACCCCCATTTCCTATCTCCATCTAGGCAGCAAACCAAGGATTACAGCTCCTACCGAGGTCTATTGCATGCCATCAAAAGTGTTCACGGCGCTGTATTTATCGTTGAATTTGGGATTAAAGTTTATCCACTCAAGGACTAATTTGACTTCTAAAACAAGACTTATCTTATCAGGAAAGACATGGTATAGCTTGGCATTTGCCACTTTGGCAGTTAACGGCATACGTCAGTGGACGTTTGCCAACTCAACGACAGAGATTACAGAAAGACGAACGTGACCAGGTAGGATATCTTTGGGGGACGAATTTGATTAATTTTATCTTTCAGAGACGAAAATGGAGATCAAAATTTTTTTCAGGGACGATTTTGACTGTTAACTCACTTTAAAATACTTTAATATCATTCTTTCCTTATATAAATTAAAGACTCAGAATATTTTACATACATATAGATAGACATTAATATAATATTATTTAAGATGTTAAGTATTTCATATTCAAATTAAAAATTATAAATTCAAATTTCAGATATTGCAAAGTATATTTTTATAAATTATGTATGATGAATGATAACTTCAAAAAAAAAAAAGATTATGTTACACATACATCAAAATCAGTCATTAATATAAAATATATATTAAAATATAAATATTATTATAACTTATTTTAGTGTATAGACATTTTTTGTTTATTATGCACATACAATATCTCTCTCATATATATCCTATATATTACACATATTAAATACATTAGAAATTATATATATTTCTTAGAAACTAAGAGTTAGAAAAGATATGAATCTTGGTTTTCATAATTTGTTGGATTTGAGTTGGCACTAGCAAGTAGCAAACCCGAAGACCAAACAACAAAATAAAATATAAAAAACAATATATAACACTCCAGCTTTTAATAAGTTCTGATATAAAGTTGTCTTATTATTACTAGTGAGTCATCGCTTACAATACATGGTGTTATTAAATTTCCGATCCTATCCAGAACCAGAAGAGTTTTCGTTTGCCCTTATCTATCTTCAACAAGATAGATGTATATAATCGAAGGCGCATACACTTTAGTATTATTGTTCGTTGATTATTATCGTACTCATAATCTAAAGAAAATTTATTAAATAAATTAATTAACATCAGAGGCTTGTTCTTATCCGCTTAATTTACAAGCTCGAGTAATCGATGTTATTCTATAATACTACGTACTGGGTACTGATGCTCTGTTCTACTTTTTATCGTTAATGAAGCATCGTGGAAATTAGTGGATCCTAGAATGAATTCTACCAAGAATCTATAATAAGTCACACTTTTCACATGTCATTATTAAATCATGTCCTTATGTCTAGAAATGCGTGTGGCCCTATGTCTAGAAAATCTCAATTTTTATGAGAATAAACATACGAAAAAAGTTCTGAATATATGACTTGTATTCTTTACAAGTTAATTAACGAATAAATTCAAAAAATGCGATACAAGGTGTACGTTCTTCTTCTTCTTCCTCTTCCTCTTCTTCTTCTTCTTTTCTTTCGTTTCTTGCCTTCGCTTTCTCCTTCTTCTTCTTCTTCTTGCTGCAGTTCTTCTTCCTCTTCCTCTTCTTCTTCTTCTTCTTTTCTTTCGTTTCTTTCTTTTTCTTTCTCGTTCTTCTTCCTCTTCCTCTTCTTCTTCTTTTCTTTCGTTTCTTGTCTTCTCTTTCTCCTTCTTCTTCTTCTTACTGCACGTTCTTCTTCCTCTTTCTGTTCTTCTTCTTCATTTACATGCTTTTCTCTCTGTTTTCTTTCTTCGTTATTCTCGATTTTCATTTTTTTTACATCAAACTCTGAAATCATTTTAAAAAAAAAAAGCAACAGAAGATGAGGAGGAGAAAGAGAAAGAGTTCTGAAATATGTATAATGTGTACTTCAACGAATTTTGGGTGTATTTCTTAAATCCTTTGGGTGTATTTCTGTAATTCTTTGGGTGTATTTCTATAATCGTTTGGGTGAATTCCTGTAACCGTTTGGGTGTATTTCTGTAATCTTTTGGGTGTATTTTTGTAATTGTTGGGGTGTATTTCTGTAATCGTTTGGGTATATTTCTGAAGTTCCATTATTTTCAAATTTGGCAAAAAAATTGTTTTCATGGAGGAAGAAGAAGAAGAGTCGTTCATAATGCATGGTGAGTAGCGCGCTTTGGAAACAGGAAGTTGTTGAATAATGTGCGTTTTATTTATTCTTGAATGTGGAAGTGTGTAATGCGTTAATTAAGTGTAATGCGTGTGTTTTATTGGACTTGTAAGATTTGTAAGCTAAAAAAAACTTGTATATGTAGCACACCTCTAAACATATATAATTAGGGAAAGAAAAAACTGTATAGTATTTAATTTGTTACCCAAAATAATGAAAAATTAAAATTCATAAGTTGTATTCATATTCATAGAAGCATAAAAGAAAAAGAATATCTGGAGTTTGTAAATGATTTCCGTCGGTGCATTATTATTCCTCTTCAATTGGATTCCAAAACTGTCGTTTGTCATTTGTCATTAGAGGGTTGAGTACGTAAGTTGTTGACGTATTATTGTTTATTTGTTTTCCATTATGATTCATGACGAGGATTATTCTTAAAAATTTTATTTAATTAGTTGTGCTTACCTGATTTGAAACCAGGGTATGTGGTTCTAAATTTATCTACTCCAACATTTGCCCGAATATTGATAGATGATTAGATGCCATGCAAAATGACTAATGACTAATGACTAATATGAGAGCGAGCTTTCATAATTAAATCTAACTTAAAAAACGATATATGAATAAAATACAGCAAAATAGTTTATATTTTAAAATTCGTCGTTTAAGATTTTCATTTCTACTTTTCATTTGTTTGAAACTTCTTTTGTTAAAATCATACTTTCACAATTAGGTGAATAGTTCGAAAAAAATAATAATAACTTAGTTTCTAAATTGTGATAAATAATTCAGTGTGCATATCTGACTCCTCATAGGACAAAATGGCATGATAGGTAAACAAATAACCAGTTATCAACTTCCGAATTTACCCCGGTATCATATCCCATGCAAATAGTTGTTTCTTACCATGAATTGAAGTGGGTGCCTATTAATCCAGCACTGAGATGGGGGTATTTTGGTCCGTGTATATGTAATAGAGTAGATGGTAGTTAGAGGTACGCGCCAATAGTGTGGGGCCCGGTCCATTCCCTCTGCTCTACTCGGTTCGCAACATCTTCACTATTATTTTTTCAATGCCTATCCAATCCACGTGCTCCACGTCATCATCTCCTTCCCTTTAAATTGACCTCAGCTGAAGCTTCATTTCCGCTCTCCCTCTCTCGTTTCCTCTCATCAAAATCCAAAATGGGATTCTCCACTTCTCCCTTCCATTGCATCCTCTTCGGTAACCACTACACTACTCTCTTATAATTGAACAGTAAGCTTTTAATTTCTTCTTGTTTTCTCTAATTCCATCTGTGAATTGAACAAGCAGATTTGGATGACACCTTGTACTCATCAACCCTGGGAATCGACAAGTGCGTGAAGAAGAACATCGAACTCTTCCTCATCGAGAAATGTGGATTCTCCCACACGCAAGCCTCCACACTCCGCGTTGAACTCTTCAAAAATTACGGAAGCACCCTCGCCGGTTTGCGTGTCAGTAGTAGTATTCACTATTCACTATTCACTTCTACCCTAATCCCTTTTCCCACCTTCATTCCTTAGCTTAATTTCTTAATCTGCAGGCACTAGGCTACGACATAACTGCAGAAGATTACCACAGGTGAGTGATTATTCATTAATTACAACTCTAACAACTACTTAATTACTTGTTTAAGTCGATCAATTTTAATTTGAGACACCAAATACAGTTTCGTGCACGGAAGGCTACCGTACGAGGTGATCAAGCCTGATATCCAGTTACGCAACCTCCTATGCAGTATCAACCAAAGGAAACTTGTACGTTTAAATGTTTAATTCTCTCATATAGTAATTTCACGAAATATATATATACTATTACTAAAATTGCAAAATTATTTTATTTCTATGCTCAAGATATTTACCAACTCGGACCGGTTTCACGCGCTGACGGTGTTGGACCGCCTTGGTATAAAGGACTGCTTCGAACAGATCATATGCTTCGAGACCATTAACCCGAACCTACCCAACGCGACCCGACCCGATGAGTTCCCGGTTCTCCTCAAACCGTCGCTGGAAGCCTTTAAGGTCGCTCTCGAAGCTGCCAACGTGGATCCACGTCACACGGTATAATGAAAACAAAACTAAGTTAAATTTTTAATATAATCGCTTAGAAGGAAGAAAATTCAAAATTTTAAAAAATGGAATGCATGTTTGCAGTTGTTTCTGGATGACAGCGCTCGCAATATTGCGGCGGGAAAAGAAACGGGTCTTCACACAGCTCTGGTAATATTCTAATTTAATTTCTAAACCACCGTACAAGTACGAAGTTTCATTTCATTACCAAGTTTTTTATAATTAGAATTAATTGATGGCTTTTGGGTTGATTTGTGAAGGTTGGGAAGACAGTGAAATGTAAAGGAGCAGATTATGCTGTGGAGAGTGTGCAGAGTGTTCCTCAAGTAATTCCCGAGATATGGGTAAGCGAAATGGACGGTGCTGATGAAACGTTGACACGTTCTAAGAGCGATCTAGAGGCTGTGCTAACCACTGCAGCAGTTGGAGCCTGATCATTACATTTATTTTGGGGTGTTAGGTGTGGGCTTACAAGGCCCATCTTCTTGTACATACCCAACTTCCCAACCAATTTACAAGGATAATTAATGAACATAAATAAAATACCACAAGGACCCCTATATTATTGGCGTCATTTTAATCACGTGCATAATTTACTGTAAGATGTAATATAATAATAATAATATTATTTCCTATTTTACCTGTACATCTTAAAATATCAAATGGTTTAAGAATAAAGTTTACTCTATTACTGTGAAAGTGATTAATAAATATCAATTAATGAGCATTTTAGTAACGATGATGCACCCGAAAAGAAACTGAGTCTTCAATCACCTCGTACGTATTAGATATTTCGGAAGCTCAAAATATTCCTAATTAGTTGGTGAGGTAGTATTTATGCTTTATGGTGATAACCAAACAGAAAATGAATGTGGTGATCCGATTCTGAGAGGAAAGGATACTCAAATTTTTTTTAACAATGAAAAAAATAAAATAGTATCTCTTACCATTAATTTTATGAAAGAAAAAATAACGAAGACACTCTTAATTTTTTTTTTTAACAATTGAGAGTATCTATTCCCTATTCCAAATGTATAGTTAATATATATCTCCGAAGCTGCGAAGATGCCAATGGGAAATGCATCACCTTGTAAGTTGCCATATGAGTCTCTTTCTTCTTTGTCTCTATATATGTTATATATGTTTTAAGATGCACTTCATTCATATCCTTTACAAATGAATTCTATCCTCACATACAGAGAATTTGTCCGCTCGAGTAGTCTTGATCAAGCTAAAGTAAATTCATCATATTCCAAAACATGTTTTTTTTTTATTGATATTCGAAAACATGTTGATGATACTAATCCCTTCAAAATATAAAAAGGGGAAAGGAAAACCATAAAAGTACAGAGCTTAACATACATTTAATTTGTCACATATAAATATGATCATAATAAGTACAAGAGAGAAAAACCCAATCAGGGAACCAATGATTCATCAAGAGAAGTTGGAATTACAAATCATAGGGTTGTTTGCCAGTGAACTTAACCTCAATGGGGCTAACGTTCTTGCCAATGGACCTGAAGTTCTGACCAACACCTTGGCGACCAGGGTTGACTTTCTCAGGGTAGACACCATCCTTGGGATGCAAGTATTGGACCTCGCCATTGGGGAAGACCCTATAGAACTGGTACTTGATCTTGTACTTTGACCGAAGCCTTGTCCCAAGCGCAAGGCACTGCTCTTTCCTTGCAAGCTTCAGAAGGTTCGGACCCTGCCTCATTATGGCGGCGCCACCTGTGGGCATCTCAAAGATCTGTTCTTTCGGGGAATCCCATGTTATCACATAGAACTCTTCCACTTGGGCCTTCCTCAATAGCCCTCCAGTGCTTCCTCCGAATATTGGGGATGGCGTGTTTGGATCCAGCTCAGGTGGAGTGAACCCCACTGGTGCCTCCTCCTTCTCAGCCGCAGGTGCTGCAGCCTCTACTTTCTCCTCTGCAGCCGAAGCTCTTATGGTTGCGAACCTGAGCTGGGGCTTTGCGGTGGTGAAGCACACTGCGGGTGGTTGCTTCCATGCACGGTCGCTGGGCTTGGAAGCAGAGAGTGGTGGAGTGAAGAGGGAGGCTTGTGTTGCCATTGCCATTTCAGGATGAGAGGATACAATGAGATGGAGATCAATTGGAATCAGGATTCAGGAAGAGGTATTGTTTTGAAATTTAGATGGGTGGTGTGGATTTGGATTTGGATGTGGATATATGGATAAGGTAATATGACTTACACCAATTATGATTCATGATTTTGATTCCATGTCTCTCCACAGCCTCACACCTCTTATTTCCCTCTCCATCATACTCAATGCTATTATTCTTTTTTTTTTTTTTTGGTCGATGGATTGGACAACCCCCATCAAACAAACAAACATTCTTTTTATTTTCAATGGGCTTAGCATCTCTTTTTTTTTTAATTTAAGCTTCATAGTTGGCTACTCAGTGGGCTCATGTTAAAAGATGAGGTCCTACTATAAATAATAACCTATAATACCAAAAGAAAAAATAACCTGTAATTCCTTGACCCAAAAAAATGAACCTCTAATACCAAAAGAAAAAATAATGATAACCTTGTTGAGATAAGATTTGTTACGTGGATGCCCATTTATGAAGGGCGGTGTAGTATTCTCAAGGAAGAATGCTTTTAATAAGCATTTGAAAATTTATCCTATGTACATCTATAAATAGAGGTCCAAGTCTCTGAAAGTTACATAACAACAGAACAAAATATTATTCTTCCTTCCTTTTCATACAAATAAATCAATCCTCTTTTATGTTGCAATCAAATACCCTTCTCCTTATATTACTATTACAATTCTTTCTCTTCTTTTATTTTATAAGTATTTTAAATTCTATTTTCTATTACTCTTTACATATAATATTAATAGCAATATTAACCATCTTTATTATATTGAGATAGTATCAAATGCAATTCTCTCTCTCTTTATTTTTAATACTTTTTCTTATCTTTGTATATATATACACAATACAACATATAATATTATTATATATATATAAAAATTATTGAGCTAATTATATTAATAATAGAGTCTTCTATTTATACATCTTTATTTTATATATCCTTTATTTTATAACACGTTATCAGCACGAGACTTTGATCAAATTTTTAGGAAGACTCAGGTAATATTTTCATTATGTCGAAGCTCTCTCATCTTGAATTCAATGCTCTTGATATATCTGGAAACAATTATTTATCATGGATACTAGATGCTGAAATCCATCTTGATTCAATGGATCTTGGAGATACCATTAAGGCTGAAAATAATGCATCCCAGAAGGATAAAGCTAAAGCCATGATTTTTCTTCGTCGTCATCTTGACGAAGGATTGAAAAATGAATATCTTACATTAAAAGATCCTGCAGATCTTTGGAAAGACCTTGAAGAAAGGTATAATCATCAGAAAACGGTAATACTTCCTCAAGCCCGATATGAATGGACGCATTTGCGTTTACAAGATTTTAAATCTATAAATGAATATAATTCTGCAATATTTCGGATCACCTCACGAATGAAATTGTGTGGGGAAAAAATAACTGATCATGATATGTTGGAGAAAACTTTCTCAACCTTTCATGTCTCGAATGTGCTCCTGCAGCAGCAGTATCGAGAAAAGGGGTTTAAAAAATATTCTGAGTTAATTTCTTACCTTCTTGTTGCTGAACGCAACAATGAGTTGTTATTGAAAAATCATGAAGCGCGCCCAGCTGGCGCCGCCCCATTTCCTGAAGTAAATGCGGCAAATCATTACCCCAGAAGAGGTAAATGGCAAGCTTTTAATAACAAGAAAAGTTATGGAAGGAAAAATAATTATGTTCAAAAGAGAGGATCTCACCAGAAGTGGGATAAAGAAAGGAATATCGGGCAGAATAAATCAACCGAGGAGAAGTGTTTCCGCTGTGGTGGAAAGGGCCATTGGTCACGTACCTGTCGTACCCCAAGGCACCTAGTCGATCTTTACCAGGCATCTTTGAAAAAGAACGACAAAAGAAAGGAAACAAATTTTGTTTCAAATGATGCTGAGAACTCCACCACTCATTATGATGTATCTGATTTCTTTGAGGACCCTGAAGGAAATATTGGCCATTTGATCAATGATGGAATAGTTTAATATGTGAAATTGTGAAGTATCTATGTAAATAAATAATGTAAAGAACTTATTGTTAAATTTTATTTTCTATGTATTTAAGTTTCAAATGTGATGTACATAAATAATGAAATATTAATGTTTATGAATTTTGAAATCATTAAATGTGTTATGTTTTAAAATAAAATTTTAGTATATGACATTATTTTATGTACAGTGTTTCTTAGAAAAATAATTTTGATCAAGTATTCAATTTAACTGTGCATACTACTCATTTTATTATTTTTTTTTTTTGAAGAAAATGGCAAGGATATGTAATGAAGATGTATGCCTTGCGGATAGTGCAAGTTCGCACACTATTCTTAAAAGTGATATATATTTTACCCATCTTGTGCCAAAAGAGGAATATGTTAATACTATTATTGGCTCAGGCAATGTGATAGAAGGCTCCGGAAGAGCTATAATTTTGTTTCCTGGAGGAACAAAATTTATAATAAATAATGCACTATTATCTACCAAGTCTCTGAGAAACTTGTTGAGTTTCAAAGATATTCGCCGAAATGGATATCATGTTGAGACGATGAATGAGAAAAATCATGAGTATTTATGTATCACAACTTATGATTCAAATAAGAAAGTTATATTAGAAAAATTACCCTCACTTTCATCTGGGTTGTATTATACCAAGATTAGTGCAATTGAATCACATGCCACTGTAAACCAGAAGTTTACTAGCCCAAATGAATTCATAACTTGGCACGACCGATTGGGTCATCCGGGAACAACCATGATGAGGAGAATTATTGAAAATTCTCATGGACATTCACTAAAGAACCAGAAGATTCTTAAAACTAGTGAATTTTGTTGTGCTGCATGTTCTCAGGGAAAGTTAATTTTAAGGCCATCACCAGTAAAGATTGGATTTGAGTCCCCTGAATTCCTAGAAAGGATTCAAGGTGATATATGTGGACCTATTCATCCACCATGTGGATCTTTTAGATATTTTATGGTCCTGATAGACGCATCTTCGAGATGGTCACATGTGTGCTTATTATCTTCTCGCAACCTGGCGTTTGCGAGATTACTGGCTCAAATTATTCGATTAAAAGCACAATTTCCAGAAAATCCAATTAAAGCAATTCGTCTTGATAATGCTGGTGAATTTACTTCCCAAGCTTTTGATGCTTATTGTATGGCTAATGGAATAAGTGTTGAACATCCAGTAGCTTATGTTCACACACAAAATGGGTTAGCAGAGTCACTTATTAAATGACTCCAATTAATTGCTAGACCCTTACTTATGAGAACAAATCTCCCAACCTCGGTTTGGGGGCATGCTGTTTTACATGCCGCAGCACTTATTCGATTGAGGCCAATGAGTTACCATCAGTTCTCTCCTATGTAATTAGCTTTTGGCCAGCAGCCAAATGTTTCCCATTTAAGAATATTTAGGTGTGCGATATATGTTCCCATTGCACTACCTAATCGCACCAAAATGGGACCCCAAAGAAAATTGGGGATATATGTTGGATATGATTCTCCCTCTATAGTGAGGTATCTTGAGATACAAACTGGTGATGTGTTTAAAGCCCGGTTTGCGGATTGTCATTTTGATGAATCAAAATTTCCAACATTAGGGGGAGAGAATAAGTTTCCTGAAAAGGAACTTAACTGGAATGCATCATCATTGATGCATTTAGATCCTCGATCAGGGCAATGTGAACTGGAAGTTCAAAAAATTATACATTTGCAAAGAATAGCAAATGAATTGCCTGATGCATTTTTCGATACAAAGAGGATAACCAAATCTTATATACTAGCGGAAAATGCCCCAATTCGAATTGATGTCCCAGTAGGACAAGTAGCCACTGAAGCAAATTCACGCCAGAAGCGTGGCAGGGCGGAAAATGCCCCAATTCAAATTGATGTCCCAGCAGGACAAGTAGCCACGAAAGCAAATACACGCCAGAAGCGTGGCAGACCTGTCGGTTCCAAAGATAAAAATCCTCGAAAGAGAAAAGAGGTAAATAATATTCCTGTTGAAAAAGACATAGTAGAGACACCTGCAGTTATCCAAAATTCTGATATAACGCCAGAAGACGTTCAGGTACCTGAAAATTGTGAAAATGACGAGATCTCGATAAATTATGTCTTTACAGGAGAGAAATGGGACCGAAATAAGACAATTGTCAATGAAATATTTGCATATAATGTGGCATTAGATATCATGCATGGAAGTAAGGATCTTGAGCCAAGATCAGTTGAAGAATGTCGACAAAGAAATGATTGGCCAAAATGGGAAGCAGCCATGAAGGCTGAATTAGACTCACTTGCAAAACGTGAAGTCTTTGGACCTGTAGTCCGTACACCTGAAGATGTAAAACCTGTTGGATATAAGTGGGTATTTGTGAGAAAACGAAATGAGAAAAATGAAGTTGTGCGCTATAAAGCCCGACTTGTGGCACAAGGTTTTTCACAAAGGCCCGGTATGGATTATGAGGAAACGTATTCCCCTGTAGTGGATGCGATAACTTTGCGTTATTTGGTCAGTTTATCTGCATATCATAAACTGCATATGCATTTAATGGATGTGGTAACAGCCTATTTATACGGCTCATTAGATCGGGATATCTATATGAAAGTCCCTGAAGGACTAAAGATATCTAAACCATCCAATGAATATTCGTAAGGGATATACTCAGTCAAATTGCAAAGATCTTTATATGGTCTAAAGCAATCTGGACGAATGTGGTATAATCGTCTTACTGAGTATCTGGCCAAAAACGGATTCAAGAATGATGATATCTGCCCATGTGTTTTCATAAAGAAATCTGCATCTGGATTCGTTATAATTGCTGTGTACGTTGATGATTTAAATATCATTGGGACTCCTGAAGAGATTCCAACAATTATAAAAACTCTAAAAGAAGAGTTTGAGATGAAAGATCTTGGAATGACTAAATTTTGTCTCGGCCTGCAGATCGAGCATATAAAAGACGGAATCTTTATTCATCAAACAACATACATAGAAAAGATCTTGAAAAGATTTTATATGGATAAGTCACATCCATTAAGTACACCAATGATCGTAAGATCTTTGGATGTGAAAAAGGATCAATTCCGTCCTAAAGAAGAAAATGAAGATATTCTTGGTCCTGAAGTACCATATCTTAGTGCCATTGGAGCGCTAATGTATCTTGCTAATAATACGCGACCTGACATATCATTTGCTGTGAATTTACTAGCAAGATATAGTTCCTCTCCAACCAGAAGACATTGGAGTGGAATCAAACAAATTTTTCGATATCTTCATGGAACGGTTGATATGGGATTGTTTTATCCCTATGGATCCAAGTCACAACTAGTTGGCTATGCAGATGCCGGATACTTGTCTGATCCACATAAAGGGAGATCTCAAACAGGATACCTGTTCACATATGGTGGTACAGCTATATCTTGGAGGTCCACGAAACAGACGATTGCTGCAACATCCTCTAATCATGCTGAAATACTGGCGATTCATGAAGCTAGTCGGCGAGTGTTTTTGGCTGAGGAGTCTGATTCAATATATTCTATCATCATGTGGACTGATTGATCATAAGATAGCTCCAACTGTCCTGTTTGAAGATAATATAGCATGCATTGCTCAACTTAAGGGTGGATACATCAAAGGTGATAGAACAAAGCATATTTCACCCAAATTCTTCTTCACTCATGACCTTCAAAATCAAGGGACAATTGATGTCCAACAGATCCGTTCAAGTGACAATCTGGCAGATTTATTTACAAAGTCACTCCCAAAATCCTCCTTTGAAAGATTGGTACATGAGATTGGAATGCGCCGATTTCGAGACATTAAATGATGTCGGCAAGAGGGGGAGACTGTACTCTTTTTCCCTTGGTCAGGTTTTTTTCCCATTGGGTTTTTCTTGACAAGGTTTTTAATGAGGCAGTCCCCATCACTAAAGGATATTGTACTCTTTTTCCTTCACTAAGGTTTTTTTTTTCCACTGGGTTTTTCTTTAGTAAGGTTTTAACGAGGCAATAATCCTAAATGGACATCCAAGGGAGAGTGTTGAGATAAGATTTGTTACGTGGATGCCCATTTATGATGGGCGGTGTAGTATTCTCAAGGAAGAATGCTTTTAATAAGCATTTGAAAATCTATCCTATGTACATCTATAAATAGAGGTCCAAGCCTCTGAAAGTTACATAACAACATAACAAAATACTATTCTTCCTTCCTTTTCATACAAATAAATCAATCCTCTTTTATGTTGCAATCAAATACTCTTCTCCTTATATTACTATTACAATTCTTTCTCTTCTTTTATTTTATAAGTATTTTAAATTCTATTTTCTATTACTCTTTACATATAATATTAATAGCAATATTAACCATCTTTATTATATTGAGATAGTATCAAATGCAATTCTCTCTCTCTTTATTTTTAATACTTTTTCTTATCTTTGTATATATATACACAATACAACATATAATATTATTATATATATATAAAAATTATTGAACTAATTATATTAATAATAGAGTCTTCTATTTATACATCTTTATTTTATATATCCTTTATTTTATAACAAACCTGTCATCATATGGAGGTGACTTGAAGCGCATGGGTAGGTAAACTTAGACCTAAATTATAAGAGAGAAAAAAAAAAAAAACAAACAGAAAAGAAGAAGAAAAGGCACATATTCATGTGAAGATTTGTACATAACTGAATGTGATTTGTTATAAAGTAAGGAGTCCCAGCTTTTATCGTTTATGCGACCTGTTTATTTCACGAAGAGGATATAAGTTTCAAACAACTTGTCAAACAAATTAAACACTGCACTATACATATATAATATACCATCCATATAATTTATACTAAAATCAGTTACTAAAATTAGTTATTTATATAAAATATAAAATATATATAAAAAATAAATTGAATAATATATATTATTTATACACAAATATATTAATAGTTGATTTTAGTAGTTAATTATATTGTACAAATAATATTTTAATAATAGTAGAATACACTATTATGTGCTAGACGATAATTTAGACTAGCTTTGAGTGATAGGCAAATGTCAAAAAGGAACTTTAACGCATAACCAAAGGGAGATCAATTGATCAAATTAAAGCATACAAAAATATATAGTACTAATCAATGGCACTATAATCTCCTGTAGTTTAGGATCAAACCAAACTTATCTTAGGTACAAAAGTCATTTATGTTTGATGATAAAGTTATGCATTTACAAGATAAGATTACCAGCCTCATCCCTATCAGCTAAAGAAAAGAAGATCATGTTATACATATACTGTATATCGCCTTAATTATATTTGGAGATAGTTCATGTGAAAAAAAGAAATAAGGATCATGAAAAGTAAGAACAGTAGTGGCCTATAACAGAGTTCAAGAGGAAGAAAGAAATTGGCTTTGTAGCACAGAGAAAAATGTTACATAAAAGGACTTTTTATATTATTAGGGGGTCATTTAGTTTTATTTTATATATATATATATATATATATATATATATATATATATATATATATATATTAATTTCAGTGTTGAGGGAGGAAGCACACGAGGACAATGAGTCCATGATAGCTTCGAAAGAACTCCGAAACCAAGGATGATTTATGTGAATTCATGGTTGGGCAGCATGAGCAACAATATCTCTTGTCTCCCTTGTCTTCATCAATGCCTATGTATGTGGAAACATCATGCTACCTATTCATGGGTTGGGGTTGATTGTGATAGTGATGATGATTACTTATGCCATGGCATGCGCAGTTCAATTGCAACCAAAAAGGGAATAAATCAATAAATATATTTATATGCTAATTGGCATGCGCAGTTCTCGCCCATAGCTTTTGATGCAAAACGAGAATATTTATGATTATGTCCGAGGCACGCTTTCTTCTTGTTGCTTCCTTCTCTCCCTCTTCTTATTTTTTGAAAGAAAGAACACTTAGATATACTAGTGTTCATATAAAATTAATAATTATAAATGGTTAGATAATAATTTAGTTAAATTTATTAAATTATTTAACTATTTTTAAATATTAATTTTGCATGAATATGTTTCCATCTTTTCACAAACTTCATAAGAGAATATATTTTTTTTTAATAATTAGCCTAGCCATTTCTCTTTTATCTTTTTTCCTTCTAATAAGATGGACAATATTATACATTACACATACATTTCCAACGTGTCAATGCAACTTGCAGCATAATGCATGCATGCATGCAATCTATATATTTATTTATTTACACACAAATTGCAAGGAAAATACTATTTGGTCCTCTAAAGATTATTTTAGTTTAACACAAATGTACTATTTTATTTAATAAGATACAAACAAACATACATCTCATGTATTTGGTCCAAATTTTATTGAAATATCAGAAAATTATTTAGCAAGTACACTAAAAAAAATTGTTTTATTACTAGACCTTGTTTTCAATTTTTTTTAATCTTCTGGCATTCGTGTAAAATATTTCCTAAAAATATTCATTTAGTATAAATTATAAAACTATTAAAATTAGAAGGAGAAAATATCCTATATTTTTCAAGTAAGTTTACAAAAGACTATGTTGAGATATGATTTTTATATATTTTTTTAGGCTTATCAATCATATGTCCTAAAGTCATAGTTTAAGATTACAAATTGACAAATTTTTATTGAAAATACAAAAAATTTAAGTTTTTAATGCATTTGTTTTGTATCTATTAAATGAAAAAATTTAAGCCAACGAGTTATAACTCAAATGACATAGTCTCTCCATATTTATTTAGAAGTCCCGAGTTCAAATCTTCCCATCTTTTTAGAAAAAAAAGTCCTAAGGGTACATGTTAGCTATATCATGAATATATTTGTCTAACTGAGATTATTTTTAGAAGGATAAATTGTTATTTCTATCTTTTGAAAACTAATTTGATCAAAAATTAAATTTTTTTAGAGTTAAAATAATAGTTTACTCGTATATTCCGGAGCATCAACATCAAAAAACGACAAGATATATAGAGCTTATTTGTATTGTAGCTTTTACGAAACTCCAGGAGAATATTGTTCTTTTCAAGTATTGAATACATTGCTTCTACTTTGCTAGATTTTTTCCTCACATAATCATCACTCTCTCTTGTTCCTTTTTATTACGACCATCTTCACCTTCTATATATATGTTCACCACTGCACTTCTCTTCTTTAGCTCTCTTTGATTTGTTAAAGCTTAGGGAGATATGGGTGAGGTAGCTCTCTCAAATGGGCAGAGCCATTCTATGAATGGTTACAGGAAGAGTTGTTGGTATGAAGAAGAGATTGAAGACAACTTAAGATGGTGCTTTGCTCTTAATAGGTACATCTTTTTAACTACTCTTTTTTCTTCCCTGTTCTTAGCTAATCCAAAACCTCATATCACTAACTGTCACATGAAATACCACACTAGCATTTTGGCCTTTTCATGTTTATTTATGATTTACTATTATAACTTTTTCTTATTGACTTTAGAAGATTCATGAAAAGAATAAAGCCAGAGACAATATGGTAAGAGAAGCAAGAACTTCTTTGAGTCCAAATGAGACAAAAATAGAACAAGTGGAACAATCTTTAGTGATTGCAGCTTCTCATGCTAGGAAAAGTAAAGTGATCCTAAAAAATGATAAGCTCCTTTTGCCTATGGCTATGAAAAAGGCAGACATACATACATATACAAACAGTACATAAATGAAAATAAGAGTTTTTTTTTATATTGCAAAGTGTAGCTATATTTCAATTATCTTATTTGCTTTTATTATGAAGACACACTAATGTAAGAGTAATTTCATTTTCTTCTTTGGATCGGTTGTAGTATATTGCATACAGGAACTAGCCAATACCAAGACATTGCACTATTGGACACTAAGCCCTTTGGAAAGGTAAGCATCTTCTTTATACAAAAGAATTAAATCTACCTTTATGAAGAGGAAACTAAGTTTATGTGGCTGTTACAGGCATTGGTAATTGATGGGAAGCTTCAAAGTGCTGAGACAGATGAATTCATCTACCATGAATGTCTTGTTCATCCACCACTCCTTCACCATCCTAAGTAACTCCCTCCTATATGCTCTTTAAGAATCTTATTTTATTCCCAATCCCATGTGATTTACCTAGAACTTTTATTCATTCAGCCCAAAGAATGTTTTTATTATGGGGGGAGGAGAGGGATCCACTGCAAGGGAATTGCTCAGGCATAATACCATTGACACAGTTATAATGTGTGATATAGATGAGGTAAATTAATGTCTCCTAAGTTGGATAATATACATTCCATGGAGCTATATTATCAAAATTCATTTCTTCAAAGCTTTTATTTATTGATCAGGAGGTGGTAGACTTCTGCAAATCATACTTAGTGGCAAACAGGGAAGCATTCCATGATCCGAGACTTAAGGTCATCATCAATGATGCCAGGTCTGTTAATCAAAATTATAACTTATGATTCTTGAATTTACCAAGTTCTAATAGGTATCAGCCATGAATGCAAAAATTGTGATAAATTTTACTGCAATGTGTCATTATATGAAGGGCCGAGCTAGAAAGCAGAGAAGAGAGGTATGATGTGATAATTGGGGACTTGGCAGACCCAATTGATGGAGGCCCTTGTTATAAACTCTACACCAAGTCCTTCTATGATTGCACTGTCAAGCCTAGACTGAAGCAGGGTGGCATATTTGTAACACAGGTATTATAAGACCAGTGTACATAACATGAATCAAACACTTATTAGAGGAAACAAAACTAAAGTAACATTTCTACATTGTTGTTATACTTCAGGCAGGACCAGCTGGAATATTCAGCCACACTGAGGTGTTTTCATCTATCTACAACACCTTGAGACAGGTTTTTAAGTGTAAGAAATCTTCCAGGACATTCGAAAGATTTCCCTTTTTAGATATGGTCCTTTCTTTTTGTTGCATTTGATACCCAGTTATAGTAAATCAATCACGTTTCCTATTGTTTGCAGATGTTGTGCCTTATTCAGCTCACATACCATCCTATGCTGATATTTGGGGCTGGGTCATGGTAAACATCTTTCTTTATAAGACTCGAGACAAATTGGCATGCAATATCATAGAATGAAATAGATGAGTTGATGCTGACTTTTTTCTTTTCTTGGGTTCTGTTGGAATACAATAGGCCTCAGATTCTCCAATAGATCTGAGTGTGGAAGAGCTAGACAACAGAATGAGACAAAGAATTAAAGGGGAAAATAGATATCTGGACGGCAGAACATTCTCTTCAGCATCAACATTGAGCAAAGTTGTTCGTAAATCGTAAGTGAAATGCTAACCTATGACAAGAAGTTTTCCCAATCTCATATACTAGTGTTGACAGACATAAATGTTTTACTATTGGCAGGTTGGACAATGAAACTCATGTATATACAGAGGAAGCTGCAAGGTTCATACATGGCCATGGCAAGCAAGCTTAATTAACCAAGCTTGACAAGTATCACAACACATAAAGAAAAGGAAGATAAGACACAACGCAAGTGAAAAGACTCTGAGTTTTTCTTTGATTCTATGTATTTTCTTTTTGTTAGCTTCTTTTTCCTTTTGGTGTGTAGTTCCCCAAAAAGGCTCATATATATTTATATATGAATGAGCGAAAAGTGGTTTCTATTTTGTGCTTTTGTGTATGAGCATGTCAACGATTATGCTAATACTCTAAATGCAAAAAAACTAAAGTCAACTACTTAACAAAAGAAGAAGGATCATTACTAGTATATCTCAAGTTTGGAATCAAAACCATTACATGATGTATTATTGTACAAGTTCCAACAAATCAATGAAGTGCTAACATGATAATGTTAAGCCTATTAACATATAGATTTCACATATACTCTAGTCTTGGCATAAACAATTACATTTAAATACTAAGCTGAAAAACAATCATCTTTTACAACCCAATAAGAGAAGGGATCCTGGCAAACAGGGAAATTCTTACTACTTAGATAGAAACACTGTTGGGGATTCCCTTTCCAGTGAGACCACCCTCCCTTGAATAATCTGAGGTATTTGGATACAACAAGGTATAAGGCATCTGCACTGGACCGTTCCTGTTCTTCAATCTCTTGTCCTTGTTCCTTTCCATGATATTGTTCTCAATCTCTATGAGCTTCTGTTTGAATCTCTCAAATGCTGCTAATGGTTCAGCATCACAAGTCCAGTAAGGATTCTCTCTTTGCCCAAGATAAACCTCTTCTGTTGAATGTCTTGACAGAACTTCAATCAGTGACACACCAAGCAATGTTTGAAACTGTGCTGTGATTGTTTTCAGGAATGCCAAGTCAGGATCCGACTCAAGCTCTTTGTACTCCGGTGTCCCTGGCTCTGGCATGAATCTGCGGCTCACCGTGGGCCGGTTAGGGAGGTATCCGGCATAAGGGTACTGTCCAAAATTCACTGCCGCATGATATGCAGAAGCTATCCATATGATGGTGGTGCATGATTGAATGAGTTCATCTTTAGTCTTCATCTCTGGCCACCATGACCTGTCTTTCAAGTCACCATGACCCTTATAGCGGACTTCTTTCCACCAAGATTGGACTTCAGTGTCATTCTCAACCATCTCATCAGATTTGTAGTAGAAATTGCAGTATTCAGTCACCCAAGTTTCAATGGCATCCCAGATTTCTAAGCCATCCACAGCAAACGGGTAATCCTCTATCATGAGTTTAAGTCCATGAGGGCTGCTTGAATCTGGAACCGCCATCCCTCTAAAATTCAGCAATAACAGAATTACAATTTGGTTATGATCATATAAATCATTTTCTGGTATGAAGTTTTTTGAAAACTCACCTCTTGAGAAGATCAGCAGGAAGTGCTTGCTCTGTGAAAACCCAACTCTTGTATATAACAGCTGACATTTCCAAGGCGAATTTACCGGGAAAAACTGTTCTCTCTAGCACCCCTCCGGCATTAATGAGAGTGTGTCTAGCTAAGGCATTTATATGCATTGTGTCTCTAAAGTGTGGCTGCAAAAGCTTATGTATTGGGTGAAGAACACTTAATTGTCTGTTTGTGGCAATTATGAATGGTTCAATCACTGCATGAGTGAATAACCTACAAATAATGAGCTTGGCTTAATGGCTTTCTTGTTATTTAGTCATCATTATTGGGAACCATAAAAGAAAACAAGAAGATTAATGAATGAAGTTTCAAATAGTCTCATACCAATGACTAACTAGTTGATGGTATCCTGAATCATTGACAGCAACATAAGCTTTGGCCAGTTGCCAAACAGTAGCCGGTACTCCTTCTTTTTGGGGAGTAAAAACTTTGCTAACTGCTCCATGTTGGTCCCCTTGTGGGTGTGGCAAGCTCAGTTCAATAGCCAATGGTTTCAATGTACCATCATTTTGTAGAAACAAGAGTGTTCTTGTGGCATAAGTCTTTGTGGTTGTAGAATTTATTCGAGTTAAGTATGGCATCAATGCATCATGGTGATCGAGTATATACAACTTCTTGTTTTCAAGCGCCTATAAAAGAATGATCAAAATCAAATACACAGAGCATTTCAATATGGATTAGGTGTTGCTTCTTCAAGTAGGACACATTTTAAGAATATTTAAAAGAAAATGTTTTGCTAAAACGAGACACACACTAAATACAATGCAAGACGAAAGTAGTTAGTACCTCATCTATAGTGAGTCCATCCAAACTGTTTTCTAAGTGCTTTGCTTTGATGGTACTATTTTGATCTCCATAGATTTCAGGGTCCAACTTGCTCACCGGGGGAAATTCCTGCAGATGTAAATCACTTTCTATTTTTTAATACCAAAAGGTTTCTAATGATATCCAAACCAAGAATACAACTACATATAAGATGAAAACTCACGTGCAATTGCATGTAAAGTTGATAGTTAAAATCATTAAACTATAATTTAGTCGAATTTATCAAATTATCTAACGATTTTTAAATATCAACTCCACGTGTAGTCATCTGTATATATAAATGGTTGTTGCATAGTACCTGGAGACGACGAATGATGACAGGGTTAACACCGGCAAGCATTTCTCTGGCAAATTCTTCATCGGTTCTCCATGCAGTCTTGCTAGCTGCATTATTTGTAGTTCGTTAAAGCTTAGTTCATAATAATCAAAGACAGGAATGGATAAGCATGCATATGCAAGCAAGCAAGCATTACCTTTGATGACATCAGGTACTGGGAATTTGAGGAACCTCTCACCATCATTCCTAACAAGTTCTCTAAACAGTTCATATGGAATGAGGTTTCGAAGTTGAGAAGCGACACCTGGACTGGGCAGCTTAAGGCTTCCCTCGTAAATATCAAGAACATCTTGGAAAGTGTCAAACTCGTTAATGGTTTTATCGCAGAGAGATCTGATCTCAGGAAGAAGAACTTGAGCAATGGATTTGAGAGAATAAGCTAGAAAATCAGAGAATTTGAGGTGACCAAAGCGTTCATCTCTGGGAACATAGATGTCAAGATTGAAAAGGTGCAATCTGGACTCAGTATCGGGATCGGTGAGGGAGTTGTGGCGACTGGTTCTTCCACGGCGTGGGTATGGAAGGTCATGGGAGCCACCAAGAACGGGACGAGCAAAATGGGGACCATTGTCAGGAAGAGCAAGGTCGTTGTAGAAGGCATAGTCGTAGACTCTGTCCCATTCGTTAAGGGTACCGGTCCCTGTCCCTCGAAGCGTCGCTAACTCTTCTTCCCTCAACTTCCTAAGTGTCTCCGGTGTTTCACTTGGTAGGTATGCCTGAATTAAGCCAACAAAATTGCAATAATAATTAACATAATATTATAGGTGAAAATTCGTGTCGAGTTAATCTTTGTGTAAAGTTGATATACTAAAACTAGGGCTGGCAATTTATTTATGTGATGACTTATAATAAATGAATAATTATTAAATTAGTTGGTTAATTTAGTAATTTAGAGTATTAATTTTTTATTTTTTATTTTATTAAAATGTATAAAATTTAAAATAATTGAATTTTATATTTATTTAAAAAAAATTTGATATTTCTGCGAGTAGAGTAAGGTAGGGTAGAGTTTAGAGTTTTAGGGAGCGGGTAGAGTTAGAGTTGAGAGATTCTTAACCGGGTAGGGTAGAGTTTTAATAAAATTTTTAACCCTACCGTACCTATTGCCAGCCCTAATTAAAACTGTTATATAATTTGATAAGTGCGATTAAGGCTATTTTGGATAAATAATTTAAATAAGTTTCTTTTGAAAAAATAGTTTAAATAATAAATGATTATATTAAAGATTGTTTGACAAATTTTAAAAGTAATTTTTTTGAGCTTTTGACTTATAAAAAGTAGTAGTATTAATATCTGGTACAATTTTTAAAACAAAATTGCGGGTTTATAAAAAACTATTTAAGAACTTATAAAAAAATTTTAAAAAAATAATTTCTCTCATAATACTACTATTTTTTATCATATTTTTATAAAATAAACACTTTTAAAACTAAAAATTCAAACACAAAATAACTTATTTATAAACTATTTTTAAACCTCTTTGTCTTTCGAAATAATTTTCAGAATCATTTAGAATTTTTTTAATAATTAATTAACAACTTTTATATATTATAACGAAACCCAAACTTATCACAATATTATATAACCCAACAATTCATTATACTCGAATTTACAGATTTACCCCAAATCCTAAAACCTTATCTTTTCAACTGGGTCAGAAGATTGCGAGAAAGGAGCCACTCAAATGAAATGTTTGTTTGGTCTCATTAAATTAATAATTTTCTTAATAAATATAATTTTTTTATTTTTTAGTATATTTAATAAATTTTTGATAATAAAAATAAAAATAAAAATATTTAAAAAATCAAAAAAATTTTAAAAAATTATAATTTATATTTTTTAAAAATATACTTTTTACGTAATAAATAAATAAAAAAATATTTTTATATAATTATATCTAAACATAATTAATCTTTTTGTATGAATTATTTAAATATAAAATTATTTTTATTTTTTTATAAAATTTTTTAAAAGAAGATAATATAAAAAATATTTTTTTTTAAATTCACCCAAACAAATTAATTTAACCAAAAAAAAGATGAATTAAATTTTAAATTGATCTAAATTAATATTATTTTTCATACAAAATAATTATAATATTTTTATTATAAAAAATAATTAAAATATTTTTATTATATATTAATTTTTTAAAAATTTTAAATTTTAACTCTTTTCTTTTCTATCATTATAGAATTAAAATTTAAAATTTTTAAAATTAATATATATATATATATAATAAGAATATTTTAATTATTTTTTATAATAAAAATATTATAATCAATTTTTTATAAAAAAATAATTTAAATTAATTTAAAATTTAATTTATTAATTTTTTAATTAAATTAATTTATCTAATTTAATTTTAATAAAAATAACATATTCTAAATAATTATACGTATTAAATTTTAATTATTAAAAAATATCTTTAAAAATACATTTTTGACATCTCTATCAGAGTGACTATTTTGCGAGAATGATTAGGAGTGATCCATTCTAATAAAATAATATAATAATAATGACAAGAATATGTTGAGATGCATTCCACTGACAGTGACAATAAAATAACCTTGTACCAATTGGATCGAATTTAAACAAATAATAATAATAATAATAATAAAATAAAGCATGCAAGACGGGAACTACATGACCCAGCTGGCACACAAGACACAAGTGAGTAAACCACATATGGTTTCAGTTTTCATCTATTCATTGTTCTATTCCCACAATGAACCCCAACCTTCAGGGGAATCAAATTAATATTTGTGTAAGTTTTTTTTTTTTTTGTATGTTCTTCATTTTGTATTAAAATTAATCAATAAAAATTCAATAGAAATAAAAATATAAGTTTATATTATAAAAATAATATATATATATATAATTTTACATAAAAATTGGTATAAATATATTTTTTTTCATAGTTAATGCACCGAGTTATTTGTTCTCCTATTTTTTTTTTAGTTTTTCACGATATCCCTTAATCCAGCAGGTCAAGAATTAATCCGACGCGATACTGAGCTCCATTTAAGGGATTTATTACCCGTTTTTCTTGCCAGAGATGTTTGGTTAGTTTAGGTTTAATTTAGAAAAAAAACAATACTAGAAAAAAAATTTAAAACATGTTGCAAAAAGAAGTGACAGGGAAAAAATTTAACAAAAGACAAATAAAATAAAATAAACTAAAAGAAGTGGGTGTAAGACAGTAAGAGCAAGATAAATATATATAAAAGTAAGTGCACGGCACATATAATTATATAAATATTATTGAAAAAATTTTAAATGTATCAATCAACGGCTAATATTTACTTAAACGTTTATATTTAAAAGCTTTTTAATACTATTATTTTGATAAGGTATTATATGTGATCCATAATAGTGGTTGAGTAACATCATTATTGAGAATATATATATAGGATAAGAAGAAGAATGAAATATTAAAAATGTGATGTTTTGAAGAGTGAAATGGGAATGACCTTATTAGAGAAGAAGACACGGTCGTAGGTGTAACGATGAGCAGGGTATATCCAAGAATTGCAGGGAAAATGGAGAGAGCCATGGCCAGGAATGTCTTCAATGGTGATTGTCTTTAGATAAAACTGGCTATGGTGATTGTTCCTTACTATGATTGCCCCTGGCACCCCAATGCTCTCGTCCCAATCGAATTTCACCCCAAATTCTGTCTCTTTTGCTCCTGTCAATGATGTTATTTTTGAAACCCACCTCTCCAAGTATGCCACTTTCCCATGCTTTCCTCTATTCCCCTTCACTGTATATCATTAATTAAATTGTTACTTATAAGCTTCAGTCATCTCACAGCCAAATGCAAGGAATAAAGTGATAACATAAAACAAATAATTTTTATTTAGGTGAAAACTCATGTGCAGTTATTTTTACATGAAATTGATAATTGAGAATTATTAGATAAAAATTTAGTCAAATCAGTTAAATCATCTAACAACTTTCAATTATCAATTTCGCGTAAAGTCCATTCCACACGAGTTTTCACCTTTTATTTATGGTATGATAGTGAGATCCAAGTCAAACAAGACAGAGAGAGATAAAAATTCTTTTCTTGTGGAGTTGGCAAGTTTGAGGAATGAGAGGAAGCTAAGTTATGATAACCTGGATCAGGAGTGAGAGAACTAACAAGCTGAAGAGAGACACCGTTGCCCATCAACTCATGGATTCGATCAAGAACGTTGGATTTGATGTCATGGAAATCCAGCACCCCTTTCTTCATCAACACCACCTTCCCTCTTACACTAGTCTTCTTCTTCTCCTTGCTGCTGCTACCACCCACACCGTTCTGCTGCTTGTGATTCTCCATGCCTTAGCTTCTTCCTTCTTACCGTTTCATACACTTCTGGATCGGAGTATTGCTTTGCTTTGCCCTTGCTTCTCTTCCTTCTCTTCTCTTGCTTGTCTTCACACAATTGGTTAAATAAATAATCACATACATGAGTGGTCCTTTTTTTTTGTAATATAATGTGGCGTCACATTTGGTGGGGACCCATATGCTTTTGTATGTATTATACTATTATAGTATTGTTATTTGTTATTACACCTCTTTTAATACTAAATATTATTCCTTAATTTTATCAGTAGATAATTAAAGGACCTGATTCTTCTAAAGCAACCATTGGCTTGGGGCTACCTATCTCACGTTCTTCTAAAGCTACATGTTTTTCTATTACTATTTAATTCTGCATATCTTTCCCACACATATAAAATCTTATATTCATGTTTACTTTTATTGCTATCTGTTTTCATGTTTTCTGGACCAAACATGAACTAATTCTTCGCGAATCTAAATTTGTTGACTAATAAATTATTATATATATAAAATAAAATTTAAATTCTTAACATTTATTTAAGTAGATAAATAAGTTGATCACTTAATTATATATTAGTATATATTGACTACAACTGATTTAGGTATCAATTTTAATTATGTTCATGTTTATTTTCAAACTATTTTCACAATCTTACAATTATCTTGAATCAACACATTAAAAAGATATATCATCAAATTTGTGGGGAAAAAAATATATGACTAATTGTTTCCCATCTATCAACATTATGCTTAGATATTTACATTCAGTTTCACATGTTATAATATATATTGATGACTATTGGGTCTCTTTCATCCACATAATCCATATGTTTCATTCACATGCATCATGGCTAGGTCAAAGAAGGTATGGAATTAGCAAAAATAATGTTCTCCATGTGCTATATATTCTCCAGTCAATTATTGGTCGTTTTAGAATTATTAGTATTACATATACACCATAAGAAAATTAAACTTTGTAAAAAAAACTTTTACTGAAATTTAATTTTGTTACAAATTAAAGTTTCTTATTTAATATTATTTATTAATTATCACTAAAATAATTATATAATTTTAAATATAATAAATATATCATTATACGTATTATATGGATAAAATTATAAATATTATATTATATAAATTCAAATAGACTAAAATTATTTTATTAATATTTATTACTTATCATTAAAATAATTATATAATATTAAATTAATAAACATATAATTATATATATTATATATATAATTATAAATATTATATTATATAAAATAATTTTGAATATTATCTTTTTAACATTTTCAATTTTTTATGTTTTGTTGTCAATTTGTCATGCCACCAAGTCACATCAAAGTCCAGGGTAATTAGACCCATAATAATTTATGATGAAATAAAACAAAATTGCAGCACTATTTGTGCAATACTCATAATTCATAGCGGAGTTGTTACCAAAAAAACTAAATATTATTATTATATATTAATATATAACTTAGCTATCAAAGAATTACATAGATTTGCAAGTTGCAAACTAAAGACAAATATATTAGATTGACGAGTGATATGTACAAATAACAATACAATTATATAGATTTCAAAGTTGTAATAATACTAAATACTCAAATATTTCTGATAGTGTTATCCTTCTATGATGGCTAGAAGCCTAGACTTTTCTGCTTTAGTAGTTAACAACAACCAGCTAGCATGGGCCCTTTAATTTGTATATTTTAAA
Organism: Arachis hypogaea; assembly: GCF_003086295.3. Classification (NCBI taxonomy): domain Eukaryota; kingdom Viridiplantae; phylum Streptophyta; class Magnoliopsida; order Fabales; family Fabaceae; genus Arachis; species Arachis hypogaea. The sequence continues at coordinate 110,879,413 of NC_092044.1, forward strand.
CATAACCTAGTTATTAGTAGGGTTCCTTCTGGTTGCTGTTATTTCATATATATGTAAACATGTTACATATTACATATATCATTGAGGATTTTGATCCTCTAAAGTTTGAATTTTATTTTAGAGAATAAAATATAATTTTTCGTTATTGATTTTATATGTGGGACTAAGAATAAATATAAAAGAAAAACTATTCAAGGGTAGAATATCGCACTTTATTCTCTAAAATGAAATTCAAACTTTAGAAGATCTAAATCCTATCACTAATATAATATTAAACCCTACTTTAGTCTTTAAGATTGACGAATTGTACTAATTTAGTTTTTAATTTTTTAATTGTTATACTTTGATCATTTAAATTTAAAAAAAGTATACCAATAATATAATTTTTCGTATATTTTATATCGTCAAAGTTTAACACCATTAATGATCTAGCACAAGCTTTGTCACGCTAAACATATTAAAATGATGTTATTTGAGGATTTGAATAATACTAAAACATTACATCTTTCCTTTTTAACAATACTAATTGTTTAAATCGCTAAAATACATACGATGTTATTTTAATAGGCAATGTTAAGTAATTAATGATTTTTTTGAATAACATGAACAATCACCAATCATATAAAAATACACTAAATCTCCAAATTATCCACTTAAATCTTAATATTAGAATAAGGAAAAGTATGTGGAACCAAAAGGTTATCAGCCAAAAACTAAACAAAATCACATTAATTTGTATTAATAATTAATTTTAATTTTTTAAAATTTTGAAATTTAAAAAATTTAAAATTGATTAAGTAAACCTAATTAAAACCTATAAAAACGTTTCTCTTCTCTCTCATATTAACCTACTCACCTTCAACAATCACACATACAGATCTCTCTCACCGTCAGACCCTCTCTACTTCCCCACCGCGATGCACTCCTCTTCTATCACCGACATCTAGCTCGTCGGATTCGCCACCGTCGACAAGAACAACCGCCTTTGCCGTCTCTGTCTCCGTCTCCGATCGCCGCAGTTTCTTCCTCTCCGTTGTCCTTCCCTCATCCTCCTCCAACTTCTCCGATCGAATCCGCTGGAAAACTCTCTGGGATCTGAAATTGGAACCTGAATTCGCCGCGGCACATGAACCATTGTCCGTACACGTATCCGTTACAGCTCGATCCGTTATTAGTTGATTGTGTCGGTGCTCTGCTTGAGGTTCGGAGTGGGAGGTGCGGACGTGCGGTGATCGGAGGCGGTCGGGCAGACTGGGCCAGGAGGGCGGCAATGATAGCGTTGAAGAGAGCAAAGACAAAGAGAGGGCTGCGGCGCGTGAGGATCCAGGAGAGTAGAAAGAGAGCACTGTGCATGCCTAGTTGATCTTTTTGGAAAGAAATGTAAAAAAAAACATTCATTTAATATGAAAAAAACATCCTAATAATTAACAAAAGAAATATTCAGTTATATTTTAGTAAAAATAATTAAATATCTATAACATTTAAAAAAAATATAAAATTCTTAAAAAAATAGAGACATTCACATTTATAATACAAAAAATTCAAAAAATATATAAAAGAACATCCATTTAGTATGAAAAAGAAACATTCTGATACTTAGTAGAAGAAACATCCATATATATTAACTCGTAAAAATTTTGAATTCACCCCAAAAGTATTTGGCTGATTTTTGGCTAATACCATTTTGGTTCCCTAGTATTGCTCTTAGAATAATGAACATTTAATACATTCATTGTTCACATTATTTAATATTTTCACTATCTACTTATACTTTTTTTATTTTAATATGTCTAACATACAGTAAGACTTAGATCACAGCACTAATAAATTAAACTTTGATCACGAAAAACTATATTAATATATTTTTAAAAAATTAAAAGATCAAATTATAATAATTAAAAAATCAAAATTAAATCAGTACAACTTATTCCTCTCATCATGATGAACGTGAAATTTAACTCCACCAATATATCTTAAGATAGATTGAGCACATCATATCATTTCAATTATTGTATAACATTGCACATTATGCTCAGCAGACAATTTGTCATTTTTCATTTTTCATTTAATAATGTAAAACAAAATTGATAATTAAAACAAGCCACGTGTTAAATTTAGATTTGTTAACTAGTCAACTTATAATCATTTGTAGTCACTGAATTTATATATATATATATATATATATATATATATATATATATATATATATATATATATATATATATATATATATATATATCACTGTGAGACCCCGAGGCTCACGATGCAACAAAATGAAGACATATATCCTCTGCATGCATCTTATATGTTGCTATATATGTATAAAGATGATTAATAAGCAATATACAAAAGTAAAGTTGATTAATTTTATTAGATACAGTTTGATACTCTCTATTTTGGTTTTCTTGTTGGACATGGAAGGGATCAAATTCAAATTGAAAACGATGTTATTTAAAAGCAAAAAAATTATATATGGGTACTCACTAACTAAATTTAGTTTACCAGCAGCCAAAAAATTAAACAACTTAACATTGTTCTCAGTAGGGATCGCAAACCAGGTCAGTCTGCCTTAATCCATTCCGTTTAAACCCGCATCATAAAATGGAATGGATCGACCCGTCTCCCGTTAATTAAGATAAATTCAAAACGTTAGTTCGCCTCATTTTATGGCAGATTGAGAAATCTATAATCTAATGAAAAAGTATAAAGAGCTAATAGAATATATTTATAATGTGCACAATAGAAGTTTAGGAAATATTAGAGATATAATTATTAGTGTTACATTTTTTTATCATTTAAAATTTTTGGAATTAGTGGTATCATAACATGGTATTAAAACTCTAGATCTGTAAAGTCAAGAGTTCGATTTTTAGTAAACTCCAAAATCCTAAGATGTACTCTAAGCTAATTTATTTGACTTTTTTTAGAAAAATAAAATTTATTAAAATTAATAGAAAATAATAATTAAATTACAATATAATTCTTTTTATTATCTATTTTTAAATTATACTTTAATAAAAAATTTTAAAATAATATTTGTTAATAAAACTATTTTTATTTAAAAAAACTAAGTCGCATAATTTAAGCATATATACAAAAGTATAAAATAAAATAAATAAAATTAATAATTAAAAAAAGAATAAAAATAAAAATAAAAATTTAAAATTATATAATTATTAATTTTGTAATATTAATAACTTTTTTATTTAATAAAAAATATAAACATTTAATCTGACGAGTCGTCCATCTGCTCCGCCAAAATTTATAAATTTAACAGTCCGAGTTTGACTTTTTTTTATTCAATAAATTTTAAATCTTAGCACACTTGTCTTTTTTAGTGAATTTGATGGGTTTGATCCATTTTATTATCCCTAATTCTCTTATTGTCATGTACTGTGACAAACTGGCAATAAGCTGGTGGCTGATGTATAGAAATAAATTAAAGATGATATAAGAAGGAATTGAAATGTTTAAAAAGAAAATCAACTTTAAGGAAAAAAAAACTACTTCTAAAATAAGGAAAGGATTATTCTTCATTCCTTCTTGTTTAATATATATCTTGTATTTATAAAATAATAATATAGAGCAATAGAGACTACTTTTTCTTACTTTTAGATGAGTTCTGTATTTATTATTATATATTTGTTCTAGAAGATTCAATAAAATCAAATTGGTTGGTAAATGCAAATGCAATATTCATGCATGGGTGGTTGATACATTAATAGTAATTCTTCGTGAATTAAAGGGATAAGTATTATTTGATCTTCAATGTTTAAGATCAAAATTAAAATTATTTTTAACGTAATTTTTTTATTTATAATCGTTCTTAATGTTTTTTCGTATTAAAATATCATTTTAATTTTTTACATATAAAAATATTTTTCACTACCACCACTATTTTTATCATTACCACTACTTTTTTTATTACACCACCACCATCTCCCTTAGTTTACTGTCATTAAATACTAATAATCAACTTCAGAAATAATAATATCAATCAACACACAACTGCAATAAAATCAAAAAATAACAAATCAAAATCAAAATTAAAAGTAGAAACAAAAACAAAAATAGAAGCAGAAATAAGAAGCAAAAAGCAGAAGCAACAATGCAAGAAGCAGAAACAGAAGCAAGATGCAAAAGCAAAAAACAAGAAGAAAAAACAAGAAGCAAAAGTAAAAACAGAAACGAAAAGGTGCAGCAGCGAGACGGCAAGGGGGCGAGGTGCAGCAGCGAAGAGCAGCGGCGGCAGTGGCTTGCGTCTCCTCTCTCCCTCGCGATTTCCGATGGCGACGGCGGCTCCAAGCTTTGCCCTCCCCCCCTCTCCCTTCCCGTTCCCTCCCCTTTCCTTTCTCCCCTCTCCTCTAGCGTTGTTTTTTTTATTTTATAATTTTTTTTATTAGAATAGGGTCATTTAGTAATAAAATTAAAAATTTTATTAAAAAAGATGATTTTAATACGAAAAAAATGTTAAGAATTATTCTAAATAAAAAATTTAGTTGATTTTAATACGAAAAAAATGTTAAGAATGATTATAAATAAAAAATTACGTTAAAAACGGTTTCGTTTCTGATCCTAAATGTTAGAGACCAAAACAATACGTATTCCTTAGTTAAACTTTGTGAAAGATAAACTATTATTTTCATTTCGTTGGTATTTTTTCTTTTCATTTTATGAAGTTGTTGGTACTTGTGCTATGAATGATGAATCACTACAAGGGAAACAAAAAATCTGCACGTTATTTTATTTTATTTTTTGGTAAATCAGCGAGGTCTAAGTCCAAGAAAAAGAAAAAGAGAACTAATTGAAGGGGTTAATGCCCCTATTTATGTCATTTATAAGGATATTTTTCATCTCTTTAGGTGGATTATCAAAAAAATAAAATTTAAATTATTTTTTTATACTAACTTTGCCCAAGTAGTCAAACATGGTCATTTTTATGTATATGCATGACTTTGTTCTCCTAAGACTTTCGATTTTTGAATTTCTCTAACAAAAAAAATTTGTCATTTTAGCTTTTTCTTCCTTTACTTAATTTTTTTGTAAACTTCCAACGAATCAGTTTCGATAATTACTTTTCTCATCCCCAAGTTCCATGGCATATTGAAACCATGAAAAATATCCTATCGTTCTGCCAGAAAGACATGACAATTTTTTAAATTTGTCGTGAATCCTCCTACCCAATCACCTTCATGAGTCCGGATCAATCCACCACAACCCGTCGTCCTCACACTTTCTATTACTGGTCTATTTGTATTCAATTTCACCCATCTAATAAGGGGAGATTGTTATTCAATTTTTGTCTCTGCTATCACTTGTCCTTCTTTTATCATGTTCAATTTTTTGAAAGCTTTCTTTGACTGATTTATGACATTTCTAATTATTAACACATCATTTCAAGGTCTATCAAAAGGTGGAGAGTGAACTTCTTGATTTTTTCATTTCCACAAATACCAGCCAGTAACAAAAAAATTATTTTTCCAATAAAAAAGAGAAGATTTATCAATATTATTCTCCGGTAGCATTATCCAGTTATGAAGATCCGTGTCATAGAAAGTGACTGTTACTGTTAGATTGATAATTTATTTCCATATATATGCAAGTTATTTATTAATTTTGATTTGTATAGTATTCTGAAAGGATTCGTTGCAAATCAATAAATTACTATATAAATTATTATATGTATAAGATAAAAATTAAACTCTTAATCTTTACTTAAATATATTATTAAACTAAGGTTTAATCTGAGTAAATAATTTAATTAAATTTTTTTTAAAAAAATAACTTAAATAATAAATACTTATATTAAAAATAATTTATAAATAAGTTATTTTATATTTGATTTTTTACTTTAAATAAAAAGAGGTATATTTTTTGGATAAATCATTTTAAATCAAATCAAATTATATTTATTGAGCTAAATTTAAATCATGTGAATTAAGGATTAAATTAAAATAAGATGATTTTTTACTTATTCAAATTGAATGCAATAAATAAAATTAATTTTGTTAGATAATTATGGTCTTCTGGTCTTCTATATATAAATAGCCACACAAAATTATAAAAATTATTATTTTTATCACTTTTGCTATTTCAACTCTTTTTTTATGTATAAATGTACTCAAAATGAGAAGGTATGGATGGGTATTTCATGAGGAAGTATAGAGAGTCAATGGAGTATCTATACAATGTGTACAATGGGGGGTTTAGAGATATTTGATTCAGTAGAATATCAGATGTTTATTATCCCTGGTACCCAAATGGTTATTCTGGATAGTATGAGTGTATTGTGTTTGAGAAATTAGTAGTATTTTACCGTGGATGTTCATTTTTTTAACTCATATTGGGCCAAATAAATAGCTCATTGTACACATTGTACAAATACTCCATTGGTTCTCTAGCGAAATTCGTGTTTCATTAATTATTTGTTTGACAAATATTATAGTTTGAAAATGTCTCAATTTAGACATTCTACCGCTGTCGATGAAAGTTGAACTTGTATTAATTCAGGGTGACCATGATATTTTTTTATAATATTACATAGAAAAATTTTTTTAAAATGAATATACCCATTGTAATTAATTTTCTTTGTCAATCTGTTATCTTTTACCTAACAAATAATATCCATGTTGAATATATTATTTTAATCAGAAGTCATACATAATTGATTGATAATTCTATATATAAAAATACTCATCATGTAGTAATAACTAAATACTATATTGTTATCTTGCTAAAATTAATTCTCCTATGATTATGTGAATGTATAGCACTATCAGGTAAAAATTGATTGGATTACATTTATTTCCAACGAGGTAGGTGATCTTTAATTTTAGGTCTAATCACGGTCAAAGTTGAGTAAAATTTGAAAAATACTAACAATACAAATACTTTTTATTTTTAATACCCAATAATAAATATATAAATTAAAACTAATATTGTTTCGTACAAAATCATAAAATGTATAGCATACTCAAAACATATCAAATCCGTATTAACTGTCATTGTTTATCAGTTACGTTATGATAAATTTGGTTATTAAAAAAAGATTAAAATTAACTTAAATATACACAATATTATTTCATGCTTTTTATTTTTATTTTATTATCATAAAAAGTCATACATATTATAAGAGAATCTCATTTTTTTACCAATGTTCTTCTATTCAATGGTTTCTATAAAAAAAAAAGGCATAATAATATTGTGTTTAGCAATAATATATAAGATTTTCAAAGGTTGAAGCATAGGTTCAGTCCTTAACATATTCGTAGATAAAGTGTAGAGTAGATAAAAAGATAGGTAGCTAATAAAAAAATAAATGGTTAAAACTTTCTCAATACTAATAGTCGGAATGTATGACATGTGTTCTATAACTTTTTTGGATTTGATTGTTTCTTTATTATTATATGTTGTTTTGATTAATTTATGCTAAAAAGACTTATGATAATCATCTTATCGTGGTAGTATAAAAGTTGTAGGTATTATATTTACTTTGTATTCTTTGAATTCAATTTACTTTCGAATCTCAATGTCAAGTAATTCGAATCCTATAAATTCGATTTACTACTTATTACCCTAATTCGAATTCATTAAATTCGATTTATATAGAAATGTAAATGGAGACAACTAGGTAACGTTTTTAGATTTGGGTGATTTAGGTAATTTTAGGGTGACTTTGGTTTATCAACGTAAATTAACCTAATATGTGATATTTGTTATTGTTATATATATGAAAAATGTGACTTATTTATGCATTGTTTGGATTAGAAAAATTTGTAGAAAAATAAAATGTTAGAGAAAAATGGATAAAAAAAATCAATTTGTTATTGTTTGGATCAACCACTACTACAAAATTGACTTTTACTAACATTTAAAAAATGATACAAAATCATATTAAAATGTTAGCTATGTATATTAGTAACATTTTAACAAATGTTAAATATACCCTATGTTACTAAAGAGTTTTACTAACATTTTTCTAAGGATTTAATATTTAATAAAAATGTTACAATAGACCTTTCTTAGTAACACTTAAAGAAATTTTACAATAGATATATTTTGTAACACTTAGAAAAATGTTACCATAGATATTTTTTGTAACACTTAAAAAATGTTACAATAGATATTTTATGTAACACTTAGAAAAATGTTACCATAGATATTTTTTGTAACACTTCAAAAAATGTTACCATAGATATTTTTTGTAACACTTAAAATATGTTACAAAAGATTTTTAGTAACATTTTTTTAGTTATATTAGAGCCAGGGTCTTGAAAAGCTCATTGGGAAGCAGAACCTTATCAATGGTGTAGATCGCGAGCAGATCTTCGTCAATGAGCGTTCCAGCGATCTTGGCAGTAACAATCTTGGTCTTGAGCGTGACTTGATCACCGTCATTCTGCACGGTGAAGTCGAACTTGCTGGCTCCATCGAGAATCGAGCGAGAGCGAGAGCGAGAGCAAGAATCGAGTATCGAGAATCAAGCGAGAGCGAGATTAAGATCGAGCAAGAGTGAGACTGGAATTGAAATCTAGCGAGATCGAAGCAAATGCGCGAAAAAATAAGTGATTAGATCGTAGTGTGAGTGAGATTTTGATTTTATGACCTAAGAAGTTTCTTTGTTCCTATAAATGTGAATAAATAATTAGGAATAGGTAACATTTAAAAAAATGTATTTGGTAACATTTTAGCGTAAATGTTACGTAAGATGTAATTTTTTTATAATTACTAACATTTTAATAAATGTTAAGAGGTAAATGTTACTAAATGTCTATAATGTAGTAGTGAACAAAGAAATTGAATTGAAAACATAAAAGTGTATTGGAGCTCATGCAAATTTTTTCTCTTCAAAGTTGCGAAGAAAACTAATGCAGAAGTGCAAATATGGATAAAAATACAGAGTTACCATTTGAATTATAATTTATATATAATATATAAAAACATTAATATAATTTTACTCTATTATAATTTTTTCTCTTCTTACTTTTCCTTCCATCAAAGCAAAAGAATTTTTTTTCTATTTTCCTTTCATTCATTTTTTCTTCATCTAAACAACACACACAAAAAAAATTTTTCCCTCTCATTTTCTTTCAATCCTCTTATTTTCCATCTTATATCCAAACAATAATTTAGTGTTTATCCATTTATCTTCTATTAATATTGTTATAACAATAATACATATAATTTTATAAAAATGATATAACCTAAATTGATTATCTGAGAATTTATTGAGTGGCTAAAATAGCTCCACGTCACGAACCAATGAGTACTAGCAATAGGGATGATCACAAAAACAACCAAAACAGGTATTTGCAGAGATTACTCGTGTTTTGGGATTAGATGGGGACTCGTGAAATCCTCACGACCTGCCATGCGAAAATAGATGGTGACTAGGGGGTGGCAAATGGGGTGAAACCCATCGGGCTGACCCGTATAACCCGCCAAAAAAGGTGGATTGGGCTGAAAATTTAAGATCGCCAAACTTAAAAATCCCATCTACCCCCACATCACCTAATTCATGGGCTTTGGCGGGGTAGGGCTGACTTCCCTACTAGGCTAAGCTTTTAATTTATCAGGGCCATTTTTTTTACAAATTTCTATGATATTATTAATCTACAAGAGGGTGAAGATGATAATTGAAGATGTTCTTAGTTATATTTTGGATTATGTTTTATGTTTGATTGATTATAAACTTGAAGATGTTTAATTATATGTTTTGGATAATATTTGTTTTACTTTGGACAATGTTTATTTTATTATTTTGTTTCAAAAAAATTTGGTTTATAATTATGTTTATTACATATTTATAATTATAAAGACTTTAATGTGTGTGAATTTAAAAAATATATTTTTTATATTTTTAAAAATTATAAATTTATTGAAATTGTTGTGAAATTATATATATTGTTTAATATTTAACGGTTTATAAAAAAAGAAAAGGAGAGCCTGCCAGCCTACCATTAGTCAGGACGGGAGAAAAATTCAGGACCGCCTTATTATCAGGCAGGGCAGGACGGGCCAGCCCACTAGATGGAGGACTTTTGGCGAGATAGGACGGACTTTTCTATTTGCCACCCCTAATGGGGACACGGACATAAGTACTCGCCCCATGGAACCTATTAAATATACGCAAATATAAAATTATTAATTTATCCTAATTTATATATATATACATAAATCCATTTCTTTTATTTAGTAACCTTACCTTCTGCCTCCAATTCAAAATTTTCCTTTTTCTTTCAGACTCATTCTCATCTTCGATCATCTCTCTCTAACTCACTTTCTATACCTCTCAAATTCGTCACTACGTTGCTTAATATAATTCCAAAAAATTATGTTATATTATTATGTTGGAATATGTTTTTATGTTTTCTCCTTTTGAAATGTTATTTTTCATAAAGAATATGTTATAAATTCTGTTGAATTATATTGAATTGATTATTTTATAATTATTATATTATATTTTTTTGTGTTAATTTTTTTCAAAAATTTTCGAAGAATATTTATAGAATATAGATACTCGAGAAGATCTGTATTTTTTAAGGGGTAATTAAACAAGAACTTGCAATGACAGAGAAAGAATGGGGGCATTTTCTTTTAAATAGGAGTGAGGGATGAAAAGGGGGCTTCTCACGCTCCCCTGAGTACTCATTACCATATCTAACTAGCAACGGAGATCCAATCTGAGCCGATTTAAAAGGAGACACGTGGACTTCATCTGCATTGGGCCTTTAAGGTAATGAATCTAAGTCAGATTTGAGACCCTAACAATGAATTTTAGTTTATCTTGCTTGCATTGAGATTTTACTAGGTCCAAATATATCTTAGATTAATATTTTGAGTCATTGTTATAGCAAATACTATACTATTTAATATTATAACACTTAGTATATATAAAAGTTAGACATATTTACAAGACTTTTTTTTAATTCAAATTAAAAAAATTAATTATCTTTTTTTTAGTTTTAAATATTATTTTATAATGTAACGAAAAAAATAAAAATAACAATAATCACTCACATAATTAAAATAAATAATCTTAATATATACATGACACTATATATATCAAGGATTATTATATATGATATATAATTTTTTTTCTTTTCTGTAATGACTATTTGTATAATTTATTGAATAATTTTTTTATCTTAATATTTAATAAATTTAACATACAAAATATTATTTAACATATAAAATAAGTAATTTTAATTAAGTCATCATCTAAAACAATATAATAAGTATAATAATATAAATATTTATTTATTTATTAATAGTTAAAAAAATATGTAAATAGTATAAATTGATATTTTTTTAATATAAAAATAATAATAAATGTTATTAATTAAGTTAATTACATAATTAAAAAATTATGAAGAATTTTTTAAATAATAATAAAAAATAAGATCACTATTATCACATATTACAAAGTTTATGAAAAAAGTTTTGAATAATAAATCAATTCTCAATAAATTATACATTAATTCTATAAAAAATAATCAATACATTGGATATTATTATTTACGTACTAATATATATATATATATTATCGATTATTGAGTTTATAATTAATTTTTAATCCAATTTTTGGTAATTAAATTTTAAATAATTTAAATTATTAAATGTTGAATACTTTGCATCTAACCAATTTATTTTTTTTACTGAAATTAAAAAAGAAGGAGTTATTAATCAATTCTAAATTTAAATTTAAATTTGAATAAGAAAATAAAAAATATTTTAAATTTTATCTCACTAACTAGAATTCATTTCAAGATAAGAAATCACTTTGTACATCACATATATTATAGGATAGTATGGTCATTTACTATTTTTTAATGGTAAATATTGTCAAGTAAAATGGTGTAAGAAATTAGAAGAAAATATATTTACAAGTTTAGAAAATATTAATTTATTTTTCAATAAAATAAATTATATATTGAATAATAAAAGTTGTTATTAGTTTCTTTTTACACTTACTAATACTCAACGATGGTGTTTTGGTACACCATGTTATCAAGAAATATTAATTAATCTAATAACTTTTGTAATAGCATAAGTTTATGAATTTGAAAATTTGAAAATTATTTGATATTAACAAGTTACAATATTGATCATATTGTTTTGATTTCAAGAATGAATATGATACCAACAAATAAAATTGGCAATTGCTATTAATGAAAAATTATTTTATTTTAAAGATAATTACAATTTTTTTCTATGGATTTCCTAATTCGACAAGTCGAGAACTAATCCACCACATATTGATGCTCTATTTATTAAGAGTCTGTCGCTAACTAATGGATTGTTATATACACAAGACGATATTCGAACTCTAAATACTTGCTTAAGCGGACAAATGAGATAATCATTCAACTAATCCAAATTGATTAAAACAAATATTAATTATTTTTAATATTTTTAAGTTGTAAAATATTTATAATAATAATTACAATAGATATTTTTCATTTAAATTTTAATAAAAAAATTTATATAATTTTATGTATTACTCCGTGTAGAGTATGGGAACATACACTAGTTTATCTTAAAAAAAGTAATAAAATGCTTTTTATTATGAAAAAAGTCATTTTTTTAACTTTTCTATAAACACTAAAATAACTTTTTAAAAAATTATAATTTAATTTTAAAAATTATATCAAATATTAATACTATACCTTTTTATAAATTAAAAAAATAACTTATGCACTTATTTAAACGGACCTAATTACTAAAAAAAAAATATATAATTTGGCTAATGCAATTTACTTTATCTTATTTATTAATAAAAGCGGCTTTGCTGGAATATTAATAAAAGATCTTAGTAGGAAATTAACATTGTTAAAGTCAATCGCTTTATCAATGTTTACATTGTTGTGATCTAACTTTTTTTTTTATAGTAAGTAGTAACAGACCAATGATTAATTTAGATTTGAGTTTTATTTAAAAGAACCAACGAATTGATATATATATATATATATATATATATATATATATATATATATATATATAATAAAATTTAAATTTTAAATATTTATTTAAATATATAAATCAACTCAATTCGATCAACTTAAATTAATGAAAAAGTCTATGGGGTCAGTAATTTTTGTGTTTTTTGATCAGTACTTAACCATCAAAATAAAAGTAAGTGATTTTTTACCATTAGATGTAATCTCATACTATTAAAAATACTATTGATAGCCAATTGATGGTTACAAAACACCAAAATTACTGCCCCAGCATTCCTCTAAATTAATTTGTGAAGGTCTAACTAAAAGTACTAATATAGCTTCATAGTAATTATTGCCGATTTTGTGATTTGTAGTCATTAATTAATTATCATTAATATTTTTAATAGTGGAAGATTATATCTAATAGCGTAGAATTATTCATTTTTTTTACTAGATAAATGATGGTAAGATTTTAATAAAAATGCTAAAGGCTAGATTTTTTCTTAATGATTAGTGGATTAACTTTATAAATTTTAAGTCATTTAGCTAAGAATATTTGTTAAAAATTATTAATTAAAAAATGTTTATGAAAATATATTTAATTTAAATTTCTAATATATTTATTATAAATTTATTAAAACAATTTAAATTTTATACTAAATAATAATTATTTTAATATATTATCTTAATAGATGGTAGTTAAACACTTAAACCTAATTCTATTTCACTTTTTTTTATTTTCTGGCTTTGGACTATTACAGGTAAGTTGCTACGCTTTCCCCATTATGGGGCACTCGTGAATCGCATTGAAGCTGAGCCTCCAGAATAGTTAACAGATGAAGAAGACAAAAGTGCTCATACATTTGTGATTTGTCTCAGCCTTTTTATCTTGTCGGGCCACAAATATTAGAATAGCTTTTCCCAAATGTTAAAATTTGTTTTATAATTTTTTAAAATAGATTAATTAGTCTTACAAGTTTTCATTCTAAAATGCCTATAAAAATTTATTAAAAGATAATTTTTGTACATGATACAAGTTATTAAACTTTTAATATAATAATAACGGGTTTTGCTCATTTTCTCCAATGCTGATAATAGAAGGAACAGATTGGCAAGTGGCAATCTTCATTCTTCACCACCAAGCCACATGAATAAACAAAAGCCTCTGCCGTCTTCTAATCATCTGTTTGTGTTTTTTTCTGGTCTAGTCTTTTGATTATTTGACTCTCAATAAACAAAAGTATCTTTTGATGGTACGAAACTAACTACTAATTCTCTTATGTTGGAATCTCAATTATAGTTAATTTCGTGAAATTAATAGTTAAAAATTATTAGATAAAAATTTAATTAAATCAATTAAATTATTTAGCAGTTCTCAATTATTAACTTTATAATTTCACGTAAAGTTAATTGTATTTGAATTTTTACTTTCTCCTATATATAATTAATCCAAATAAATATTATTCGTACTGAGTTTATTTTTAAACAAAAAATAAATAAATTTCATTAATATATATATATACACTAGATAGGCGTAGTTTCATCTTCGAATTGGAGAGCTCTCCGCACCCCACGCCAGTTCCAGTCCCAGGTGGAGGCTCTCCTCCACGGTGGCACCTCCTCCACCTGGCTTCTCGCGTTCAGGGATGCATGTGTTCCTCTGACAGTAGTCGTCAACTATCCCTTTCAGCTTCTCTCTCATGCAATCTCGCATCCTTTTCACCGAATCACTGAGGTAACCTTCCTTCTTGATGGATCTGTTTGAATAGGTAATGATTTCTTTGAACCCTAGAAGCTTTGCTTTCTTCTCCAAATTTTGTTTCGTCTGCCGTACGAAACTCTGTCTATGAGCTGTGTTTTCCTGGGAGTTTGTTCGTTGCCGTTCATCCGGGTTAGTGATTTTTTAATTTTCCGCTCAGATTCAAGATCTCAGATCAATCAATCAGGTGCATCCAAACCTATTTTCCTCTTCATCCTTTTTCTTTTTCTTTCATTGTGTCGATCCTTGTGATGAATTTTGGCATCTGTTCCATGATTGACCTAGGTTTTATTGCCTATGGTTTGTGAAATTTCTAATTGTGCAAATTCTGATCATTTTTGGTATCTGTTCTATGGTTAAGCGACATTTTATTCTCTAGGGTTTGTGAAGTTCCTAATCTTGCAAATTGTGATCGTCTTGGGTATCTGTTCGATGTTTAACGCATATGTTATTGTCTAGGGTTTGTGAAATTTTTAATTTGTAAATTGTGTTTGTGACTTGGTTTTTTTGTGGGTTCATGTTCCTGGTTACATTTTTTGGGACTTGCTGTTAACCTTCATTTTGAACTTATTATCAGATCTCCTTTTGTTACCTGTTGAATTGTTTGTTGCATGTGTGTTGTATTTTTCATGAATATATTTTTAATTTTTTATTTTGTGTACATTCAACAAATTCTTTGAGTTTTTAAACTATTTTCTGTATTCAGAAACATGTTCTGTTATCTATGTTTGATGTAATATTCACATGAAAATATAGTCTGGATACATAATAAGGTTGTGCTGTATATTCTTCATTGAAAATTCAAAATTTGGGAATCATTATCAAGGTATGAGGTTTCAATCTCATCCCTTTCATGAATGTTGATGTCATTGAAAGATTTTTACTCATGTTTGTCTATACTTTTTTTTTTCACTCATCTCCTATTTTCAATGTATCCTTACCTACACATTTATCAACTCTCATTGTGATGAGTACAATCATTATTTGGGGTAGTTGATTACTGCCTTCCCTATGGTCTTATGACGTGTAGGTGCACTATAGTAGGTATGGTCTCATATCTCAATTTCTGGTCCTTATTTCTTGATTTTTTGAAAGTTTCACTTGTTTTTTCTGTTTTTGTGTTGGTTCAGATTTTGCTCCTATGATTAGTTGTCTCTATGCCATTAAATGGAGATAAGAATGTGAAAATGCCTCTCAAGGTATGGACTTTCTATCTAACCTATTTGGTGAGTATTGATGTGATTGATATAAATTGATTCGTAGCATCTTTCTCATTGAATGAAATATTTTTTTTTCAACTCAATTGCATTCTCAGTTTTTTTATTATTTATGTAAAAATTATTTTGTATTTCACCTCTTGAAAAGATATGAGAGTCTTTTCTTGATTTTGAGATGTCATTCACAAAGAAAGTGACTTTGTTAGAATAAGATGGCATCACTCCACTATTTGTGTTACTAGGTCTGTCCCAAAGTTTAACTAATTTTCCCAATTTTTTCTATTCTTATTTTCTATTGATAATTAGAGAAAAAAATTATGGCATCACTCCACTATTTGTGCTTCTGATTGCATGTGGGTTGTGTGGGTAATTATGAAGAAATCAGTTTTGTACCTAATCTATTTTATCAGTGGTGATGTGATTCACAAAAATTGATGTGTAGCCTGTTGTTTATTTATTTATTTTTTAAGTTCAACTGAATTGGATTAAATTTTTCTGTTGATTGTGTTAAATTTGTTTTATACTTTAGCTGTTAGATGGACATACACCTCCTTGGCCTCAAGTTAAGAGGTTCATTGAGAAAAGAATAGCCTTGTGCAAGTAAAATAGGTCATGGTATTCTTTGTCTAACTAGCACATGTCCTTAGCCAAAGAAAAAACTATCCACCAGCTAGTCTTCCCATCAAAATGTGTTCTCCACACATAATAAGGTTGTGCTATATATTCTTTATTAGAAATTGAAAATTTGGGAATTATTATAAAGGTATGAGGTTTCATTATCATCCATTTCATGAATGTTGATGTGATTGCCTAAGCTATTAAGGAGAACCTGTTCTGATGTTTTTTTGTTGTTAGAAGATGAAATGGACGTATGGTTTATCCACTTAGATTTTATTGCTGTATACTCTATGAATAAGTATTTCTTATACTTCATTTTTGTCCACTAATTAGTGATCACTTTTCAATATCTATGACAGAGAATTGAGCACCGATACTGTCCATAGTTTTTTCATAAACTCCTTGGAAAATAAATTATTTTCAAAGTTAAAGTAAAGAGGATTAGTACTCAAGATTATTGTGGTACCTTTAAAGTCATCAATGTCATTAGTGATGCACATTTTTTCAACAAACTTCAGGGTGATCAGTGCATCAAAGTTAGTACTCTTTCTTTATGTTAGGTATGGATGAATTTAGGAGTCATTTTTATATATAGTTTGTTGATCCCAATTTTCTAATTATTTGGCTGTTGTTTTGAATGGTATGCTTTACATGCCAACATGATTTTGCCTCATACTTTACAAAGTTGGCTGCATTTAATAATTCATGTTTTGTTTCCAAATTTTAAGGATGTTAGTTTTGATTTGGCCTTTAGCCCAATATTTGAAGACTTCTCTCTGTATGGACAGCTTAGAAGTTATGAGAACCAACTCATATCTGGTGTTTCAATACAATTACATAGCATTAAAGAGATGCTTGCTGACATTCTTTGTGCTAAGATATATTCTTCTACATCAAAAAATGTTAGCATTATGTTTTTATTTTCAACCATCTGAACTGTGTTTCAAAATGTGTAATATAATAAAATATGTATCATAATATACCAATTATTGTTTGTCTACAGGATCAGATTTATTTTTTGATCGGTGATATTATTGATGTGTTGAAACATCAGAAGTGGTGGTACTACTGTTGTTTGTGAAATGCACCTGTTTCTCATGTTGGAAATGTATTTTATTGTTATCTGTGTAGAGTTGAGTGTGTTGATGGCATAAGAAGGTATCTATTTTATCTCTCAGAGTTGTTGGTACCAGTTTTTTTTGGTTTATTGCATCTTCTGCACATATTTCTTACTGTATATTTTTTGTTTATATTATTTAGGTATCGGATCAAAATTATTGTTTCCCATTCAAATGGCAGCAATATTTTCATACTTGAGGATGATGAGGTGATGCAATTACTCAAAAAGAGTTGTTCAGACTTTTTGATAGACGAAAGAAAATCCTCCCAAGTAATCATTTTGGTTTTAATTTAATTTAGTTGTCCTTCTTTTTGTTTTAGTATTTATGGTTCAGGTATGTGAATTTTGCTAATGTACCTTCTCTTTTTTTTCTTAGTCAACCGACGATTACACTGTTTCGAATGGGATGATTTCTCAGTTGATGAACAAGAAAATTGTTTTCATAGTGGATCCTAGACCTGTTGGATATGAATTGAATACATCTCTTCACGTTGTTCGTGCAGTATGTGATGATGTTGAAATTGTGAAGTTTTTGGAGGACTCTAGCCATGATAATCAACAGCAGGTGATAAGATTGTTAAGTGAATCTGATGTTCCTTGACCTTCCGGCACTGGGCAGGCGTCAGCCCCCATACATGGTCTTACGACTTTGCGGAGACCTGTGTTTTTGGTAAACAGTCGCCCGGGCCTGGTCACTGCGACCCCCTTTATGAGGGGGCACCCCTTCTCCCGAAGTTACGGGGCTATTTTGCTGAGTTCCTTAGAGAGAGTTGTCTCGCGCCCCTAGGTATTCTCTACCTACCCACCGGTGTCGGTTTCGGGTACAGGTACCCTTTCGTTGAAGGTCGTTCGAGCTTTTCCTGGGAGAGTTAGTCGAATTTGCTTCTAATCAGGTCAACCTGAATTGGCTATATTATTCTGTGTTTTTCATGTGTCATGTGTTAATGGTTACTGATGTTATTTCTCTGTTGTTCAATTTAGAAATTTGATCTGAATCCCTTTGTTCCTCATTTTTCTTTCGAATTTAAGAATCCAGTTCAGTTTCACTCCAATGCAAGCATTCAATGTTCATCAAGCTCAAGTCCTGCAGTGGGTCAGGCTTCACCCATTTCTGTTCTCAACTGAAATTGTTGGGTATTTGTTGACCTAATGCACTTTGATTCTTTATCTCTTGCTAAACTATGTGAACAGTAACAGATATATTCCTACATATGTATCACTTAAATTTTTTCACTTTATTTGTTTAATATTTGTTTTATTACTCTTCAAAGTTTCATCATACCTGGTTTATTTCTCATCTTTTTTCTTGTGGCTTCTTCATTCGTTGTTCTTATATTTTGCTGTGTTATTTGTAGGCTGTTAACCATGATTTTCATGCAAGAATCTCGTCCTCACAAGGTTCAAATTTATTTGGGAGTTATCAGCCTCTCACTATTAGGGAAGAGCTTTGGAGTGCTTTTGGACAATGTGAAAATACTGTTGAGGCTGTTGAAAGGATGGATGAGTGTAGTGGCTAATCATTTGTTACATTACAATATATATAGATATCTATAATATAATTTCAACTCTGTAAAAAATTGTCAGAAGTTTGTTTAGTTGTGTTAAATAGTTAGAAAATTGGTAAAATCTATTGTCAACATATCTATTTTGGTATGTAATATCAACTCATTTTCGGAGTTGTGATATTTATGAAACTTATTGTTCTCTTTCATATATTTAAATTTCTATGTGTGGGTATGTTTCTTTGTGTTGTTGAATAAACCATGGTTATTATATATAGACATTTGCTTTGTTTGGTATATATATATTCAGTGACGGATTCAGAAAATTTTAGAAGTGGGAGCAAAATAATATAATAAAAAAATAAAAAATATATATTAATATTAATATATTTAGATATTTAAATTTTGGAATGTATTAGCTAATCAAATTTCTAATAAATAAATATAATTGATACATCTAAAAGTATAGTAATTTAATTTGAAAATATTTTTTTATTTTAATATTTCGATAATATTGTATGAGTAATATATTTATTATTAATACTTGCGCTTAGTCAAGCATCTGATATCCGTCAAATTACATTTATATTGATTATTTTTTATGATACAAAAAAATTATAACTCAATAGCTAAAAAATTTATAAGGAATATAACTCGAATGAATTAATTTAGAATTTTGACTATTTTTTATTTTGATGTTTGAATTTTTTCTAAAATTATGCGAGAGAGACAAAAAAATTATGAAAAAAATAAAAATTCAAATTAAACAATCACAATTATCTTTATACGTAGGTATAGATAAAATAATATATTTCTTTTTATTAAACAAATATCAAATAATTTTTTGATATTTAATTGCAAAGTTGATATTTTATAATATTATAATAAATTTTTTTAACGAAAATAATATTATATGTATGTATAAACAAAATTAAATTAAACAAAACAATAAAAAGTAAATAAATTATATAAATTATAAAAAAGTATTAAATACTAATAATCTCATTTATATTTAAAAAGTTAAGCTTATTAGGCAATTAAATCATTAGATTATTATTAGTTATTATTAATATTTGTTTTGAATTTATATAATACAATGATTTTTATTGAAGTGTGGGGGCAAATAAATTATTGTAATGTGGGCAATTCTCTATGAATTTAGATTCTCTAAAGTTTGAATTTCACTTTAAAGAGTAAAGTGTGATCTTTCACTATTAATTTCATAGGTGGGACTAAAAATAAATATAAAAGAAAAACTATTCAAGGGTAGAAAATTACACTTTATTTTCTAAAGTAAAATTTACAACTTTAGAAGATCCAAATCCATTCTCTACACATATATACTTATTATTAGTTTTTTGAAAGTTCAATGGGGGCAATTGCCCCCACACCCCTACACATGAATCCATCTCTGTTAATATATATATCGCTTTTTTACCTAAATGCGCATCTAAAAAATATTAATTCCCAAAATGCGCATAGCTATAAATCTTTCTGAAAATGCGCATTGCCATTTTTTGGCCTGTGCCTGTGAAATGGATTTGAACTCCATTTTACTGAAAGTGCCCACGAAATGGGCAATACATGTCAAGGCCAGCTCCCACGAAATAGCTATCCCATTTCTATGGTGGCAGTAGCGAAATGGAAGGAAGAACTCTGGGCAGGCAGGCGCGAAATGGGTGTATTGTCGAGTTGAGACTCCATGTCTCATTGATAGCAATACTTGTGGAGATTTGTCTTTGTTAAAATTTAAATGTGACAACTTTATTTATTGATATTATATTCATTCATGAAGTCAAAACAATATGATTAACGTTGTTACCGGTTAATATTTCACATTTTATAACATGATTTTCAAGTTTTCAAATATATATATATATATAGACTTATTTATAAAAGCTATTAGATTGATTAATATTCCTTAGTAATATTATTAAAATACTATCGTTGAGTATTAATTTGTGTAAAAAAAACCATAATAACTTTGGTATTCAATAAATATATATAATTTATTCTATAAAAAAAAGTGTTATTCCTAGATTGATAAATGTATTTTTCTCCCATTTTTATACCAGTTTATTTGCCAATATAATACAAAAATGTATTTTTCTCCCATATTTTAAGATAGTATAGTCATCCATTTTTGTTAACGTAATTATTGGCAAATAAACTGGTATAAAAATGGAAAAAAAATACATTTATCAATCTAGGAATAACACTTTTTTTATATTGAATACCAAAGTTATTATGGTTTTTTTCACACAAATTAATACTCAACGATAGTATTTTAGTAATATTACTAAGGAATATTAATCAATGTAATAGCTTTTTATAAATAAATAAGTCTATATATATATTTGAAAACTTGAAAATCATGTCATAAAATATGAAATATTAATCGGTAATAACGTTGATCATATTATTTTGACTTCATGAATGAATATAATATCAATAAATAAAGTTGTCACATTTAAATTTTAACAAAGACAAATTTCCACAAGTATTGCTATCAATGAGACATGGAGTCTCAACTCGGTAGTACACCCATTTCACGCCTGCCTGCTCAGAATTCTTCCTTCCATTTTGCTGCTGCCACCATGGAAATGGAATAGTCATTTCGTGGGAGCTGGCCCTGACATGTATTGCCCATTTCATGGGCACCTTCAGTGAAATGGAGTTCAAATCCATTTCATGGGCACAGGCCAAGAAATGGCAATGCGCATTTTCAGAAAGATTTCCAGCCATGCGCATTTTGAGAATTAATGTTTTTTAGATGCGCATTTAGGTAAAAAAGTCTATACATATACATACACACATATATATATATATATATATATATATATATATATATATGATATATTTTTTTTCTTACAAATTATTTAAATGTATACAATAATATAAAGAATGAACCTCAAAATCATTGAAAAGATGTATTTTTTTCAATCGTGTTATAATTTGTGCTTATTTTTATTTCCCTTTTTTATACAAAGAAAGTTTTTTTTTTCTGATAATAGAATGAAAATTGAAACATTCTAAATAACTATCACTCTTACATAAATTATTTTAGTGAGTTTTAAAAAAGAGAATATATATATGTGTGTTCTTGTTATTGTGAGATATTCTTTTTATGATTTCTTTCTTCTCTTTTTTATCAGAAAAAATATATTTTCTCTTAATACATTTATAAATAATCAGTGAAAAAATATTACTTTATGCTTTATAAATAACAATATATATATATATATATAGATACATACATACATATTAAAAAATAATGAGTCAAATATATGTTAAACAAAATAGAGACAAAAAAATAAAAAATTAAAAGAAAGAAGAAAAAGAAAAAAAGAGAAAAAAAGATTTATAAAAAAAATTAAAAAAAAAGATGAGAAACAGTAAAGTGTAAATTTAGTAATATACATCCTATTAATTTTTTTCATAAATTCAAAAATTATTTAATTTTTTTAATTTGGTCAAATTTAAAAAGTATGAAAAGATTATATGTGAACAATTTGTTTCTATTCCATTATGCAAACTTTTTCGGTCACATATAATTTTTTCATACTCACATTAATGGATTACATGCTCACATATAATCTTTTCATACTTTTTAAATTTGACCAAATTAAAAAGGTTAAATAATTTTTTGAATTTATTAAAAAAAAATCATGGGATGTATATTATTAAATTTACATTTTACTGTTTCTCATCTTTTTTAAAATTTTTTTATAAATTCTTTTTCTCTTTTTTCTTCTCTTTCTTTCTTTTAATTTTTTATTTTTTTATTCTATCTCTATTTTGTTTAACATATCTTTCGCTCGTTATTTTTTTAATATGTATGCATTTTGTTATATATATTTTTTTGTTATTTATAAATGCATAAAGTAATATTAGATGCATATTCCTTTTTTTTGTTTAACATATTTTCTTTTTAAAACCCTAACGCTTTGGCTTCTTGACACTCTTCGGGAGAGGGGGAATCAGTCTCGAGCTTCAATGGAGCCACCTCAATGTCACTGTGAGTTCATGCTCTTTCTCTTTCTGTATTAAAATCCTAGCCTTTCTCTCTCTAGGAACCTTTTATTATTCCCCTTCTTTCATGTCTGATTTTTTTTTCTTTGCAAATCTATGGTTGATTTTCTCGCATTCTGCGTTGGACTCGATTTTGGCAGGTTGTGCAATCATTTGTCTATGGTATGGTGAATTTGGATACTGATTTTTAGGTGGAATTGTGCCGTGTTTTTTATCTTATGTGTTTTTCGGGATAAATTTGAGATTTACGAGTGATTTTTGGTTTTCAGGATGAGGTTAGTTGAGGGGTAAGTTGGGAGAAGGAGGTAGTAATTGAGGAGTTTTTGTTTGTTCTATTTCGTCTCATTTCGGTTAGAAGTGGGATGTTTTTTAAGAGTTAAGTGAAATTGCGCAAAATATTAGATTCTTGGGTTTCGTTGTGGTTTCCTCTTCTCTGTTTCTTAGTTCTTCATTAGGTGTCTCTTAGGTATAACTATGTGCTTTTTGGGTATCTAATGTACATAGATGAGAGTTTGAATTACTGCCATCCCGGTTGAAATTAAGCTTGAGCACTTTCATATAACTATAACTTCGATATGCACGGTAAAAGAAATGAAGGAGAAAGATTTTTTAGTGCAGATGTTTTAAAGTTAGTAGATTATAACGTTATGTGTAATGAATAGGTATTTTCTTCTCTTTAAATTTTATTTCCTGTGGATATGGATCCCTTGCAACAAATGGTGGGTTTTGATTATTATGTGTTTACAATCTTTGATGCTTTTATCTTCTGATTGTTAGTTAATTATGTGTTTTCAGATTCAATTTTATGTTTATTAGTTTGTAGAAATTCATCATTAACATTAATTAAATCTATGTCAGTATGTTTTCTAACTTCTTCTTCTAATTATGTAGGAAGGTATTTTCCCTCTGTGATATTAAACATCACATGTCGATTGGTTTACTCATCCACCAAGAATCATGATTTTGAGCTGATTCTTTGATTAATGGGGTCTTCTCTTCTGATGGAGGGCAGCAATCTTGCTAGCAGTGCCCATGATAATAGTCTCTCTCTCTCTCATGTTTCCTTTACTTATGTTATCTTTGGTATGGTAAGATAAAAATTGAGTTATCTTTATATGTTTTCAGGAAGTTGGTAAAATGATAAATTAAGACTTTAATCAACCTCCTTAATGATTTTCTAATCTAGATTTAGGTTGAAATAAAATTATCAATGAGAAAAAAAGTGATTAATTGATTTTGAATTGGTGTGGGTTTGTCTCAAATTTGTCTATTTTTGGGTGTAGGTTTTATTTTGTTTTTTAAATCTCTTGAAGTTTCACCTAAACTCTTTAGCATGAGTGATAAAAGTTTGTATTTTTTATTTTATTTTTATTTGGGTCAATCTTCATAATTGATGTGTTTAAATGAATTTTTTAGAGAAAACATTCTGATTTATTTGTAAATTGGGTTTTCGAATATTATGCTTTTGCTGGATCCATTTCCTATTAGTGTGGTTTTGCAATTTTTGAGGCTTCATTAGGTTTGCAACACAATATATTTTGAAGTGTGGTCCTTATTGTTTTCATTTTCGATTATTTTGCACATTCCATTATATAAAATTCACTTTTCATAGGTATTCAAGTTTCATTCTGGTTTTACTTATGTGGTGGAGAAAGACCTAAAATTTTACCTTTGCTTTGATACTCTGATTACAAGTTAATAATATCGTACTGACATAGACATCTCTCGAAAAAGATTCCTAGGATGTTATCTTTGCTTTGATAAGGTCTGTTCAAAAGTAAAGAAAGATCTGATAGTTAGTGATTTGGATAATAATTTTTAACTAAAATACTTTTTGTTGTGGTCTATAGATTTCATTTGAATCATTAAGAAATAAGTATTAATTTTTTCAAACTATAATTATGGTGAATATTAGTTGGTTCTAATTATCTTTGAATTGATTAAAATTTTATAAAAATCTGTTAATGTTATTCCACTCAAGATTATATGAAAATAATATCTAATTAAAAAGAAAGGAGAAGTTGAGAATAGAAAAGATCAGTTTTTTATTACTTAAACTCAAAATTATTAATTAAGTCTTATTAAAGAGACTTTTAATGCCAAAATTAGTAACAATAATCAATTTTTTTAACATGTATCATAAATTCTTACAAAACTGTTTGATATTGGTTCAAGGTTAAAGCACGTTTCACCTTTTTAGGAAAGTTTTACATGAACACAAGAATATCTATTCAAAAGTGAAGAAAGATCTGATTGTTAGTGATTTGAGTCATAATTTTTAAGTAAAATATTTTTCACTCTGGTCTATAAATTTTATTTGAATCATTAACAAGTAAATATTAATTTTTTAAACTATAATTATTGTGAATATTAGTTGGTTCTAATTTTCTTTGAGTTGATTAAAATTTTATAAAAATGTCTTATTGTTATTTTACTACAAAATTATATAAAAAATATCTAATTAAAAAGAGAGTAGAAGTTGAGAATAGAAAAGGTCAATACTTTAACTCAAGATCATTAATTAAGTCCTATTAAAAAGACTTTTAGTACCAAATTTGTTAAGAATAATCAACTTTTTTGTTTTAACATGTATCATATTTAAGAAGGAGCAAATATTTTATAAAAAAATAAATATATCTGTAATTATTTTCTTATGTAATTTTCATAATTCGTATCTTAATGATTTTTGTGTCACGTAAAATTTTTATCAATAATTTAGTTATTTATTGTTTTTTTTTAGCTTTTTGTGATTTTTCGTCATTTTTATTTTTATGTGCATTAACAATAGAAAAAATAATTGAAAAAAATGTGAACATTACTTAAACTTTAGGATACATAAAATTTATTAATATAAAAAACTCATAAATAAATAAAGAAAATAATTCATGATATATATTTTTCGGGTAAAAAATCATAATAAGCCAACTGGCTCAGAAAATTACGTAAATACGCCAAAGCAAAAATCGTTTCAGCAATAAGCCAGATCGCATTTTTATATAATTCGAACCAGGTTGGTTCGAACTCTATTTGTTAGTAAATCGAACCAGGTGAGTTCGAATTAGTGTTTTCTGTTGTTAATAAATCGAACCAGCCTGGTTCGAATTAGGAATGAAGGTAATTCGAACCAGGTTGGTTCGAATTATAGAGAGAGAAGGTTCCCATGTAATTCGAACCGGGTTGGTTCGAATTACACCAATCATAGTTCGAACCAGGCCGGTTCGAATTAGTGTGAGACTGAGCTAGCTGTGTATCTATGGAGGAGGCAGATCCGAATCGGCCAAAGAGATGCGGCCTATGTCGCCAACCCGGACACAATTTAATAAGAAAAAATAAACACTAAACTGTTTCAAGATTCATTGATCATACAAAATGAATGTCCCAGAACACAAATAAAAAAAAACATAGGTAAACAGACTATAACATAACAAAAAAAAGTACAAACCACTATGATATTTGATTGAACTTTAAAGAAAAAAATACATAATTAAAGAAGCCATATTCATTACTACTCGCAACAATCAAACTAAAAGTCATGTGCACTAATGTAAATAATACTGAGACTAACAACATGGGAAATAATCTAAATAACTCTAAGACTAGTAAGATGCGCACTAATGTAGATAATGCTAACACTAACAACATGCATCCTAATGGTGTCCTGTCTGAGACGAGCCTGCAACCTGTGGGCAACTACGTCGTGTGTGTCCGGGTTGGCGACATAGGCCGCACCTCTTTGGCCGATTCGGATCCGCCTGGTCCATATTCGTCCGTATCCTAGTGGATCTAGGACGACCCTCTCTGGCACGCCTCTTGTCAGGGTCTGGAATCACCGTGGGTCCGTCGTAAGGTGGCCAGAAGCCCTCCGGGATCGGAGGTGTGAATCCCATCCGATACACATTGAACACCGAGCTAATCTGATAGACGCTGTGAACGTAAGAGGTCCAGGTGACCCGTGAGTATGCACAGCATGCAAGTGCGTGCTGACACGGGAAATGAAGAGCCTGGAAGTAGCCGCAGTCACATGTCCGAGAGGCAAGTGATACTCTGTAAGTACCCAAGGAGAAAGAACCAGTCGGAGTGGTCTCTGCTACAGTGAACTCGGAGTTATCCCGGTCATACAGCGTCACCGTGAAGCACCTGGCCGTCTTCATGTTGGCCTCAATACACTTCACCAAATGCTGACTGAATTGTTGTCCTGTTCCCATCTGGGCCTCAGCCTCTCTCCCCTTGCGAACAAACAGTTCCGCAAGCCTACAATATGTTGCCTTCACCAGGGATGCTACAGGGAGATTTCTGACCCCCTTTAGGATAGAGTTCACACACTCGGAGATGTTTGTCGTCATGTGACCAAATCTCCGCCCCTCATCACGATGCTGAGTCCACAACGAGTAATCAATCCGGTTCGCCCACTCACACATCGCCGGATCTTCAGATCGCAGGATATCAAACCAGTAATCAAATTCAACCTCGGTCTTCGCATACGCCGCGTTGACTAGTAGCCTCCTAGCGTCTTTGCCCTTGAAGGTTAGGGCAAAATTAGCCGCTACGTGTCGTATGCAGAATGCACGGTACGCAGATGGCGGTAGCCAACCGCTGTCAGGAGCCTCAAGCGCAGCCTTGATGCCGTTGTGCCTGTCCGATATAACCAGCAGACCGGGCTGCGGGGTCACGTGCTGTCGAAGGTGCGAGAGAAAGAATGTCCAGGATTCCGCATTCTCACCCTCTACTAGTGCGAATGCCACAGGTAGAATGTTGGAGTTCCCATCCTGTGCAATCGCGATGAGCAACGTTCCCCCATACTTCCCATACAAATGTGTGCCGTCAATGCTGATTAGCGGCTTGCAATGACGGAATGCCTCGATGCAGGGCGGGAAAGTCCAGAAAAGTCTGTGGAAGTACGCTTGAGATTCGTCCACCTGTCCTCCAACTCGAACCGGGCTCGTCTTCAGTACCGCAACACTCCCAGGCATCGTCAGCTGGACACCCAAGACCCACCTAGGCAGGTCGTTGTAGGACTCATCCCAGTCACCGTATATGAGGGCAATAGATTTCTGCTTCGCCATCCAAACCCTCCGGTAAGTCGGCCTAAAACCAAAGTGCGCTGCCGTGGCGTTCAGGAGCACCTTGATGCTCACGGATGCATCGGCCCTAACCATTGGCATAATGAACGCCGAAATCACATGATAATCCAAACTCCTGTGGTCACTCGAGATGGATGTGGCCAGGCAGGTGTGAGGTCCATTGTACC
Organism: Arachis hypogaea; assembly: GCF_003086295.3. Taxonomy (NCBI): domain Eukaryota; kingdom Viridiplantae; phylum Streptophyta; class Magnoliopsida; order Fabales; family Fabaceae; genus Arachis; species Arachis hypogaea. The sequence goes on from NC_092044.1 coordinate 110,907,850, forward strand.
GTTTGACCTCCCAAATGCCCTTGCGCTTCCGGAGACTCAGTCGAATCAACCATGTGCACCCGTTCCCAAACTCGGAACACTTGCCCACATACCGGCGGTGATCGGACTCCACCACCTTGTACTGTACCCCTCGCCTGATGCTGTAAGTCTTCACACTTAAAAGGGCCTCATCTTTATCCTGGAATTGCTGACCCACCTGGAACTCTGTCAGACCAGTAGTCCCTTCCGCATCTCTAGCTCCGAATCCAACAGCGTGCCCTAAAACCCCCTCATGTCTCATGGCGTCCAAGTCCAACGAGGAAAAATGTGGTGGATACTGCTGTGTGCCAGAGCTAGAACCACCTACCTCCAACGCAGGCCCAGTCGCTCCAATATCATCAGCGCTATCATCGTCAATCATATCCGGCTCGACGTCATCCTCGTCTTCATCGTCCAAAAAACCGTCTCCTACGCCAACAAGTGCAACTCCCACTAAAGCGTTCGGCAAGTTTTCCCTTTCCACTACCTCGTCGCCTTCGGTGGCATTGAGGTCAACAGCGAAAGATGGGGAGGCGACATGTTGGACCACTGGTTCGTACACAGGGACGGACGAGGAAGCAACGGCAGGCCGGGAACTAGAACCTGCTGCATTCGCTATAGTGTTCGTATTCCTGTTCGAACCGCCGGAGCTGGATACAACATCAACCAGCCGGGCCAACAACTCCGGTGTCCTCACCTCCGGAAACTGCCGCCGACAGAGAAACATTACTTGCAAGTCCGCATCATTATTAATCGTGAAGCAATCATACTTCACCGTATTCTGTAGCACCGTGACTGGAATGCGATAGAAAAACTTCTTTACCCGCTTCGCACCCTCCAGACCGAGCTTCATTAGTACAGCGCTAACAAGGTCATCGTAACTCGTCGTTGATGTTATGACAATACATAGAGGATTCTTATCTGTGAACTTTACTCCGGAACGAGTTTTTCTATTAACAGATCCTCTGTGGTGCACCAAAACCACAAAACTCTCCTCACTAGCCATCCTACTCCCTCTAATGATACTAACTCACGTTTGGAACCATATATATACAGCTCAGTCTCACACATAGTTCGAACCAGGCGGTTCGAACTATGATTGGTGTAATTCGAACCAGCCCGGTTCGAATTACATGCAAACATTCTCTCTCTATAATTCGAACCATCTTGGTTCGAATTACCTTCATTCCTAATTCGAACCAGGCTGGTTCGATTTAGTACCAACAAAAAATCCTAATTCGAACTCACCTGGTTCGATTTACTAACAAATAGAGTTCGAACCAACCTGGTTCGAATTATATAAAAATGCGATCTGGCTTATTGCTGAAACGATTTTTGCTTTGGCGTATTTACGTAATTTTTTGAGCTAGTTGGCTTATTATGGTTTTTTACCCATATTTTTCAACATTTAACCATTCTTTTTAATTGTCATAAATACTAAAAAAAATAAGTGCTTCTTAATAATTCGAATATTAAAAGTCTTTATGATCATTAGTAATTAATTCTTCATAATAGTCCAGCTCTTTTTTTTTTAAAAAAAATTTAACTATCTTTTATTTTTGTGTTTCTTTAATTTTTTCCCAAAGTTTAAGAAGATCAACAGTAATCACCAGCAAAGAGTAAAAATCCAAAGGTCACGACCCACTTTCTCCACCTTTCCCCAGCGAAAAAAAAAGAAAGAAATGCGACAACAACATACTTACTGAAGCTCTTTCGTCTTTCTCTGTATCGTGTCACCTCGCTCAACCCGCAAAGTCTACCACCGAACTTTTTCATATTCAAAACCCCATATCCTCCTACAGGATACCAAGCTGTCCTTATCTGCGGTGGCTCCCAGTGCTTCAAATCCCTCCGACAGACCAGTCTACCTCGGTGACTCGACAGATACTTCTTTATCTTCAGGTTTTGACAAATCAAGACACTAAACTTCAGCCAAGTAACAAGGGAGGTGCTGTTAAGGTAAATCCTTTAAAAACTGAAAATCAAAGATCAATTTCAGCTTTTGTCCTAATGGTTGCACTGATAACTAAATTTTCTGTTTTGTATCTTTTTTTTTTTCGTTTTCTTTTCAGTTTTGCTAGCTTTCTTTGCCTTTAAACTTTTTTTTTCTGGACATGCATGTATTATTCGGTGAAAGTTTAGCTGCAAATTTAAAGAAAAAGAAAGAAACAGTTGATTTTCAGCACATGACATGTCTTATACTTCCTTGATCACAACATCTGATTCTTCTCAAGTTATTTTTTTATGCTTTCTGTTAGCATGATTTTAATTTTACATTTAATTTTTTTTTGTTCTCTACAAGGATCAGTTATTTTGTAAAGTACTCCAACTATTAATCCCAAATTTATTTTCTCAGGTATGGATTTACTCTTTTAAGTTTTGTAAACTCTTCCTCAACTTAAAAGATATAATCATTGTTTACATTATTTTATCGATTATTTTAAAATATAAAAAAAGATTTTCTTGAAATCAGTTTTATCATATTTATAATTTTTGAATATTCATTCTAGTCTTTTATATTTTAATATTGATCTAATTTTTGTATATTTTCTTTTTTCCATGTCGTTTGTAATGCGTATTGTAATTAACAAATTGATAATTCATGATTGTTTGTTTAAATTATTATTAGTAGTGATTAACTTTTTGAAACTTCTCGGCTTTATAATTAGCATTAGCAGAAATTTAATTTACTAGAATAAATAACCATATTTTTGTTCATCTATTTCTTCTTTTGTTTATCAATGGTTGCTGTTCCTTCTTTATGTTTGTTCTTTATCTTTATGGATTCAATTTTATCACTTATTTTTCTTGAATTTGTTGAAATCTCATATTAGGATTTACTTTATTATAGTACTCTCTTTTGCAGTAAGACACAAGATATTTTCTCTGTTCTTGAATCTTTATACCAAGTCTCTCTATCTGATAAGGGTGAATGGCGATAAATGCTAATAGAGAAGATGCAAACAGGTATGGTGTTGAGCATTAGAAAAAATGTTTTTTTTGCTGCATTTTCAATTCCATTGAAGTCTCATTTATTTTTCCATTCAATATATTTCATATTAGCTTTTGAAAATTTTAATGTCAATTAAATATCGTGTTATGCCATCTATAGTTTTTTTTTTAATTCTTTCTCAAATATTTTTCATGTTGTAATTTAATTTTATTGTCTTCGCATTTATATGTAGGCCAGATTTCATAAGTTGTCCTAATCTGTAAAATATGTTGTATAGTGGTTTTCCAAAGTGATTTCTTGGGTATTTTTCATTAATATGCTTTTAATTTGTTACTTAACTTTTTTTGAATACTTAGTTAGTTCGTTTCTTGGTTAAAAGTCTCAGTCTTATATTCTAATCGTACCATTATGTGCTAATAGGAGGTTTTTAGCAACCCAACAATATTGGTCCAACGAAAAAGAACTGATTTTTAGATTTCGCCTTTTTAGTGATCATGTAACGAAGTATATTATGGAATATTATATCATGTATGTTAACCGATTAAAGAGGTGGATTTAATCTTTAACTTCGAATGGTTTGTTTTTAATTTATATTCAGTTAGTAGTCTTTTTTACTTTCCTCCTCTTGATAGTTTCTTTTCTCTGTTAGGTGAGTTTGATTAGCTAATTCTGAGTTCCTGATATTTCTAATCTCAAATAGGTGTAGACTACAACAACTCTAAAAAGATTTGTTTTCATAAATTATCAATGTCCATTCAAAATAAATAATATAATCTTTACTAATCATACATATATTGATACTAACTTTAAAAAATCAGCATTTATTAATATGTGAAAAGATGATTCGAAATTTATGTATATGATTTGGTTTCAGAATCTATCAAGATAACAGCAAATTTTTTTTCATTGTTTCTTTCAAAATTTTAGTATTTTTTTTCTTGGACATTCAAAAAGACCTCATATGTGTTAGTTACTTAATTACCTGTTTTTGTGATGCTGATTATAATGTCTGTTCATTTACGTGATTATTGTTCTCTTGTGTTGCTCAGTTGGTAATAATGATAGATTTAAAGGTATATATACTTCTCTTTGCTAAATAATTAGGTAAAATTATCTGAAGTATTTTTAGCATCTTTTGTTAGATATAAATTAACTTTGGAAAAAAATTTGAATATAGGGTGAGAGACCTCTTTCCTCAACTTTTGTTTCAACTCATAGCGAAGGATTTGGGCCAATGTTCTATGTCATTGACGAGCTAGATAATTGTTTAGTCTTGGAGGTGATAAGAAAGAATGATCAGTTGCTCATAATTGACTACTCATTTGAACAGATTAGAACTTTCTATTTTATCGATAGAGCGGCATCTGTTCAATTTAGGTATGTCGGTTTTTGAATTTTTTTTTATTTCATTGTGGAATAAGGAGAACCAGCCATCCAAGTTCACCTTGATCCTGATGCATATGTGACTGAGCTAATGGACCCAGAGACACTTGATAATGTATCAAGAGTGTTCCGCATCAAATATACCAGGATTGATGAGGAGTCATCAGCTGATGTGATGGTTCTATCTGGGTCTGAACCATCTGATGATTAGTTTTCATCAGATGGTGATGAAAACAATGATCAAGATGGGATACTGGTAGGGGATAATCCGCATAATCCGATAGATTTGTCTAGTGGATGCAGTTTATCATTAAAGGTCAACGAACAAAGTAACGCGGCAAACGAATTGTCTGATCCTAGGTAATGTTAGATGTAACTTTTTTTCTTCTGTTTTAGATTTTAATATCATGGCATAGCTTGCTATTTTTTAGTGTGGTGACTAACATATTTAAATTATCCTGAATTAGATACGCTCCAGAGGTTTGTTTTGAAAAGATCATCACGGCTTCGGATCTGGGTCAATCTAGATTGGTAACGTCATCTCAAAAGAGTGATTTCTTTTATTCTTTTTTTTTCTTGCAAGCTTATTGAATGTTCTTCTTAAATCTGTTATTCATTTTGTATGAAAATATTATGTTTATGTTAACTATGAATTGTTAGTTGCAGTATTTGGCTTCAAAATTTGCTGCGTATCTTAAACTATTTGAAGATGGTTCGATTTGGACGATCACCGGTCCAGATTTCAACGTAGAGAAGAATGTGTTCTTTTTCCACTTACTGAAAAGTGGAGAAAGAGGTGGAGAATGAAAATTTGGGGTCGGGTGGAATGAATGTTGTAGAGTATATAATTTAAAGGAGGGTGATATCATTACCTTAAAACTCGGCTCAATAGCTAACCGCCAGATAGAGTTATTGATTCAGCGACGTTAGGCGTCATATGTATAACTCTATTTGATGGATATTTTGAATTATATGTTAAGTTGTCTTTGACATATTTTGTTTTTTGTTTAATAAACAAATTTATATATGTTGTATATATTTTGTTTTGCTATTAGTAGGTATCTTGACGTTATGTGTTTAAAATAATACGTAATAGTAAAATACATCTCTGTTGGACTTCTTTTTTCTGTTTTTTTAGTGGCTAACAATTGTTTAAATATTTTATTATCTTTTATTATCTTAGAAACTATGTTATACCATTTGTTGACATATTGAATAATTGATGTATTCTATTTTTTTATTTTAGTGTAATAATAATTTTGTAATTATCCAAATTTAATACAACATATCTATTTTTATAGAATACATTTTAGTGATATTTTTAGTATTTTTTTTTAAAGGTCCAAAAAAAAATTTCGTGAAGTCCGTGCATTGCACGGGTTATCACGCTAGTATATATATATATTGGGTCATGGCACATGGCCAAACTGGGCCGGGCATATCCCAGTATGGTTCATATGATGTATTGAATCTACGAGACAACACCAAAAAGTAAAAGAGGCCTTATGGGCTTTGGTTCAACAATGTCATGACGTGGCTGCATGTATGGTTTAATAGGCACGTTTGTTCCCTGACCAAAAAAAAATGGCACGTTTGTGCAACTGAACCTTAGTTCACATGGCAAAAAAATTAGTAAGTGCGTGAAGAATGTGTGTACGTTGTTCAATCCATCTGAAGTATTTAAAATTGGCAGTTATCCAATTTATCAGACAAAAAACGGTCAGGAACTTCTCTCGGAATGGTCTCTGAATTTGGTTATCCGGGTCTGACCCGCTTCGCTCTTCTAGAAGGTTTGGAACTAGTCCACTAGAGTTTCTAACCAATAATCAAATTTAAATCTCTCTTATCTTGACTTGTTTGGGTGAGCTTTTAAGAAAATATCTTTTTTCGAGTTATCTTTTTTTAAAAGATCTTATAGAAAAGTAAAAGTAATTTTATGTTTAGATATCTCATGTAAAAAGGTTTTTTTATCTATCAATTATATTTGGGTATAACAATATAAAAGTACTTTTTTGTTTATTTATTACATGAAAAACATCTTTTTTTTAAGGAAAAAAGATCTTTTAAAAAAAATGTAAATTACAGCTTCTAAAAAAAAATCTTTTTTTATTTTACTGGTGTTTTTACTTTTATTACTAAAAATTTATCAAATACGTTAAAAAATAAAAAAAGATATTTTTTTATTAAAAAATATATTTTTTTAACAAAATAACGACATCCAAACATGCCAAATAAGATTAAATAAGATAATTATCAGTCCCCATATAAAAGAGGCGTTTGTCTTAACTTGCAAATTTTCAATTTATCTCACAACTCGTACCAGAGACATCTTGTACAAAAAATACCACTGACAAAACTTTCTTCAAATAAACTTATTTTTTTTGCGTGACAATATTATAAATTACATAAATCATATAATTCTTACATTAGTATTAAATAAAAATAAAAATATTTTAAAATCTAATACATAGAGTGAAGAATTATATAAAAATATTCCAAATAAAAAAATTAAATTCTATTTTATTAGTATATTAAAATTATACTAAACTATAAAGTTCAATTTTAAATAAAAATAAATTATTTTTTTAAATAAAATAAAATTCTTTTTTCCAAACAAGTTCTAGGATGAAAAGTAAAAAGCAAAATAATGCGTAATGGTCGTATTGGAGACGTTAAGGATCTGTATGATAGCAGCAGATACCGAGACTGAGCGCGACAAATGCTCCGCGCCCGATCTTCAAAGCAACCCTCTCGTTGCCCTCTGCAATTTTCACTCATTCCATTCCATTCCATTCCAAACCTTCTTCTTTCGATCATGCAAGCGCCAACCCAGAAGGACTAGACACACAAACAGGGAATATATTGTTTTCCCAAATCGAAAGATTCGATTTTTAGCGTGCAACCAATAATGGGGTCTGCTAAAACTAAAAGATCGTCTACTTCTCGAAGAACTAACATTTCAAACTCAGGCACGTTCTTTTATTCCATTTTAATTTCAATTAGTATTTTCATGTATACTTTCATTCTCTACGTTCAAGGTTATATATATTTATTTAATTATTATATTTAAGCACTGTTTTAATCACCGTGTTATATTTATTTAATCTACGTTCAAACTTGTTCCACTCTGGGGTTTGCGTATTTGGTTTTGTAATTTCAGGCTTTTTTTAAAAAAAATATTATTTTTTAATCTGTGAAATTGTTTGTAGTTAGGAATTAGGATTGGGATGGTATAACAATGAAGAATTTTTTGCCAAATTGAATGGTGATGTATGATGCTTTGTGGAAGAGGGCTTTAGTAAAGTTTTTCACGGTATTTTGGAAAACATCAAATTTTAGTGATTTGTTATTTTGGGGGGTCTTTGTCATGTATTGTTATGTGGCAATCCATGCCACACTAAGTTGGCTAACTAGCTGTTTGAAACAACCTGAGATTAACATTTGAAAAGTGAAAACCATCAAATTGATTCTACTTCTCTCTTCTTAGGTGTAAGTTGAGTAAAGGTTTAAATTTGGCATCTGGAATTGGTAGTCATATAGTGACTAGAAATTTTCTGTCTTGCAGGGCATAAACGGAAGCAACAATTGGAGCTAGAAAATTTGACGATAACCACACAACCACTCAGAACTCTAAAATTCTTCACACTTGCTATAATTCAATACCTGAAGAAATCAATATTCTATCTGCTGGAAATAGGTGGATGGCTTGTGCTTTTTGTTTGTGTTATAGGGGCTCTTGCCATGATGCTGATTCCAACTGATGGTTCTCATGAAAAGGTATTTCATTTTTCCCACAGTAATGAATGTAGGTACGAAAAACAGTTTCACTGAAAATAATTCTTCAGATTACTGAGTACCCCAGGATTAGGTATGTGAACCTAGACATTCAATTTTCCAGGCCTTTTGAAATATTCAATAAGCAGTAGAAAGATGTATAACTTGCTTAAGTTTTCATTTTGTGAACATTTTGCCAAATGTGTCCTCCCTTCTTTATTTACCGCGGTCATTCTCCTAAGATGCTATCTTCAAGGCCTCCCCCCAACCATATGCAGTTCTTTTGTTTTCGATTAGCTGCTCCGTTGACATTAACTGTTCATGCTCTTTGTGCAGCATTTGGAGGAACTTATTAATTATTCACGCTTTGTACTGTGGTGGGTAGCCCTTGGAGTTGCATCTTCAATTGGTCTTGGTAAGGAATATAAACTTGCATTCCTGATTGAGTTATTTATGGTTAGTACTTCGTACATGGTTGGTCTTTAGACTGCTGTGTGATCTGAACTTTAGAAAACATTTGCTTACAATAAATATTCTTCATACTTGTAAAGGCTTACCAATCCTTGTTTATATAGCTTCTATCCCCACGAGTTATATATTTGGTCCTGTTATTTTATTTTTCGTTTTTTTCATTTTTTGTTAAGTTTTTGTTGTCATTTTCTTTGTTTCAGGATCTGGTTTGCATACTTTTGTTCTCTACTTAGGTCCACATATAGTATTGTTTACAATCAAAGCAATGCAATGTGGCCGAGTTGATTTGAAAAGTGCCCCATATGATACAATACAATTCAACAGTAGTCCTTCTTGGCTCGATAAAGAATGCTCGGAATTCGGGCGACCATTGTTCAAGGTAGTCGATGATGGTTCACGAGTTCCACTCAGCAGCATTTTGCCTCAAGTTCAGGTGGAGGCTGTTCTATGGGGTATAGGAACAGCTATTGGGGAGCTTCCTCCATACTTTATCTCCAGGGCAGGTATATATGATTAATTTATGTGTCTTATTCTTTCTAGTTTTCAATACATGTACTTGGTGACACCAACAACCTTTCTATTTCTCTATAACTTTCTGCAGTTGGTTTGTCTGATTTAGCATCAGTAATTAGTTATTTTCTTTAGGGATTGGTTTGTATATGAGTCTACTAATCAAATCATTTGAGTAGCACGCTTGTCTGGGAGCAAATTGGATGCCATGGCTGAGTTGGATAGTGAAGATAAAGGATTCATGGCAACTCACTTGAATCGAGCCAAGCGCTGGCTTCTATCGCACACTCAATATTTGAACTTCTTTACAATTTTAGCACTTGCTTCGGTTGGTATCAACTTCATTCTTTATTAATAGCATGAACTTTCCCTTCATTAGATTAGACTTCTTGTGCTTAGAGTTGAGAAAATAAGTTGGTTGTTCCTTTGTTCAATGTGCATATGATACATTCATCATTAACATGTTAAGATGCAATCTTCCAACATCTGAATTTACATCTCAGATTCCAAATCCTCTGTTTGACCTTGCTGGCATTATGTGCGGACAATTTGGCGTTTCGTTTTGGAAATTCTTTCTTGCAACTTTCTTTGGAAAGGCCATTATTAAAACTCACATACAGGTTTGTATAATTATAGAAGAGTGACATCGTTGTGTGTATACAAGCTTTCGATTGACGCTGAATGTTGCGCAGACGGTATTCATCATCGCAATTTGCAATAATCAGCTTCTTAATTGGATAGAAAATGGTGTTGTTGGGGTCCTTGGCCATGTACCTGGTGTTGCTTCTTTCTTGCCTCCTGTGATTGCTAAGCTCCATGCAATTAGAGATAAGTATTTGAAAGAACCCATTCCGGTTTTGCCAAATAGTAAGGTAATCATTATTAATTGATATGTTATATGTTTATCAGTGTTCTGAATTGCTAAATATATTAGTATGGTTTGTATAATCTTCAGGAGAAAAAATGGGACTTGTCCATTGCTTCAATCTGGAACACTGTTGTGTTGCTTATGCTTTTGAACTTCTTTGTCAAGATTGTAAATGCAACTGCACAGAGTTATATGAGGAAACAACAGGAGAGAAAAGAGGCCACAAAAACCAATGGATCTTTCTCAAGAAATTCATACATGCAATAATGCAATGCTGATAATCTGCTAGCATTGCTGAATTATTTTTTGGTGGTACTTTGCAAGCATAAACTCTTGAAGGTTACCAATGGAAACTAGAATCAGATAGGTCTAACTAGGAGCTTATATTTATAGGAATGAAAATACACACTTTAGGCAACAAAAGTTGAAACTTCTCATCTTAGTCAATCTTTTGTTTGGAAACTTGACATTATTTTTGAAATGGCAAATGAAATTATTGCTTATTTTATGAATATTAGACCATTTTTTCATTATATTATATTAGTGTCCATTGTGATAATCAATCATAACACGACAGTCCAGCCAATTGTTTGATAATATAATTTAAATGCTACTTCCTACAATTGTAAATAATTGGAAGCAGTCCAAGTCAGCAAAGCATATCAAAATTTTCGACCATGTGATCTAGATTTTGTTTGATATAAAGTCTACTATAATTTAATTCTAACACAGTATTAAACATCATCATTGTCATACACTTTGGTTTTATTTTATGTGTAGATTAATGACTAATAAGAATCTGCTGGCGGAGATTACTAGCAAAATGAATATATTATCTTTACTCACTTGAAAGATTTTAAAACTTAGCGTATTTCTTGATCACTGTGTTCAATTGAGATGATGCCAAATTATCAAGGCAACTTAACTTAAGACTCTCCATTATTTAATCATAACTGCTCCAATTATTAAACTGCACCTTGGCTTCACCTAAGAGGCTTTATCTTTGTTTCATTTATTTTTATATTTTTTTAGGGGAGCACATACCATGCAATAAGGAAGGCCATATTAATATTAACATAATTTAAAATAGGAGTGCAAGGTGGGCTGATCCAAGCTGCATCATTAAAAATTTAAAATAAAAATATTAAACATCCTTCAGAATCATCATAGTAATATTTATATTGTTATTGGCATGATCCAAGATCTATTGCTTGTCCTTATTATAGGTCCAATACAGAATAATGTTTGCTTTTAAGGCATATAATAATTGTACAGCCATGTCTTACTATTTGTGGTTAGTAATATTAATGTGATGATAATCTTTAATTTAAAATATAATTTACCTAAAAATCTGGAATTCGAGTCTCACTCCTAATTTTAGAGGGAAAAAAAAGCCAGCTTACATCAATATCCAAAAGTAAGATGAATTATTTATGCCCAAATGAACAACCAATATTTTTGTTAATCAAAACATTAAAATATGATAATAACAATATAAAATTTAGCTTCATATTTTACATTTGGAAACTAAGTCAAATTTTATTTGGATTTATTAGTAATTTAATTTTTTTTGAAACTATAAAGTAGGTAACAAAATGTATGATTATAAATGATAGAATAATCAAATGAGCATGGACCCAGAAAATAGAAAGAGAGGAAGAAAAGAAAAGGCACTTACTGAGTGCGAAATGAGAATGGCACCGGTGAGTCAAATGGTGGAGGGTCCTACCACCATGACCACCGCAATCTACCGTCGGCAATCCTTTGCATATGGTGGGGACCACCATTGCTATGGTGGGGCGGCGCATCATTTAATATAGCCCTCCATCTCAGGGCGCTCTAACCTCTCTTTTCTCCATAGACCAAACCTTTTAATTTGCCTGCTCTATGTTTCTTGCCAACTTTTCTTTAATTTCAGGGTTTTTTTATACAGTTTTTGTTAGTTAAAGTCTTAAAAATCTTTTCTTTTTTTTTTTAAATAAAACTCACCAGCTTATTCATTTAATACTGTTTGAATAGTCAAAACAGATAAAACAAATTATGTCTGAATAATTTTCTGGACCACCAATGAATAATACTGTTAAATATTGCTCGGCTAAAATTGGATACAATTAAGTGAAAAAAAAATTACTTGCCGTATTATTATATTTTTATTTAAGTCTCGTCAATAAACATTAGATAAATATTTTTTTCATTATTAATTAGTTAATTTTATATGTTTGGAATAAAGATCTGATTTGTATTAACAAGACAGATAATATAATAAAAAGAAAAACATTATGTATGCATGTGTGTTTGTATAGACATGGAAAGAGGTTGTGGGACCCATATCCCCGGATTTTGTGGTGTTATCTTGTTTAGTAAGTGTCCCAACTCCAAACACTTCACTTGTTTGGTGGTTCCCACCATTTTCTTTTCCATTATTTGTATTTATTCTTTATTCTTTTGGGTTGGGTTGCTGGCTCCTATATTATAAATGCATGAGAGAGAGAGAAAGAGATAGAGAGAGTTTGGTGAGTCCAATAAATAGAGGGAAGGGAAGGGAATGGTTCTGTTCTTTCTCTCTCCCTTCCTCCACTAAGATCCAACTTCCAAGAACTATGGTGATCTGATAATCACTCTCATGGAATTGAAGTAAAGCTGCATCCAATTCAGCTAACTCTCTTCTCCCAATTCATATGTATGTATTGAATTGTTTCTAATCTGGATTATTTTCTTTCCTTCAACCTTCTATTGTTCACCTTCTTAAGTTCTGTTTTTTTTTTTTCTTTTACCTTTGGGGTTTGCATTCAAATTCTCAGCTCAATTTTGGTTGACTAAATGGATGCAATTTCTTTTCATGCTTCAGATGAGGGAAGGCTTTATGGGTCCTTCCATGCCTTTTTATTTTTTTCTAAATTATGGTCGTCCATAATTTATATTTTAAGAATATCATTAAAAAAAAATTGTTGATTAATGTTTTTAAAAAAATTATTATTATTATTCTCTTATCATGATAAAGACATTTGTTAACATTATCAATAATCTTTTTGTTTTTGTAAAAAAGGTAATTTATGAGGAGGAACCCACCACCATTTTCCACCCACTCTACCCTCCCCATGTCATGTGATCTCATCTATGCTTCTCTCTTTCCCCATATACAGTACAATTTTTTTAAACAATGAATTTCAAAAGTTCTAATTCACATGATTGGCTCTAGTGGCACTTGGGTAATTTCCCTCTTATGAGTGGCTATTTTCATTGTCTCACTATCACACACTAAATTAAAGAGCATGCTTAGCTTATTCCACCTTCTCAAGTAATCATAGGGATGATAAATAAATAAATAAAAAATATGTTGATTGATATTTATCTCTAAAAAAAAACATCTCTTTCATTCATTTTCATAGCATTTCTTTTTCACTCAATTTCTTGCTCTGCTTATCCTATTTACTAAGCTTTTGGACATTCATTCACCTGTGCCTAATGTAGACATTGCCTTTGACGTGGATTCACCTCGCACCTTCTAAAGGCAATGGACCCTCCAATTCCAATTAGGCCTCATATCTTTATTATCATTTGTGCCGTGTAGTGAATGGTAAAATGTAATGCAATATAATTTCATGTAATGCAAGAAAAAAATTCACTTTATAATGTGATCCAAGTAATTGCGTTCATTCCAATTTTGCTTTGAAGGTATTTATTTATGGGTATTTATTTATTTTTTTCTTTACCCACCAATCTGATGTTACGTATCACACATGCAATGAACTAAGTGAAAGATGAAGCACGTATGGAGAAAATGTTTATTTAAAAATTGAATAAACAATCCACGTAAGAAAGAGATGAAAGCAAACGGAAACAGTCTCCTAGACTCACCAGATATAGAAATTATATTTTTGTTGAACTATAATTTTTTATACTTCATATTTTGGGGAATGAATCATTTCCGGAGATAGTGACACATGGATGAATATTCAACCCAAATAAATTGATTAATATGGTTAACTTTAGCCTTATACATCTGCATAGTCCAAACAAACTTACACCTCTCATTTTCACAGACGATTCAGATTGTCATACAAGCATATATACATACCTTACCTACCTTACCCGAATTTAGCAATAATACGTTTTTTTAAGGAAGTAGAATTATATGGGTTACGTGCAATTACAGTTTTATGACAGTACAAGTAATATTTTAAAAAAAAAATTAAAAGTATTGGACTATTGGTGATTATGTGCAAAAGGAGAAATGCTTGTGCTAGGTGACTAGGTTGTCTTATCTAATTAGCAACATGGGAAGAAGGGTCAATTCCGAGGCTTGGAAGAAATTTCAAAATGTGAACAGAAAAGAAAAAAGTTGAAGTAGCTTGACTCTTTTCGATCAGTGACCAAAGAGTAGGTTACACTGCTTATGATGCTCACCAAACACATAAATAATGATTATTTATAATAATAATAAAAGAATATATATAGAGAGAGAGAGAGAAAGAGAGAAGAGTTTACTTTAATAAGGAGGTGTTAGAGTGGGGACAGGAAGGTGCGGTAAGTCATAGTTGAAAGTTGATTTTATTTTGTGGTGGCATGAGGCTTATCTTTCTTTCAGCATTCACAAGTGGGTAAAGGGGGGCATGAAGACTTTGCTTATTGCCTTATTCCATTAATTGATTCCTTTCATGGGTCCCTCTCTGAACGGGAAAAGGACACAAAATATTGTCTTTTTCAGTTGATCAAGAGGGAACCAAGTGAAGATCTCTATGCTTTATCTTTGGCCCCTCAAAAAAGAAAAACAGATAAGTGAATAAATGAATATCACTCAAAAAAGGTACCAATCTGAAATTCCCATATAATCATTATAATTTATATTTACACCCCCTACCAAACTTTTTTTAATAGGAAATAAAAAATGCTTTCCTGCCATTTCAGCACTAGAAGGAAGTAGATACTTTTCCCTTTATGAAGATGGGAGAAAGGATATTTAAAAAAGAAATCCATGTCATTCTCACTCATCTCTTTATCTATTTATTTATCTTCATGTCTTGCGAGATGCAAATACAACTGGTCCACGCCACGAGAGTATAGAATTGATGTATTTTATTAATAAAATTATCTCTAAACCAATTCCCATAAGGAGAAAAGATAAAAAGTTATTTTGCCTCTTGTGTAAGCCTTTGTTCATGTATCATAAAGTTGAAGAGGCTAGCTAGAGAAAAGAACCAATGTTAAGGCAGAGAGGGTAAATGTTAGAAGAGGTAGAGCTCTGCTGCAATCAGATGAGTTAGGAACATGTTTGTTACTTTTGTGAAATCAAAAGGGAAGTAGAAAGAGGGCACACACGTGTAACATGTTAGAGACAAGAGCAAATTTTTTCACATCATCACAGGTGGGATGTCTGGGCCCACAATATGTCGCTGCTTGAGTTTGGTTATGAAAGGCCTAAACACTGTGATTGTTCAAGTGGGCCAGGGTGTTGTCTGTAACTAGAGGGGACCCTCCATTAAGGGCAAAACATGGAAAAACAAAATTTTTCCATAATATAAAAGGAAAAAAAAAGCTAGCAAAGTTAGCAATATAGCCCACATTTACCCTACTAGGTACTATCATATACCCATTAACAATAATCAATATGATTATTATTCAAATAAAAGTAGTTATGATACACATAAGCCACGTGTGGAATGCTGACACCATACAGAGAACAACTTGTCTAGTGCATAGCCGTGGTGTTATGAAACTATCTTCACAACATTACCCGGACCACACCACCCTTGCCCACAACCAACCAAAGATTCCAGAAATTAAGAAGCCAGTAATAATTTTGAATACCCTTTCACCCCTTAAGCTCCAAACTATTTATCTAACTCATCTGTTTTCTACACATTGATATTACACTCACCTACAACTAAAACTTCTTGCATTCAATCCAGCGCTGCCACCCAAACTTCATTTTATTTCAATTAGGCGAAAGAATGAAACCAAAGAAACGAAAAGAGGAAGTAAGGAATTAAAGCCGAATCAGGAACAGAAGAAGAAAATCATCTTTGATCTTTAAATTAAAAAATGAGGGTTACTGTTATATATGTCCAGACACATACACATTCATCCTACCCACATAGACTTGTCAAAAAGATGTTTACTGCTCTTGTAGCCTAGAAGTAGAAGATAATAAGGGGGAAAAAAGGGAGAAAGAGAATAATACAGCATCGAAGACACCATCTTTCACCACAAAAAGCCATGCCATGCCAAATTATACCTCTTAGCTCACAGTGCTTTCTTTCTTTCTGTTTCTTTCTTGACCACACGCACAGCACAGCAGAGGGTTTCAACCAAGGGATATATATCTCATCCCACTACTCACCAGCGGGTTGCTTCTGATCTGACGGCTTTACTTGAACAGCAGTGGGCACAGGATGGACATACGGGAAGTTAGGAACAAACTGATGGTGGTTACCAGATGGTGGCATTGCAGCAAACTGGGCGGGGTGCATAAGACCCTGACCTGGTATGGTACTGCCTTTTGAATTGTTCACTGCAGCACCATTTGAGGAGTTGCCGGAAGAGCCTGGTCGTTGCATCTGCTCAGGGCCGCGCCGTTGAATATAGTACCCACTTGCAGCAGCCGAAGTAGCAGAGGGGGAACTACCTGACTGTGAAACTTGGGAATGCATATACGGATTTGAGAAGAACAGCTGGGCCTGTGGCATTGTTTGCTTTGGTAATTGCTGCTGTTGCTTTTGTTGCTGTTGTGGCAATTGGGATTTACTCCCAGAGCTTGTTGAAGAGGGTGGTAGCTGAGGGCCACTTAGGATCGATGGGACATTCCTGCCACCAACAGGTGAGGATTTCCGAGCCGGCACAGCAGAAGAGTTCTTGGCTTGCTGTGATGATAAGGAAGAAGTTTGGCTGATCTTGTTATTGTTTGATGCCGATGTTGTCCTTGGGCTACCAGTGTTCTTTGATACTGAGGAAGTAGTTGGTGAGCCAACCACAACTGGAGGAGATGGGGACTGGGTGGAACTTGAAGGTTGCACCTGTGCTGTGGATGGTTTTGGACTTGCGGCAAAAGATATTTGTGCGTGAGCTTGCTGGGAACGACCCTGCTGCTGTAGGGGTAGAGACTTGACTGACGACGGTGTTGTCGAAGCCATGGAAGGAGGAGACTGAGAAGTGGTTGGCCTTGTTGAGTTCTTCCACTGAGCTGACTGAGCAACAGTGCTGCTGCTCTGTACAAGGTTTTGAGGGAAGGCAGATACTGCATTGGGATACTTGGTGGCCATTGCAGATGTAGAAGGTAGATTATCAGAGTAAACAATGCCATTACTTGTGGATGGCGTCTTATTTCGAGTGGAAGCTGCAGCCGCAGCTGCGAATTGACTCTGCTTCTGAAGCTGAAGAATTTGCTGTTGACATCGCTGCATTTGTTGTGATTGACTGGCTGCACTAGTGGAGTTGATGGCAGCAGGCATGACAGAAGCAGAAGCCCGGGAAGATGCAGAACCAAGGTTGAGACTGCGGCCTGAGCTATCAATGACATTGCTACCTGCTATAGAAGTTATTGAGGGGTCAGACACATCTGGCCTTGAGAATGCAATGGATTGGCCCATTGATGATTGAATTTTACTGGACATGGTTTTTCTATCTTCATCAAGGTTTGAAGAATTACCAGCACTTTTCCCTTCTTCAGGGACATGATAATTTTTCTTATTCTGAGCACTTGCAGCTTGTGCAGCAGCCATTAATTGATAATTATGATGTTGCATAATTGAATGATTCTGGGCAATAAAGGAGAGGTCAAGGCCAGGGGCAGCAGTAGCACCATTGATTGGTGCAAATGACACGGCAAAAGCCTGAGATGCTTCACCTCCAGCCTTTGAACCGGGATGCTGCTGTTGTGGTTGCTTCTTCTCACTGCCATTAGACCCAACACCACTAATTGATGCAGGCGACATCAAAGCAAAATTTGGTGTCTGCATTGGCATTGCAAAACTTTGGCCATAGATATTCATCGTAGTTCGGGGAATGCGACTATCAGCAGCGGACGGGCTGTCTTCGCCCCCCATCTCAGACTCAATTTGGCGAGCTGGATGAGAAGCATGATGATTTGGTAACTGCTGCCTGGGATGCTGCTGTTGCATCTGGAGTGGCTGTGAGGAAAGATTTTTGGTGACAGGGAAACCTTGCAAACTTCCACCACCACCACCACCACCACCAGCAGCAGCACCACCATTGGGACCAGTTGCAGCATTAGGCTTTTGTTGCTGATTTTGTGCATGCTTTTGGGAAGAGGAGGACCCACTAGAAATACTGGTATTTTGATGGCCATGCTGCTGGTTCTGCTGTGATTGAACTGGAAGCTGCTGCTGTTGCTGAATCTGTGAAGGATGGAGCATTTGAGAAGAATAAAAAGACCCATTGAAGAATGGGAACGCTTGAGCATGGGTTCCACGATAAGCAGGCGGACTCCCAACATGAGCTGGTATTGGAAATGGGTAAGCATTATTTTGCAAGATGGCCAAGTACTGAGTTTCATTGCCAGGCATATTCGGATAGCTGAAGCTCATTGTTGGTGCAGCAGCAGCCCCAGTAGCAGTTGCATTAGGTGGAGCAGAATTGGAAGGGCCGGATGATGCTCCATTGCTTGTAACCGGCAAGGACTTGACAGATCCAGGCCGAACAGACGCTGCTGCAGCTGCTTGCTGCTGATTCAGAGGGAAGATGAAAGCAGGGCCATGCTGAAATTTGCGGGGGAGGAAGAATTCATTATTTTTAAAAGAAGAGGAGAGGAATACATCCGATATTTCAAAAGTGATAAATTAAAGCATACCAATATATTACTAGGTGCTGCTCCCGGAGGTAAAGCTTGCTGGAGCAAGATTTGCTTTCTTGATTGGTTGTCCACAGCCGCAGGCGGAGTGGCTTTATCCTTCCCAATATGAGCTGGAAACATGGCAAGACTGTGGCCCTTGTCCTGAGTAGAGTTGGTGGCCCTACCAGGAAGATTGCCATGCAAATCTGTGGATGACACCATGTTAAGATGGCCAGGCTTAGTTCCATATAATGACGCTGAACCTGCTGCAGCAGGCCAGAATGGATTCATCCTCGCAATTTGCTGGTGATACATTATGGTACGAGCAATGTAGCAATGTGTTGCACACCGTTTAGGCCGTGGCTGATTGAAGAGAAGATGGGGAGGCTGAAAAAAGAGAATAAATATAAGTATATAAATAAAAGAAATTCAGTCTACGCTTTTTGAAATATTACTATAGAAAATAAGACATGTACCGGTATGGCAGCAGGAGTCACGGTAGTTCCGTCCATAGATACTACTCCTTGTAAAGGTGTCATGTAACTGAAGAAAAGAGGAGAGAAGTCAGATACCACATCCAAAGAGAAAAGAAACATACCACACAAATAGTGCAGCAGATCACATCCGATCCAAAACATCAAACAGTGAACGCATGAAAGTTGATCCCTCCGTACCTCATAGGAGGAAGCCCACCAGGCCAGCTGGGAACAGACATTGGAAGTGGCAAAGAATTGGATTGTACTGCCAAAAAAATAAAAGAAAGCTCATGAGCCACCAGATCAACAAGAAACTTAGCTCAGATAGGGATGCTAAAATTGAAGAAACTGAATTCTTTTCATTATTATTATTATTATTACGTTTATCTTCAGAATTGAACGTACCATTTTTATCTGAGTTTGTTTGCTGCGGCTGTTGCCTCTGAACTGTTTGATGCTGCTTCTTGCTAGCTAAAGTGCCATTTGCACCAGTGTCTCCCTTATCAGTTTTTTCCAAGTCAAGGTGCAAATCAATACCCCTTTCCTTCAGGAAATTAACTGCTTTGTTGGATTCAGCTTCTTCCACCATAGCTCTCATTTTCTCTTTTTCTAGACCCACTGCTGCCTCGTCTTTATTCATTCTCACTTGTTTCTCATCCTGCTTCATCGCAGGCTTCACTTCCTGCACAAACCACAACCCAAATCCCTTTAGAACTGCTTATCATCCAGCAACGCAGAAACAGAGCTAATTGCACAAAACCGTGCCCAAGCCAACTTACTTTCTCTGCGTCAACAACCATGTTCATCACAACATCTCTTTCCGGAGACGACCTCAACGGAGGAGGCGGCGCCTGAAAACCCCACCAAAAAAGAATAAGAATACAGAGTTGCGGAGACAGAGCTCTATTGATTTATTGAAGATGAATAGATGAAGAAAAGGAGATAAGCACCATCAGATCTATCTGGAACTTCTCCTCTCGTTGGTTTTCACCCTCTGATATTGTCGGATTCCTGAAGAACCAAGGGGGAAAAAAAAGGGAAGCAAAGATCAGATTCACATTCAGACCAAACCCACCAAAAAGATAAGAACGGAAGAGAGATAAAAGAAACAGTAGAAAAAGATGGTGCTCACGCTTTAGTCGCTTTCACATCTTCACGGTCATCATCTACTTGCTGAACAGCAGCAGATTCCTTCTTCGGTGAGTGAGGGGCCGCCATCACTTCCTTGCTGCTCAATCCCACATCTTTAGGTTTCCCCGATTCCTCCACCAAAGGCTTAGAATCCGATAATACGTTGCCTTCTGGCTTAATCAGCTCCGGCAAAGGCCCAACCGGCTGCTGATTGTCCAAATTCTCAGGCGCAGATCCTGTGTTGTTCTTATCTGAATTCAGCGAGCAAGTTTCATTCTTTGAAGGCTGTTCAGACTCCGGTTTCATTGCTGATGAAATGGGGCTGCTACGGGCGCCGAAAATCGTCGGATTCTCATCCTCTGGCTTCACTGGACGCGGCTTCTTCCTCTTAGGAGCTGCAGGGTGAAATCAAAATAAATGAAATCACCAAAAATTAAAAGATGAGGAACACATCACTTTCAATCTTGGACAACCGAGAAAATAAAGCGAAAGTGTGGATTTGATTTCCCTTCACTTTCACCTCGTTTTCTAGCCAACCAAAGAGACGATTAAGCTGAGAAAAGTCCCAGAAAAGATGAACCCACCAACAGCGGAAACAGTAACAGCAGAAGAGCTTGAATTCTGAGGCAGCGAGGATTGGGAGTTGGAGATCGGCGATGAAATCCTTGACTTGCCGTCACCGGAAGATTTATTAGCTTCCCTTGACGGTTCATGGGCCAAGATTTCATGCCTAGATGGCCCTTGTGACTGTCTACCCATGCCGTACAGCACTTCCGCGATCTCTATCTCGATATCGTCCTGCGCTGAAGACGATGACTTCGAAGACGATTTTGGTGGCCGAAACTTTGGCCCTCCTCCATTCGGCTTCTGAAAATTACAGACACTCACTGTTAGTACTTCACACCCATTAAGATAACACCAGAAAGAGTGAGGAAGAGGAGGAAGAATACTGAGAACAAGAACTCACTATTTTCTTCCTTGCTGATGCATTCGACGATGACGGCGAAGCTGGAGCAGCTGTCGCTGCCATGGCTGTTCTCACCGGAGAAGTGGATGCCTGCCGGTGATTCTGCTCCGCCGTTATGGCGCTAGTCGAAGCCCAGCATTCATGCGACCTCTTCGTCGATGCTGAAAGCAAAAGAAAAGAATCAGAAGGCGTTGAAAACACCAAATTCTGGGTGGAGCTTTTTGAAAATCTAGTTGATTTGCTATTAATTCTGATTTTTAAATACCTGAGCGTGCCTTTCTGGGGATAGAGACTCCGATCATCTCATCGGCGGCCTTCCACGTCGTCGGCGGGGTTGGTCTAAAAACTTTTGCCGGAGGGAAGCTCTTCCGATGGTGGTTCAAGGAAGACGATGATGAAGACATCGAGGAGGGGTTAAGTGGGAGCATTCTGACGGAAGCGCCAGCGCTACCGGGAGCGGAAGCACCACCATCTCTTCCACCGAGTCCTCCGTCGCCATCATCGTCATCCTCTTCGTCGTTGATACTGTCCTCGGAGGTGTCGTCCCCACCATCCTCCCGGCTACTGTGCATCAACCTATCCCCTCTCCTCCTCTTTGTCCTGCCAAGCCGATCCCTCTCTCTTTCCCTCTCTCGATCTCGATCCTTCTTCCCACTCCCTCGATCTCTGAGCCTCGTCGGCTCCTGGAGCTCGATGGCTCCATCTTCATCTGCAAATTGAAAAAGAAAGAATTAGAATCGGTGACAAAAGTGAAGATTAGAAGGAATGAGAGTGATGAGTTAGATCTGATTGGAACCTGGCGAGTCTCTGAGTGTGTTAGTCCTGGGTCTTCTCCTCGTCAAACCGTTAGCTGCCATAGTTGTTCTCCGTGCTTCTCTAATCCTATCCATTCCACCACCACCGCAACACTATCAGCTGAACCCACCTCCTTCCTCGGATTTATCTCATCTCTCATCACTCATCACTCATAACTCAATCTCCTTTCCCCTTTTCACCAAAATTCCCAAATAGATTAGATATTTTAACCCTAAATTGATTCTCACCTCTCAAACAAGATACTCTCACTTTTTCAGAGATCTTAGGGGCCTTCGCCTTGGCTTATCTTCTTTACTTCTTTCTTTCTCTCTTCTCTTCTCTTCTCTTCTCTTCTTTGCTGCCTCCACTCTCTTGTGCTTCTCTTTCTCTCTCTTCCTCCCCTCTCTTTTCTCCGTCCCCTCTTTTTGTGCTCCAATCTCATCTCCTTTCCGCTATTTCACTCTCCGCCAAACCCACTCCAAAGACTCGTGGACGCTCACGATTCTGCACCGCGTCACCTGTTCCCATCCCCACCATTCCCTCTCTCCCCACATCCAACGGCTCCCCTTCTATTCTGCCAGCATGGCATCATCTGAGACGTCCATCCAACCACTCATGCCAAAGACCTTTTAACCTTTTCAGCGCGTCACCTCCACGTGTCCCCCCTCCTTTCTTTGTCCGCAAGCTTCCCATCTTTACTCACTACCAACTTGGCACAATATCTACTTAATTATTCAATCAATGGGCACAAATATGTCATACTTTAGTTTCTACTCATTAATTTAATCTAATATAAAAGAGGCAACCGGGTATCACCCGTTACCGGGGACCTTGGTAAAAGCAAACATGAAACACCAGATCACAAGGAATCTAGGTGACCGCAGAAAATATCGTTCCCACCGGTCAAATTCATTATTTCGATTCCACGTTTTCCCTTTCTTTATTTTTACTTTTATTTTTTCATTTTTATTTTATTCTCTCTCCTTCTATAATTTCAGAAATGGACTAGACTAGCGGCCCCACGAACGAATAAACAAATGCAAACAAAACCATTTTCTATTCAACGCACCAGATCCTCACATTATCAGTAACATGAGCTTTCTGCGTCGTTGGATTGCATCCTACGTGTCACTGGCACTAGTTTAAAAAAAAAAACAGCTTCGAACGGAGGAGCGGGTCCGACCTGGCACCTACACCAAGAGGTTCGGGCGCGTTCATCGTCAATTCCTAATCTCAACCGTCGAAGCAGCCTGATCCAATGGCTTACATGGGCGCCGAAGCAAGAGTTACTCGGAGTCACGGTCACGGAACTTCCAAGAAGCGTGGACCCCGCAATAGCTGCCGATCTAGAAATTATTTTCTCTCGTTTGGCCTAATTGTCACGTTCGTGAGATGTAGCAGCTTCATGACATGTACTTGGGACCCACAGTTAAAAACTTTTTCAAATAAAAAAATTATCTCCAATACGTAATATGTCAAAATTATATAACAAGGCTGTTAAAAGGATTAAACGAAAACGAAAACGAAAATATCTTTTAATATTCATTTAACAGTTAACTAAAAATCAAATCAAATAACGATGGAGGCAGCAAAACCAAAAGGGCCTCGCTTTTACCCCCACGCGCCGGCTGCATGAATCTGGTTGGACAGCGCTGCAATTATTTCGGGTGACGTGTCAAATTTTGGAAGCGACACGTGGAGATAGTCCCCGTGCTGATTTGTGGCCTCGGATCTTGGTATCGGTTACACCTCTATTCGCTTTTGATCAGGTAAATATCTTTTTCATGAATACATAGTGTAGAGGGAAAAATATGATTACGTCACTCTAGGAGAAAAGGCAATATCATTTTTTTTTCCACTGGCTTAACAAGGAAATAAAATATCGGCGTGGAATGCGGAGGAGTTAAAAAAGAGGAGGAAAATGGTTTTCTGCAGTTTTTTATTTTCGAATAGAGAATTTAAATTGATATTAAATGCAACGAAATCGAACCTGATAAGGCACAGGCAAGTGGAGTTATCATAACTTTTGATTAAAATATGTTTATGTTTGGGAGTAAGTGTGCCACGTCATATTGGGCCCTTTTCTTTGCTTATGTGGACCCTACTCTGCAGCTTGTCCTACTGCGACGTGCTTTCGCGCTCTCTATCGCTCACTCGCTATCGTGATATCCTACAGTTCTGCCACGTGTACAATAAAACTGCTACGTCAGATAGTCTACGTGGATTGGTTTCTGACCGTACAGAAAACCCTAGCCGTCACCAACAAGTGCTAATGTGCCATGCGATGATTTTATTTATTTTTTTTCTCACTTTTCCTTTTCTAATTTTTTTTATTATTATTCATTGTCATTATCACATATTAATATTTACCACTTATATAATGTATCCAGAACCCTCACAATCTAGCATACTATTTATTAATAATTAAATAATATTTTTTTATCAGAATTGAAATAATTGTTTTCCACTAAGTCAAGGATAATTCCTTTTCGAAGTTTTCTAATTAGTGAATTAAAATCTTTTGAAGATCGTCTTCCATTAACCACTGGCTATTAGTGTCCGCATAATACAATTTCTAATATGAAAACGGGTAACATCAGTAAATTAAACAATCTACTTTTTTAAGGGTTTAATTATTCGGTTGGATTTTATAATTTTATTTAATTTTTAATTAATTTTTTATTTTTTATTAAATTTTTATATTATATCTAAATATTCAGATTGTGATAAAAATATTAAAATTAATAGAATATTCTATTAAACTATATAGAATATTAAATTAAATATTAGATATATATGATTTATTTAATAAAATATTTTGTTAATTTTAATATTTTTATTATAATAAAAACTTAATTATAAAATTTAATATAGTATAAAAATTTAATTAAAAATATATAAAAATTTAATTATAAATTTAATAAAACTATAAAAATTAACAAAATAATTAAACCTGCTTTAAAATATAGATGATGCTGTTTTGTTTTTTATTTTATTGGGATGCAACCAGTAAAAGCATCTAAAAAGGATGCGTTGCATTTAATTATTGGCGAAATGCCTTCTCAAATATTTAAAGTTTATTAAAATAAAAATTATAACTTCGTCTATGTTATATTTACGGTATATAATTAGTTCTAAATTTGGATAAAAGATTAGAGTTATGTTAATGTTAGGTTTTTGACAATTGATATAAAAACTTAGTCAAATTTTCATGATATAAATTAAAGATGTTATTATGCTAAAACTAGGTCGTTGTCCAAAAATAATGGGTTGTATAACTCGCAAACAGTGTCAAATAATCAAGAGTCGCTACATCAGTGTCTTGGTATAGTGTTAAATGAACAAAAATTTTCACATTTTCTGAATATACGAACGAGGGTAAATAAGTTAGTTCATAAAGAAAAATTTAAGATCAGAATTACAGAATGTTGATATTTGAGACATAAAATATAGACACTCTAATAGAAAAATCTATAGAGGTGGTGGATACACGACAAAGAAAAAAATTAACATTATGTGCTTATAAGAAATAAAATAGGTTAATGCAAAGACTAAGGACTTGAATACTTTCGAATTCAAATTTTGGTGTAGAGAAAATATGAAGAATAAAAATAAAGTAAGTATTATCATAAATAAAAAATAGAAGAAGGATGCAATTAATATCAAAAAGATAAAAGACCGAATCATCTTTATGAATCAGTAAAAAACGTCTAAAAAGGATGCATTGAATTTTTTTTTGGATATTAATTATTGGTGGAATGCCTTCTCAAATATTTAAAGTTTATTAAAATTTATACCAAAAAAAGTTTATTAAAATAAAAATTATATCTGCTCACTGAAGAAAATTGTATGTATATATATCCTTTCAAGTTACTCAAAAGCACAGATGCCCGTTCTAGAGTTCATCAATCCAAATGGAACCAAATCATATTTAATATTGAGATCTCAAAACACACACTATTAATAAGTAACTTATGTTATGGACGAGGTCACAATTTTTATATATTATCTTGTACCCTTTGCATATCTTTGGGTTTTTCCCCTAATGTTCTCAATATTATTCAACTATGTGAGAAATTAGAGGAAGGCCTGATTAAGGTAGTCAATGAACAAAGCAATAGAGGCAGAATTGGATAGAATTCTCAAATTGGGGAATGAATGAGAACACAAAATCAAAATAAACATGTTTAAGATTGGTTCGCTTCCGTAAAATTTTTTGAAACAGTATTTGTATTTTTTAAGAGTATAAATTTTTTATTTTATATTTGATAAATTAAAAAATTATATATTTATATTTATAATTTTTAAAATATGAGTGTTTTTCAATTATTTAGAGTAAAACTTTTTAAAATTGATTTATATAAAATTAAAAAATTTAATATAATCTCATACATTAATTAATTTTTAAATTTAACTCTTATATTTACATCTATTATAATATTTTAAAATTTTAAAAATAATTTTATTAAATATAATTATTGTTAGTTGAATTTATTAAAAATTATTTTTAATTTAATTTATTAAACATAAATATAACGACTTTTAAAAAATTATCTTTTGAAATTAAGTTTTATAAACTTTTTAAAAAAAGTATAAACTTTACTAAATTAAGAATTCATTATATATTGGACATTTTTTAGCCAAAGTAACTAAAATGTGGATGGACTTCAGCTAAATAGTAAATACAATTTCTTTATAATTTAAAATAATTATTAAGAATACCAAAAATTATATTGACACGAAGAATTAGGTAATTTGACAAGAATTTTTGTGACTCGAAACATATTTTTGATAATGTCATCTGACATTAAATTTATCGTTATTTTGATGATGTTTTACGTCATTTTTAGCATTAAAAATGTGCACTTTAATAATATAAGTTGTTAAAAAAATTTCATTCGTTACGATCTGATATTCTCATTCTAATACTATGGTGATGATGGTTAAAATTATCTGATAATAAATACGACAATAATTATTGTGGTTCTGATAGTAATCAATATAATTGTGAATCAAAATTACAAAAATTAGTAAAAAGGAAACAAATCTAGCGTTGTATTGATTAAGCTTAAATTAGTTTTACAAAAGTTGGACTCATTTTGATTTATTAGTAATTGTGTATTATGAATCGTCGCAATTATTTTATCAAGTATAATTATTTATCATTTAATATATTATTTCACATGATTTTTTTTATCTTATTTAAAAAATATATAATAAGAAGTCATATTTTACAACAATAATTACGAAAAAAATTGAAAAAATATATTTCCCATTTTATTGATATATAAACTAAAACTCGAATTTAAGTTTGACCTGTAAAAATTTACACATTAACATGAAAAAAGAAGGTAATTTGACAAAAAATTCAGCAACTCTAAAACATATTTTTGATAATGTACATCAAATTTATCGTCATTTTAATTCTATTTTGTATATATATATTTTTTTATCAAAGATAGAGAAATTTAAATTTGTAATCTTTTAAGTATAAAAAAAATTATATTATTTAAATTATAACTCGTTCGTATTCTGCATCATTATTTTTAGTATAAAAAAATATATAATTTAATAATATAATATGCCAAAAATGAATTTCATTGGTTATTCTTGGATATTCCCGTTCTAATACCAATGGTGACAATGGTTGGAAGGTGAATTTTAACAATTGTTGATTTATTGGACCCACAAAAAAAAAGAGAGTGTGTGACATTATATTTGTATCATAGAGATAACTTATTAAGTTTTTTATTTTAATAAATTAAATAAATATTTTATTTATTAAAATAAATAATTTAAAAAATTATTACTATGTAGACGAGATATATGTATTTATAAATATGGAAAAGTCTAGGGGACCAGCAGTTTTGTTGAATTTTGGCCAGCATGTAACCAGCAGAGGAAGGTGAGCCATTAGATGAAATCTCACACCAATCTCACACCATCAAATCATCATTGATGGCTAGTTGATGGCTAACAATCACAAAAATTGCTGGTCCCCTTGCATTGCTCTATAAATATAAAAATATATTTTATAAAAATAATAAAAATATTAATAATTTAAATTAGACCAAACTCTTAAAAATAAAACATTTCAATTAATATGGAAGGTGGATGATCTTAACCGTACTACTTCCATCTACCGGCGTTTTTTATTAGAATTTACACTAAATCAATTCAAATAATAACAAGGCGGGATTCGAATCTCCAACACTTGCTTAAGCAAACTAGTGAGCTAACCACTAGACCAAGTTCATTAATTAGTTAGTTAAAACCGCCTATTTCTTCTATTATTTTAAAAATGCTCATATTTTCTATTATTTGAAACTGTTTATCTTCTTATTATTTGAAATATTCTATTTTTAAGAGTTTAATTTAATTTAAATTATTAATATTTTTTATTATTTTCAAAAATTACATTTTTATATTTACAAATACACATATCTCGTTTACAGTAAGGAGATATATGAAAATTAAAAAAATACACATATCTCTATACGGATAAAATTATCTCGTTTACAGTATAAACAAGATAAGAGATGCTGATGTATTTTCCTAATAATTTTTAAAATTATTTATTTCAGAAAATAAAATATTTATTTAATTTATTAAAATAAAAAATTCCCACATATTATTTGATTTATTGTTAATAAATATGTTTATCATTAATCAAATTAGAATTAAGTCCATTAGATGAAAAAATTTTTGAAAAAAATAATATTTTTTTAATATTAACCAAAATAATTTTCATAGAATTTAAAAAAGAAAAAGATTTGGAGACTAACTTCCTTTCACTCTTAAAATTATTACTATTAAAAACGAAAGAATGTATAATTTAAGTAATAAATAATTACTATTCATTTACTGTGGTTAACAAATTTAATTTGTTTTTATAATTATATGTTCTAAATATATTACTAATTATTTTTATATTTTTAATATTTTACATGTTTTAATTTATAAATTGAATTGATAATTTACTATTATTAAAGGTATCCCATTTTTTTAGAAGAAAATATTTAACTTTGAACAAAAGGCTAAATTAGAACGATATAAAATGTTTTAGACAAATAATAGAAAAGATGAGCAGTTTCAAAATAATAGAAGAAATAGGCGGTTTTAACTAACTAATTAATGAACTTGGTCTAGTGGTTAGCTCACTAGTTTGCTTAAGCAAGTGTTAGGGATTCGAATTCCGCCTTATTATTATTTGAATTGATTTAGTGTAAATTCTAATAAAAAACGCTGGTGGATGGAAGTAGTACGGTTAAGATCGTCCACCTTCCATATTAATTAAAATGTCTATTTTTAAGAGTTTAGTCTAATTTAAATTATTAATATTTTTATTATTTTTATAAAATATATTTTTATATTTATAAATACATATATCTCGTCTACATGGTAATAATTTTTTAAATTATTTATTTTAATAAATAAAATATTTATTTAATTTATTAAAATAAAAAAACCTAATAAATTGTCTCTATGACACAGATATAATGTCACACACTCTCTTTTTTTTGTGGATTCAATATATCAACAATTATATACTCTAATTAATTCTTTCCCATTTAAAAACCATCAATATAAACTACTAATACATTGACACCTATTTTTCTATACATATAAAAACAATTTTCTTTCTATACCATAGAATTCACATGGTTGGAATCATCTTATAATAAATACGACAATAATTACTGTATTTCTGATAATAATCAATATAACCGTGAATCAAAATTACAAAAACTAATAAAAATGAAACGAATCTAGCATCGTATTAAACTTAAATTAGTCCTATAAAAGTTGAACTGACTTTAATTTATTAGTAATTGTGCATTATGAATCTTTTTAATTATTTTATCAAGTATGACAAATGACTTTATTAAACCTAATGAATTTTAATATGTCCTGAATATCTTAAATTAAAAAATGTAACGTCAAAATTTTAAATCACATTTCTATATAAATCGAATTGAGTGAATTTGGTTTAGTAGTAAATAGAATTTAATTAATTTAATTTAGGTGAAAAACATAGAGAGAATTATAAGGTACAGATTTATTTGTACATATATTTTTTTTTTATTCATAAGCAAAACAATATGTACTAGTCTGAGTGTTTACAAATTTGAAAGATAACGTAAGAAAGAGAAAGTAGAATTATAGTTAATACATACACTTTAATAGTTTAATTACGGAATATTATTTTTGTCAAGAAAAAGGAAAAAAAATATGAAATAACAAAATTTATTTTTGAGGATGAGTATGTGTATATAGAAGAAAAAGAGTGAGACACTCTAGATATTAAATATACTTTGTCTTTTCTTAACCCTTTTAATGTTAAATTTTTTTATTATATTTCAAGAATAAAATTTATTATTAGAATATTATTTATTGTATTTTTAGAATAAAGTAATTGCACACATAAATTTAATATATTTTTTTAAAAAATAATTAAAGCATTATTAAATTAGTTTGAACAACTTAAAAAAATAATTGACAAAAATAACATTAGTTTAATATTAACTGAATTTGTCTTATTTTAATTAACGGATGAACATGGAGTAATAATAATATTTCAAATTCATTTTTAATAATTTTGTTTCAAATAAATTAGTACTTAAAAAATAAATATTAACGCACGTAAATGGTAAAGGAGAACGCAGAGAAAAACGTACGAAAAAGATCGAAGAGAAAAGGCAAGAAAATGCAGAAGAAACTCGAAAAAGAAAGTTATGTATTTGCGCATTGATTGATTGAAAAATCTGTTAAGAAAACACGTAGACTAGGGTTGGCAATGGGTAGGATAGGGTAAGGTTAGACTCTATCCTAATCCTACCCGCGAAATGAAAACTTTTTTAGAACTCTATCCTACCCTACCCGCGGGTTGAGAATATCTCAACCCTAACCCTACCTACACCCTAAAGTTCTAAATCCTATCATACCCGACCTATTCGTAGAAACAAAAAAAAATTCAAATAAATATAAAATTTAACTATCCTAAATTTCACACATGTTAATAAAATAGACGTGCCAGAAGAGGCGCATTTTAGGGATAAGAGAGTATATAAACTTGTAAGACTTATATAGCAAAAAGGCTTGTATAGGGAGATTAATTCTTAATTTTTTTCATCCAGGTTTTAAATTTTAAAATGTTTGCAATTTAAATTACATCTTATCTAAATTTTAAATTTTAAAATTATTGTAATTTATAATTTATCAAATTTTTCAAACCAAAATAAATTAATTCAATCCAAATAACAATTACTAGAATCACAATGGATAAAAAAAATCAATTAATATAACATAAATTCTTATCATTTGAATTTAATTTTATTAGATTTTTTAATTCAAATGATAAAAATTCATGTTATATTAATTAAATTTTTTTATCCATTTTGATTCTAGTAATTGCTATTTGGATTGGATCAATTTATTTTGATTTAAAAAATTTGATAAATTAAAATTTTTAAATTATAATAATTTAAAAATTTGAGGATAAAAGAAATTAATTTGTCCTCTTATATTATTTTAAAACTGATTTATCTAATTAACTATTATGTTAATATTTATCTTTTAAGTACAAATTTATTTGAAACAAAATTATTAAAAATTAATTTGGAGTATTATCATTATTGCATGTTCATCCATTAGTTAAAATAAACAAATTCAGTTAATATTAAATTAATGTTATTTTTGTCAATTATATTTTTAAGTTATTCAAACCAATTTAACAATGCTTTAATTATTTTT
Source organism: Arachis hypogaea (assembly GCF_003086295.3). Lineage (NCBI taxonomy): Eukaryota > Viridiplantae > Streptophyta > Magnoliopsida > Fabales > Fabaceae > Arachis > Arachis hypogaea. The sequence goes on from NC_092044.1 coordinate 110,939,737, forward strand.
TTAAAAAGATATATTAAATTTATGTGTGCAATTATTTTATTCTAAAAATACAATAAATAATATTGTAATAATGAATCTTATTTTTTAAATACAATAAAAAAAAGAATTTTAATATTAAAAGAGTTAAAAAACATATGAAGAACAAAGTCTATTTAATATCGGAAAAAAGTGTCTCACTCTTCCTCTGCTATATATCCATACTCATCTTTAAGAATGAGTTTTATATTATTTCTCATTTTTTCTTTTTTTTTTATAAAAAGAATATTTCCGGAATTCAACTTTTAAAGTGTATTAACTCTTCTAACTATAATTTTACTTTCTCTTTCTTAAGTCATCTTGCATATTTGTAACACTCAGATTACGTATATGTTATTTTACTTGTGAATAAAAAATAAATATCTGTATAAATAAATCTATACCATAGTGTGACCTAAAATGTAGTTCAACTAAAATTGAATCAAATCAATTCGATTTGATGTTCTCCTACTAAAACGAAACAAATGAGCTCGATTTACAGATGAATTTAAATCGAATGCAATAGATTTGATTTATAAATGAACGTAAATCGAATCGATTAAATTTGATTTAGACATGCACCAACGTTAGGGTAAATCCACACTAAATGTTTCAATTTACAGAGCAATGAGGTATATAAAAATGAGCTCATACACGAAATTTTGCAGAAGAGTAAGATTCACAATGGCTAGTGATGAGAGTTTTGTAATTCTTTTACACTATAGAGGGTCAATTAAGAAGAAAACGCGATCAGGAATTAAGTTCACTGACAACGATCCGCTGAGTGTTTTTCTCAAACGTTCGACCAATTTTGCTGAGTTTAAGAATATTATACTCCAAAGACTAGGACTGCATAGCGTGAAACGAATGGAGAAGTTATTCTATAGAATTCCAATTTCCGTATTACGCGATGATGTAAAGTATGATTCATTCGTAATTAGCAGTGACGTAGATATGCATGTGTTGTTTCATTGTCGCCGTCAGTTTCCTGAGATGAGGACTCCAGAGTTGTTGGCGAAGTTTGTGAATGTGGCATCTAGTTATGGAGATTCGAATTGGAATCTGCACTCCACAGGACATCTAGCCAGCTCTAGTGCCATGCCTGTTGGATCCTCGTCAGCAGAGCCGGTGATTACACCCGAGCCAAATTTAGTGGCTTGACCATCCTTTGCCATTAATCTAAATTGCAGTTGTGATGCATTAGTTGGTGAGACTGGACCGTTGGGAGAGGGTGCTTTCGCGGCGCCCAGTTTCCTCCGTTTGTTCCGGTTTTTGGAGAGGTTAGAGCACCCGATGGGGTTGAGGATGCATTGCATGATGATGATGATGTGGAGCCCGCAACGATTGCTGATGATAGCGACGAGGAGACACCACGGACGACTCCACCTGTGGGTAGGGGAACATCTAGTTCAAGTACTAATCAGTACCCCCTGTACTTCTCTGCTCTGCACTTGGATGCCATGGCACCTCAGGAGGATCCCTCTGTACCTGTTGGCTTCGGGGCAAGAGACACGCAAAATGCAGGAGGTGTAGCTGAATTTCAGGATAAAGAGGAAGTCGTGCTTAGCGTGAAGACCTATAGCATTCGCCATGGGGTTGAGTACAAGGTATTGGAGTCGGATAACCGCAAGTACTATGGCAAGCGCAAGGAGTTCGGGAGCGGAAGCGTATGGCTCATCCGGGTCAGCCTCCGCCAGCGCAAAGAGATTTGGGAGGTAAAACGGTACAATGGTCTTCATACTTGTCTAGTCACATCGATCTCTAGTGACCACAGAAAGCTTGATTATTATGTCATATCGGCCTTCATTATGCCCATGATCAGAGCTGATGCTGCCACATCGATTAAGGTACTGCAAAATGCCATGGAAGCACACTTCGGCTTCAGACCGATGTACAGGAGGCTTTGGATAGCCAAACAGAAGGCCGTGTCACAAATTTACGGAGATTGGGAAGATTCGTATATGAGTTTCCACGATGGGTATTGGGCTTACAGATCACTATTCCGGGTAGTGTAGCTGTGTTGAGGACGAGTCCTATTCGAGTTGGTGGCAACTGGATGAATCTATAGCTTATTTCCATCGCTTGTTTTGGACATTCCCTCCCTGTGTTGAGACATTTCGATATTGCAAGTCGTTGGTCAGTATGGACGGTACACACCTGTACGATAAATACGGTGGTACACTGCTTATCGTGATTGCACAAGATGAAAACTCCAACATCGTCCCTATTGCTTTTGCACTTGTGGAAGGTAAAAATACAAAGTCGTGGTCATTCTTTCTATCTCATCTTCGGGCTCATGTGACGCCTCAACCGGGTATACTTATCATATTAGATAGGCACAACGGGATAAAAGCTGCATTGGAGGCTCCTGATGGGGGATGGCTTCCGCTTATTGCATATAGGGCATTTTGTATCCGTCACGTGGCAGCTAATTTTGCCTTGACTTTCAAGGGGAAGGAAGCAAGGAGGCTATTAGTGAATGCTGCATATGCAAAGACGGAGGTCGAGTTTCAATACTGGTTTGACATCCTGCGTACGTTTGATCCTGCGATGTGCGACTGGGCTAATCGAATTGAGTATGCACATTGGACTCAGCATCGAGATGAAAGCCGCAGATTTGGTCACATGACTACGAATATATCTAAGTGTGTAAACTCGATCCTAAAGGGTATTAAGAACCTTCTGGTGTGTGCATTGGTAAAGGTCACATATGGGAGATGTGATCCGATAAAGCAGCACCGAGGTCGTCTGACCCGCCTGCCTCTCTGTGCCAGGGGGACCTCATCACCACCCATTTCATCGTCACCATCCCCTCCCTGGGGTTCTGCATTCGACGTGATAGCATGCGATGTAGACGGACCGGGCTGGATGATATGGGACATGCGAAAGCAGAGGAAGGGTATCCCACCCAACGGTAACGAGTCGTCCAAAGGTCCAGAAGGAGGCTCGTTCAGGTCTACATCTACCCGAGCCTGGGATCCAAGAAGCGGAGACCTGCTCCTGGCTAGCTTATCCTCCTGCATGATTATGCTGATCTCGTCTAGAAAGTGTGACCTCCAAACTCTGCATCGAGGCCCTCACTACCGAGCAAGTTCGACAACATTTGTCCTGGGCTAATATACGACTGATGCTCCTGCAGACTATCATCACACGCAGGAACCCCAGCGAAATAGCCTCCAAATCTGCAACCAAGAATATCAGCACCATCTGAATCCCCTACTCCCCCACCTACGCTGCCTCCGTCACCCCCACCTCTCTGACCACCTGAGCCCCCCTGCACTTCCTGACCCCACCTCCACGGCCCTCACCATCATCGGGACCCCCGTCATCCCCGTCACCACCTCCCCCTAGACCCTCGTCCCACCACCGCCATCATCATCCCTTCTTCCACCTCCACATCGGGCACGGTCTAGGCCACGACCTCTGACTCCCCGCAAGCCACGACCCCTCCCCTCCATCATATCAATGGCCTCCTCCATCCAAATTTACTTACGTTGGCAAGATCGTGTCCTAACACGGTGCCTCCTAGCAACCCTACGGTTGTCCGAAACATCAGGCAGCTGGTCCATGTTTGGGACTTGTCCGGGACCTCGATCAATCGCCTAAGCTAGTATCGTAGCTGCCCTAAGGTCACATAGGATGAGCTAAGGCGATAAAAATCTCCTACCGTGCTGATACCACCAATCAAAGTACTCATGAGAAGGTCCTGGATCAGGTACGATGTCAAACTGTAGCACGTGTTGCACCCTGTTGACCCAATGAATGTGCCAACTCTGTAGTGTCAACGGAAACCAAGGATCTCCACCCCTCCCATCCTTTGACATTAGAGAATCTATGTTCAGGGCAGCACGTGGCCTACCCTAAACCCCACCAAACTGAGGGAGCACCCGATCTACCAGATGCCACTTAATGACAGCAAAATATATCAATGTTGTTGCAGTCCTCCACAGAGTCATATGGCGTGGCTCCAATATCTCGGGGTGTACCACCTGCACGACCTCCATCAGGCTGTATGGCATCCACAGAAACTGCGCATAGAAGTTCATATTGTTAGTCAACATAAACTAATAAAGATGCAAATATAACATGAACATGGAAATACTCACATCCCTCGGCTGGAGTAAATCAATCCTCAATTTCCAATTTGTGACACGAGGCCCCTTGACGCTCAAGCTCGGCTGATAACCTTCCCATTTGATAACCACAACATTTAGTTAACAATAATTTTAACTGCTAAAAAACGGAAAATAGTTCGCATAGCTAAAGGGAGACTACCTCGACGCCAACGACCAATGAAAAACATCAAATCCATTCGGCCGGAATCCAGGGAACCTCCAAAAGATCTACGACTGGAGGAGCTGCAGTGGACCAACCAACTTCACGACATTTTTGTTCACCACACAGCACATGCACTTGTATAGCCATGACAACGCAGTAGAATCCCAACTGTACTGACCCATGTCCTCCAACCTGGCGACGTACGACAGCCATCGGATGTGGAGGCGGGTACCTGACTTGTCCCCAAACAGCTGCGTCGATAGGAGCATCATGATTTACGCACGGGCATACCTCCTAACCGTCTCCTCATCTGCCCCCTGTGGAAGCTCACTAAACGTCTCCTCAAACCATGTGTACTTCACTGTGAACTTGTCGATGCAGTTCGCAGGAGGCAATACCCCGAGCAGATCCTTAAACCACACCAATGGTGGTCGGCCACCCGCTATATATTGTGGAAAGTCTGTCAGGCATCTGCTAACATACTGACTGTCGATCGGGAGACCAAGGTGGTACGCTACATCCTGTAGGGTTATCGTGCACTCTCCAAATGGCATGTGAAATGTATGCGTCTCAGGGCGCCATCTCTCTATGAAGGCGCTGACCAACGGCTCATCTAACCGAAACCAACTCTCGTTGAATCTTGCAAGATGGTAAAGACCAGCCATCTGCAAGTAAAGAACAATCCTATCATCCAAAATCATACCGTACTGCCGTCTCATGCTGTTGATGCATCGATAGGGCTACATAAGAATAGAAGATGACTTCACACATTCGTCACAAAAAACTGCTCGATGCATCAAAATTTCTAGTTACGACAGACATCGCATGCCATCACCTTACAAACATTTTTACAATAAATCCCTAGCAAACTTTTATAGATAAAAACGCTAACCATTACATTACTCATGATCCAATTCTTCGTATTAACATAAAAAAATACTAATATGAGATAAAAACATGTTCTTTTTATTAACACACATAAAAATCCGTACCTAACCATGTTCATGACTCTACAGCTAACCCTATTCTATAGTTAATGACTCACTAATTCTGACATGAACTAAATTCAAATATCTGTTTTTGAATTTATTTTAAAAATCCCACACTAACAGTTCTAATTAATCACTAATTTATTTAAAAAAATTATAAATATTAAAAAACATTAACCTCGAGGTGGACGGCACCAGCAATATGCGCGACTCCATCTAGTCGATACAGACGATTCGGATCATCCTACATGCATACAGATTCAGTTGTTCTCGGGTTGCTTTCAGAGAAATATGGATCTGGGTGGTAGGGTTGGGGTGGGGTTTGAGGTTTCTAGATTCGAATTATGCTCAACGACAAGTGCATGTAAATTGAAACAAGTAACTTCGATTTACAAAACCATCAAATCGAATCAAGTGGTTTCAATTTACATTTGGCTTGAAATCCGTTGGCTAAATCGAATCGTGTTAATTTAATTTACGTGTATTTAAAAATCGAATTCACTAAATTCGATTTATTCATATTTTTACCATGAACGTAATTCGAATTGATCTGATTCGATTTTCATTCAAGTTCCTTTTTCAATTAATTCGAGTCTAATAGATTCGATTTACAACGTGTTTCACTAAATCGAATTAAGTGAATTCGATTTATATAGAAATGTGGTTTGAGACTTTGATATTGCATTTTTTTATTTGGGACATTTAGGACATATTGAATTTCATTGGGTTTAATCAAGTCATTTTTCTGGATAATTATTCAAAATATTTTTTTCATATAATTTTTCTTAGTTCTATTTAAAAAGTAGATAGTGAAAAGTCATATTTTATAATGATAATTAAAAAAATTTAAAAAGATCTATTATCTCATTCGTTGATATATGAACTAAAATTTTGAATTTAAATTTAAGTTGCAAATTCATAAATTCAATTTATTAAGAAAAATTAATTAATTTTAATGTATTGTTAGTATAAAATAATTATATATATATATTTAATTATATAGTATTATATTAATAAAAATAATTACTTTTTATATGACTTTGTAATGATGATCCGAAAAAATATAATTGTATAAAGCATCGTATATATTAATACATTAAAATTAAATTATTATTAAATCTATTATATATTATATTATATATATCTCTAATTTTAGAGTCAAAATATATCACATGTTACTCTTTCATTACAATTAGAATTAAATTTTTCTCTTCAAAATTAAGAAATTCTCCTTTTCTTCTTACTAATTTTACAACCAAAATGTGCCACATATCACTATCTCACTCTCTCATTGTAATTGAAATTAAATCTTTTTCTCCAAAATAAAAGAATTCTTCTATCCTCTTTACTAATTTTACAACCAAAATGTGCCACATGTCACTCACTCATTGCAATTAAAATCAAATATTTTCCTCCAAAATCAAAGAGTTCTCCCCTCCTCTCTCTTTCTTTCTCTATTTCTCTCATTCCTTCAACAACTCTATTTTATAAATCATTATCAATATCAATCAATGACTAATTACTAATTTAACAATTAAAATGTGCAGCATGACATTCTTTAATTGCATTAAAGTTAAATTGAAATTGAAATATATCTATATTATGTATCATATTGATAAGTGACCTTTGTAATAAATGTGGTCATGCGTCTGAATCTGTGTTATATTGCCTTCGAAATTTTTCCACTGCTCGTCATGTATAAAATTCTTTAAATCCTTCTATTGTTGAACATGCTAATGCTGCTGACTTCTTATCCTGAATTACTAGCGTTATTAATGGTAAAGAGAAAATAGTGGCTGCTGAAATTTGGTGGATTTGGCAGAATAGATGTAATGATTTACTTAACCCGAATGAAACTTGGCCTAGGAGAAAAATCTCTTGCCTTGCGAGAGCCTTGGTGAATGAGTTGAAAAGGGTGAAGAAGGATAGAAATTTTTGGGATTATGCAGTCCAGAATTTTTTGTGGCAGCCACCCCCCAGAATGTTCTTAAGGTCAACTGTGATGCTAGTGTTCTCTCGAACTCTCTTGTAGCGGACTTTGGGTGTGTTATCTGTGATCATTATGGCACTTGGGTGCTGAGTAGCTCGGGACGCTTGCCTTTTGATTCAGTTTTTAAGAATGAGTTATTGGCAGTGTGGAATGGTCTTATGATTGCGTGAGAAGTTAGTTGTTATTCCCTTATTTGTGAAACTGATTTTATAAAGATGTAATTTTTGCTGAACAATATTATCAACTATGTTGTAGGAGAAAATATGGATATTATAGAGAATATTATGTAGTTATTAAGTAAAAACTGAGAGGTGTCATTCACTTGGGTTAGAAGAGAAGCTAATGTTGTTGTAGGTTATCTGGCTAAGATAGGGGCTAAGAGTGTTTATTCTCATTCGGTGTGGATTTAGCCAAATGATGACCTCAAGCAAATTTTGTTAAAGGATTGTGCTGTGTAATTTTTTGGGTTGTTTTTTTGTTTGATTTCGTTTTTGTTATAGACACAAATATATATATATATATATATATATATATATATATATATATATATATATATATATATATATATATCTAATTTTACAATCATAATATGTCACATGTCATTTTCTCATTACAATTGGAATCAAATCTTTCCCTCTAAAATTAAGGAATTTTCCTCTCATCCTTACTAAATTTACAACCAAAATGTGCCAGATGTCTCTCAGCCATTGTAATTGAAATTAAATCTATTTTTTCAAAATTAAAGAATTTTTTCCTCATTCTTACTAATTTTTACAACCAAAATGTGTCACATGTCGCTCTCTCATTATAATTGAAATGAACTTTTTTCCTCCAAAATTAAAGAATTTTTCCGTCATCCTTATTATTTTATAACCAAAATGTGCCACATGTCACTCCTCATTGCAATTGAAATCAAATATTTTCCTCCAGAATTAAAAAGTTCTCCCATCCTCCCTCTTTTTTTTTCTATTTCTCTCATTCCTTCAACCACTCTATCTATTTTATATATCATTATCAATATCAGTTATTAATACTAATTTGACAACCAAAATATGCAACATGACATTTTTTAATAGGATTAAAATTAAAATTGAAATATTAAAATTGAAATTGAAATACCTATATTATGTATCATATATTAGGGTAAAAAACTAAAATAAGTCATTGGTTGATTCATATTACATGAATTAGCCAAAACAAAATCTGATTCACCAATCAACCAATGCACAAATATATGTAGTTCGAATCAAACCATTTCAAACTTCAGTTGAATGTAATTCGAATTACGCTGCTTCGAATTACATGCAACGCTGATTTATACATAATTCGAATTGAGGCAATTCGAATTATTATCAAACGTGAACTCAGCGTAATTCGAATTGAAGCAATTCGAATTACTATGACACGTGAATTCAACATAATTCGAACTGAGCTGGTTCGAATTACTCCAATGTAATTCGAATGACGTTGATTCGAAATACACATTGTACAATTTGAATTAGGCTAGCTCGAATTAGTGAGGACCAGACCTGTATATATATAGTGTGAACGTGAGTTGCTCTTATTAGAGGGGTAAGATGGCTTGTGAGGAGAGTTTTGTAGTGTTGGTTCACCACAAAGGATCGATTAAGAGAAAAACTCGTTCCGGTGTGAAGTTCACTGATAAGGATCCTCTCTGTATTATTGTGAGGCCTACGACGAGCTATGATGACCTTGTTAGCTCTGTACTGCTGAAACTTGGTCTGGAAGGTGTGAAACAAGTTAAGAAATTTTTCTATCGCATTCCAATCACTGTGCTCCAAGAAACTGTGAAGTATGATTGTTTCACGATTGAGAGTGATGAGGACTTGCAGGTCAAGTTTTATTGTCGCCGGCAGTTTCCCGAAGTAAGGACACCAGAGTTATTGGCAAAGCTGGTTGATGTGGTATCCTGCTCGGGGGTTCGAACTGGAATACCGCCACTTTAGCCACAGTAGCTGGTTCTAGCTCTAGACCTGCCGTTGCTTATTCCTCCGTCCCTATGTACGAGCCACCCGTCCAGCATGTCGCCTCCCCTTCGTTCGCTGTTGATCTCAACGGCAGTGTTGGCGATGAGGTTTGAACAGAGAATTTCTGCCAACCTCTGAACAGTGTGCTGCACCGGCTGGGGTTGGAGATGGATTGTTGGATGATCTAGAGGACGATGATGTCGAGCCGGATATGATTGCTGATGACAGTGGCGATGATATTGGAGCGAGTGAGCCTGCAGGGGCTGGAGGTGGTTCTAGCTCTGCCACACAGCAGTACTCTCCACATTTTTCGTCGTTGGACCTGGATGCCATGAGGCAAGAGGGGGTTCCTGGGCAGCTGGCCGGATTTGGCGCTAGAGATGCGGAAGGGTCTGCTGGTCTGACAGAGTTCCAGGTTGGTCAACAATTTCAGGATAAAGATGAGGCTCTGTTAAGTGTGAAGACTTACAGTATCCGTCGACGGGTACAGTACAAGGTAGTGGAGTATGACTATCGCCGGTATTTGGGCAAGTGTTCTGAGTTTGGGAATGGGTGCACATGGTTGATTCGGCTGAGTCTCCGGCAGCGCAAGGGCATTTGAGAGGTCAAACGGTACAATGGACCGCATACGTGTCTAGCCACCTCCATCTCTAGCGACCACAGGAGTTTGGATTATCATGTGATATCGGTATTCATTATGCCAATGGTTAGGGCTGATGCATCCGTCAGCATCAAGGTGCTCCTAAATGCCACGGCCGCACACTTTGGGTTTAGGCCGACATACAGGAGGGTTTGGTTGGCGAAGTAGAAGGCTGTAGATGTCATCTATGGTGACTGGGATGAGTCGTACAACAAGCTCCCTAGGTAAGTGTTAGGAGTCCAGTTGACCATGCCTGGTACTGTTGCAGTCCTTAAGAAGAGCCCTGTTCGAGTTGGGGGACAGTTGGACGAGTCTCAAGCTTATTTTCACAGACTATTCTGGACATTCCTGCCATGTATCGAGGCATTCCGTCATTGTAAGCCGTTGGTGAGTATTGACGGCACCCATCTATATGGCAAGTATGGGGGAACGTTGCTTGTCGCGATTGTACAAGACTGGAACTCCAACATACTCACTGTTGCATTCGCACTAGTCGAGAGTGAGAATGCTGAGTCCTGGTCCTTCTTTCTCTCCCACCTGCGTCAGCACGTGACACTGCAGCCGGGTCTGCTGGTTATATTGGACAGGCATAACAGCATCAAGACTGCCCTTGAGGCTCCTGACGGGGGATGGCTACCTCCAGCTGCATACCGGGCATTCTGCATTCGACATGTAGCAGCAAATTTTGCCCTCAGCTTCAAAGACAAAGACGCAAGGAGGCTTCTTGTGAACGCTGCATATGCTATAGGGCATCCAGATAAACTGCAGAAAGATTCCAACATTGTCAGGCCAATTCTTGATCCAAAGTCATAAAGTTTAATTAATTAAATAAAGATTTCCGGTTAGTATACTCACATCCCTGGGCTGTGTCTATCCTCAGTCTCCAGTTCTACACTCTAGGTCCCTTCTCGCCACCGGAAGGGTTCTAACTTGACCACCTGCATCTCACATTGGTGTTATCGCTAATTAAAAGTGTGACAGATTTGTATAACATAAGAAGCGAACATGGAATCAACTATTTTAAATTGAAATAGAAAGGTATTAGTAGGGTACCTCGAGGCCAACGGCCAGCTGCACGTATCATACCCAGCAGGCCTAAACCTAGGAAAGCACCAGAAGATCCAAGACTGCAGTAACTGAAGTGAACCCGCTAACTTCACGACATGTCTATTCGCCACTCGGCACATGCACCGGTACAACCATGCTAATGCTGCAGACCCCCAGCTGTAGGTACCCATCTCCTAAAGCCTGGCTACGTACGGAAGCCATCTGATGTGAATGCGGTTGCCGGACTTGTCGGCAAACAACTGAGTACCCAACAACATCATGATATATGCACGAGCAAAGTGCCGCACAGTCTCCTCATCGGCTCCCGCGGGGCACTCCCCAAAAGTCTCCTTGAATCAATTGCAGTTTACAACGAACTTCTGAACTTGGCTCGGAGGAGGAATCACTCCAAGCAACTCCTGGAACCATACCCAGGCAGAACGGCCACCCTCGATGTATATATGGAAATCTGTAAGGCAACCACTAACATAGCGCCCGTCCACTGGCAACCCCAACTGGTACGCCACATCCTGAAGTGTGATCGTGCACTCTCCAAACGGCATGTGGAAGGTGTGCATCTCCGGACACCACCGCTCGACGAATGCACTAACAAGGGGCTCATCTAATTAGAACCATTTATCGTTTAGCCTCGCAAGATGGTATAATCCGGCCATTTGCGGGTTCGGAACGTATCTCTCATCGAGTCGCATGCCCTGCTGCCGCCGCATGCTCGAGATGCAATGCTGGGGCTGTCAAAACATGGACCGCATACAAAAGCAATATAATAAACCACATACAAAAGCAATATAATAAGCCACTACAAAAACCGCATGCAAATCCACTTACATAAAACTGCATACAAGAATACCGCTAACATAAACCGCATATAAAACTACTAAATAAACCACATGCAAGACCACCAACATAAACCGCTAACATAAACCATCCACAAAATTTGTCTACAAAACCACTAAAATCAACCGCACACAATACCACTAACGAAAATCACTAACACAAACCGCTAACGTAAACTGCTAACGTAAACCACATCGAAAGCCACTAACAATACAACATACAAAACCAGTTAAACAAAATCACTAACAATACCACATGCAAAGCCAGTAACGAAAACCGCTAAATTAAACTACCTACCAAACCACAAACAAAACCACTTCAATAAACCACATGCAATACCACCCACAAAAATCACGTGCATGACCACAAAAATAAAGCACAAGAAAAAAAACTAACCTCATCGTTGATGACCCCGACAATATGAGCCACTCCATCCAACCGATATAGTCTACCTAGATCGTCCTCCATCAGCTAAATAGTCTGCTGGAGCCTTTGTCGGAGCGAAACTGGGTCGTTTTCTCTGGGATTTGGTGGGGTCTGAGAGTGGGAAGTGGTTCGAATAGGGTGGATTCGAACTCCTTTTATAGAAAAATCTAGTGTAATTCGAAACAGCTCAATTCGAATTACTACTAATGCCGAAACGTGCATAGTTCGAATCAACAAGATTCGAATTATATAGGGTTCCTAACTCAAGGTAATTCGAATCATCTACCTCTCTATTTTTCTAGTTCTCTCTACTATTTTTACTCTATATATAATTTATATTTCATATTAGTAATTTGACAAATTAAAATAAAAATTTTTCTTTCAAAATTAACAGACTCTCACTCTCATTCTTCATCTTTATCTTTCTCTCTCTTTTCTCTCATTTTCTATTTTTTCTATCTTTTTCTTCTATAGAAAATAAAATCAACAAAATAATATAATTTAAATAAAAAATATTATTATTGTTATTATTATATACATAGTTTCTTAGTTTTTTATTTAATTTTAAATTTTTACCGCTTATCATTCTAATCTATATTTTTATTTTTCTTTTTTCAAATATTTATTACATATAATTTTAAGAGAATACTAATGTTATAATTAAAAGTTAGAATCAATATTCAATTATTTTTTTTAAAAAATAATTTTGAGTTAATTTTATAACTATCAGTATAATGCTGAATCAATTTTCCCAGTGGGGTATGTTCGGGGTTCATTTATTTTCAATTTTAAATAATGAATATACATAGAGAGAAAAAATATTATTTTTAAATAGCAAGTATAAAAATTAATTATTTTTATTTGTGCAACAAACTTAACAATTAACACCTAATTAAATATAAAAGTATATACGTTAAATTATTTTAAATTTTAGATAACAAATATTAAAATTAATTATTAATAATAAATTAGACTTTTTTATATAAAAATAATAATTAAAAATCTTATTATTATTTAATTTTTTATCTATAGAGATTTTGATTTTCTTAGTTAGAGAGTTTTGTCAATTTATAATTTTTTTTATAAAAATAATTTGATTTTATAATTTTTTTTGTACCATATATAATCTATACTATCGAAACAAAATAGATAATAATTTTAAAAAAATTATATTTTCATAATATTATTACGCTTAAAAATACTAATTCCATCTAAACAAGGGATGCTACATGTAGCTCACACTTTCATTGGCATGGAGGCTAGGAGGTTAGCTAGTTTGCCTCTACTTTCACGGGTTTAATTTGGAAATTGTTTTATGATGGTATAATATAATTTTACTTTGAATTTTGAAATGTCCAAAATTATTAGTAGCTGCACATATGACATATCATTGTTAGGTGTGACCACCATCATCAGCTGTCCTTCAACATTGGTTAGTTGTCAGAATCGACCACCATTTATTGTTACCGATTAGTGCATGTATTAGTGAGATCGATCATGGTCCTTTGGTAGCAGATAATTTTTCAGCCACCACTACTGTGTTTACAGTTAAGTGTGCCTTGCAATTACTTGTCCATCTTATCATATGCTTAGAATTTTTTTTGTTCCTTCACACAAATAAGTACATTCTTCTTCTTCACAATGCAGCCAACCAGTACCCATGAAAAATCAAATTTACATTCATGAAAAAATAAAAAAGCAACACTGATATGCTTCTAGGCTCTAGCTAGCTCAGTCCTTTTTGGCATTCCATAAGTGATATACAACACTAATTTTTAGAATGATACCTAGGGAATAGATCTTAATATTAGTGCCTTAAAAAGTGTATTTTGACGCCTTATTATCTGCAACAACTAAATTTTTATACTGATATATGATATTTACGATTTTTATTATTTTAATATTTTAAATTCAAAATTTATTATATTATTTTTTGAAATTCAACTCCAAATATTATATTAGTTCTTAGATTTTTTTAGTATTGCAAAATGTTGAACTAGTTCTAACTTATTATGTTAGACACATAATTAAATAACGTCTTTTCGTTTAATCTCTTAAATTAGACAAAAATAATGAAGTCGTTTTGGAAAATAAAAAAAGATATAATGATTTGTATATCATATAAACTCTTTTTTTTATTTTTTTTTTCTGTTTCTAGCATAACAACTCAAAACCAGTTCATTACTACTTAATTCTCTAATTCGGTACTAGAAAGGATCAAGGAATCAATATAGCATCCAGAACTAAATTTTAAAAATCAGTATAGATAATTTTAAATTTCAGAAACTAAAATGATAAAAATAATAAATTTGAGAAACCATTTTGTGTATTTAATTTATGTGTAATTTGACGTTTCTGTGAATCGAATTTGTCTACAAGAATGTGACTTAACTTAATTATATTATTCATTTTATTTTGTTTCTTCTAAATTTTATTTATTTATTTATTACAAAATTGTTTATCAATTTTTAGCAAATCAAAGGTGGTTCGATATCAAGTGGTCTGAGAGCAAAATCTACTCCTCTTTGCAAGTATCAATTTTATTAAAATGCATTAAAGATCTTTCAATTGGACAAGTATTTAAAGAAATCTGAAAACAAATAAAGACTTTAAAAATAAATTGACTGAATTTAAAATGTTTTGCATTGAATTTAAATGAAAGCAATAAAGTACTTTCGATTAAATCAAAGGGCTTTCAAAATTGAAATTAAAGTGCTGAATCTTAAAAGAGAATAGAAAGATAAATTTTTTTGAAAGATAAATTTGCAGAAAAAATAAATATTGCAGAAAATGTAAACATAATTTGAAAATAATGGAAGGAACCTTACAGAAAAATGACTTAAATGCAGACTTAAAAAGTCTCTGAAATGTGAGTGTGTTTGAGTATTTTTCTAAAGTAAAGTTTCAATCCTTGTGCCTTCGAGACTTTTTCTATTTATAAAAATCTTCAACCAATCAAATTGAAGTGTAACTCCCACGTTCATTGATCCATAGGTAACAATTTCTGCTTGTTTTGTTAGATAAAGAGTAACGTTTAAAAAACAACCCTCAAACTTTTAGTCCTTTGATTCAACATGTCGATCAACTTGTTGACTGGTCACGACAAACTCCTGCTCAAACTTTTTTGCCATCTCTTTCGATATTATCTTTTTTTCGAAAATACACTCTTAGTGACTCTTCGAATACTCTCTTTTTAAAATAAATTATTTTCGACAAACAAAAATATTTTTTAATCACTTGGCATATATGGCATATATGTGATGATCATCAAACCCTAGTGAAAAAAACATGTTTAAACTGAGCACATCATCTTTATCATCAGAGCGTTGCCGTTGCCAAGTTGGACTTTTTAAGTTCAATAGGAGGTATCATGTGTAATGAATAAAAATACATAAAATCGCACCTATAATCCCTAAGTTGGGTTATTCAGCTTATATTATGGAGCAAAAATATAAATTGAACTTAGAATTGCTAACATCTATTTATTATCAGGATGTATATATATTTTGTTTTGTCCTCTGTAAAACAATTATAATAATCTCCTTGCTTGATTCTTATTAATAACTAATTAGTAAAACATTAAAATGATAATAACAACAAATATACTTAATATCTAAAAAACATATATAAAACATTAAATAAATAATATTACTTTATATTTTTGTTAGTTTGGATACTAAAAATATTATTAATATATTAAAATTAATACTAAAATTAATTATTATATATTTGTATATAAATATATATTATTTAATTTATTTTTAATATATATTTTATATTAACAATTAATTTTAATATATATCTAACACGATTGTGTTGGCACATGCTGGTTATAAATTTTCAAAGTTGTAGTAATATTCGATTATAAATTATATAGTTGTTGAGAGAAGACGTGTAGTAGTATCATGCTGTATTAATTTCAGTATTCAGGAAGAACCAAACACCAAACTTTATAACACACTTACCCTTTGTGTAGTATTTTAGTCAAACAATAGGGTTGATGTTATCCTCAACTTTCTTGACTAATACGAATACTACTAAAGTACATAGAAGCAATAATGCTCATATTTTAAAATAGCCTAGAATACTGTAGTAGTGTAGTGTATCTTAGGCTCTCTCGTTCATTCTATGTAGTGGAACTTGGATTGTTTCGTGTTTTGACCCAACCTTGCCATGATTAATAATTTAATATAATAATAACTAGATTTAGACTCGTACGCTCTATGTGAATAAAATGGATATATTATTTATAAAATATATAAATTAGTTTAAAATTTAATAATTATAAAATAAAAAATTTATACATTAGATTTTAAATATAATTACAAAAATATTTAATTTAAATTTATTTATTTAATTTTGAATTATAATTTTTATGTTGTTCTTTTATATAATTACTTTTATCATTTTTTAGAGTAAATTTAGATATTATAGCAGTATAAATATAAAATTGTTAGATAAAATACAATTTGAATATAATATTTTAATAGTTAAAGTTAACATTTAATTTTCTAAATTTATTTTGCATGATTTACGGTAATATCATTCAAAATACAATATTACAATTAAATGATATTAAAAAATATAAACTGTTAAAAGAAAAAAAATGATATATAAATGACATAATTAATGAATACAATTAAATTAAAAATAAAAAAATTAATTTTTTTTGTAAAGAACATGATATATAGTTAACATTAATATTCAATTTTTTTAATGTTATTTTTCATGACTCACGATAATTAATATCATATATTTTTAATAATATTACAACTAAATAAAATTAAAAAATATAAATCGTTAAAAAAATTATATATGGATGCTATAACTAATTAATATAATTCTACCAAAAATAAATTAAAAAATTAAAAAGAAATTGTAAAGGTCTAGTGTTTAAGAATAGTTTAATTATTTTATTGATTTTTATAATTTTACCAAATTTTTAATTAAGTTTTTATATTTTTTCTTTTGAATTAGGTGTTTATAGTATTTTTAATTTTATAATTAGATAATTTTTATGTCAAAAGTATTAAAATTAACAGAATATTTGTTCAAAATACATGCGTCTAAAGATCTAGTTAGATTTTTAATTATGAATACTTTTAATTTGTAAAAAAATATTCAATTAACTCTAATATTTTTTTTATATTAGAAAATATCTAATTATAAAATAAAAAATAGTGTACTGTAGAAGTCCAATTAAAAAATATATATATATAAAGACCTAAATAATTAAAAATTTGATGAAATTATAGAGATTGACAAAATAATTAAACTTTTAAAAATTTATCACCTAATATACACGTTTATTAGAAAACTAAGAAAATAATTTTAGTTATCAACCAAAAATTCTTTAAATACTCGTGCAAAAGTAAGAATAAAAGAAAAAGAAAAAGAATAATTTAAGATGCACGAGAATATGTAAAAAGAGGATACGGAGAAGAGGTATGATGTGAGTATTAATTATATAGTAAATATAAGAATTAGTGAATATGAAAGAAGATAATAAATTATATATTTTTTTATTCAATTTATACTTATTAAAAAAAATAACATTAACATTGAACTATATAATATCTTATATGAAGATAAAGAATAAAAGAATATGAAAAACATAGAGTGATTTAAAAAGAAATAAATGCTATAAAAATGAGAAAGAAAATAAAAAGAAGAATTCTAAGTTATTTATATATATAATCCGATATAATAAGTATAAGAATGAGTGAGTATAAATAAAACAGATGAATTATATTTATATTTATTAAAAAAATAATATTAACATCAAAGGTATATAATATTTTATATAAAAATAAAAATAAATAAGTTTAATAATTATAAAATAACTTAAAAAATATCACAAAAATGAGAAAAAATAAAAAAAGATATATGAAAAGTAAAAAAAAAATAAAAAATAAAAAATAATTTAATTAGATAAATAATAAGCAAATTATACCAATTAACTATTTAAATTAATGTAATATAATATTAAAAAAATTAAAAGACTAAAAATACATTAAGTGACTACTTGAGGTTATGTTTTTTTTTTTGGTGACTACTTGAGGTTATGTTTTAATATTATAAACTAGATTTAATTGATTAGAATAATTGGAACTTTGATTTCCGCTGCGGTTGTGGTATACCACATGTTCCTCCATGTCCTGTTTGCTTTAAAAATATGAAAGAAAAGAACATAGTTATCGTGTATCTAAATAACAAGATCCAAGCTAATTATGCTGTGAAGAAACTATTCTTTTAATTATTTGTCTTTTTTTATTTATTTATTTTTTCTTGAGTGCTTCTGACATGACACGTGGACAAGACACGTGCTGTGGTATAAAAAAATATGGCAAGTGCATGAGGGTGGTTATTGATAGTGGACTATGTATGTTAAGGTATTATTATTTGAATAATCATATGAAAACCATTCTACTGAGAAAAAAGTATTTAACGAACAGGGATGTAAAGAAGAATGAGAGATTAAATTAAACTAAAACAAGTCAAGGATTTGATTCGATGTATGGAATCATTTTTGAGCTTTCAATTCGGTTCAATATCTGATATTTCATTTTGAGAATTGAGGAACACGAAAGACATTTAGGAATCGAATTATATTATGATGATATTCGAGGCCCAAATCAAATTGACACAGAATCATTTTGAAACTAAGCTAAATATAAAATAATTTTTTGAAATTCAATATATTTGTATTTAAAGGTATTTCCTTGTATGAAACATTTTTAATGTAAATAATTTAACCAAATTCGGTTGGAAACTATCTTCCATTAAATTTATAACCCATTTTTGCATTAAAAAATTATTAAAACATTTCTAATAAATATTCTAGTTTTAACCATTTTATTGTTTTATTAGAAGTATAGTTAAATAGTTTTATTGTTTTTTTATGGTATTTTAAAGTTTGACAGACAAAAAACTAATTATCATAGATGTGAATTTCTGTGAATAAGAGGCAACTTTTGTATAGTTTGTGATCGGATGTAATTGTGTATGCACAATGCAGGATTTGGACCTCCTACTTATTTGAGAGGATTAGTTGCTAACCATTAAATCAATCCAAGTTGATTTTTTAGATTAATCCGACAAGTTAAAAACTAATTCGTCGTGGATTTGAGCTCTATTTAAAGATCTGTAGTTGGTCAATAACTTGCTACATACATAAAATGTAATTCAAATTTTCAATTCTTATTTAAGCGGATGAGTGAATTGCATTTGACCGATTCAAATTAGTTTTTTTAGTATTATTTTATTTTTTTCTTTTGTTACTAGTTTTTTTTTATTTATTTTTTATTTATCATAATCGCTCGGTTGGATTAGCCCAACTAACTTACATGTGGGCTTCACGAAAAGCGATATAATACATAATGGGCTTGAATGGCTATTACATGGAAGTTTATTAAAGCAAAAACTTAGGTGATTTGCTGATAAAATAATATTTTTGGGTGATTTCCAATTTTTGAATTGAAGTAAATATATATAGAAACTATGTTATTTTTCAATCTTTCACGTTAAAATTTAATTTGTCGCGTATTTAAGTTTTATTTAAGAATATATTGTTGATAAGTTTTAAAAAATAAATGGTGTAAACATATTTGACCAAGAAAAAATATGATAAAAAATTAATTTTGATATAATTACGTAGTTAGTCATACATATAATGTAGGGTAATTCATTGAATTAAATAAATTGGTCATCAATATCACTATAATATATATTTGACAAAATAGATACCGAAATGTATTTTTTCAATAAACTATGTAAACTGCGACAGGAGTATCTCGGTTTACAAATGCACGTAATCTGTTGCAGGGGTGTCGCGGATTACGTTGGAAGAAAAATATCACATAATCCGCCGTAGGGGTGTTACGGTTTATGGTTGTCAACTTTGTCTATAAATACCAAGCAAGATAGGGAGTGGGTCATTTGAGGAGAGTCATTTTTACACTTTCACAAATGGATAGTAAGGAGAATTTGATGGTTCTAGTCCAATGCTCTGGTAAAAAAAAAGTAATAGGCATGGTGTTAAGTTAATTGATAAAGAACCTTGAGCATTTTTATCCGTTCGACTGATATTTTGTCGGATCTGAAGAGGAACATATTGTAGAAGGCAGGGTTGTGTGGGGCCAAATTGGTGAAGAAGGTGTTCTACAAGATTCCGATGATGGTTGTGTCAAGTGGTGTGCAGTATGAAACATTTGTCATAGGATCGGATGAAGACATAGGGGTCTTGTTTCATTGTCGGCGGAGTTTTCTGGAAGTGAAAATACACGAGTTGTTTGCCAAGTTGGAAGACTTTATGGACAATTCCAGGGCTTCAGCACCAAATCTTCAGTCGATGACGGTGGAGGGTGCTTCTACTTCGATGTGTGTCGTTGCACTTGGTTGTCTCCTAGCTGCACCTTCACTTGTTCTAGCACCGACAGCTAGATCACCTGGTTTGATTACTGGTCTTGTTGGTGGTGGTGAGCCGGATCACGTTGAGGACGCGATGCGGGAAGATGATTCGGACGATGAGCCCAATCAAATATTAGGGGATAGTGGAGGAGGAGACTTCAGTGGCCTAACCTGCACCTCATGGGTCATCCAGTTCTGGGTCCAACCAACAACCCCCGCATTTCTCGACGTTGAACCTGGAAGTAGTGAGTCAACAACCGGATGATGTACACACCTTTGGTTACCAAGAATTACACGACGACAATACTTCTGGAAAATTTCAGATTGGCCAATCTTTCCAGACTAAGGAGGAAGCTGTGATGAATGCTACGGATTATAGCATTCGTCGTGGAGCTCAGTATTGGGTTATGAAATCTGATCATTTGAAGTATCTTGGGAGATGCAAGGAGTTTGGAAACGGCTGTACCTGGATGATCCGCGTGGCACTTTGATGAGTGAAAAATTGATGGTTAAGAATTTCACAATTGAAGTCTCGTTGCAAGTATAATTTTTAAATTAACAATAATCCTTTTATACAAAAATTTGGTTGTCACTAAAACAAACCCCAATAAAAATAACCGAAGTATTCAAACCTCAGGTCGTTCTCCCTAAGAATTGCAATAAGGTGTTTTTGTTATTGGTTAGAGGTATTTTTGGGGTTTTTAGAATAAGAGACAAGAATTGTAAATTGTAAAGGAAATAAATTAATAACTGTGAAAGACTCTTGGCAAGGTATGAGAACTAGAAGTCCTATCCTAGCTATCTTTATCAATTGTGATGAGAATTATTCATTGCTCCCACTTAGTTAACCTCTAACCATGGAGGAAAGTCAAGTGGATGAATTAACTTGAGTCCACAAGTCCTAGCCAACTCATAATGAAAGACTAGCTTTAGTGGCATTCAAGTCAATTAGCAACTTCTAATTATCAATCAACAAAGTAGTTTGACAACTCAAGAGTCACTAATTACTCAACCAAAGTCAAGAGGAACAAAATCTAACTCATAACTAGAAGAAACATTTTAACAAACACATAGAAGACAATAAAGATAAACATTATTAATTGAAAGAATTAAAGGAATCTACAACTACAAAATCAAGAGATTAACAATAGAAAGGCAAAACAATTATGAAACAACAAAGAACTTACCAATTGCATTGAAGAAGAAATGTAGATCTATAAAAGAATTTAAAAACTACAACTAACAATACAAAGAAACTACAAGAGAAGTAGAATGCTACAACTATAAGGGAACAATTAAAGATGAAAAAGGAAAATTAAGCAAGAGAGAAGAAATAGATCTAGATCTAAACCAAGAACCCTAATTCTAGAGAGAAGAGAGAGCTTTTCTCTCTAGAAACTAACTAAAGCCTAATCTAAACTAAAGCTAACTAGATACTACATCCCCCCTTCATTCCTTGGGTTTAATAGCTTCAGAAATGAGTTGGATTGGGCCCAAAATGCTCCAGAAATCGCTGGCCACGAGTTGCCTTTAGTGAGTCACGTGCAACTTTCCACGCGTACGCGTACATCACACGTATGCATCCCTAAACGCTAGGCAACTATGGCAAATTTTATATCATGTTGAAGCCCTAGATGTTAGCTTTCCAACGCAACTGGAACCACCTCATTTGGACCTTTGTAGCTCAAGTTATGATCAATTAAGTGCGAAAAAGTCAGAATTGACAGCTTTGCGATTCCTTCATTTCTTCATGAGTTCTCAATTTCTACATGCTTTTTCTTCATTCCCTCAATTTCAATCTTTGCCTCCTAAACCTAAAATCACTTAACAAACATATCAAGGCATCTAATGGAATCAAGGTGAATTAAATTTAGCTATTTTAAGACCTAAAAAGCATATTTTCACTCTTAAGCACAATTAAAGGAGAATTTACAAAACCATACTATTTTAGTGAATAAATGGGAGAAACTTTGACAAAACACTCTAAATTCAACACAAGATAAACCCCAAAAATGGGATTTATCACACTTTGGTAGCGCAAGGGTAACTGGGAGGTTAGAAGGTACAATGTAGCCCACACTTGCTTGGCCACTTTAATTTCGAGCGACCACCGACAGCTCGATTATCACGTAAGTTGTGCGAGGATCTATCCATTGGTTAGGACGGATGTAGCGGTTACCATAAAGGTGTTGCAAGAAGCTACTGAGTCAACCTACAAGTTCTGGCCTAGTTATAGGAAGGTGTGGAAGGCAAAGCAAAAGGCAGTCGTCTAGATTTACGGGGATTGGGAAGAGTCGTATGCGGAGTTGCTCCAATGGATCCTTGGGATGCAAGAAACGATGGATGGAACCATAGCTTTGTTGAAGACTTCTCCAATGCGTGTAGGTGGTGAGATTGATGAGTCTGCAGAGTATTTTCATCGACTTTTCTGGACATTCCCTCCATGCATTAAGTCTTTTAAATATTGCAAGCCACTAATCAGCATTGAGTCATTGACGGTACACATCTGTATGAGAAGTATGGCAGGACTTTGCTTCTTGCTATTGCGCAAGATGAAAACTCGAATATATTGCCAGTTGCGTTTGCACTTGTTGAGTGGGAGAATGCTGAGTCGTGGACTTTTTTCTTATCCCACTTGCGTCAACATGTGACCCCACAGGAAGGGGTTCTGGTGATCTCTGACAGATACAACGACATTAAGGCTGCACTAGAGGCACCAGAGAGTGGTTGGAAACTGCCTCATGCATATCAAGCGTATTGCATTCGCCATGTTGCAGCTAATTTTGCTCTCAGCTTCAAGGGTCAGGATGCAAGGCGGATGCTCGTGAATGCGGCGTATGCCAAGACTGAGGCCGAGTTTGACTACTGGTTTGATATTATGAGGACTGAGAATTCGGCCATGTGTAATTGGGCCAACCGACTGGAGTACGATAAGTGGACCCAACACCAGGATGGAGGCAGACGGTTCGGCCACATGACGACGAACATATCCGAGTGTGTTAACTCTGTACTGATGGGGACACAGAATCTGCCGGTTACTGCACTTGTCAAATCCACATATGGGAGGTTAGCAAAGCTTTTTGTCGTCCGAGGGCAGACAGCAGAGGCGCAATTGGGATCAGTCTAATGGTTTTGCCAGGTGCTGGTCAAGGCGATCGAGCGCAAGCTGAAAGATGTGAGGTGCTTCACAGTTACTCTATTCGACAGACATCAGGCTGAGTATACTGTGGCTGAGACAACTCCTACCGATAACTTCTCGCTTGGGACGTATCCGGTTTTCCTCAGAGATCGCACTTGTGACTGCGGGTACTTTCAAACTCTCCATTACCCGTGCTGCCATGCGATTGCATGCTGTGCTCAGTCCCGGTTAGACTGGGCTATGTATGTCCATGAGGTTTATACCATGAGTAAGGTGTTTAGCGTATACCGGATGGGATTTTTGCCCCCTATTCCAGAGGGTCTGTGGCCACTGAACGCTGGTCTTACTATCGTTCCTAATCCTAACATGAGACGTGCCAGAGAAGGGCAATTGAGGTCAACAAGAATCCGTAACACCATGGATGAGGCCGATACTAGTCAGTCGAAGCGATGTGGGCTATGCAGACAGACAGGACACACTCGCAGGACTTGTCCTCAGCGAGGATCCGCCCCCAGTGTTGAGGCATATGTGTCATTAGGTCGTCATGATTAGCTTACATTTTTCTTTCCTTATTTGTGTTCTTGTTCTGTTTTAACTTTACTTACTGTTAAGTAAAGTTATACTTGCTGTTCGTTTTACGGTGACGTTGTTATTGTTAGCGATTCTCTATGTAGTTGTGATTCTCTTGAGTTAAGTTGTTCTAATTTTGTTGGTAATTCTATGAGTACAAGAGACTAATTTCAATTAAACTAAAGCAGGAACCTATATTGCGCCATACATAAAAATTGCAAACCAAATTTTCATCCAAAAACTCATCCTCCATGAAAAATGAACTAAGTCCACACTAAAGCATAAACTGCAACACCCCTACCGTGGATTATGTGATGTTTTTCTTCCAACATAATCCGCGACACCCCTGCAGCGGATTACGTGTATTTGTAAATTGTGATACCCTTGTCGCAGTTTACATAGTTTATGAAAAAAATGTATTTCAGTATCTACTTTGCAAAATATGTATTATGATAATATGGGTGGCCAATTTATTTAATTAAGTGAATTGCCCTATAATATAATATATTTATGATTTTTGAAATTGACTTGATTAAAATAATTATGCTGCATGTATATTAAATATCAATTACTTATTTATATAGAATATAGGTTAAAATATAAAAAAATTAAATTAAATAATATATATTTATACATAAACACATATAAACTACTTTTTAGTGTAAGTGATATTTTTTGAATATCAAATGATTGTGGATAAATAGTTCACGTCTCCGCATGACCAAATCCTTTAAAGGAAGAAGAATCTTTTGATGGAGTTGTTTTATAGTTTACAGTTTATACACACCATTTTCTCTCTTTATTTAGTATACAATCATATAATCCAACCCTAGCTACTTATTAGCTTTTATTATCATTGAAAATGATTGAAAACCCGGTTTAATTATCTTTTACCTAGAAATGGAGAGAGAGAGAAGGGAAAAGAAAGAAAAGATAAGTGGGAGAGGATTTACCTAGATATAATTAGAATGAGTAGTGGATATACTCCACAATTAGACATAACAAGTGGATTTGAACAGATTGATTCTTGTAGGATTCTAAAGATGGGATATCCATATTGGTGGTCAAACTTATTCGTTTCAATTTCCATTCTTAGTTTCCTATATATTCCTCATCATCACCCTAACACAATGTTTATTGTTTAGAGAGATGATCCAAAGGCGAAGTTGGATTCTGTATATGTGAATAACTTCGCCTTTATAAAACCTCAATAATTAATTATAAAGCTTTGAAGCAAATATAAGAACTTTAGTAGACATATTATGGCAGGAGGAATTATTACATCAGCTTCAGGGGGAACCCATTTTGAGGCCAAGATTACATTTGCTGTCATAATTTCTTGCATAATGGCCGCCACCGGGGGCCTTATGTTTGGTTATGACATTGGAATTTCAGGTATTCTATTATGGAACATATATATAGTTACAAATAAATAGTTAGGATTTGGATTTAACCTTAAAATTTTTGGATGGTCAGGTGGGGTGACATCAATGCCTAGATTTCTGCAAGATTTTTTTCCAGAGGTATATGTAAAGACAAAAGATACGAGAAGAAAAGAAAGTAATTATTGCAAGTACGACAACCAAAATCTACAATTGTTCACATCGTCGTTGTACCTTGCAGCATTGGTAGCAACCATAGTTGCATCTCCGGTGAACAGAACGCTAGGTCGGAAGCAGACAATGTTGGCTGCTGGATTTTTCTTCGTTGTTGGAACGGGGTTTAGTTCTCTAGCAAGGAGCCTCTTCATCCTCATCATTGGCAGGGTCTTACTCGGCTGTGGCGTTGGTTTCGCCAACCAAGCCGTCCCATTGTTTCTTTCAGAGATCGCTCCCACCAGAATTCGTGGGGCTCTTAACATCTTGTTCCAGCTTAACATCACCATTGGCATTCTTCTTGCCAACTTGGTTAACTGGTTCACTTCCAAGTAAGTAAATATATAAACTCTCCAATCCAATGCGAATCGGATTGGATATGGTCAAAATTTCAATCTGATCCGCACTAAATCCACAGTTATTTTGGATGACGATTCATGCACTTAATAAAAAATAATTACATGTGTAGGATGCAAGGTGGAAATGGGTGGAGGGTATCACTGGGATTTGGGGGCATTCCAGCAATTTTGTTAACAATAGGGTCAATTATAGTAGAAGACACACCTAACAGTCTCGTTGAGAGGGGTTTTGAGGAATATGCAAAAGTTGTGCTCAAGAAGATTCGAGGCGTTGACAATGTTGACCCTGAGTTTGAAGAGATTCTCAATGCCAGCAAAGCCGCCAGAGAAGCCAAGGGCCGCCGTTCCGCTCCCTTCGGCGGCCTTCTCGTGCGCCACAACCGTCCTCCGTTCATAATCGCCATCTTCATGCAGGTGTTCCAGCAATTCACCGGAATTAACGCCATCATGTTCTACGCACCGGTGCTTTTCAGCACGTTAGGGTTCCACAGCGACGCGTCTCTCTACTCAGCGGTGATCACAGGAGCCGTGAACGTGGTTTCCACCTTGGTTTCTGTATACTTCGTGGACAAATTAGGGCGGCGCGTGCTGCTATTGGAGGCCGGAGTTCAGATGTTTGTGTCGCAAATGGTGATCGGAGCGGTTCTCATGAAGAAGGTCCAGGATTACTCCGATGACTTGGGAAAGGGGTATGCGTTTTTGGTGGTGGTTATGGTTTGCATGTTCGTGTCATCTTTTGCGTGGTCGTGGGGCCCACTCGGGTGGTTAATTCCCAGTGAGACTTTTCCGTTGGAGACTCGATCGGCGGGAGCGAGTGTAACCGTTTTCGTGAACATGCTTTTCACGTTTCTCATTGCTCAGTCTTTCTTGTCCATGCTGTGCCGAATGAAGTTCGCTATTTTCTGGTTCTTCTCTGCTTGGGTGCTTCTTATGTCTTTGTTCACCATTTTTCTCATTCCGGAGACCAAGAATGTCCCCATTGAAGAGATGCAAGAACGAGTCTGGAAACGCCATTGGTTTTGGAAGAGGTTTATGGATCGGATTGAGGATTGATAATTGGTTCAGTTTCATGTATGAATGGGAATGTATAGTGATTAATTAGTGCATGTTGCAAACAAGTACATTAATCATGATTAGAAAGAATTTTAACGGGAGTATGTACACTTTAGTAGCCAAATTCTTTTATTCATTTATTTTTTGGATAAGAATAAGATGCATGTAAAAGTATTATAGACAAATTAGTTAAAATAGAGATTTCATATAAACTAAAAGGTAAAAGCATAAATCATTTAAAATTATACTATTAAAAATTTTAAGAGTTAATTTGCTTAATTAACAACAGTAACAATGTATATATCAATGTTTGTGATTGCATCATGATCACATAATCACATGATTTTACAAGAATTCTCAGGGGTTAATGCTTCTTTGATTGCAAAGCAATGTGATCACCAAATGGAAACAAAATATGGTGGTTACCGTTTATGATGACACTCACCAATAATTTGTTACAAATAAAAATACGAAAATAGTAATCAAGGCACCCACCAATTTTCTGTTGCAGATGAAGTGTAGTAGCAGCTAGCACATACCATAACAATACTATATGCCCCCAACATAACATTCTTTCCTTTCAAGGTTTACAACCAATATCATATTCCTTCAGATTTAATTAAATTTATCAACTTTGGATTTACCTCTTATAATTGTACACATGATAATTATATATTATTTTGTTATGTTTAAGAACAAAGATAGTATTATTATTTATACTAAATATAATGGAAATTGTTGTCTGTCACTTATGCATTCTATAAAAAGTTTCTAAATTTACACAAAATAGTAATTGAATGTATCTGAAAACAGTTGGAGAACTTTCCTTTTAACAGGGACCTACAGATGAATGCAGTGAGTAAGATAATGAAAGAGTGGGAAGGACCCACCCATGTCGTTTTGTTCATATTGGAAAAAGAGGTTCCCATCAAACCAATTAAGAAGACAATGACAAATATTAAATCCATTTACCATTCTTCAAGTTCCAACCTCCTCCAACTCCCTAAAAGGCCAAACTATATGTCAAAAAGTCAAGGATAATATATATATAAAGACCACAACCTCAGAGAAAACAAGGACAAGTTAAAAGAATCTCAAATACTACTTTGAAGAGCATAAAGTTAAACTGAGGCCATGGCTTTGGTAGTAGAGAGAGCTATGGTTTTGTTGATGGTGATGGCAGTGGCAACGGTGAAGGTGTCATATGGAGCTGTCTACAAGGTTGGGGACTCTGCTGGTTGGACTACCCTTGGCAACATAGACTACAGAAAGTGGTCTGCTCCCAAGAACTTCCAAATTGGTGACACTATCAGTAAGTCTTTCATTACTCTTAATTGAAATCAAGTAATATAATATGTTTATAAAATCATATGTTTATTTTTGTTCATTGTTGTCAAACACTTATATTAACGTTTGGAATTGTTCTGGAAAAAATGGAGGTGTCCTTTCCATAGTTCTGCTCCCTCTTTTTAGAATTAGAACAAGACAAACAAAACAATCTTTACACTATTTTTTCTACAATTCCATGATGCCATTCTCTATCAGCATTCAATTTGGTATAAGAATGTCATAATCCTTGTATTTTTCTTGCTTTTCATCCATGGTGACCCTTTCTGTTTTCTAGTCTTGCTACTCTGTAGAGTCTATATTCTATAATTATATCATAAGTTTAGGGGAGGGCCCCTACATTGGACTCTTATTTTTCACTCAACCAAACCAATCAATAGTATTTCTTTTTCTTATTCTTATGGCTTTTGTTATTTTAATAGCAAATTAGACATGAGTTTTCATGATGATGTAGCATGACCCTACACACACCACTTTCAATTCCATCAAATTTTTTGTTCTTTGCTGTTCTGCACTAGCTTTATTGGATAGGATGAAAAGAAAGGAAAAGAACAGCAATGAATTCTTGAACGCACTGCTCAAAATCATTATAGCCACATAAAAAGCAAAAGAATTAAAGAACCAAAAGATTGATTGATTTTTTTTTGTTTTGTTCAGTATTTGAGTACAATGCGAAATTCCACAATGTGATGAGAGTAACGCATGCAATGTACAAGACATGCAACACATCATCCCCAATAGCAACATTCACAACTGGCAATGACACTATTAAGATAACCAATTATGGTCACCACTTCTTCTTCTGTGGAGTCCCTGGTCACTGCCAAGCAGGCCAGAAGGTTGATATTAACGTGCTCAAGGTCTCCGCGGGTGCGCCTGAACCCTCAGCTTTGGCCTCCCCTGCAGTCTCTACCGGTGGTAGTGTACCAGCACCTTCCCCTAGCAATGCTGATGCCCCATTCATTGCTCTAAAGGGACCATTTGGAATCATCATGGGTTTGGGCATGGTACTCTTTGCACTTGCTTAACAAGGAATAGTGTTCTTTAGCTTTGGATTGTGGGACTTTTTGGAGTCTCTATAATTCCTTTGCCTAGATCCTAGGCACGTTTATACTTTTTTGAATGACAGTGAAAATATATATAGTAGCTAATTAGCCATGTTAAATACAATGTATTTTCCCTTTACATGTAGCTTGAAATAAACAAAGGTATTGTGAACATCTGAAGTTTCTCCCTTATAACACAAGTACACAACTTCTCATCTTTTCTTTTTTATCTCACTTGCTTTATAGTCATTGCAAACGTGCTAGTGATTAGTGAAGGGTTAGAAATAAAAAAGGATCTCTAGTTATCCAAATCAATACAATTCTCTAACTCCTTTAACTAACCAATATCATCACTCTGGTCATAATCTACTCGTACTTTTAGGATCAAAATAACAATAATTAAGCCAGAAGTCTATCTTGATGATAAGTGGTGATGAACCACCGAATGAAGGAGACATCTTATGTTACCCAAAAACCAAAGAAAGAATGCATCTTATTATAATTGTAATAAATAATAATATACTATTCAAAAATCTAAAAGATAGAGAAGAATATGAACAAATCACGAGACAATACAACACAGCAAAAACATGCAGGAACTTTCCAGTTAGGCCAATGTTTCCAGTTTGCGGATAGGGAAGGAGATCCTCAATTTCACAATGGCTTTTGAGTAGGATCGTTTCTTGAAAGCTCATCGTACATATCAGATATTGCTTTGCCAAAGTATTCCCTAGCTTGAGGCCTCTTAACCTGAAAAGTAAAATGCACGTACACAGAACATGATTTCATTGCCACTTAACAGGTGAATCTCACACACTTGAAAGGCTGAGGACTCTATGCTTACCTTGAATGTTGGTGTCAGAAGACCATTTTCTATCGTAAATGGTTCAGGCACCAAAGTAAGAGCTTTTACAAATTCAAAACCTCTAAGCTGCATAGCATCAAATAAGATACAGAAAACTAATTACTACTGAAACTGAGGTGTCTTGAAGTTGAAAACATTAAGTGAATATGATAGAGAGGCGCCTACTACTAACAAGTTTGGACTGTGTTACAAAAGGAGAGGTAAGTAGAGGTAAAGTAGAAGTGTTTTAGGAGTTGTTAGGATATCCAGCTGGCTGATAGGTTGTTATAAATAGCTAGGATATAGTAGTTTAGGGGGCATGGTTTTTCTGTTACGAATTCTGCTAGAAATTGGAGAGGATCTCTCTCTCTCAGAGCTGGTAGTTCCAGCTGTGTAGAACCTTCTAGGGAGAGCTAATTGGCCATCCCGGTATATCAATAAAGCTTGATCATTCTACTACTACTGGTCCTATCAACTGGTATCAAGAGCTTGAGGATCCCGACGCTGAATGGTGCAATCGAGATCGAGAAAAATGGAGTCACGATTTGACACGATTGAATCGCGCATGGAGGAGATGTTCCGATCGATGCAGGAGACGCTACAGCGCTTCGATTCTCGAATTGATGCGTTTGAAAATCGCGTGCCTAATCGGAATGAGCGTGGTTCACCGGGATCGCACTTGGCCGCAGGCTCATCGGCCGGAAGCCGCGGAGCGCCGGAGCAATGGCGAAAGCTGGAACTTCCGATCTTCCGCGGAGACGACGCAGTGGTTTGGGTTCAACGCATGGAGCAATTCTTCTTGCTGCGCTCAGTGCCAGAGGAGGAATGGCTCACGGTCGCCACCTTTGCAATGGAAGGAAGGGCATTCACGTGGTTCAGGTGGTGGGAGGCGACGGCGCCGGTGTTGCAGTGGCGGTTTTTCAGTGCGGCGCTGCTGCGGCATTTTCAACCGGAACGGCTACAGAGCCCTTATCAAGCGCTGCTGAAGCTGAAACAGACGAACTCAGTGCGGGACTATGTTGACCAGTTCGTGCTTCACGCGCGGCCCCTCCGTGGAATTGCACCAGAATTGCTGATGGATCTCTTCTTGAATGGGCTGAAACCAGAAGTAGGGGAAGAATGTAAACTGTTCTCGTACCAGTCAGTGGACGAGTTAATGGAACTGGCACAGAAGGTCGAAAACCGCAACACGGCCTTGCGAGGGGCATCGGGACGCGGTAAATCACTGGCTCCCAACTTCGCCGTTGCCAATTCAACCGCCACCAAAGCGGTGCATCCCACTACAGCGTCCACCTCTGCAGCAAGCAACAGCATGGAGTCGACGACGGACCCCTTGCGACGGCACGGACTGAGACATCTCAGCAACGAGGAATATAGAGCTAAGCGGGCCAAGGGGGGAATGCTTCCTCTGTGACGAACCATACACTGCAGATCACAATTGCAAGAATAGAGAGTTCAAGCTGTTAATCATGGAGCCAGACTTTGAAGCGGATGGGTTACAGCACGAGGCAGTTTCGGAAACAGGGGAACAGGGACAATTGGAGCTCAAATTCATGAGCTTGAGTGGACATCACAAGTCAATCAAAGCCTGGGCAGAGGTAAATGGCCGCCGTGTACGCGTTCTCGTAGATTGTGGAGCTTCGGACAACTTCGCGACACCAGAGATTATCACCGAGTTGGGCCTGAGAATTGACAACACCCCTAAGTTCCAGGTCAGGGTAGCGGACAGTACCAATACTGGGTGTCACACTCCAATTCAAGGAAGTGGAAATCAAGGAAGACTTCATCTTCCCAACTGACGAAGCGGAATTTGTCCTGGGACTGGCGTGGCTAGATAAGTTGGGAGACGTTCTCGCAAACTTCAAAAAATCACGCCTTCGATTTCGGAATGGGGACAGCATGGTTACATTGCAGGGGGACCCGGAGCTGCGCTATGGAGGTATGCACCTTCAATCTGCAGTTTTGTCCATTCAAGAAGGGGGAGAAGGATTTATGGTCTAGCTGTGGCCCATGACTTTGCAAGCGGCTACGGTATCGCAGGTGCCACAGGTAATCGAATCAGTGTTAGCATCTCATGATAAGGTGTTTCAGGCATTACCGGGGCTGCCACCACATCGTTACCATGATCATGCCATTCCACTAATAGAAGGAGCTTTAGTTCCGAATATAAGACCTTATCGTTACCCGCACCATCAGAAAGCAGTAATTAAACTAATGGTACGAGAAAAGCTGGCCTCAGGGATAATTCGGCCAAGCTCCAGTCCCTATGCGAGTCCGATATTGTTGGTGAAGAAAAAGGACGGCAGCTGGAGATTTGGTGTCGATTATAGGGCGTTAAATGGTATTACGGTGCCGGATAAATTTTCTATTCCCGTCATTGATGAGCTACTCGATGAGTTGGCGGGAGCTGTAGTTTTCTCTAAGCTGGATTTAAAATCGGGGTACCACCAAATTCGGATGAGGGATCAAGACATCCACAAGACCGCCTTCCGCACTCATGAGGGCCATTATGAGTTTCTAGTCATGCCCTTCGGCTTGACCAACGCGCCCCTAGCTCCTTCCAAGCCTTGATGAATGACATTCTTAAGCCTCTATTGCGAAAATTTGTCCTAGTTTTTTTTGATGATATCCTCATCTACAGTCAGGATATGGCTAGCCATGCCCTTCATCTCCAACAAGTTTTCCAGATTTTAGTGGAGAACCAGCTGGTGTTGAATGAGAAGAAATGCACATTCGCAGTGAGCTCGGTGGAGTACTTGGGCCACATTATCTCGGCACAAGGGGTCTCGGCGGATCCTAACAAAACCACAGCGATGCTAGAGTGGCCAGTGCCTACGGATCAGTGAGCTTTACGGGGATTCTTGGGTCTTACCGGCTACTATAGGCGATTTGTGCAAGGATATGGGGTAATCGCCAAGCCATTAACGGAGCTGACGAAGCGAAATGCGTTTGAATGGAATGACAAGGCACAGGAGGCTTTCAAGAGATTGAAGAGGTTGATGGCAGACCTACCGACTCTAGCAGTTCCGGATTTCAATCAAGACTTTGTTTTGGAAACGGATGCATCGAGTGAGGGGTTGGGTGCGGTGCTGTCCCAGCAAGGCAGACCAATAGCATTCCTAAGCCAAGCACTATCTCCAAGGGCCCGACAAAAATCTGCATATGAGAGGGAGTTGATGGCCATTGTCTTCGCTGTCCAAAAGTGGCGGCATTACTTGTTGGGTCGCCATTTTATTGTTCTCACAGATCAGCAAAGTCTGAAGTTCCTCACAGACCAGCGACTTATGGACCCAACTTATTTGAAGTGAACCATTAAATTGTTAGGCTTGGATTTTGAGATCCAATACCGGCCAGGCCTTGAGAATAAGGCAGCAGATGTGTTGTCACAGCAAATGATGGGAAGGGCGATTTCAGTAGTACATGTGAACCTCTGGGAAACGGTGGAAGAGGAGGTGGCTCACGACCAAGAGCTACAAAAGATTGTGGTCGCCTTGCAGCAGGGGCGGGATGACTATCCGGGGTATTCCCTACACAAGGGTCGGCTGTTTTATCAAGGGAGAGCAGTGTTGCCTGCAAATTCTTCTCAGATCCCACTTTTGCTGGCTGAGTCCCATGACAGCAGGGCAGGCGGACATTCAGGCTTCTTTCGAACCTATAAGCGGCTGGCAGCAGCGGTCCATTGGTGCGGCATGAGGCAACGGATCAGGGAGTATGTTGCGGGCTGCCACACTTGCCAGCAAAACAAGCATGCAGCGATGAAACTGGCGGGGCTGTTGCAGCCACTACCAGTCCCGGAGCGAGTTTGGGAGCACGTTACGATGGATTTTGTGGCGGCATTGCCAAAATCCAAAGGCATGGACACTATCCTAGTAGTGATCGATCGGTTAACTAAATATGCTCACTTTATCCCGTTAGCTCATCCATTTTCAGCCAAGGAGGTGGCACTAGCCTTTATTAAAGAGGTAGCTAAACTGCACGGGTTCCCCAAGTCAATCATATCGGATAGGGATAGGGTGTTCATGAGTAAGTTTTTGTCCAAACTGTTCCAAGCAGCAAGGACAAAATTGAAGTACAGCACTGCATTTCATCCGCAAACCGATGGCCAAACCGAGGTGGTGAATCGCTGTTTGGAGACTTATTTGCGGTGCTTTGTGGGGGGCTACCCAAAGAAATGGTTGGAGTGGCTCCCATGGGCTGAGTTTTGGTTTAATACCTCCTACAATGCCTCAGCCCAAACAACTCCATTTCAAGCACTTTATGGGGTGCCGGCACCTATTCTTTTCCGGAGAGAGACATTTCCATCACATGTTGAGGAGGTGGCAGCATTGACTGCAGCCAGAGATGCAGTGTTGGCAGAGTTGAAGATGCACTTGGTACAGGCTCAGCAGCGGATGAAACAAGCAGCGAATAGGCATCGAAGAGATATCGAGTTCAAGCCGGGTGAGTGGGTTTATTTGAAAATGCAACCTTATCGGATGCGGACACTAGCGGAGGGTCAATGAAAAGCTAAGCCCTCGGTACTATGGACCGTTTGAAGTGGTTGAGAGGATAGGGGCAGTGGCATACATGTTAGCCATGCCTCAAGGGTGCAGACTTCACCCGGTCTTCCATGTTAGCAAGTTGAAAAAGGCTGTTCCGCCGCAGCAGCAGGTACAGACGCTTCCACCAGGGCTGGCTGAGGACGGTGAACTGGTGATGCAGCCATCCCAGATTATGGCATCGCGAACCGCAGAGGATGGGGCCTTGGAGTATTTGGTGCGCTGGGTGGGCCTATCTCCTTGTGAGGACAGTTGGGAGCGAGCAACGACACTGCGGGCCACCTTTCCGGAGCTCCACCTTGAGGACAAGGTGGTTGTCCGAGGGGGGAGTATTGATAGAGAGGCGCCTACTACTAACAGGTTTGGACTGTGTTACAAAAGGAGAGGTAAGTAGAGGTCAAGTAGAAGTGTTTTAGGAGTTGTTAGGATATCCAGCTGGCTGATAGGTTGTTATAAATAGCTAGGATATAGTAGTTTAGGGGGCATGGTTTTTCTGTTACGAATTCTGTTAGAAATTGGAGAGGATCAGCTGTGTAGAACCTTCTAGGGAGAGCTAATTGGCCATCCCGGTATATCAATAAAGCTTGATCATTCTGCTACTACTGGTCCTACCAGAATAACTTATACTTACCTGAGCATCTCGTCCAACAGCGTCCATATCAGCCAAGACAGCAGCCTTTGTTCGGGGATCATTGCAAAGTTGTGCTAGATCATTATGCTGCATCCATGCACAGAAAATAGGGATCATAAGTTACTTATTGGAACACACAGCTTTCAAAAATCAGCACCATCCCCTTAAAGGAAAAATAAAATAAAAGAATAAATTTTGATGAACCTCCCTTGAAATTTGATATAAATACAGGATGGTACTCCCCTTTTATTCTTTTTCTAATTTCAAAATTACAAATGCGTCGGTTGCTTTAAGTCAAAACATATTTTTTTTTTGGTGACTAGTCAAAACATATTTTAAACATACCGTGTTTAACCTATAAAACTTATAAATCTTTTATCAAAACTAAAAGAAGTTCTATTTAATTTATCGAGATAAACATACAACAACCATTTTACAAATAATAAAAAAGAAAGAAAGAAGCGCATGTGCATAAAAATAGGTACAAACACCACGAAAAGAGGCTATTTGTTACTTAAAAGTTAAAATAAATTTGGCTCCATGTCTATATGACTATATCTCTAGATCAATCAAATGATGCTAAAGTTCCCTGTCATAAATCATATTTACATTTAAACCTTATGTTCATCTCTTTTTAACAATGTCTACAAAATAGAGAATCAACTTCTTCTCTAGGCAGTTAAGGACTTTAGGTTATACATATGAGCCAAAGGATTTGATCTGATAGTTAACAATTAAACTACCTGAATGCCTTCTGAAGCAGCCCATGCTTTCATGGCGTCTGGATCCACCGCAACAATAGCGACCAAGGAAGCATTGAAGCTATCACCTATGAAACGAAACGAAGTATCAGCATGCTAGACAGGGATCAAAGTAGATAGACAGAGAAAATTAAACACAATAATATCATATTTCCTTACCATATACAAAGCATTGCCCAACAAACTTGCATTTGACATATACATTTTCGATTTTCTCAGGAGCAATGTACTCGCCTTGTGCCAACTTAAAGATATTCTTCTTCCTATAATGAAAACGAAAATCTTGATTTATATGCTCGACAAATTCAGTGAAAGGGATACGAAGATATTCAGGAGTAAAATAGATCTTTCTGGATAAGACACTAGGGAGTTCTTGTATAACTTCTCACTATTGTTGTTGGTATTTTTTTTTTTTTTGGGGGGGGGGGTGGTTGGAAATAAGTGAATAGCTGACGCCTCTTAAGAAAACATGACACAGTATTCAGGTAAGATTGCCCACCCTGGATTTCATTGAATGATGACAAAAAAGAAAGCTATTACCTACACTTAAACAAGAAGGAACAGAAAATAGAATCTCCTGCTTGTATATTACATGTAGCTAAGAAGTAGACAGGAAGATAGCAGTAATATGCTTTAGCTCATTTGTCTGAAGTCCAATATATAAAAGTTAAATGGAAGTAATGCTAAGTTAGAAGTATTGCAAAAATGGCATTCATTGAACAGAGCACCTGAAGAAGATAATACCAAGGTTCACCTTAAAATGCATTGATAGTCTACTCAATGAACACAGCAGACGTGCAGCCCAACGGGATTAGTATCACTTCATTGATGGACAGTACTTTAAGAAGCCATGCTTTGTACTAAAACAGTAAAACATATGAAATATAATTAGGATGGTACTATCTCACCTATCAATAATTTTGAGTCGACCACCAGGTAACCACATTCCAATATCTCCTGTATGCAACCATCCTTCTTCATCTATCACTTCTCTCCTGCTCAATTTAATCAAAATTCAGGAAAATTTTAAACGAACAAGGTAAATCTCATAAAAGATATAAAAATCTCATTGAAAATATTAAAAGAAATCACAGAACAAGCAAGGTGGTTACGTCTGAACTTCATCTTTGTAATAACCTTGAAAAATAATGGGACCCCTGACACATATTTCACCACGGGGATTGGGCTGATCATCAGATGAATAGTTCATCTCTGGAACATCCACAAGTTTTATCTCTGAAATAGAACGAAACTCTTAGCACTAGAACTCCAAACCAGCAGTCCAAATAAAATTCACTTTTTAACATTCATTTCAGATTAGGCAGGGGCAGGTAAAAAATTGTTCCAATCCCATATTTTTATTTTTATTTTTTTGTATAATTATTGTCAACTTTCACATTTCCTTTAAGGTGATTAATCCAGGTCCTTTGAGTGATAAAGGTAAGAATCCACAAACTGATAAATCAACTTATCTCTCCCATTTTCTATATCTCTAAACTAAAAAATAACTACTAAACTAAACAATAACTATTAAGCTTTGTCCCATTAATTGTTAGGTGAGGTCAGCTACATATATCAGACAATACCATGGCATCCTGTCACAAATCATATTTAATTTAAACTATTATCATCTTGATCTCTTTTAATAATTGTCATATATACACTATCCTGATCTCCCTCTATATTAAGCTATTTGACTACCGTCTATCTGATTAACCTTTCTCATTAATGGTTTCTTTTATAGTCTTTCTTGAATCATGAATCCAGGGCAGAGAAAGCTATCTGATGTAAAATCCACACCAACTACTTACCACAAGCTGGATTAGCTGAGCCAACATGACCACAAAGGTTGTCATCCAGATCCATACAGCTTATAATACAAGTAGTCTCAGTCATTCCATATCCTTCGGACACTCGAGCACCAAAGCAACTGTGCAGTTCACATGTCATGCAACCAAGAAAAGAATTCAAATCAAATAATAAGAGGACAATCCTTCTTAGCACCTGTGCAAAAACTTACATCTTTAAAAATTCCATGACATCAGGTGATAAGGGTGAGGCACCTGATGTCATCAAACGAACTCGTCCTCCAAGCTTTTCCTTTATCTTGTTGAAAACTAACCTGTCCCATATGGGAGATGGGCTCTTTCCTGAAAAATATATTTATACATATTATATTACTGAAAATAAGTTTCATTTACAATGATACTAAAGTTTAAAGAGGCACAACTGAAGAGGCCACTCTTCTTGAGAATAAGTTTGAGAAAACTATATAAACAGGGAATTAATAACGACCATCAACAGAGGAAGACCGAAAAATACAACTTTGATACAAGTATCAGCAGGATCAAGACGAATAGGACAATGCAGCAATATAAATGCATGTTATGCAGAAGATAGTTCATTGAGAATACAATTTACCATGAATTAGTGCCTGCCTTTTAGCATTGAAGGCAGCATTAAATAGCCTTTCCTTCAGACCACCAGATGTTTTAACAGCAGTCAAAATACTGCAAAAAGAGAAGGGAAAAAAGATTGAATGGCACGATGAAGTTGAACACGGGAAGCTAATATTTTGAAAGGTGTAGTTAAATGTATATTACTTTACCCAGCATATATTCTGTTGTATAGCCGAGGAACACTAACAAATATGGTAGGTTTTAGAGCAGCTATGTCATCCATTAGTTTCATATTATCCTGCATGGAGATGGTAAAAACAAAGTGTCAGGTTCATATGAAAATATTGAAGCATAGAGTGAGCCACTGATATAATTATCAAGTTAGGCTGCCTATATTACACTCTTTGGGTACGACTCTTCTTCGGATCCTACGTTACCACGGGATACTTATGCACTGGATTGCCCTTTTATACAGTGAAACAGAAATAGCCAATATAAAACCTACCTTTACACATCATACAAGGTTGGTTGTTGGTTTGATAATTTGCATGGGACATTAAAGGATATTAACAAATACAATGCTGTGATGTCTTTCATCCATGTAGCTAACCCCACCTAGTGGGAAAAGGCTTTGTTAAGTGTTAAGTGTAAGTGAGGCTTGCTGAATTGAGCTCCCAACTGATGGGGTGTTGTAAGGGGAAACTATTATAAAGATTGTTATTTGCACATAACTTTTGACAGAGTAATGTGGAATTCCATGAAATGGCAATCATGAAATATATGTTCGCCTCACAAAAATATATCGTTCCAATACAAAAAAGTCATTATTCTTGCTGAATTATTATGTGGACTCCTAACACTACAGTATACTATAAGAAATCTTTATCACATTTAAAATGTGAAAGTAAATGGCTATAAGCATCAGACTCATGCAATACAAATCTAAAGCAGCAATTACATAACTCAATCAAAACAAATAGAGAAGTAAGCCATCTCAAAGGAAGAAAGAAGCCTGATTGTTCAAGGTTACATACCCCCTGGTAGAATCCCACTGCAATACCAAAATATACAGTGAAGACCTGGTTAGCTCGTTCATAAATGTGAGCCAAAGGGAGATAAGATAAAAAACTGAAAATTGAAAGAATTTCAGGAAAAGACATCAGAATAAAATACCAAAAGAAACAACAACATCAAATAGAGCCTAATAAATTATAGAGTTCGAAAATGAGCTTACGTATCAGAAGGACCGAAAACTTCATTTGAAGTGCACGTGCTCCCAGCCACACTTGCAATGAAGTTTCCATGGCTCAAGACAGCACCCTGAACAAAATTTGTTCAGCAGAAACATGCAGCAGCAATGCTTTGTAGAGATTCAAAGAGTTATCTGGAAACAATATACCAATATGGAAGCAAACGAGAGTTTCTTTTTACGAGAACCTATGTACCTTTGGGGTTCCAGTGGTACCACTTGTATAGCAAATGGTTGCAACATCATTGGGCTTAGGTGGGCAAAAGGGCTGAATATTACTGCTCCCCTATATCCAAATCCACAAACAATTTGGTAACGATATAGTAAATAGCAGGCAGATAAAATCAATCGAAACAGCATTCGCAAAAAAAACTATAATATTCCAGTGAAGCCTACATGTGGTATAATATGAATGCAATATGTATTGCTCATAAAGTTTACACTATTTGAGAGAAAACTACTAGTTTACCTGAGTAAATAGCTGTGAATATGTAATAACCTTAACTGCGGATGATGAAGGAATTGATGGAATTTGATCATCCATACCTCCAACTACCTGCATACAAACTGAAAATCAGCGAGGATATACTTTGATGTTGAATATTCAGCATGAGCATAAGTCAAATGCAGACGTACCACAATCAGACGTATAGTTGGAATCTCCGATAAGTAGCTCAGCAACTGCAAAGTCAGTTGACATATATAAGAAGGGGTTTTGTATGATAATTTTTACATTGGCATGATAAATTTAACATTTTAGTATCTGATAAATTAAATTTGACAATAAAAACCATTGACAAGATATTGATATGCACTACTATTGAACTTACAATATGACGATAACAGAAGCGATATGCTATATTAAGTATAAGTTGAAGCTCCGATATACTTACTAAATTTAATGTCTGAGGAACACAGAATACAACTTGTACAACAGCATGATGAACGATGTACTTGACAGCATCAGGACCTACAGAGAAAACAATTGCTCGCTATTAAATCTACAAGTTAGGCCAACGTAAATACGAAAGAATGTTCCCTGATAAATAAAAAACAACGTACCTAGAGTATCATATAAAGGAACTGATATGTATGAGTATGCAGAGCAAGCATGATCAACAATGAGCCACTCAGGTCTGTTAATAAAATACAAACCAATGCAGGAGCCCTGCAAATTACCACGCCAACCAATGGTTAAATGATATCATGCGTAAAAATGAACAATGATGGACCACATTTATACAATCTAGCATTCACCTTCTGGATTCCATAATGTATCAAACCAGAACCTATTGCACTGCGGGCAGCACCCGCTTCACCAAAAGTCATCCATTTGTACCTTAAGAGTGTAACAAGAACAGGAATGAGGAGAAGGATGTAAAAGAAATCTTGTGAAGAAATCAAGACAGGTCAGAAAACAGGTTGAAAATTGAGCTGCTTACTCCCCAACTGTTCCATCCACACGGACACGAGTTCCCAGATACTTGTAGTCTCGAAAAACTTCAGTTGCATGCCTATTATTAGAGTTTACCAACATTCATATCAATTTATAAGGCATAAAAAAAATTCTTACTGAAGTATTGGAGAATTGGCGATTAATATTACTCATCTATATTCTATGATCTATCTTATGGAGCTGAATTAAAAAAAACTTTGGATAAAAAAGAGTAACACTCACACAAAATTATCATGCAGGGTGCCAATTTCAGGATTATCAGGAAATCTGGTCACCAGTTGCAGAGGATGGCGTGCAGATCTACGAAAGAAAATCACAGTAATAATAATATCAGAGAAATGGCCCTAAATTGATGAAAAAAAGACAAGAAGACCAAAAAACAGAGGAAGAGGTATACCTATACACGTTCCACTTTCCTGTCTGCAATTTCTCTGGGAGTACAACACTATAACCTTGTTCTGCTCAGAAGTAAACATCATAACTAGTGATATCAATAGCATGCCTGAGCAAGAAAGTAATTGCAAAAAAGTAACGAGGTAACACCAACAAGCCATGCACGTGAAAAGTTGGAGCCTGGAATTCAAATTAATTATAAACATATTATATGCCATTTTATTTTTCGCAAAAGAATGGAAAATGATCAGCAGTTACAAATGTTTTGGTGAAGTTGCAACTAGTGATGTCAATATCACTGACATTACTTTATTAGATTCATCTCTGAATTTAATTTTAGATCCATCTTTGGGAATACAATACAATAAAGAAGTGTTAAGATTCAGAATTCCGAATGCATGACACCTACCTAGGTGATAATTAATTTCAAAGATGCGGAATAGTGGTCCATCTTGGGGGAAAAGAAAAATATAAATTTATAAAAGGTCCCCACTGAATAACAACGATAATTTATCAGTGCACTCGGAAAAAGTGATAGCTGAAACTTTCACACCTTTTCTCTGGGAATAAACTTTACTCTTTTGAATTTCTGGATTTCGATTCAAATCTCACAAAGCCTTTTTCTACTGACTCGCAATAAAAAAAAAAAAAAGTGAAAGAACTTTAAACAACACACTTGTTTGATACACTTTCTAAACGTAAACAACAGTAAGACATAAATTACAGTGATTAACTCCATTTATTAATCAATTGGTGTTTATTATTTGCTGGCAATGATAATAAAGAAGGACAAATCAGATTCATCCACAACAACAGAAACAAAGTAATATCACATCATTATCCTCATTGAGAGAGAGAGAGAGAGAACCTAAGGCGAACTCGGCGGCGGTAGGGGAAGGTTGAAGGAGAGCGGAGGGAGAACGGTGAGAGGAGGCGGCGGGGGTGAGGTGGTTGTTGATGGCTTTGATTCGACGTTGCGCAGCAGGTGCTGGATCCATCTTCGTCATCACCACGACGAACAGCGAGTGAACGACAATGTGCGATTCGCGTTTTGGTGTGAATGAACAAGTAGTGAACGACGATCAGAAGAGATCAAGAGAATATCAGATTAGTATGAAGAATGAAGCTGCGCGCACATTAAGCTTTTTCCAACTACGTGGCGTCTTCCCATAATAATGATCATTATCATAATCATAATCATAATCATGCGTCATCGTTTTCACCTGCATTTAATTACTAAGTATGTGACCCCTCCATAACTATAATAACTATATTATTATTTTTTCTTAGCACTTGGAACTTTGACCATCGTGATTCGTGCATAGTTGAGTTTGTCCAGACATTATACGACAATTTCATTGGTGCTTTACTGCTTTATCATTTAAATTCGTTGTAAATTTCTATATTTATTTGTATGAACTTTACATGCATGTATTTGTAACTAAATTATTTTATACCAATATATCTTGAAAATAAAATGAAAAAAAATTGACATCGTTTTTAAAGTATCAGTTTTTTAATCTTTGGAACACAGGTTTACGGCTGCAAGATTTGACAAACATGAAACTCGTTTACCATTAACCAAAACATTCTTTTTGCGAACCTGTCCAACTTCTTCTTTTCTTGAATTAGAATATGATGGGCTACTTCGTTGTTATGTGTGGAAAACATGGGTTCAATCAGTGCCCGCCATATGTTGTTTTTGGAGACTGCTTAATTAAATCAATGTTATGTCGTAAATGATTTTTTTTGCATAGTTTATTTCATTTACATTTGAATCATTTACATTTGAAACTTCAAATGTAAATGAAATAAACTATGTAAAAAAAATTCAATATATCTCTCATATTTTTTCCATCCCGTATCAATAATGATAAAAGATCAGTATATTTTATAATTATATTTAATAGTATAAAATTATATGCTCCTTTTTTATGATTAA
Organism: Arachis hypogaea; assembly: GCF_003086295.3. Taxonomy (NCBI): domain Eukaryota; kingdom Viridiplantae; phylum Streptophyta; class Magnoliopsida; order Fabales; family Fabaceae; genus Arachis; species Arachis hypogaea. The sequence continues at coordinate 110,983,696 of NC_092044.1, forward strand.
ATATTGACTAAATTTTAATAAAAGTAGTGAGTACTAATTCTTGAAATTTTTTCACCAAGTATTTACGTGTTAACTATATAATTCAATAGATATACTACGAATATATTAAATTAATTATCAAATCAGTCATTTGATATAAAATATATATTAAACAAAAATGCTATTTATATACTAAAATCAGTTATTAAAATCAGTCAACAATGTATTTATGTATAAATATATGTATAGATTTAATTTATTTTCAATATATATTTGTATTTTAATATATATTTTATATTAATATATGATTTTAGTGGCTGATTTTGATGTACACGTAATATAGTCATATATTAAAATATAAAATATATTTTAAAAATAAATTAAATAATATTAATAATTCAATTGAAAAGTTGTAACCATTTTGCTAAGTTGACGGAGTTATATGATAATTAAGACTATGTGCTATAATATTTAGTCATTATTATATATAATACTGATTATACAATGAACTGGAATTATTCGATCAAGCTTGGTATGTATTGACCTGTTCTATTGTATCATTATGGTAAAAGGGTAAAAAATGCATTTAAGCAAAGGAGAGAAATTTATTATGTATATAAGTCAAATAAGAATCTGATGCAAGAATCAGTCAAAGCACATTTTAATGTAATTCGAAACAACTTTATTCGAATTACATTCCTTAATAATTCGAATCAATACAGCTTGAATTATTCTCAACTATTGCATACAAGTAATTCGAATCAATTTGGAACGAATTATAAAAGCATAATTCGAATGGTCTCAATTCGAATTAGTAGGAACACGTGAGTAGGAGGAAGTTCGAATTAAATTGATTCGAATTACTCACATTTCGAATTAAATGGTAATTCGAATTACACATTGTACAATAAGATGCTAGAAAAATACTATATAATATAAAAAATATACTAAAAAAAGTATAAAACAAGATTATAGTAAATTAATTTTAGTATAAAATTATTAAATATAAATTAATTTTAACTACTATTAGTACATTGAATTAAAAATAACATATAAAAATGTACTTGTATTTATTAAATTTTAATAACATATCAAAATTTAATGACTTTTTAAATATTCTTTTTATAATAGGAGTACATTTTTATATGCTTTAAATGCTTTATATAAAAATGTACTTGTATTTATCATACAAAAATAAAGTGTTGTGCCAATATAATAACATTATAACATTTTAAATCAATTTTTTCTAGGATTTTAGATTAAAAGCAGCACATGAAAATGCATTATTGGTATTTTAAAGCTAACTTAATTAAAAAAGATAGAACTATATTTTTTAGGATTCTATGTACATAATTAGGCTAATTTTTTTTAATATTTATCAAAGATGTGTGTGACACTATGTTATTTGGTTTCAGGTAAGTTTTACTCTGCTGTAATTTTTTTTTTTACTTTTTAGAAGACAGAAATCTAAAAAATTTTATAAATTAATTTAAAAGAAAATATCATTGACGTTTTATAAAATTTTTTAGATTTGTGTCTTTAAAAAAAATTATAGTAGAATAAAACTTACCTGAAACCAAATAACATAGTGTCACACACATCTTTGATCAATATTAAAAAAAATTAGCCTAATTATGTACATAAAATCTTAAAAAATACAGTTCTATCTTTTTTAATTAAGTTAGCTTTAAAATACCAATAATACTTTTTCATGTGCTGCTTTTAATCTAAAATTCTAGAAAAAATTGATTTAAAATGTTATAATATTATTATATTGGCACAACACTTTATTTTTGTATGATAAATACAAGTACATTTTTATATAAAGTATTTAAAGTATATAAAAATGTACTCCTGTTATAGAAAGAATATTTAAAAAGTCATTAAATTTTGATATGTTATTAAAATTTAATAAATACAAGTACATTTTTATATATTATTTTTAATTCAATGTACTAATAGTAGTTAAAATTAATTTATATTTAATAATTTTATACTAAAATTAATTTACGATAATCTTGTTTTATACTTCTTTTAGTATATTTTTTTTATATTATATAGTATTTTTTCTAGCATCTTATTGTACAATGTGTAATTCGAATTACCATTTGATTCAAAATATGAGTAATTCGAATCAATTTGATTCGAACTTCCTCCTACTCACGTGTTCCTACTAATTAGTATTGATTCGAATTATTAAGGAATATAATTCGAATAAAGTTGTTTCGAATTACATTAAAGTGTGCTTTGACTGATTCTTGCATCAGATTCTTGTTTGGCTTATATGCATAATAAATTTCTCTCCTTGGCTTAAATGCGTTTTTTTTCCTATCCATTATTATTATTGTATTATTATTAATTTTACATGTCTCATTATATACTTAAATTTTATTTATTATCATATCTTATATTTTAGTATCACAGTCTCCATATGATACCTACATCCAATGCTCCCCATCCATGTAAAGATTTCCATGATAGCTCACCAAATCTCTGCTTTTCATCTGGTCGCATAAACTCTCCAAACATGTATTAAATTGTATGAATTCCTGTCTGGTGCTTAATCCAAAAATGAGTTTCCAGCCAGAATGTAGCAATAAGAAAGGATTCCCAATGCACAAGATTCAAAATATTTCAGTAAACATTTAGTGAACTTCTATAAATTCGATTATGTAAAGTCTTATGTCGTGAAACCATTTCTACAAGATTAATTAAAACAGAATTTGACACCTTGGAACCCCAATGATGGAAATGTTCCTCCTCAACTAGACTAGACGCCCTGGTTGGTATAGATGACAATTCAAAGTATATCACACTGCATTGCACCAACGAAATGTATGCAAAGTGTGATCCAGGTTTGATAAAAATATACATGAGATGCTGAAACACTAGGACAACCATAGGTCACACCTTTCAATCTGTAATCTGCCAAATTATTTATCAAACTTCCCAACACTGATTATCTGTGGCTCATACTATTTCAACTCTGCGACATTTTGACTATGTACTTAGAATCTACTCTACAAGGTAAATGCTATCTTGTTCTTTTATACTTTCAGAAGAGCTCCAATAATTGCTGCGAGACATCTGCAACAAGGTGAGATTAATCATCAGAAAATATTAAATACAAAACTATTTTTCGCAGCTGAAAAAGTAGGCCGACAGCGATTCAAGAAGATACCTTCCAAAATAATAAAGATCGCTCAATTTTAACTGCATAAGATTTATCCTAATCTTGATATTAAAAAAGGATGTGGGATGAGGTTACCTTGAAGAATGGATGGTGTTGTCTGGAACTCTTGCCAGATGTTCCGATCAGCAGCAAGATCCATGTTGAGAAACTTGGCAGCAAGATATGCAGCTCCAGCAGCAATATGTTCAGGTTTAAATTGAAGCCAAAGAGAACTCCGAAGCCTGCAATACATGTTTCGGCTTCAGAAGGTCATTCGAGACAAATAACTACCGCCAGCATTGGTCAACACAAATAGCTAGAAATAGGCAAACTAACCATCCGAGGCAACACTAATAGAAGATTTCTGGACAACTTAGCATATGATTCTACCATGACAGATCAAGTCAGCTATTACAATAAGCAGGGAATATAAACTTAGATCATACAAACATATTCAACATTCCTACCAAGTGAAAAGCACAAATTTATTAACTTTTCTTACCAACTATACAAGCAGCAACTCAGGAAGAATAATATTCCAAGAATCTGTGCAGGATTGCTGATATACCAAACTATAGCAATATCTTATACTCATTTAGAGAACATACTTCCAGGATCAAATCTGCTGTAGGGGCTTTAAACTCCCAAAGTACATGCAATTAAAATGAGAAAGCATGCATGTAGCGCTGCAAATTGCAAACAACTGAATCTTTCAAAGCTAATGCCAATGCCACATCTTCTGCTCAACATTTTGACCTGACGACTCTTGCTATCATGCATTCATGCACATTGGAATGCTTATTATGAATGCAACTTATTCCACACTAAACACCAGCCGCCTAAGATATCAATTGTTCCATTTCCCAAGGAACAGGGATAAAACAAAACAGGAGCAAACCTCCCTTAATTATCAACATGGAGTACATTATAATTTTCAGAGAAATTGTGCAGAACTTTCTGGAGCATTAAAAGTGCTACAAAGGGAAGTTTTTTTTGTTTTTAATTTTTTTTAAGGTGCTACACAGTTCTCAACACAATACCATATAAATTGCAAAAAACTAAAGCAATGGTCAATGGAGATCAAGAATTCATAGTGCTAACAGACTCAACATTGATGAGCAATAACAAAGATTAATAAATTATTTTCTTTTTGTCAAATATATAAACATATGCTTAAAAGAAGCAGAGCCACCAGTGAACCACTCAGGCTGCCCCACTCATTAAAAAATGTGTGGGGTGGCTTTTACCTTGCTTATTATTACAGAGTTTGAATTAAGTTCCTCTGAAAAAGAATTTGGATGTTTAGTTTGTTAAGCTCTCACAAACTGGTTCATAATAGATCAATTTCTTTTATATTTTATTTATTTATTTGGTTTACGTATATTGCTAAATAATAAGCATGTAAAAATGGAACTAAACCTTTAAAAAATACATCTCTTCAGCAAATAAATACATTTTTTCATAACAATCAAATCCAGAAAAATGGCAGCATGCATTTCATGTCATAGAACCTAAAAATGATGACCTTGATATGGCTGATTTCTTTTCGACTACAGAACCAGTACTCTATCCAATAAGCAAATTTAGGAACTTTTAAAATTAAGAGATCAACTATTACCAGATGAACAGAAACATAAACGGCACAAGTTTGTCTTACAAACACAGGAAAACCACTAAAGTAAAAGGAGTTAGACATCTAGAACTGCAAACACACGCTAGCCACGCATCTAGGCTTTGCCTTTGAGTCGTCTACCCCTAAATATACGACACACATCCATAATGGATTTCAATTTGGGAGGTTCAACATCTACATTTTGAAATAACCTAGGTTTACACAAAGGATGAACAGACCAATTCCAAATCATGAACAATGCTCGTATATCACAATTGGATCCCTGGGAATGCTACACTAAAGAAACTTTTTAAAAATGGAATTAAGAGTCTGACAATTTTAAATAGCCATATATTACTTTCTTCTTCCTGTAATGAAAAATACCCATTCCCATTACAAACTTAACCAGACCTAACCTTGGACAAAGAAACTAGAAAACGAATCACTTGAACAGATGAAAAATCAGTACAAATTTTTAAAAATAATATTCATCATTTAGAAGTTACTAAAGAATAAAATATGCACGCACGCACACACACACTCACTCACTCTTACACTAAAGTCTAAACTGGGATAAAAGAAATAATTTCAAAATTTAAAACACTCGTGGAAGAGAAAGCTGTCCAAACTATTCCATTTGATTGACCAACAAATTCAATGTGGTTGGAGAATGGGGGAATTTAGGACAACTTTCACAAACCAAAGAAATTTCAATTATAAGATAGCATTAACAGCTATCACTAACCAATTACTAGAACACGTGAAAAGCTTCATTTTTTTAAGAAACAAAAAATAAATGTACAAGAAAAAAGGGATAATAAACAAAAATTCAGTATCAGCATAGGAACTGAGCAGGAAAGACATCAACATCTTGTCAACTGAGGAATGACATGCATTTTTTTTTTTTCAGGATAAGAAATGACCCAGACCATATCTGAATTTTGGAATATTTGAAAATTTTTGTTGGTTTTTTCAAATAATTTCTAATTTGTATGACCATCCAACCCATTTTACTAAAAAAGCAATGTATGATCTCCCAATCCATTTGACTGGCTATGATCTTTCTTTTTCCCTTTCAACAAACAACTTAGTCCATGCTTCAATTTTGGACTATTTGAAATTTTTTGTTGGTTTTTTCAGATCATTTCTATGATCTCCAACCATTAATTAAAAGAGCAAAACCATTTCTAAGATCTTTCAACCCTTTTTAGCTGAGACTTCTTTTTTTCCAGGACAACAAATGACTCGGTCCATTTATGAATTTTGGTCTGTGTGAATTTTTTTGTTGGTTTATTTCAGATCATTTCATGATCTTCCAACCCTTTTACTAAATGAGCAACAAGAGCACATTCGGCTCAAGGTCATCGGCAACTACAAGGCATTGGATGGAAAATCTGGATTGGGGCTCCTGTAGCTATCTCGGGTAGCCCCAATAAGATTCCATGGGACATATTCAGACTAAAGCAATCCATTAGACATCAGCAGTTCAACTTCAGATGTAAAACAAAACTTTCCATGAACAGCATATCAATCCGCCAGCTAAGAATATCATATAGGCCAGCACGCTAATCTTGTGAATATCCTGCAATTATATGCATGCCAAAAGAATCAATATCCCATGACAGAATACATACACAGATGTTGGACTAAAGAACAACATTTTGAGAATCAACACTATCTTGCACCAAAATTTAGAAGGGTAAAGACCAATGTATCTTCCTCAGCCAATAGATCTCCAGACCTCAAGACATGTTATTGCTTGAGGTTTAACACACCCAGTGCCCCACATGAGCTGTTTACTAAACTAGTAATTTTCATTCCAATCACTGTATTAGATAACAGGAGGCAAGTCAGAAACCAATGAAAGGGCACTCAAACAAATTGAATGTCTAAAAGCATTGAACCAATTTGACATGAGTCAATCAGTTCTCTTCTTAAAATAAATGGTATAAACAAACATCACTGCAGCAATTGTAGAAGGTGCAGGATTAAGAGAAGAAAACTCACCCTTCACTGACCAGGTTTAAAGCCAGGTTCACCAAAATGGTCTTTGATAGACCTAATTTGTTAAGAACAGATGTAAGGGGTGCATATGGATGTTGCACATTGAGTTCAAAATTTAGGGTAGTCAGAATCAACTGTTCAGCCTCAAACAATCGCTCACGATACTGTTCAAACCAATCCTGCGACACAAATCAATTCAGTACAATTGTAAATTACTATCTGTTAAACTAGTATTCAATGGCAATATAAAGAGATTAAATATCATCTTAATAGGCAATCATTTTCATGCTTGATTTTACGAACATATCGGGCATAGCCACGTAAGAGGTGATGGAGTCTAGACTATTTAATATTCTCTGGATATCTTCCACAAGAAACATAATATATAGGAGACAACTTTGGGCAGTCAGAAGTATACTCACAATAGGAAAAAGATAGGACAACATAGTAAAATCTTGTTTATGTAAGATTTCACTAGATGCCCGCAAAACATTGTTCAAAGGGCGTGGCGATTCCTCCGACTTTGCAGCTAGGAAAAGGGCAGCAGTAGCAATCAACTGTAGCACAACACAAAAAATTAAAAAACATGGAGCTTGAACCATTTACATGATATAGAATCAGACCTACTTGCATAGAATCAGACCACGGATGTCGCTATCTCTGAAACATGCCTTAAAATTTAGAGGGAAATAGAACTCACAAATCTATCATGGCAGGCATGTGATCTCCGAACAAAAAATCGGTGGCATAGAACCATAGCCGTCCCAATGGTAGTTTGAGGCCTGTTAAAAAATCATGTCATGCTTTCACATTGGCACAAAATAGTATCATGCAATGAACTAAATCCATAACAACAACATCGCAAGCATATATCTAATGAAGTTTTCAACCCCACCACTGGGACAAGGGCAGCTATAACCATGTCAGATAATATGAGTGATGAGTCTTACAGTTCAAGCCGCATTCCAAGGTTCTGGAGGTAAGCACAATAGGAGTACCGCAAGTGTGTTTCGTGACGCACATCAATGCCATCTTTTCTTGATGGAGAATATCTGTCAATCTCGTCCCTTGACATGAAGGATGGCTTATCATCTTCAAATATAGACCAATCAAGCTGCAAGCTAGCAGATGTTGATGTATCCGCATTGGATCTTGTAGGAGGAGCTTGGAAATTGGCTGATGAGAAATTGTTTTGGACAGTGTATGGAAGATAGTACATCTGGCTATCTTCCCAAGCAGGAGCTGCATATTTTCTCCTTTTCAAGGATGCTGGGACAGCATCGTACTTAGCATAATTAGCATGATCAGCCCTGTAAAAATTACAGTTGCCACCATGGTCCCCAAAATTTGCCCAGTTGTTATTCTGAATATTATAGTTCCTGTGATGATAATCATTCCTGCTCCTTTTCCTATTATTGTTGCCAAAGTTGTTACCGTCATAGGTGGACCTATAACCTCCGTGTAGATGTCTTCCTTCCGGTTCAAAATTCCGCACAAAAGACATAATTCCTGGAAAAATCACATAAACAACCAAATTTAGACAGAAAATTGCATGTTTCCTTCGAAAGTATTTGATACAATAAAATTTCAATTTCATGACGACCAGTCTTTGTCAAAGATAACAAATTCTAGCTGGAACAAATCAAATCAGCGTTCTATGATCTTATAATTATTAATAAACCATACATCTGAAGGTAATTCGCATGATCATGGAATATGTAGAAAAGAAATTTTTATCTTTGGGATTTATCAAGCTCAGGAAAAGAAAAAGCCAGCTTGAATTCACGAACAACAACGCAAAAAGAAACACATAATTTACATATGAGATTTAATCAAGCAGATCTCGTGCAACAAAAACAAATACAATTCAAGAATCAGAACCTCAGAAAAAGATAATCGAAAGAGAAGATAAATAAAAGGAGGTAAATATACCTGAGTAATCAGCGAAGCCGATCTGGTGAAATCAGCAGAGAAATTACTTGATTTCAGATTGGATATTGGAGATCGGAATTAGGGTTTTGAAGAAGAAAAGATTGGGAATGGAATTGAAAGGTAGTAGCTTTGTATTTGAAGGTCAAAAAGGAAGAGGAGGATTGTCTAAAACGGCAAACATTATCTACGTTTTAAAAGTTGGGTCAGGTTGGAGTAATGGAGTTAGTATCCAACCGGATCCAAAATTATTAACCCGTTTAAACTTTAAAGAAGAAAATATTAAATATGTACCATTTAAAACTAGCACTTACATATTTCAAATAGGAAAAAAATAAACTTTCATCAAATTCATGTGATAAAAGTTTTTCATAAATATTTAATTGTACCATTGCTATATTTTATAATATCAATAAAAAATTTGTTTTTGAAAACTCCATATAACTTTAACATTTTTGCATCATAATATAAATACTTTAATAAGAGGTTAATAACAATGTGTAACAATAATAGAAGCTTATATCAATTGACCAACAAATTAAAGGTGTGTTTGAATATTATGACATATATTTATATACAATACATATTAGAAAATGAAATATATATTGAAAAGTGTGAAACAATAAACATAGGTATAAGGTTTAATAAATTTTTTTTATTTTTTATTATTTTATTATTTTATTTTTTTATTATTTTATTTTATTTTCATTTTTTTATTTTATTTTTTTTCTTCTTATGATGTTCTATTAACGAGTTTCCTTATAGATATTTATTCGAGTGGGAATTTAAAATTTCTCATCTCAGTGCTCTGCTAGGGTTTAGCTACTCTGTTAGGGTGTTAGGCTGCCAACTGAGGTTCTTGTGAGAATTTTAAAATTCTCATCTCAGTAGAAATCTCTTGGATCGTAATTATAGTTGGGAAGGGAAGTGATTGAGATGGCTAATGAGGAGGAGAATGATAAGCTACGAAGGGAGGGAGTAATCCTATTTGACTCAATCGATGTTGAAAGGGGTTTGGAAGAATGTAGGAGAAGCCTAGTGGGAAGATTGCTTACGGATCGTTTGTTCACTATTGGTACAATAGATCCTGCCATGACAGCTATATGGAGACAGCCGGAGGGAATAAGAGTGATAGATCATGGTAAAAATGTTTTCCAGTTCTTTTTTGAGAAGGAACAAAACTTACTCCAAATAGAGAAGGAGGCTCCTTAGTTGTTCAAGAATTATATATTTAATGTCAAATGGTGGTGTCCGGATATGGAAGTAGCAACAGAAGATTTCTCAATTGTCCCAATTTGGATCCAACTATGGGGACTACCAGAATATTGTAAAACAAAAGAATTGGGAAGGAAGATTGGTGACTCGATGGGAGAGGTGCTAGAGGTGGGGTTGTTTCTGATGAAAGGAAGGGAGACCAAAATTATTAAAGTCAGAGTCGATCTAGACATTACAAAGAAGTTAAAACAGGTGATAAAAATCGCAGGGCCAAATAAGAAGATTATGGAGATTCGACTGAAATATGAAAGAATTGGAAGTTTCTGTTTTCTTTGTGGCCATCTAGGTCATGAACTCAGGAACTGTTCCAGTAACCTAAGTATGGAGAACCATGAGGGGGATAAGGAGGAGAAGTGGGGGGAATGGCTGAGGGCGGACCAGGTGGGGAGAAAGATAGAGGAAATAAAGGAGAACCCCAATTTTAATCAACAAAAGGCGGGCTGGCAGAGTAATGATCGGCGCAAAAAACCAACCCCGGTTAGTATGCTGAGAAGTCTCGCTGGTCTCTCAATATAAGAAAAGGAGAACTCTAGTCAATTGAAGCAAGGAGAAACATTGGGTGTGGTATTAATGCAGAATGTGAAAGAAGCTACTTCAAATTCAACTAATGCTATTGAGAAGGCTATAATAACGAAAGACACGACAACAATTTCAGTTGCAGAAATGAGAGCTAACCAAGATGATGGGGCGTTTAATATCAACAAACTTGGCAACAAAAAACAAAATCTGAAACACTTAGCTAGGAAAGTGGAGCCGGGGAAGAGTTCTGTTGTTGGAATTAAGAGGAGAAGTAGCGAGATTGAAACGGAGGCAGAGCATGAGGATATCGAGGCAGCTGAAACGGGAGAGGTTGCCAACCCACAATTGGCACCCAAAGGTCAATGAAGATGTTGATGTGGAATTGTAGGAATTTGGGGAAGACCCTTACAATTCACAACATACAAGGGATCAACAGATCTCATTCCCCCGAAGTGATGTTCTTATGTGAAACAAAGAACAATTCTTCATTTCTTACAAGGCAGTGTGAGAGGTTGGGGTTTCCGAACAGTTTTTGTGTGAATCCTATAGGAGTTGCTGGAGGTTTGGTGCTAGCATGGCGGACTGAGGTGCATATTAATATCATGGAATCAGCAAGCTTCTTTATCTATTTTAAAGTTCTGGATACTAGCAGAAACAAATTTTAGAATGTGATTGCAGTGCACCTGCATAGTGAAAAAAATCAACAGAGTAGGCAGTTTGATAAGCTACTCCAAATTCTCAATTCGGGAGAGGAATTATTCTTAGTTCTGGGAGACTTTAATGCTATTCTAGCTCATCATGAGAAGAAGGGAGGGAGGCCTAAAGCAACTAGTTCTGTTGAAAAGTTTCAGAACTTTCTTGATGGTGGCAATTTAAGTGACTTGGGGTATGAAGGAATTAAATACACGTGGAACAACAGGCAGTTTGGAGACTCTTTTATCAGAGAGAGGTTAGATCGTTGTCTGGTTTCTAATCATTGGAGGCAGGATTACCCAACAATAAAAATTCTGCATTTGGAGGATCAAGGGTTAAATCATAGACCTATTCTTTTGGAATCAGAACTGCAGGGTCGGAGGCCAAAACGACGTTTCCACTTTCAAAAAAGGTGGTGTGGGGATGAAGAGATGGCTACTACTATGGTAACAGATGCATGAAAGACATAATACTTAGGTTCTCCTATGTTTAGGCTATTCAATAAACTCAAACAATGTCGACATAACATTGTTGAGTGACTGAAATTGAAGCCAGGCAACTCGGCTAAGATAATAGAAGAGACCAAGCAGAAGTTAGAAGTCGAGAAACTGAAGGGGGCCGGAGCCAACAAGCAGCATATTCTCATCTTTGAGGCAACTCTAGAAGATGCTTATGAGAAAGAAGAGAGGTATTGGAAGGAGAAATCTAGAGTCAATTGGTTACAATGGGGAGATCAAAATACAAAATTTTTTCATTCTAAATTTTGTTCAAGAAATAAACACAACAAGATTGAAAAGTTCAAAGATGAAAGCGGTCAGTACCAATCAGAGACGGAAGAAATTGGCAGAATAGCCCAAGAATTCTTTGAAAATTTATTCACAACTTCGAATCCAATTGACCCGGGGGGAGACTCTGGAAGGTATAGAGGTTAAAGTGGATAGAAAGGAGAACAGAATTCTCACAAGGCCGATCTGTGATAAAGAAATCAAGTGTGCAGTCTTCTCTATTAACCCATTCTCAGCACTAGGAGAGGATGGGTTCACAGCAAAGTTTTATCAATTTTATTGGAGTATTATTAAAGAAGATGTAACTATGGATGTCAGAAGTTTTTTCTCAGGGGGGAAAGATGCTGCGTTCCCTCAATCACACCCAAATTTGTTTGATTCCAAAGGTTCCAGGGGCAGATACTATGGGGCATATCAGACCAATCAGTTTGAGCACGGTATTCTACAAGATAATAGCCAAAATTCTGGTGCATAGGATGCAAGGAGTGATGGATAAAGTAATTAGTGGGAACCAAAGTGCATTTATCAAAGGTCGGTTAATTAGTGATAACATATTAATAGCCCACGAATACATGCATTACTTGAAGAATAAGAAGTATGGCGAGTACGACTTAGCACTTAAACTTGACATGAGCAAAGCCTATGACCGGGTTGAATGGAGTTTTGTGTGGGAGGTTATGAAGAGGCTTGGTTTTTGCAAAAAATGGATAGACTGGATGAAGGAATGTGTTACGACAGTTTCTTACTCTGTTACTGTGGAAGGACACTCTCACGGCTTGTTTAAGCCAACAAGGGGACTCCGACAAGGAGATCCTCTTTCCCCTATCTATTCCTAGTCTGTGCAGAGGGTTTATCTTATCTGCTCCACAGAGGAGAACAGAGACAACAATTTTCTGGACTTAAATTAAACCGGAGGTGCCCTACAATCAGTCATCTCTTTTTCGCAAACGACTCCGTCCTCTTTAGTAAAGCAAATGTTCAAACATGCCAAAGATTAATGCAAATCCTACAAGACTACACCAGAGTTAGCGGCCAGATTGTTAACCTGAATAAGTCATCAGTCTTTTTCAGTCAAAATACTCCTTAGCAGATTCGGGCAGAGCTTGCACAACTCCTTCAGGTTTCACATGTTGGAGCCCAAGATAAATATCTGGGTCTACCTGTAATTATGTCACGATCAAAACGAAAAACCTTTAAATACATATAAGATAAGACTGTGAAGAAACTGAGCTGCGGAAACGATCGCTATTATCAATGAGTGGGAGGAAAGTGCTGATTAAGGCAGTGAGGACTGCGATTCCTATTTACACATTAAGCTACTTTAAGATGCTAGAATCTCTCTTAGAGAATATTCAAAGAAAGATGATGCTGTTTTGGTGGGGCCAAAGAGGTGATGAAAGAAAGCAGCAATGGCTAAGTTGGGACACTGTATGTCGAGACAAAAGTCATGGGGGACTAGGATTCAAAGATCTCAAAGCTTTCAATCTAGCTATGCTAGACAAACAAGGCTGGCGGTTATTCTCCAAGACAAATTCTCTAATTTACAAGGTATTTAAAAGTAGATATTTTTCTTTCTCCAATTTCTTAAAAGCCCTACCAGGTAACAACCCTTCTTAGGCCTGGAGAAGTATGCTAGAAGGCAGGAAGCCAGGAAGGTTATTGAAAAGGGTGTTAAATGGCAAGTGGGGAGTGGCAGTATGATTCCTATCTTTGAAGAGTCTTGGGGTGATAACAAAGAAAAGATTCAGAGATCCCAATTAATTAATCCCAACCACAACCTACAATGGGTGAACCAATTGCTGCTTCCAGACGAGAATTGGAATATACAGCTCATCAAAGATAGTTTTTCCCCACTATAGCTCAGCAGATTATCCAAATCCAAAGAACAGAGCAACAAGATAAACTAATTTGGGCAAAAGACAGAAGTGGTACTTACAAAGTGAACTTAGGATACCGAATTGCATTTCAATTTTTTCACTTACCAATAGAGTTCCTCCTGGAAGTCTTCAAGCAAAAAGATGTGTGGCAATCGATATGGTCCTTACATTCCCCAGCAAAGGTGAAGGTATTTTTGTGGAAAGCTATTCATGGAGGACTCCCAGTTAAACTCAAGCTGCAGTCCAGATTTTCGAATGTGAATCTCCAGTGTCCTAGATGCATAAATGAACCAGAATCAATTATTTATTATTTAATTCATTGCCCTCAGGCTGAGCAAGTATGGAAAAAAATTGATAATTTGGCTTACTTGGACATACCACAGTGTTATGGAAATGGTAGAGGGAGATAGTAATTCGATGCGGTGGTGGAACCCAATGAAAACAACGACGGAGCCTTGCTGCAATCACCTTATGGAAGATTTGATTGGCGCGTAACTTGCAAGTCTTCGAACATAAAACGATCTCATGTGTTGAAGTTGTTAAAGAGGCCAGAAAGCTCGTGGAGGATTTCTTTTCCAGCAGGAATCCTTGTTGCTAATTCTCTCTTCCCCAATGTTATTTTTCTATTTGTTTATTTCTTTCTTAAAGTTAACTTTATCTCATGTTAATCAATGTAATTGGTGGAACCATCTTCTTCTAGTGTTGTCCTATTTTGGACCGTCTATTTCAACAAATCAATAAAATCATTCTTTGATAAAAAAAACAAATATATTAAATTTTAAATTTTATAATTTTTATACGTAAACTTCTGTAATTAATAACACTAACATAGATACATGTTAGCTAACTCAATTGGTGTTTATCTTGTTCAGATATTATCGAATTCAGTTATGGATGATGGCGGTTCAAGCACACGACAAAATAGGAGGCAAATCTCTACTGTAATTGGTTGCAATAACTCTATAGAATTTGGATGGCCTGAAAATAACAGAATAGCTGAATTTTCGAGTGCAAATGTTGCAGCTCAACGGAAGTGATAGCTTCGACGAGAAAGCTATATCAAGAACGGCAAGATCTTCTGCGTTAATCTCCCTCTTAGTTTTTATTACTAATGTTCACTTTTTTCTTTTGATTTCAGGTTTTATTCGTTTCTGATGTCTTTAGAAGATCCTCTTTTACTTTGTTAAGTCCTTGTAATATGGACACTTATTTTTTTTATTTCTATTAATAAAATATTATTGATTTTGGATAAAAAAATTAATTTTTTGGGTTAATATAATATTTTTATTATTTGAACCAGTTAATAATTTAGATGATTCAAATTTTTTTCAAAAGAATATTAGTATTATACAATTTAGTCACAAAAAAAATTAGTATTATACAATTTACTCTTTTAACAACCGTCTATAAAGATGTGTTTGTTTAAAGTGAAAATAAAAAAAGAAAAAAAATTTGTATAGTTAAATGAAAAAGTAAAAAAAAAAAGTGTAAAAAAGGAAGTGAGATCTATTGAATTTTTTTTCCTCTAACGTTAGATGAAAATAAAATAAAAGAAAAGTATATTTATATTAATATTTTAATATTATTCTCTATTAATACATTTTAAAATATATAAAAATAAAATTATCTTTCCATAACATGATATATGATTTCTTCTTTTTATTTTTTCTTTCGTCCAAACATATTTTTAAAAAAATAAAATTTTACTCAATTTTTTTTAATTTTCTTTATATTTATTTCTTTTCTTTCCACTAAAGATATTGCGGGTATTTTTAATTTTTTTAGATAATTTGAACATATTTATTCCTAATACAAGATTTAGTAATTAAATTGATTTAAGTATAGAATTACAGAATGAATTACAATTTTTATTTATAAAAGTATAAAATCATAACAAATTTAACATGTAAGATATTTTACATGACAAAAATAATCAAACACAATAATTTTATTTATCTAAATTTATCAATATTTTAAATTTGTAAAAATAAAAATAGTAACTATTCATTTTTAGTAGATGCAAAACTAATATCCTTAATTCATGAATAAATGTGTGGACTCTTAATTTTTTATAGTAAAAATGGTATTTTTTACTTTGTATTTTTATTCTCTAGTTAGAGCAACATTCAACAGAGAGATACTAAGAAAATCTAGAAGGGCAGAAGGAGCACGTGAAAAACACTGCAAAGTACCATAGGAGAATCATCCGTCTCAAGCTGTATTGTAAGTGTCTAAGTATCCATCTTGTGTTGTAGAACCAAGGCGGTTTGGCCATGGGCCTCCACCAAAAAAATAAATAAAAGAGATTGATCTTTAACCACTAATCTTGGAGAACCAATTTAGATTGATTGAGTAATTAGCTGGTTTGTTCTTTTATATAAATGTTGAGAGTTTAAATTTTGTCATGTGTATGCAGTAATTTATTGGCTAGTGACAGATTTTTAAATGAAATTCAGATTCGTGACGGATTAATCATTGACCTGTCGAATTCGAAATACCGTGAACAAGAAAAAAAATAACTAATCTTCGAAAAAGCAACTTTCAAAATGTATTTTTCAGTGTAAGTGAAGTTTTAATTTAGTGGTTATTATATATGTCTTACATTAAGAGTCTATTTGAAAAATTTTTAAAATTATTTTTTTGAGTTTTTAATTTATAAAAAATAATGATATTAATGTGTAGTATAATTTTTAAAAATAAATTATAATTTTTTAAAAAAGTTATTTAAGTGTTTATAAAAAAATTTAAAAAATAAATTTTCTCGTAATAAAAATATTTTTATTATATATTTTTTAAATAAACACTTTTAAAATTAAAATATTAAATACAAAATAATTTATTTATAAATTATTTTTAATATAAATATTTATTATTTAAATTTTCTTTTTAAATTAATTAAACTACTAAACTAAAAATATATAAAACTTGTAAATATTATATGTATGAGTGTAATATAAGTGCATTTGTAATAAAATTAAGAATTGTTTAATTTTTTTTTTTTTTTTTTAAAGAAGGCATTCTTCGGTTAACCCCTAATTAATGCCTCAAGAAGAGTAACCTCTCCAAGGCTCTCCTTGGAACCAAGTTCCAATTTCTCATAACAGGCTGCAACGTGGCGTGGAAAGAGAGAACAAAATGAGCTTACTATAAATCACGTGATAGTCACGTGGCATTGTTGTGAGAGAAGAAGCATTGACCAGTCATTGAAAGGTGTATAAATGGCAGAATCTTGGTCAATAACCAAAACTCTTTTTTTTTACCTTGAAAGAACAACAGCAGTAGATGAATGAAGAAACAAGATGGGGAGAAGAAGTAATAATAGACCAAACCCTTCTTCACACTCATGCACTCTTCCACCATCTCCAACCCATTCCTTTTCTTCTTCTTCTTCTTCTTCATCTTCAGATTTCGAGTTCACAATCTCAATCTCACCTCGAAAATCCTCCACTCTTCTCTGCCCCGCCGATGAGCTCTTCTACAAAGGCCAGCTCCTCCCTCTTCATCTCTCCCCTCGCATCTCCATGGTCCGCACTCTCCTCCTCTCTTCCTCCTCCTCCGCCGCCGCGCCACGTCACTCCACCGCCAGCACCACCTCCACCTCTTCCTCCTTCACCTACGACTGCGATTCCTCCCGCCCCAGCTCTGTCACCGACGACGAAAACAACTTCGTCAACCGCCATAACACCACCATCAACAATGCCTTCCACTGCGACAAGAAAACCGCCATCAATAACAACAACAACAACAACAAGTACTTCTCGTTCTCTAGATTCTCCTCTGTTTTCCGCAAAAACCGCGTCGAAACTCATGAGAGCGTCTCTGTTTCCGTTTCTGAACCCTCAAGGTCGGTGAAGAAAATGGGAAGCACCGCCAAGGAGGTTATAAGAAAGTATCTGAACAAAGTGAAGAAGCCATTGTTGTTCTCTCACAAACATAAGGATCACCAGCAAACAACGCAAGTCTCATCGTCGTCTTCGAAAAAAGTAGCAAAGAGATCCGCCATGGAAACACAGAATGCTCCTCCTCCTCCTCCTCCTCCTTCATCATCATTTTCCTGCTTGAAGAAGGAAACGACGGAGATCAACAAAAGCGCACTGGTTTCTTCTTCGTGGCATTCTTCCTTCTCGGGAAACTTGAACTACCCTCGACGAAAGAGCATCTACGTTTCAAGCTGCCCTTCGTCCATGAGGTCCTCTCCGACACACTCCGGTGTTCTCTCCACCGCCGGAGGGTTCTCTTACGCTGACACTTCGACAACGGAAGAGTTGCAGAACGCAATCCAAGGAGCCATCGCTCATTGCAAGAACTCGTTGGCTCAGAACAAAGACTATGGTCAGTAGCCAAATATAATTAATTAATTAATTAAAACGAAACTAGGTTATTATTATTTTTTTAAAAATGTTATATTTTTATTTTTGTTTTTGGTCACATGCAGGTGCAGTTTGTTTCAGGATCTGATTAAACCCAAAATTATGTTCTGAAAAAAAAAAGGGTTGCCTTTTCTATGTCTACTTTTGTGTGTCTGTGATTTCTCACGTTACGGAATCTGACATGAAAGTGATGTAAAAGGAGTTGCATGGTAAGATAGCACGGAAAATCGGAACCCTTTATGACCGTTTATGATCATGCCCTTTCAAAGTGTAATTTTACTACTTTTGTGTGTGGTGTGTATAATAATTACATTAATTAATTAACTTCATCATCATGGATTATTAATTATTTAGCTGCTATGCAACAAGATTCCTTTGTAGCTGATGAGAATCTCTTAAGTTAATTATTTGATTGATTATGGAGATTGACTTTTGTTAAATGGTATTTAAGGGGCATTTAGTGTGATATGTCTAATGCAAATTAATGGAGCCGCCCTGTGTTATAGGGTTGTATAGCTGTAGGACTGACTGAATAATTAATATTATAGATTATAGATGTGCCTATAAGGCAGTGTTAAACTCATATCTAATCTAATATAGGAGTGGTACTATATCTAAACTCTCATTTATGGCTAATTAAATTTAAAGGACGAAAAATGCATAGGTTGCTATATATATATTCATATTATATAGGACGCTGTTATGCTATGCTACCTTGGGTAGCTTACTTGATTCTGCAGCTTGAATTTGCCAACATTATCGTTGTTTTATTTTCTTCGTGTATAATTAAAACTAAATACACCATGACCAATAGTTAATATACTAATATTATTCTCTTAAATTGCAGAAGAAACAAGTTGACTAATAAATATATATATAAGTTATTTTCAAGGAATGATATAGGTCATTTTTCACTAGTAAAATGTATTTTTTTTTGGTGATTTAAATAATTAGCTAAATAAAAAAAATTATAAGTAGATATATGGCACAAGAGGACATAGTAATGTAACTCATTTTTTATTTAGGTAAATCCGTAAATACAATAGCGTCTAAAAAGTAGTGTCTATTTATTAAAAAAATTAAAAAATAATATTTAATTTAAAAGATATAATAATAAATAATTTTTAAAAAATCAAAAAATAAGTTAAGTAAAATTTTAGACACCAATTCATAGACACCATAGGATTCGCATTTTATTTATTGATAGACTCAATGACAATCTACATCATTCAATTATATTCTTTGCAACTAGATTCAATTGGGAAAATGAATATTTTCAGCGATGGAATGCTCCATAATTGTCACAAAATAATAACATAGAATTTTCCAGCTCAATTCTATTTTAATATTTATATAGCTCATAAAAGAAAATGCAACTTGACCTAAGCCTAAGCATTGATGAATAGTAAAAGAGTGATTATTTATATAAAAATGTCTTTATGTAGAGATAATAATAGAAAATTATTAAATATATGGCATATTTTACTAAATTACTTAATGTAACATATGTTTGCACCTTAGTTATCAGTGTATCACTTTATTATAAATTAAAAAGATCTTAATATAAGTAGTCATTGTTCAAAATCACAGTCATTGAAGATATTATTCTTAGAGGATCTCATTTAACTATAAAAATAAAAGCAATAACCCAAAATGTTCTTTGATTTTTAGATGGTATTATATAACAGTTGAAAAATTTTATTTGAGCATGTCAAGTGTTTTTTGTTTTTTAAATTCATGTCAAATGTTCATATCAGTGGTTATCACAGTCAATTAATTAAAATTTAAAATTAAGAGGATTCATTTTCAATCTATGATATGTTCATTTTCTCATTAATTAATTTAATTTCCAGCAAGAATTGAATTGAAAGGATAGATGAAACAAGATATCATGATCAAGGGGTTCGGTAGCACACGGCAACCAATTTGAGTTTCATTTGATTATGTTCTAACTTTTGACTCTGAAAAAAAAAGTGACAATAACGATTTCTGTTAGTGATTAAGGATGGTAACATGTATTTTATTTGTAGGTACTTAACTCGATTCAATTCGGTTGAGTAGAATTGTCAATCCAATCTATAATGGGTAGGATAAGGAGTGGGTAGAATTTTTGTGAGAGTTGAGTCAGGTGTAGGTTGAGTCTCGACTCTACTCGACTAAATCGCACCCTATATATGTATATATTAAATATTTATATAAAAATATATTTTAAGTAGATGTTGAACCAAAAATTTTTTACTAAATGTATAAGATCTTTAGTCATTAAAAAAATACCATTAATTGATAATTTAATACTTTTTTATATAAAAGTATGTTATATTTTAAATTATCATTAAGTTATATAATAATATTGTATTTTTTGATAATATCTACGAGTTAAAAACAAGTAGAGTTAATGTTGGAATATTCTCAACCCACAGACAGAATAGAGTTAAATTTATATAAAAATCTCAACATACTAATAAGATTAAGATTGGATCCAAGCCCTATCCTATCTTATCCTACCCATTACCATCCTTTTCAGTAATCATACAACACATATTCAATAATTCAATAATATGTGTATATGTACAAATCAATATAATTTTCCACCATTTTCCTTCCAGAAATCACGTATAGCCATACAGATGGGAAGAAGAAGAGAGCCACGAAATTATATTCATTAAAGAAAACGAACGTGTCATTTACACATCATGAGAAATCAATCTTCCGTTGCCTAATTTCTTTTGTGACATTAATCAAAAGTTGACATCTGAAAAAACCCATGATAATATTACTTTCATGTTACATTTCATAATATATTATCCAGAGTTTTGTTTTGGGATTTTTTATTTTAATAAATAAATTAATTATAATTATTATAGAAATAAATAATTCAAAAAAATATTTATCAAAATAAATACTTTTCTCTTATTTCAATGAGATAATTTTATATGTATATCATTTATAAGTGTCGCATCTATCTGTCTTATCTCGTTTACACTGTAACCGAAATACATGCAAAATTATCTCGTTGAGATAAAAAAATTATTTATTTTAATAAATATTTTTTAAATTATTTATTTCAGTAATTATTATAATTAATTTATTTATTAAAATAAAAAATCCGTTTTGTAATTTATATAACAGAATTGAGTAACCATAATTTTAAAGAGAAAATGATTGGGAGTTCTGATTTATTCGTTTAATTATCCTTTTAACCTCTAGATAAAGATTTAAGAGAAAAGGACAATTTAGTTCCTGACCTTTTAACCCGAGGACATTTTCGTCCCTGAGCATTGAAAAATACATTTAAATCCCTGACGTTCCTTAAAATAAGACCGATTAGTCCCTCCGTCCATGAGCCACCCTCAGAGCGGACGAAAAACGCTGAGATGGCTCCCCCTATGCTGACCTGGCTCATTGGCGTTCCCACGTGGCAAGTAAGTGGGATGGAGGTTTTGAAAACGGGACACATTAGTCCCTCTAACACAAAATGATGTCGTTCTGCCCTGGACACATTAGTCCTTAAAACACAGGAGGGGCTTGAGGAATTGGAGTTACACACAGCTCTGCCCTGGAGTTACACACACTCCAATGGTGACGCCACCACCCTCACCACCACCCCCAACCACCATAACAACCACCCTGTTCTGACCCTTCACCTCAAAGACCCCCATTTTGGAACAAAATTCAGACACCCTTTTCACACCAACACCAACAATGGCTTCCACAAACTCCACCAACTCCACCGACCCTCTTCCTTCCCCTGATGACATTGCCGCCAAAGCCCTCACAAAACGATTCGACGCACTCATCACGGTTCGAACCAAAGCCATAAAGGGAAAGGGTGCTTGGTACTGTGTCCCAATTTCAGCACAAGATTGAGGCCCGGTTCGGTTCCTTCTCCGCTTCCAATCTCAATGGTCAACACCGGTTCGAACCATAGCAACAATAGCAGGAAGAGGGCTTCACCTGCATCATCTGTTCCTTATCAAAATCATGCCTTGGCAATGGTGGAGTCTTCAAAGTTTGGTCCTTTTGGTGGTGAAATTGGGTACACTCAGGTGCATGGTAACTCTGTGAACCAGCACCATCATCATAATCAGCATCAGCATCATCAGCAGCAACAGCATTTAGTGCTGTCTGGTGGGAAGGAAGATTTGTGTGCTTTGGCTATGTTTGAGGACAGTGTGAAGAAGCTCAAGAGCCCTAAGACCTCACCTGGTCCTGCTTTGAGTAAGGAGTAGGTCAACTCTGCCCTTGAGTTGCTCTCTGATTGGTTGTATGAGACTTGTGGTTCTGTGTCTCTGGCCACAATTGAGCACAGAAAGTTTCAGGCTTTTCTAAGCCAGGTTGGTTTGCCTGCAACAAATACTTTGAGGCGTGAAATCTCAGGTCCAAGGCTTGATGCTAAGTTCAGTGAGGCCAAGGCTGAGTCTGAGGCCAAGATAAGGGATGCCATGTTCTTTCAGGTGGCTAGTGATGGTTGGAAGAATATGAATTGGTATAGTTTGTGTTGTAGTGGTGAGAATTTGGTGAAGTTTGTGGTGAATCTTCCCAATGGTACTAGTGTGTTCCAGAAGGCTTTGTTCACTGGTGGAGTTGTGTCTTCCAGTTATGCTGAGGAGGTTCTGTGGGAGACTGTGATTGGTGCCAGTGGAAGTGTTGTTCAAAGGTGTGTTGGGATTGTTGCAGACAAGTTCAAGGCCAAGGCTTTGAGGAACTTGGAGGCTCAGAACCATTGGATGGTAAATACTTCTTGTCAGCTTCAGGGGTTCATTAGTTTAATCAATGATTTTAACAACGAGGGCTTTTGGAATGAGTTAGAAGCCGTTTATTCCATTGTGAAGGTCATAAGAGGAATGATTCAGGACATTGAAGCTGAGCGACTACTGATTGGTAGATGCTTGCCTCTTTGGGAGGAGTTGAGAACCAAGGTGAAAGAATGGTATTCCAAGTACAACATTGCGGAAGGTCCTGTAGAGAAACTAATGTGTCCAGGGCAGAACGACGTCGTTTTGTGTTAGAGGGACTAATGTGTCCCGTTTTCAAAACATCCATCCCACTTACTTGCCACGTGGGAACACCGATGAGCCAGGTCAGCATAGGGGGAGCCAGCTCAGCGTTTTCTGTCCGCTCTGAGGGTGGCTCATGGACGGAGGGACTGATCGGTCTTATTTTAAGGAACGTCAGGGATTTAAATGTATTTTTCAATGTTCAGGGACGAAAATATCCTCGGGTTAAAAGGTCAGGGACTAAATTGTCCTTTTCTCAAGATTTAATTTTTTTTATATTTTTTAAGTTTTTTAAAAATAATATACATTTAAATTTTTTACTTAAATATTAGGAGGATAATTTAAAAACAACAATGCTAGGAATTAAGAGGGTATTAGCTAAAAACCAACCAAATGTCTCTGGGTGAATCTAATGGTGCTTATGTTAGGCATTAAGATGTTTCTTTTCTTTATAAATTGGATGGTTCTGAATCTATTTTTTATTTATCATGTTTTAGGCATTTGGAGAGTGAAGGAGGGTGAAGAGACGGAAACTAATTGAATCAGTTTTCGTCGCGTTTCAATGATACTGAACGTATCTCCTCCTAATTTGAATGTGGTGAAACATTTAATAACCAATATTTTAAATCATAAATAAATAAGTTAATATACATAGATGTTTCTTCTGTTAAGTATTACAATGTTTCTTTTTCATACTAAATGGATGTTCTTTTATATATTTTTTGAATTTTTTTGGATTGCGAACGTGAATATCCTTATTTTTTTTTTAAAGAATTTTATAATTTTTTAAAAATTTCTCTCCTTCGTTCTTTCCTTTTCAAAGTTTTATGAAAGCTTCTCCTCCGAATTCGAATCCGAACCCGAGTTTCTTGACGAACAATGGCTATTCCTGGTTGTGATTATGCTTCTTTCAAGGTGAAGAACCTTCCAGATCCGATTCTGTTTCGTCGATAAGGTAAAATCTATACACTATTTCTCAGTGTGTGCCAGAAAGCCTCTTTGGTTGATGGTATCATAGTGAATACCTTCAATGATTTGGAACCAGAGACTATGAGAGCTTTACACAACGGTTCTCATCTTTCTCGTTCTATTTTTCCGGTTGGATCCATAGTTGCTCAACCCAACCAAAATCAAGATGAGTAGATTCAAGAATGTGTTGCATGGTTGAACCATCAGCCATCAAAATCTGTGTTGTATATATGTTTCGGAAGTGGTGGAACACTCTCTCAGAAGCAAGTGAATGAGATAGCATTTGGATTGAAATTGAGTGAACACAAATTCTTGTGGAGATTTTTAGAAGTAGATAGGTTAATGTGGAAGAGAAGAGGAATGTTTTTATAAGCTTTAATTAGGTTTACTTAATTAGTTTAAAATTTTTTAAATTTTAAATTTAAAAATTTAAAATTAATTATTAATAATTATAATTAATTGAATTGTTCACTTTTTGATTGGTTAGACACTTGATTCTATACTTTTCCTTTAAAAAATAAATTAAAATTCTTAATTGTTACTCATACATACCCTGTCATCTCATATTCTCATTCAATGATAAAACTAGAAAGTAGAGAAAGGAGCTGGGAGAAGAACAAGAAGCATTTTAATTTATTACATAAAAAAAGTTGGTTTAAAATTGATTCAAACCTGAGACCTGGAAAGAATGCTGGTTTAAGCTTTCAGGCTTTAATTTTGAAGTGAAACTCTTATTAATACTGATTTTGACGTATAGCAAAGGTCATCTACCTGCCTAAATATGCTTTTAATTAAGCTAATGTCACCATTTTCAAACTTAGATTTTCCCTCGTGTAAGTTGCGACTTAATTATGTTGTATAATTTGATTTGATTTATTCCTACTTAAGATTCTAGATGGAAATTAGAAAGTTAATGAAAGACTAAAGTTTTAATGAATATCTATTTCGTTAGATAATTATGTAGAACTTGTCTCAAAATTTTTAGCTATATTTTGTAAGTTACAATAACTTATCAATAAGGAATTCTCAGAAAAAGGAATAAAGAAGATAACTCAAATATGTATTATTATGTCTAAAATGTTTAAAAATATCATTCTATTAATAATTAACAGAGATTAAAATAGAACTAGTTATCCTAATTTTAATGATAGTGTTAGTTTTATTTGGATTATCAAAGATTATAATAAGTGTTGGCAAATGGAATGTTTGGAAATAATTGCAAGTAATAGTATTTTTTAAGAGAAATTATTTGCTATTTGGAGATGTTATCTCTTAGTTTGAGATGTGGGTTGACGAAATGTTCTTTGTGAGACGGATTGTGTGGAGGTGTTTAATCTTGTTACTAATCATCAAAATAGTTTTGGGTTTATTAATCCGTTAGTGTCCAAAATAAAAAATATCATGCATTAAAATTAGTGTGTTAATTTTTGTTTAATTACGAGAGATGTAAATACAGAAATGAATATTATGATAAAAATAGCAATGAAGTTATAACTTCATCAAGTGGAGCCTTCTTCTTAGAAGAAGATTGAAAGTAATTTTAAACAAACTATCCTCCTGCTTAAACAATTCCTGATATTTGTTTTTTTTTATTTAAATTATTTAAATTAAAAAAAAAAACAAAATATATAAACCATAGTGACCTTATATATTGCTTCATCCATTATCCCTTTTCCCTTTCCTCCACTACTCTAATTGTAGCCCGGTCCATTATTTTTAACTAGGTGACGTTCTCCTAACAAGCCTGCCTAATTACATAATCAAACAATTTGAAGATAATGGAGCTTAATTTTTTCCAAATTATGTACCATAGTGGACCCAATCAATGTTATCTTGTAGTGTCCATTTGGGCATTCCCTGCCAAAGTACCAATCATTAACCTTGACCAAGTCCACGTCATCTTCTTAAACTCCAATAGTAATATATATCTACAATCTATTCGCATAAAAAAATGTATTTATATAAAAATAACAACTAAAAATAATTAAATAATTTTATATTTAATAAAATCATTTAATATAATAGATGTTAGACTTTAACTATTATTTTTATAAAAAAATATCTTCGTATGAATAATTATCTTTGTAAAAAAAAAAGTGGTTTTATATATTATTTTTATAATTCATTTTCTGTTTTTAATGAATATTCTTTTTTATTTATCATTTTCCTTGTTTGAGCAATGGAAGTAGTACAGAACTACAGATAATCACTACTTTCATAAAACAAAAAGTTTATTTTTAAGGATACTTGAGGAAAGCCTGTCCTAATAAAGTAAGGCAAATATTTTCTTAGGCATTAAATTATGATTAATAGCAAGATTATTAGACCAGCCTAATAATCTAATATAATAGCCCTTGCCAACAAGTAGTCAAATCAGAGGACTGCTCTATATATCTATTCTCTTTTATTAATAACAGCTGTTATTCATAACATGAATCCTATTAAATATTGAGTATGCTCTTATTAATCTAAGGTCCCTTCCTTGAATAAATGCCTTAGCTTAGGTGTTATTTTTGGATAGAGAAATAGGGGGAAAAAAGTATACTAATTAAATATTAAAAGCCAAAAAAAAAATAACGTGGTATCAATAATTAATTTGTTATAAATCTGAATTTTATTAAAAATTTATTATTAATCAATAAATTATTATATATACAAAATAAAATTCCGAGCAAATGAGATAGTTGATCAAGTTTTACTAATGTGATGTAAAACATGTTTCAACCAAATTAATTAGTAATATTATGATGGAATTTTAACACGTTTGTTTCCTAACACCTAAATTATATTCTTGATTTTTACCTTTGATTGAATTGGGTATCTAGAAAGATGTCACTATTATTTTGTTGATTGTAAAAAAATGATGAGAGGGCATTTAGCAGAGTCTGTGCATAAAACTGTAGCTGTTTCTTTCCCTCATAAAAACTTAAAACGTGCATAGTGCAACTAGTTTCAGATTGTTGTAGTTCATGTTAATTCCAAAGCACCAAAAGGACAAAGAAAAGTGTGGTCCCTCTCTCACCCAAAGCAAACACACATGCCTCACTATCCCATATAAGATGAATTGGAAGGTACTATTGAGTTCTTGTTACATAACTCTTTACTCTTGTCTGTTTCATGTATCATCATGATCCATTCTCTATGGGGCCCTACTTTGAGTGAAACCGTTGGTCAAAATGCAATGTATTGCATTGCATTGAATTCATATTTACACCATCATATGGTGCTACACTCTGAACAACCTCAACAGTCAGAGAATGAATTATTTTTTACAACTGTGAAAATACAACTTTTACTGTAAAGCACATGTTGAGAAGTGAGAACAATAACTTGGGGACCTCAAAGGCTAAAATTCTTGCCATAATAGTGGTTTTATTTTATATGAATAATTGATTAAGTAATTGATTTGATGTGTACATAGTTGCTAATGTAAAAGCATTGACTAATTGGTGTATTGATCAATCATGAGATGCCTTAAACTAAATTAAACTGTGTTGATTGTGCTAGAGTTTTATACTAATGTGGTAGAACTTCTTGCTTTTGATCAAGATCAGCAAATATAGTTATCCTTATAAATTAAGGACAAATCACATGTTTAAGTTTTTGTTCTTTTTCACAAACATTATGCTGTCATTTTACATTATTGTGTAGTTCAATTATAGTCCAAAGCAGGACCACAGAATACACAAGGATAATGTTAATGGAGTTATACAAAGGCTTGTGCTATTTAAATACTAAAAAGAGTAGCTATTATTCATACACTAGTTTTATTTTTATATATATCTATTATCTCCATTCTTGAGTTTAAAAAATGTATAAGTAAACACTAATTTAATTATTTAAGTACTAAAAGGCAAGCAATGTGTAATAATTGAAAGATTTACCCTCCAATGTTCATTAGCTGTCAAGAATTAATTAGAGCCTGCCCAAATCTTAACAGAAGCTTTTTCAAGAGCTGGACATGATCACACACAACTTGTTTCCCTTTTCTTAGGACAATAAACTCAACCCCATGTTGGAAATATAACCAACTGGACCAGCTGTGACCAACTTATTCTGAGGGTAACTTGGTCATTTTCATCAACATATGTTCAATCTTTTAACCTTGTTGTCACATGCCCAAGAAGCTACTTTCATGTGGCCACATGCTTGAGGCTTCTCCCATGTTATAGTTCCTTCATGCAGGGTTGGGTCAAATTAAAGCCTATGTTTCTTTGACTAATAAGGAGTAAGGAGTGTAATTTTTTTAATGTATATAATTAGGATCCTTAAGCTCATTTGTAAAGGCATTCTTAATTAATGGTTTTAGTTTAAATAATATGATCCCCTTCTGTCTTTTCTTCTGTGCTCTTCTGCAATGTATGTGGAGGCCATTACAAGCAATGTGAAAGAGAAAATGCCTGAAATCTGAATACATTCACTTGATCTGCAAAATGTTTGCAATTGATAGCAGCACATGATTTTGTCATCTCATTCAGTGAGATAATATTTTGATGAAAATTATGATATACTATTTTCTTCACTTTTCTTTTTTGAACAGTTATTAATAAGAGAATCTAATATTTGTAATATATTCTCAACCAATTTATTAACTCCTTCCACCCATCTCATCATATATAGTTTGTGCTATTGCAATTTCCGAGTGACACTGACAATACTAAAATCTTTTTGGGAGTGAGTAAAAAACTAGTATAGAATTGATTAAGATTCTTGCTAATTAATGCTCTCCATAAATTTGAAAATTTTCACTCTTTTCCCTCCTCCTTATCATTGAAAGAAATATATAAAATGTTAAATTCATAGAAATAAAACACTAAATTAAAGCATGCAGAGCAAGAGTGTAGATACAAGTGTTTAGACTTGCATTGCATGCAAAGAATTGATAATGATAAAATGCTTTTGTCTTTTACTTCCCAAGGCTTCCATGTGCTGTCCCTATATTCTAAACAGTTTCATAGGTCACCTGTTTCTGGTTTGCTAGACCATTTCATTTTTATAATCTCACCGTT
This sequence comes from Arachis hypogaea, assembly GCF_003086295.3. NCBI lineage: Eukaryota > Viridiplantae > Streptophyta > Magnoliopsida > Fabales > Fabaceae > Arachis > Arachis hypogaea. The sequence goes on from NC_092044.1 coordinate 111,012,886, forward strand.
CTGACAGTAGTTAAAAAAAATGTGATTAAAAATTTAGTACCCATATATATAATTCTTCATTTTTAGTGATAAGATAATGACCAAAAAATAGTCACAAAAATACTTCTACTACTCTTAAAAAGTTAGATGTGACATTAATAACAGTCTCTTCTCCTTTATAAAATCACAATTCTCATGCATATGATAAAGCACAATCACAATTCATCACAACCCTCAAGGCTAGCCACTACCACACCAAACTCCTAAAAAAACTGCAGCATCTACTCTTTCTTTTGTTTTATTCTTTTCTCTCTTCCTACCCCAAAACACAGACAAATAATGGTATCTCTTGAGTCTGTTCCCAGATCCATTGATGCACCTTCAAGCCCCAGAATATCTTTCTCTGCTGAGTTCTTAGATGAGAACAACTTCATCTCCATAAGTCCAAACCCTGAGTATGAAAGAGATAATGAAGAGAAGAAGGAAGGTGCTGCAGAGAGAGGAGGAGCAAAGAATAGTAATAATAATAATAATGCTGCAGATTTTGAGTTCCTCTCAAACAATGTGAGTAACAACAACAACACAGTGTTAACTGCTGATGAGCTTTTCTTTGAAGGGAAGCTTCTTCCCTTTTGGCAGATGCAGCATCTTGAGAAGCTAAGCAAGATCAACCTCAAAGCCAAAGAGGGAGAAGAAGAAGAAGATGATGATGAAGATGAAGAGTTAGAAGAGGAAGTTGTAGTAGTGAACAACAACAACAACAGTAGCAATAACAAGGAAGAGAGTAGTAGAGTGAACTGGTTTGTGGATGATGATCCATCTCCAAGGCCACCAAAGTGCACTGTTCTTTGGAAAGAGTTGCTGAGGTTGAAGAAGCAACGTGCTTCTTCTTCCTTGTCACCTTCATCTTCTTCCTCATCTTCATCATCTTCTGCAAGCTCACTTGGTGATGTAGCAGCAAAAGAAGGAAAAGAACAAGGATCATCAAGGAACAATAACAATAATAATCATAAGGAGCAGCATGTAAAGAGGATCAAGAAAGGGTTAGAGAGAACAAGGTCAGCTACTATTAGAATTAGACCAATGATTAATGTTCCAATTTGCACCCAGGTCAAAAGCAGTGCCTTGCCACCTCTTTTTCCACTCAAGAAAGGAAGATTAGAGAGGTAAAAAAAATAAAAGAAAGATTTTGGAGTATTCATAAGTTTGTTTAGTTTGATCCTCCTTATTAGTCCTCAGAGTTCTTCTCAAATAAATTTCCTTATTTGTTTTTATGATCAAATTATGCTTTCATGCTTATTAGGCTAGCTGTTAATTTGGGTGGATCTGAGAGATTTAGAATGTAAATTCTGACTTTTGTATAATCATATGGAATGTGCATTCCCTTGTGATGTCACTAGAGGCCAGAAATATTTGATGTTCTGCATGTGTGGGTAGCTAATTAGGATAGAAGTGGGGGTCATCTCACATGATAGATGCAGAGTTCCTCAATAAGTGAGTCCCACATGGCTGCTTGATCTATCAGCCTCAAAGATCTGATCAATCGACACAATATTAATGAGTGAGTGGTACAACAATTCAGTTTTCATATGGTATTCAACTTCATAGTACCTCACTCTCCACTTTTCTTCAAAGCAATTTAGCTTTATACTTGCCTCACAATTTACAATTAGAAAATGTTGTGCACTAAGTCAACACACCCCTTCTATTAATGGCAAAGAAGCCCTTCTTAATTTATGTCAAGCATTTCATAACAAAATCAGAAACAATTTCATAGAGTGACAATTCATAGGAATCTTTTAATCTTTTACATTGACAAAGTAGACCAAGACTCTCTAACTTTGAAAGTAGTTCAATAAGTCAATAACAGAATATAATCAAAAGTGAACAAATGAAGATTGTAAATAGAAAGGTGTACAAGAGAACTATGGATAAACTTGGTTTTGCAAAAATTAATATGTCGACTAGTAAAAACTGAAAGGACTAATGACGTTATATCCACATTTCTCTGGTTACATAAGATGAATTGATGTATCTTGTTTGAATGTGGAAGAAGAGTTAAAATATGAACTATTTCAGTTTTGTTTGATTACAAGAAAAGAAAAATATGCCAGACAACTATATCTCAGGCTCTATTTTTTACTTTCACAATAGCATATACACTGTTGTTTAGGGTGTCTTAAGTATCCGTTCCCTAAGTTGTACCCTACAATTAGCAGAATACAAACCAGAATGACATACAAAGTATGGGAAACTGGCATCTCATGGACAACCTTAAAAAAATATTGAATAAAATAATGAATAATTCCTATACAAGGATATTTAAGATACAATTTTCAGGTAAGATTCGAATTTTCAACCGGATTGAGAATCTAGCTCGAAGAATACAAGATAAGGCTGAAATGAAGTTTGATCTTCAGTTTGAGGAGTCGAAATCAAATCATTTCCACAAAAATTAGAAACCTAAGGACAAAATGAATCGAAAGTTCTTCACAAGAGTATTGATCTTGACCACAGAAGGCACTGAGCAAATTCCTCAAGGTGCTGGTGCTGGTGCTGATGCAGGTGATAAGAAGTTATTTCCAGACGTTCTGTTATAACATGCAGAAGTGAGAAGTCGGTGAGACAACAATTTTGAATCCCGTGACAAGAAAAGATAAATAGGTTTTTTTAGTTACCTGAGGTTCAGCCCTGGTTTTCCAATAAGGTTTGATGGAACTTGACCTGTCAAATTATTGTTTTGCAGAAATCTGCAACAGCCAAAGAGGGTCTAATCAAGAAACAACAAAGAATAGAAAAGATAAAAAAAAACTACAGGGACACTAAATAATAGAACTGAGCAGAAACTGGCAGATTTTCCTCTGTAGAGAGGATGACAGCAAAGACTCTCTGAATGGTGATAAATTGTACTATTTTTGGGCCACACTCATGTAAACAACGTAGTTGTACAGGGCTGACTTAAATATCTACTCAGGATTCAAGAAACAACACAAAAAACCAGTTTAATTGTATTCTCTTGTATAAAGAGGACAGAGCTTACATTTCATGCAAAGTGCTGATGTTCCCTAGGGATGAAGGAATCTCTCCGTCGAATTGATTGTCTTCCAAGTGCCTTTAAATACAATAATAATATCCAGATAGTGAGCTTCATGGCATGAATACATCAAAGTTCTCTGATTTCAAACATTTAGATCACGGAATTGCATACAAAATGAGTTACTTACAATGTTTCTAACAGTGTTAGTGAACCTAGGTCAGGAATGTGCCCTGACAAACTGTTATTTCCAAGCCAGCTACAAAAAGCAATGGTTTTCCAATTAAAACTTGTAAATACCAGATTCAATGAACTGAGATTTAGAGTTAAGCACCTACATATTAGTCAGAGCTGTCATATTGGCAACAAAAGGAGACAAAGATCCTGAAAGCTCCATACTTGTCAAATTTCTGAAAACAACAGGAAATCATAAGTAACATCATTTACGGAGTACAGTAACATTGGAACTGGAAGGACAAAGTATTGTGCCATGACAGCTCAACTCTGTGCTTACAAAGTCACTACTCGAATGCGGGGACCCGTGGAACATGTGATGCCAGTCCACGCGTACTGCTGAGGCATACAAGGATCACCATTCCAATCAAGTGGAGGATTTCGGAGGCTCTTTTTTATCCTTTCCAAAGCAATAACTGTCCAAAAGAAAGTTCCCATCCCATTCATAAACCCTTGCATGTTCAGAACTAACATTTTAATGCACTACAATTATGTGTACCATGCTACACCTTGTAATGATTACATTCCATTACTACCACAAGACCAATTTGGAATTGCAACATTTAATTCATAAACACTGTTTGGATGAGTGAAAGTAAAGATCTGCAATATTGTTAAACAGCATTGTCATTGGAGAAATATTTCACCTTTTCCTCTTATTACCTACTTTCTTAATTCTTTGCTATTAGATATTCTAGGAGAACCAAGGTTAATTAAAGAAAACATGAAATCAGAAGATATACCGTCTCGAGTTAAAGTTCTTTCCCCGAGAGACAGCACCTCAAAAACTTCGCCAGCGTTGATTAAGGGGCCCAAGGATGAATTAGCAGTAGGGGTCAAAGTTACAGTTGTAGGACCAGAAAGAGGCCACTGGTTGGCAAAGACAACAACACCTGATGAAATGGCATTCAAGTCACGGAAATATGTTATATCATTCACACTTATGTTAAAGATTCTTGATCCTGCAGCGTCATCAGCAAAGTATAGGGCGACATAGTATTTGGAGCTCGGAAGTGATGCCGGAGGCCATCTCAGTTCCAATGATTCCAACTGATCAGATCCTATGTGTGTCTCAAATATTTTAAGAGGAGGAAGGTTCCAAAATCCAGAAACAGAAACATTGTCAGTGTTTGCTTTGGTAGAGTTACCCTGCGCATAAGGCTCCCATATCCGGTCGAACTGATCATCAGGATATCTGATACTCAATTATAGAGAAAAACATCATCAGCAATAATGAGGAATGGAAAGAAAAATAGAACTACAGGTAGAGAGAAAGCAAACTTTGTAAGGACATGTTTATTTATTATATGAAAAATATATATTTTTTTTAAGTAAAAATGATCTTTTAGAAAATGATAAAAAAAAATTTCTTATTTTTCTAGTATTTTTACTATTAAAAATTTATCAAATACTTAAAACAAGGAAAATATTTTTTGCTGACAACTTAATAACATCCAAACAAGCTCTAAATCCAATAAATTAATGATCATACATATATAGTTTCTATTCAATTCATATGCTTCATAAACAAACTTCTTAAGTTGTAACCTTTCCCAGCTCATTCACTCACTAGTTTCTCTTCTAAACATTACTGTATGTAACATATATGGAGCCAAATAATCCAATGCTATAGCAGGACTTAGTTATAAATAGGATGTTAGTACTACTATTTTCTCCTCCAATTATTTTTCTTCTCTTTGGTTACCCTCTCTTAGTTCATCTGCGATTATACAATTCTTTCACGAATTTCTCAATCTAATCCTTAGTTCAAATATGGAGAATTCCACAACAAAGCATCCCAATATTTCCATCAACTTCACAATACAACAAAATCATCATAACGAATGATTTCAATCCAAGGCATATAAATTTTTTATCACAATGTTAAAAGATAAAAGAAACACTCACCGAATTGGTGATCCTGAATATCCAAAACTGCTCCTTGCAACCAAGCTAAGTCCAAATTTGGTGAAATCCGTGGTGTTATAAAGAGAACCTCCAACAATCAGAAACTCCAAAGCAGATATGAAGGGATCAGAATCCGTGTAATTATTGGACCCAATACAGAAGCTCATGTTCTTGCCCTGAGCCAAGAACATCCCTTCGTAGAGCGTAGAGTTTCCATTGGCATAGTCAACGGTGGTGTTGACCACGGTCCAAAGTGTTCCGTCAACGATCTGGTCAAAGACCGGAGGGGAAGGGTGATCGGGACCGTTCACAGCGCCGTAGAAGAACGTAGACCGTAGCAAGTACTTTGCACCGCGATACACGGGAACACTGTAGCAGTGCTTCTTCACCTGATAATTGAAGGACCTGACGGTTGCAAGAGTGGGATGCAAAACAGAGGGCGTTACGTTCTTTGGTGTGCCCGTTGAGATATAAGCCGAATCGGAAATCCATTCACGGCCATCGATTTTGGTCCCCGAGAGCGCGCCGCAGTTAAGGGAGTAACCTTTGGGGAATGTTTGAGAGAAGGAAAGGGTGAAGAGGAGAGGTAAGAGGAGGAGGGGGTAGAGGAGGCGCATGGCGGTGGAGAATGAGTGAATGAAAGAAAGAATGAGTGGTTGAGTGCTGAGGTGGGTTTTGTTAGTTAATAGTTGTTGCGTTAAGTGTTTGAAGGAGTCTTTGTGAAAGGAAGAAGAGGAAGAAGAAAAGAATATAGCTGGAATGCGGACGCGGGAAATGAAGCTTACTGGTCAGAGTTTGAGAGACGGCACTTGTATTGTGTGTGGTGCTTTCGTTGGAAATATAAAAATAATAAAATAATAATAAAAAATACAGCCGGTTGCAAATATCAATTAGTGGGATTTGACTTTTATCTTTGAGTTGGTTTAGACCTATCCGTTGCTTTTCTATCCGTTGATTGTAGATTCTCCTGTTTTTACTTCATTATACCAAAAAAGGGCTTAATTTAACAAATGCGTGGTTCAATGATGAAATACAATTAAAAGCATTCAAAGTAATTTCATTTCTAAATATTTTTATTGTTCGTAGTGCCTTTAGCTCAATACAAAAAAACTAATTCATTATAAATTAGATTTTTATTTAAAAATTTATTGTTGACTAATAAATTATTATATATAAGACGAAATTCGAATCTTCAATACTTATTTAAGTAAATTTATAAACTAACTACTAAATTAAGTCAAATATTTTTTTCGGTGACTTTTGGTAATTTGAGTCTTAAATTTTAAATTAATATTTTTTTACTATTTTGATAATATATTTTTAAAAAATATTGTTAAATAATAAAAATATATTATTTTAATTTTAAAAACACTTTTTGAAATAATACTATATCACTGTAGCTATCCTAATATACCTATATTAGAATAACCCAACTAATATATATAGTTAAAAAAATTTTTTGTTCATGATACATAGTTTAATTTGTTTTGTTATTTTCTATTAAAAATTTAAGCTACTCATTAGTCACTTATAAAAGTTGTTTTTTTTTTAATGTTACTGATACATTAAATTAATTACTAATATATTTATGTATAAATAAGTGTGTGTATTTGTGAACTTATTCTTTATATTCACATATCTAAATCTGATTTTGTAATACTAGTGACAAATTTGTCGCATGCTTGATTTTGGAAGGTGAAAAAACTTGTATCGATAATTTCTCTTAAGATCAAGCATTTCATTCATTGCCTGCACTATCCAACTTTAATTGACATAGAACTGAAGTGGAGTTGGTGACCTATAGGAACAAAAGGGTATAATACAAAAGAGGGGTTATCGTTGGTTGTTAAAGAATAAATTGAATTGGAATAAAAATAGCAATTGGAACTAGCTTTGCCACCTGAATCTTTTGGAAAAAGATTAAAATCGACTCTATGGTTTGGGTTTCATAACGCTCTCCCAACGGAGGTCTTCCGCTTTAGGCGGCATCTAGCTAGTTCAGTTATGTGCTAGAGATGCAATGCGATTCCGGAGATAGTAGAACATTGTCTTAGAGATTGTGTATATTCCAGAGTTATTTGGCAGATGCTAGCTTCTCGAATTACTGATTCGATTGAAGGCTTCCCTATGGAAGCCTGGTTTCGGAAGGTCATGTCTGGTAAGGAGGTTCTTTTAGTGGGTCAGAATGTGGTGATTGTAGAGGTATAGGTGCAATGACATTTTCAATGTTAAAAGTTATTGGACAGATCACAAGGTGGTTGCTCTCGTCAGAAGCACGGTCATAGATCTAAGGTTATATATGAACAGGTGTACTTCTTTTAGTACCTTCAAGAACTGTTTGTATTGGAAATTTTCAATAGGTAATAGCTTTAAAGATAATTGTGATGCTAGTTTGTTTACTAATTTGAGTTTGGTTGGATTCGGTTGTCTTATTAGAAATTCTAATGAGAGTTGGATTCCAGGTTATTCTGGTAGTTTTTCTCCCTAATTCATCATCCAATATGAATTTTTTGCAGTTTGGAGGGGCCTTATTTTAATTTGGGATTACGGATTGAGAGACATAGTGTATGAAATGGATTATTTGGACATTCTTCATTTTTTGCATGACTTAAATAAATTTGTAGATTGGATGGCTAAATATAGAGTTAGAAGAAGCAATTCCAATTATATTATTTGGTTTAAGTTTTGTGAAACTCTCCAACAAATTATTATGTCTATTTAGAATATGTGTTTTGCTTTGTATTTTTTGTTGTTGTTTAGATACCAAAAATATGTAATTTAATTTATTTTTAATGTATATTTATATTTTAATATGTATTTTATATTGATAATTAATTTTGGTGACTGATTTTAGTATACACATAATATAGTAGTATTTTATTTTGATTTTGTACATACATAGTCGTAACTTTTAATGTAGATTATATGTTTAAGAGGGCCTGAAAAATTTTAGTTTGTCTTATTACTGGGTGGAAGACCAGCGATCATGGGCCAATAATCTTAGAGCATAACTGTGAAGGCTTAGATGGTAAAAACCCATTCAGCTTTAAAACACCAGGAAGGGATGGATTACAAGCTGTCTTTTATCATAGCTAATGGGATAAAGTTGGGTCTGACTTTTGTACCCTTATACATCGTATTTTCCAGGAGCCTGAGAAAGTTCAAGATATAAATGAAACTCTTATTACTCTTATTCCTAAGGTGAAACCTGTCACTAGCCTCAAGCAAATGAGACCAATCAGTTTATGCAATGTCTCCTATAAAGTTGTCACTAAAGTCCTTGCCAACTATATTAGAAGCCTCATGGAGAAGTTAGTCAAACCCACACTGTGCAGTTTTGTTCCTGACAGACATAGCTCAGATAATATCATCATTATTGTTTAGGAAGTCATTCATAAGATGAGAAGCAAGAAGGGTCCAAAAGGGTGGATGGCTATCAAGATTGATTTGGAAAAAACTTATGATAGAATCAAATGGAGCTTTGTTAGAGATACTCTTTTGGAGGTTGGTTTCCCAAACCATATTATCAAGCTCATAATGTCATGCATTTCCACAGGAAGGATGCGAGTTCTTTAGAATGGTGAGGAATTAGATGAATTCTCTCCATCCAGAGGTATTCGCTAAGGTGACCCCCTTTCACCGTATATTTTTGTACTGTGTATTGAACGCCTCTCTCAACTGGTTAATGCTGCTGTTGATCATGGGTTCTGGAAGCCTATCAAATTGTACAGGGATGGTCCTAAGCTCTCCCGCCTATGCTTTACCGATGATTTAATTCTTTTTGTGGAAGCTAATCTCCAACAAGTGGATATTATCAAGAAATGTCTCAAAGCCTTCTGTGACAACTCTGGTCAGAAATTAACAATGAAAAAATTTGGGTGTACTTCTCCAAAAACATGGGAAACCAAGTTAGAGTTGAGATTAGTGAAGCTCTCGAATTTGCTAGAACTTATAACCTTGGAAAGTATTTGGGTGTTCCTCTTCTACATTCCAAAGTATCCAAGCATACCTTCAATGACATCATCAACAAGCTCAACTCCAGACTAAATTCTTGGAAAGCCTCATCTCTTTCGTTTGCAGGCAGAACTACCCTGGTGAAATCTGTCCTCTTTTCTATTCCTCTTTATACTATGCAAACTGCTTTATTACCTGTCTCTACTTGTAATATTATTGATCGCAAATGCAGGAGTTTTCTTTGGGGGGGATACTGACCAATCAAAGAAGATTCATCTCATGAATTGGAATAAAGTTTGTCAACCCAAGAAAGCGGGAGGTCTTGACATTAGACATGCAAGCAAAATGAACCATACTTTCATGATGAAAGATGGATGGGGGCTAGTTGAGAAAAGAGATTCTTTATGAGCCACTATCCTCCGATCCAAATATAAAGCCAGGAAGGATATCATTCCTAATGTTGAGCGAAAGACAAATAGCTCTAACATGTGGAAGGGAATATGCAAGTCATGGCCAGATGTAAAACAAAACCATATCTGGCGTATTGGGGATGGCTCTGTGATTAAGTTTTGGCAACATAACTGGGTTTCCAATTTGAGTAGTCTTGATCAGCATGTGCCACAGGTAAGAACTAATTATGTAGATTATTCTAGTTCATTGATGGACTTCCTTGATGTTTCAGGTAATTGGGATTTGAACAAACTCAATAGGTGGTTGCCGGAAGATATGGTGAAGAAGATTGCTGTCATCTCTCCACTATCTCCATGGAAGATGCCGGATCATGTGGCATGGAACTTGTCATCAGATGGCTCCTTCGATCTCAAACAATCCTATCAAGCACATTACAACACTTCTCCTCCCTATAATGGAATGTTTAATCTGGTTTGGCGTTGGTGTGGTCCCGAACGTGTTCGATCCTTTCTTTGGTTAGTTGCCAATAATGCAATCCTAACCAATGCGAAAAGACAACGACGTCACCTCTCAACCGCGTCATCATGTCCAAGATGTAACATTCACAACAAAACGACCCTCCATATCCTTAGAGACTGTACATTTGCATCAACAGTCTGGGATAACTTACTGCTTTTGGCATGGAATCAAAGTTTCTTCAGCTCAAACCTCTAAGACTGGTTGAGATCCAACCTCTCTACTTCAAGAAATTGGCAATGTCTTTTTGGGGTGGTGGCATCCTCTCTTTAGTTTTTTCGAAATAAGCTAATTTTTGAAGAAAACTCCACCATAGTGGCCTTGGCTATAGCTCAAATTAGAGTAAGGTTTGATGAGTTCAACCGTTCGTTAAGTTCTAAAGTGCACCTGAATGCTCCCTATGCCAATCATGATCGATTGATAAGCTGGAAGCCTCCTAGTGAGGATGCTGTTAAGTTGAATGTAGATGGCTCTTATATGGCAATAATTAATAATGATGTTTGTGGTGGGATCCTTAGAAACTATCTTAGAGGGTTCATCAAAGACTTCTCTTGCAACCTCGGGAGCTACTCCATCATGCATGCAGAACTAGGGGGGATTATCCATGATTTTCGGATTGCTACTTCTCTAAATCTTTCTTGTGTAATTGCAGAATCAGACTCGGCTTCAGCGTTAAAGTTCATCACCCAAAGATGTCCAACAACTCATTCTTGTTCCTCCTTTATTGAGGAAATCAAACTCCAAGCAAGCCGCATCCCTCATGTGTACTGGAATAATGTGCCTCGCAAAGCTAACTCTGTTGCGGATCAACTAGCAAAGAAAGGGCAACATTTACCGCTTGGTCTCTATACTTTTGATTCAGCCCCTTGTAAGATTTCTCACATTCTAACTTCCGATATAGCTTCTGTCCCTTATTTAGAGACATTTAGTTTTTTGTCTTTGTTTTTGGGTCTTTGACCCCACTATCACAAAAAAAGATGGTAAAAGCCCATTTAGTCTAAAATTCATTATCAGCCCAACTGGTGTCTTGAATGATAAGTGAATTAGATTTTAGATACATATTCCAGATCGGGAAAAAAATAAAACTAGTATTATATTGTTGGAAAAATTTTAAGTAGATCGGAAACACTGGTGTTTTAGTTGTTTTAGCCGTTGATTTTAATTAATATATATTATATATATCTTTTATAATTCAGATCAACGGTTAAAACAATTGAAACACCAATATTTTCGATATACTTAAAACTCTTCCTATACTATTATTCCACTTAAAACAACATGCAAAATATAGTAGAACCTTATAAGACTATGGGTATGTTTGTGTTGAGAGGCAAAATCCATAGTTACCAATTCTGGCTCAATTGGTAGGTGGAACTGGAGATTCGATTAATCATCAATTTGGGTTGAGTCATAATTTAAATTGGTCAAACAATAAATTAGATAAAAACCGAGTAATTCACATAAATAAATTAACATTCATTTAATATTATACATATCACCCAAAATAAAAAGCATAACATGAATCACTCCAATCACATTTCTATACAAATTGAAATGGGCAGATTTAGCTTTTTACATAAATCAAAACAGGATTGTTCAATTTATATGTGTTCCTAAATCTAATGAAGTTGTTTTCGATTTATATACGCATGCAACGTATCCTAGTAAATCTAATTATACCGTTTTGAATCGGGGGCATAGATTTACTAGGGTACCTTGTATTGTATAAATCAAAACAATATAATTAGATTTACTAGGATACAATACATGCATATATAAATCGAAACAGTTTAACTAGATTTACTAGAAACACATATAAATCGAACAACTCTATTTCGATTTACGTAAAAAGCTAAATCTGCTCTACCCATTTTGATCATTTGTATAGAGATGTGATTGAGATGATTCACGTTATATTTTTCATTTTGGATTATATGCGTAATATTGAATAAGTATTGGTTTATTTATGTGAATTACCCACTGATCAAATCCAATTGAAATCCATTAAAATCGTTCCCATCAAATTCGATAAATCCGATTAAACTAAAAAAAAATATTATTTTTTATACATATATTTTTTATTAAATATATTACACAAATACAATTAAATTATACTACAATTTAAAAAAAATTATATTTTATTGATAATATATTTTTTATTTTTATAATTATTATTTTATTATTTTTATAAATACCTAAAGAGTATAATAAATATAAACTAATTGATGGGTTATTAAAATTTAAAAATAATAATTCAATTGATTTAATCTGTAATTCATCTGTTGAATCAGTAATCTAATGATCTAATAATGTGACTGATTCGATGCTAACGATTTATAGTTTAAATGACATAGTCTCTTCATACATACTCACTTAGAGGTTGTGAGTTCGAGTCTTCCTATCTTTAATAATAAAAAAAACTGACTGATTTAAGGTGGAAACTCACCTGCAGTCGACTGCAGGTGAAGTTGCTTTTGGATGACTGACACGTGTTACTATATGGTTTAAAAAAACCGATTTATTTTATACAGATGGTTTATTTAAAAAACCGGTTTGAATTTGACCAAACAGTTACTTTTATTCCCTTCTTCTTCGTTTCACACGTAAACATCATTATCTTCCAATCCTTTTTCAGAACTAATATCGGTTTGAATAGATCAAATAACTACTCTTAAAATAATTTCAATTCTTTCTGTGTGTTATTCCTAAATTCCTAACAGATGAATTTGGTACGTTCTTCTTCTCTATTCTTATTGACCAATTTTTCTTTAAATTTATTTGAAACTTTTATTTATTTAATTTTCGTCAAATATATGTATACACATTGTTTGAAAAAGTAAAATTTAGTATTCTTAAAAAGAAACAAAATTCACATTTTTTTATAGGAATTGCATAAATGATATCATCTGTCCTTTGTTGTGTGTCTCTATTTCTATCTTCTTGATGAGCTTTGTTTTGTTTTCCATGACTTACATTTTCAGTTGCTTTCAAATTAAGCTGTAAAATTTTATGGTAATCAATCAATTAACTTTTATTTTACTAATAAACTATTTTCATGCAAATTATTGTTGATTTTTCAATATTATTCTTTAAATAGATTATTTTTTAAGATAATAAGATGATAATTTACTTGTGTAGAAATTATGATTTCACTCTCATGCATATTTTTGTGTTTTTACTTACCAACTAGAATTTATTTTTAATGAAATTAGAATTTATTTTCAATAAAACAAAATTATCTAATCAAAATATTAATTTGGTCTCCTTAAATAATTGAACATAATATTATTAATTTTGTCTACAACAAAAATTTTTAATAAAATTTTTCAAAATAAAATCGACCCAAAAATAGAGAAAACAAAAAAAGAACAACTAATGAAAATATTTATTTTAGCATTGTCATAAAGAATAGGATAGCCATAGAAAAATCCAACCAAATAAAAAGGACCTAATTCATATAATTAAACTACCATCATATCATCACAATAAACTATAACACCACCAACTAAAGAAACATGCAACAATTATGAAAGAGATCATGCCAAAATTTCAACTATACTCATACTATCAACCAATCCACATTATACCATAATTACATTTTTGTCTTCCATCACATGAAATTGCGATGAATTATCTTGACATTTATGATATCTTCCTTAGACTCGTAAGAAATCTCTATTTTCGTTTTTCCTGTCTTCATATTAATCAACGATGTTAAACATGATTCCCACAAAATCATTGACACCAAATTTCAAAATTAATATTTTTCACGTATTCCATTTGCTAATACAATTATTTCTCTAAAAAATAAAAAATAAAAAATAAAAAAATAAATACATGACTTATCTCTACACATATCTTTTAGACTTTTTTATTTGAATAAAATAAAAAAGAATTAATTTTCCTTGATTCTCTTAGATTAAATTCAAAAATGTGAATATTTTAAATCTATTAATACATAAATCGTGCTAGAATATTGTGTATTAAATATTATATTAAACAGCACAATTTAGGATAATTTATACATCAAACCCCTTTAAAAAATGCTCATAAACCGTTACACGCATCCCAAATTATATATAATTCGTCCTAGGATAGTTTATTTTTTTTTCACCTAAACCACAATGGGATAGCACAATTTACGTGCAACAAGCTATCCCACACTCCCTAGCACGATTAACGTGCAACAACCTATCCCATACTACCCTAACACACGATTAAAAAAATATGTCTACATTTATTTAAATACATTCATATTAGTTTTAAATTAAAAGAATATATTTATTTAAAATAATAAAAATATATCTATTTAAAATTCTAAAATTTTGTATCAATCTACTTGTATTAATTTCAAAATGATGAGTACGTTTATTTAAATTTTAAATAAATCTACTTATATTAATTTTAAATTTTATTTAAAATAATATGAATATGTTTATTTAAATAAAAAATTAAAATAATAAAAGTACATTTATTTAATAAATTTTAAGTTAAAAATAATACAAGTGTATTACTTTTTAGTTAAGAATTAACGATTTCAAATTGTTATTTTTTTAAATTAAAAGAATATAATTAATCATATGAGTACAATAATACAAATTTTATAATTTAAAATTCAAATTATTTAAATAAAATTAAATTGATTGAAAAATAAAAATATATCATAAATAAATAAGTTCAGTTAATGTGATAAATGAATTTTATGCAAACTTTATGAAAATACTATAAAAAATTAAATACTACAAACTAACATTATTTTAATTTGTTTTGAGAATTAAAATTTTATTATATTTTATAATAGAAAAATAAATGTGATTAACATTGAATTAGTTTCAATATAGTAAATAATTTTGTTTCTTTTTTCAATTATAAATTTGGTTTAAAAAAATTTATAATAATTAATTAACTACAATTTCTCAATTTAAATTAATCAATTTATTTTTATAATAAAATTCATATAACGGTAAAAAAAATCTAATATCATGGCTATATCATATATCCTATATACTTAAATCACCGAGGCCAATTAAGTTTTGTAATTAATCTAGAAATTTGTTCCTCAAAATTATATTAAAAAAATAACTACAATATTTTAATTTAAATTAATCAATCATATCCTATATCCAAGTGCTTTCTCCCTTCTTATTTCAAAATATTACTCATCACACTTAACCTAATTTAATATGTCACTTTTATTTAAAAAAACATTTATACTTTTTAGAATTATAATTTTAACAAAATATATTTTAAAAAACTCAAATAACAAAATAAATTTTTAAAGATATATTTTATTTGAAAAAATAAACTAAACATATATAATTAATTGAAGTTTAGGATTATCAAAAAAAAGTAAACCATGCTATCTATGACGAATTATATACAATTTAAGATGTTCGGTGTCTTGAGACTCTTTATGAATATTTTTTTTTTGAAAAAATTTAATGTATAAATCGGTGTTTAATACACACGATCATAGCACAATTTATATATTAGTAAGTATAGGAGATTTACTTTTTTCAATTTGTAGAATCAAATAAAATTGATTCCTCCTTATTTTATTTAATTAAAAAAAACTTATCCCTCAATATACCCATATCTTCTGAGTCTAAATCCATATCCGTATGATATAGGCTTAATGCATGAGTTTTTTTATCTTCCTTTACAAAAGAATCAGGACTCCAAAATTTTCTACTGCATTCGTCCGAACAAACAGAGATTAATATAAGTCATTCATTATTGGGAAAAAAATTAGGAGACAACCTATAAATGTCATTATAAAAAAGTATGAGTGGTTATGTTGTATTGTCCCAACGCATAAAAGATTATTGATTTTTTGTTTTTTTATTTTTCCAATAGGTTAAGTATATTTTCTTACAAAGATATACGCTTTTCATTAATTTAAATAATTTTTATCTTAATGTCGATGTTATGTATGAGCTAATACATTTGTACATTTTTTTATTTTATTGTCAAGAATGCAATCACTTAATTTTTATGAATAATTCTATTCTTATATTCTAATGTTGTACTCTAGTTATGTACTTTTAATTGTAAAATATAATATTTTTGTTTAATATCATTTTTGTTAATATTGATATATTTTTAATTTTGTTTATTCTAGAGTAATACTATAATTATGAATGAAGAAGATAAAGACAAGCGAAGGTAGAAATCTAAATTAGAGTACTCCAAAAAGTTCAAAAATAAATATTAAGAGTTAACAAATGATAAAAAATTACCTATACTATAAGTATTAAAAAATTATTTTGACAACTATCTTATAATAATCATAATTTAGAAGAATAAATTAAAAGATGTTATGTATCAGTCTAAACTTATCCTTGTTATTATTATTATTATTATTATTATTATTATTATTATTATTATTATTATTATTATTATTATTATTTTGTATTTTCATTGGTCGTACAGTTAGGTTAAATAAAAAAATATTTTAAGAGCTTTTGAGTATAGATCATTTTCCATTTGAGTATAGATCATTTTCTATTTGAATATAGACTATTTTACATTAAAATATACTTTCAAAGATCCAACTCTAATAATCAGCAACATATATGATCATAAATTATGTATTTAACATATATCAAATTATATAAAGATTAATAAATTTTAAATCAAATAAAATAACAATTAAAAAAGATGAATAATATGAGCAGAAATAACAAATATTAAAAGAAAGAACATCAAGCTAACAGTAAACAAATAAATAATTTGGAGATCTAATACTAATGTATCCTACTTTTTAACTAAAGTCCTATACTTGGCATCAATTTCCTTGTAATTTTTTTCGGCAGCTTTGATGACAACATCCCTTTTCACATTGTCCTTATGCAATATGAGATCCAAAGCAAGTTTCATCCGAATTTCATCATGAACTTGTAAAAAGAAAAAAAATATATTCATGCAATTTGAAATAAATACTTAATTTTTTATGTTATGTTATAACTACTTACATCAATAGAAGAATATTGATCGCATCAACCACATTCTCTCATCCATTGAGCCACCCAAACACCTCCATCATTTCTATAAAGTAAGTTACAGTCAATAAAAATATTCAGTTTGATTGTAATATAATTTTGTTGAATAAACTATAAATAAAACAAATAGTTTTCACATCTTCCGATTTCATCTGACATGACGACAGCAAATTTTGAAACTTTTGGCATTACAGTGCGTTTGGAGTCATAAAATGTGGAATCCTGTAACATGACTTCGGTATACAAAGCCTGCATCTATTTTAACCATTTAACATTATTTACAAATATAATAGAAATTAGACAACTAAGATTATCAAACAAGTATAATTACCAGTCTTTTAATGGTCAAATCCTTTGAGTCCTCTTTAAATAGATCAGGTGTGGGATCTAATAAAATAATTTCTTGCTTTCGAAAATCAAACACCACTAAGTACCAATGATTGCTG
This sequence comes from Arachis hypogaea, assembly GCF_003086295.3. Lineage (NCBI taxonomy): Eukaryota > Viridiplantae > Streptophyta > Magnoliopsida > Fabales > Fabaceae > Arachis > Arachis hypogaea. The sequence goes on from NC_092044.1 coordinate 111,030,369, forward strand.
TCTTCTTTAACACTAACAAACATCTAATAATTTTTTAATTGTGAGTAAACAGAAAATGAAAAATAAAAAATTAAATAATTTTTTATAAAAACTAAATTGTAAATAATTCAATCACCTTTCTAAGGTAATCTACCTTCCCCATAAAATCTTCTTGATATTTTTTTCGCATATTCTTTGACGATATCTCCTCATCTAGTATGTATTGCTATAGAGGACAAGTAAAATAATAATTTAAGAATGAACTATATTTAAAAATTATTTTTTAAAATATTTTTATATACTTACTGGAAAGGTTGATGGCATGTACCAATTCATATGCAATTCTGACACTGATCTTTCATCATATGTCAACATTGAAGCTAACACATTAAGTACCTGTTTAGTAAATTATAAATTTCAGTTTTTACTATGGTAGAGTGCACACATGATTTATAAATGATAGAGACCTTACATTTTCATCTATACGATTTCCTGGGCACAGAGTCTTAAATGATGATATTTTGGCACTAAATTGGCTTGATTTTGCTAATATTTCATCTCTGCTCAAATAAATGTTAACACCAATTTAAACAAAAATTTTAAGTGTAAAAAATAGAGATAAATTTATACAAACCTATGAGTTTTGGTATCATTGGCTATGCCATAAACATATGTTGCAACTAGTGTTTCTGTATGTGCCAATGTCATCCATGGAGGGGGTCTAAATAAAATGGATAGCCACTACATTTATAAGAAGTTAAAATAACAAATTGTAACTGAATGTTTAATAATATAATCTTAAATGAAATAACAATATATAATTCATTTGTATATACTGCTAAATATCTAAGGCACTCACCAGGGGAATGTAGATATCGGTCTCTGTTCCTTTGGCAAGGATATCAATTGATACAGACAAATACTTTTCTGTATTTTTTGTTGTATGAACTTTTTTTTCACCACCAAATTTCATACGTAATGCCTTTGGCAAGAGCATCTCCGTCGACGATTTTAACTCTTTTTTGGAGCTGCTAGTGGTCATGATAAGAGTACTATAATAACAAATAAAACTGCTAGTGGTCATGATAAGAGTACTCTAATAACAAATAAAAGTACCTGTTATATTAAAGTATAAGAATGCATTGTGATTTATATAGCTCGTCATCAAGGAAATTATATTTTTATTGGATTAAAAAAACTAGCAGAATATGCATGAATACGATTGATCATGGAGTAGTGGAAGAACGGTAGCAGAACATGCGTGAACATGATTGATCATAGAGTAACGGAAGAACGGTTGACATATTTTAGTCTTTGCGATAAAATTGGTGAAAGAAAAATGCCTTCTTTTACTTGTTCGCTAAATTTTTTTAAAAATAGTTGACATAAATTTTGTTTAACTTTTTTATATTTTAAAAAATAATATATATTTTAATCCTTTTTCGTTTAAATATTAAAAGAATAAATAATATCCAAGATCATAACAACTTTTATGACTCCAATCTAAATAAAATAATTTTATCCCAAAAAAGAATAATCTCTTCGTATTTTTTTTTTACAATACGTTGGCATACAAATTATAACATGTAAAAATTTAGTTTTAGATCACGATAATGTAAAATTATAGTTTAGTTTTTAGTGTCCAAGTTGTCAAAAATATATTTCTTTCAAGAAATTCGAATCATAAAGAAAAATATATCATAAAAAATAATATTTTTTAAAAATAAATTCATTAACCCATTAATTAAAATGAAATGAATTTGTTATTGTCATATAAGGAAGGGTCATTTGATTATGGGATGTTTCTGTTTTTTTTTAAAAGTTAAACTTCGAATGAGTACACATTTATTATTATAAAATGATTGTGAGAAGATAAAAATAAATAAAAATAAAATATGATAATAAGGTTGTAATTAATTGTTATACAATCCTTTAAGAAGAGATTTAAAATATCATAACATAATGTTTACTATATCTTTATTTTTAAATTTATTTTTTCTTCTAATTAACATGTTTTTTTCTTCTTTTATAGTTTTCTTATTACAATTTTGTATGAATTAAAAGATATAAATTACTAACAAAAATATACTGTGTATACAAAAAGTTCTCACAAATTCACTAACAGTGTATTTTTATATGAATATATATATTGTTTAACTTATTTTTTTAATGTGTATGTTATATTTTAATATATAATTTTATAAATATAATTTTTTTGTGTTCAACATATAATATTCCACAAAATCATCAAATCTTATTCATAACAAATATTAAACAAAAATATATTATATATGTTACACATAGTTTTGTGAGGGCCAAATATATATATATATATATTTGATATAATTATATAATTATATTTTATTTAAAAGTGATAGTTATAGTTTTATTTTTATAAAATATTTCGAGGACCATAATGAATTGTTGATCATATTGTAACAGATATTTTTGAATTACAAATATATTTTGACTCATAGTCATGATTATATTCTCGGAAAAAAAAAATCAATTTTTTTTTGTTTTGCAAATCTTGTTTCTTCTTTCGTTGAATCGTTGTAGAACAACGAATTTGGTTCTTCATAATATATGCTAATTGTTTCGAGGGTTACTTGAAACATTGATTTGTGTCTGAATGTGAGGTCTACACTCCTTATGAGGCAGTGTCCGACTTGTTCTTGCGCCAATGTGCCACCGTTCGAGTTCCATGTCAGGAGGTAAGGGCCAAGGGGTGGTACCTACAAGAGACTCCGATACTTAAGTTAGTAAGGGCTTTAAGCATAATTTTAGTAGAATAGAAGGTGTGTATACCTGAGGGGGTGTCAGTGTATTTATAGTAGAGTTTGATGACCACATTTTTTAGAGTAGTTACACCTTTAATTGATGGATAACCATTCCCTTTATCTTTGAGAGTTTGTTGGGTTCTATCTTTTAGGAGAGATAGAGATAGTAGAAGAGATTCGAAAAGACAGTTACATATTTGGATAAGTAATGTTGGTACTTGTCGCCGTGTCCAACCTATTTAAAGAGGTCAGGTAAACGATAGAGGCCACCCTTTTTGGGTGGGCTTTTTTGTCCTTGTTGGGCTTGGATCTATGTTTTAGGTCAGAGTATGAACAGTGCCCCTACTTGAATCCAAGCTTTCATGAGGCCGGGTTCAAGCATTTCGCGGCTTCAGTTTACCTTGTCGGGTATGCCACCTTCAAGAGGTCGGATTCTCGATGTGTTTTGAAATTTTGAATGTTACCACTTTAAATGAGGGGTGATCATTACATGGCCGTTTTGTTGGAATCCGTGCATAGGTCTAAAGAGGGGTGCAAAATATCCTTTTTCCCCTTCGCTCTTATACAAGCTTTGCGCCTTTCTTCTTCTTCCTTATTCCATATCTGAAAAGCTCTCTATGTTGCCATGTTTCCTTCTAGATGCAAAACAATTCTTCGCTTCACTTTTCCCTTTCGTTCCTTGTTCGTCGTTTCGACCCAAGATTTCTCTGTCTTAGACTCTTTAAAGGTCTCTTTTCATCCATCGGAGAAGAACGTTTGTGGTTGCTTGCTGCGAGACGTGCCTTTCCCTTTTCGCACCTCATCAATGTTGGTATTCTTGACTTCCTTTTGTGTAACTATTCTGGGCTCTTTCAATCTGTTTCTTGTATTTCGGGGACATTTCAAGTAACAGCGGAGATTCTTACATCGTTGATTTTGTTTGTGTCTTGAAACTTCTTTGGAAAAAGTTGTTCAATGATGCTGCTTTGTTTACTAAAAACCCCTTTTTGAAACTGTTTTCGTCGTCTGATGTTACTGTTATGAACATTTGGTTCTGTATTTGGAATTTTGGAGAAACTTGTTGCCGTTCATTGCTTGTAGAATATAATCGCATTGTCCTCCAATGGTGTTGCTGCTGATAGTGTAGGAGGGATGCCATTTATATTCGTTCTGTTTTGGAAAATATCTTGTGAAATCGCGTGTTGTGTTTTGTTGCTTTTACCCGACTTCCTCTGGATTTGACCAAGTTCCTTTAATGACGATGTTAATTTGTTGCATTTGTAGGTATAGCTGTATGTCTCGATCCATTGTTCATGATATATCGACAAAAATCCCCCCTTCTATTTTAGCTTGGCTGGGTACTTTTATCCTGACCCCGTTTCTGTAATTGATAAAGAATACACTGTAACTTTTCGTAGACACCATAGGCTATGTGAGAATCGGGAGAATGAGTGAAATTATGAGATAGTAATGGCTGATCCCGAAGAGAGGGTATGCTTCCCCCTTTTAGATGAGTCAGAGTGACCCTTTTTCTATGCTTAGGACTGCTTTTTCTCGAAGTTAGATGTTAGGTTTTCTTTTCCTGATTTCGAGAGCAATGTTATCTGGACCTGTAATGTTCCCCCTACCTAGCTACACCTGAACTCCTATTATTTTTTGAAGATATACCAGCTCGAATGTTGGGCGCTGGATGTGATTTAAAATATTCTTCCCCATAGGCATATCAGTATGGATGGCGTGGCTATTCAAATCCACCTTCAAATCATTACCCGAAATGGAAATTGGGCTGCTGGTGTGTGTACTATCTTGGACAGGGAGTTGGAGAAGACTCCTCTCAATGCTACTTAGAGTTCTTTAATGGCTGCCCGAGCTGAGGTGGACAGACTTAAAGAGAATAAAAAATAGTTGGAAGAGGAGAGGGACGGGTTGAGGTCTGACTTGGAGAAGGCTCGGGCCAGGGCGAAAAAGGCGGAGGCAGCTACAACTATAGGGGGTGGTTACAAAATGGTTGATGGGAAGATCGTCCCAGCTCCTGAGGATGGCGAGGTGGACTTAATTATGTCAGAGGTCAAATTTCAGGGGCCATTTGAAGTATTAAATAATTTACAAATTGATTATCTAGTAAGTTGAACATGAGATTTGCAAATAGATTCAATTTATCACAAACTAGTATGTGACACTTTTTCCATTATCGTGGGTCAAACCAATGACTTAAGCTAATTCCATATTTAACTCGATTTGCTTTTATGTTTGACTAAAGATCAAGTCTATTCTTGCAATCCTACAAACATAGTGTTATGATACTAAGTCACGCCAACTCGCATCGAATAATATTTACAAAAATCATCAACCAAAGATAAATATAAAATTTTCGACACTCGGGAGAAATATATATTTTCCGTATTAAAATTTTAACACAATTAACATTTATAAATTTATATAATCAAATTATATAAATAATGTAATAAAACTTATTCAAATTTATAATGAAATTTCACCATTAAAATCATGACATACATGAATAGTGCGAGATTACTCTTGTCAGTCCTAAAATTATTATGTATGGGACTATAAGATTTTTTTTTTCAGAATATGTAACCCCCGGTTTGATACCATTAGTTGTAACTAAAATATCATAAATTACATTCTTTTTATTTCTACATTTTTTCATTTTTCAAGTGAATCATAATATTTATATGAGATTTAGTTATTAACTTACAAAGAAGTACTACTTGACATTAGACTTAGATGTGAGTCGGGCTGAGTTGAGTATACCAAACTTAAGTTCGGGTCATGAAAATTGAACTTGGCTCATGGCGACAATCGAGCCTATTTCTTAAACTCAAGCATGGCTCACCAAAAGTTCATGAGCTGACTCAAATAACAAGAACATAATTTATAATTCTATTTCAATTAATTACAACTTATGTATACAGTAAAAATTATTAAAAATGATAAATTTGACATATTGTCTATTTATTTATTATCATAATTTTTCTATTTATGACCTACATCGAAAGTATAGCTTAAATGCATATAGGATATATGTATATGTACGTATGTATGTAATATTATACATATAATTGAGCCCATTTACGAGTTAATGAGCTGAACTTACCCAAGGTTAAGATCGGTTATTTAATTTATGAGTTCGATTCTTTTTTCAAGCTCGACTCACCAACTCACGAGTTTAATTTATCGAGCTTTTAACGAGTCAGGTGGTGTGCTGGCTTATGAATTGGATTGACTCACTTTGAGCTCTACTTGACATGTACAGTTATCATTAAATTTTAATATATTAATCGAAATATCTTAACTTGTAAAAAAATGCTAATAAGGTAAATGAATATTACACAGTACTTTTATGAGATCAATTAAATTAACCCAATAATTTTTTAAATAGATTTTTTTTGTTATATTTGATATATATAGAATTAAATCTAATACAATGATTTTTATATTAATCTAATAGAAGAGAATTATGTAATATAACAATGTCAAAATTAATAAACTAAGGAGGATAAATAAATAATATTATTATATGTTACTACATAATTTTTTAAGTTCTAACAGAAACATTTGGCTGTACTTATTCTAAAAAGGAAACAACATAAAAGAAATTACTAGAAAGAACTCTCTTACAATATTTTGGTTTGTTCTCTTGTAAGAGTGAATTCGTGAAATATTTCCGTTTTTAAAACTAAATTCAAATATTTAATGATTAATTAAATTAAATAATATTTTATCTAATAATGATGTTTTAGTCTATCGTCACTCTAAATGAATAATTATTTTATAAAACTAAAATTCTAATTCATATTAAAATTAAATAAATTAACTCATTACGATAAAATTAAATATGTCTTTTAACATTAACATTGATGTTTTTATTATTAAAAATTAATTAGTCAGTAAATCTAATCCTTATAAAGTTGGTATCTAATTTTTAATTTCTAATAGATTCACGTAATCTTTTATATAATTTATTATTATTTAGCACAAATAGTGAATTTATTATTATTGTGTATAAATAATGTCTTTTCAATTGTGAGGACTAGAATAAAGATATGCTACCTTTAATTCTATTTTAGGTGAGGTTAAAGAATTTAATTTTAATGTAACAAGTTTTTGTTACAGTCATAATTATATCTTAAAAAAATATTTTTATAGTTTATGTACTCTCTATCACTTTTTTCCATGAATAAAAAAAAAACATAGACACATAGGAGGTTAAGGTAAAGTAAAAATTTACATAATATAATTTATTTAATATTAAATTAAAATTTGACACCAACAAATAAATAACTAATTTTGTTTGCTCTCTAAATTAAATGAATGTTGGGAATAAAAATTTTTTTTTTGTAAATATAAGTATGTCAATTTTTTTATTTCTTCATATTTTTAGATAAGTGATAAGTGCAACTCAATTTATTAAACAGAACATATGGTAATATTTATCTACAAGTATATATGAAAAAATATATATTAACGTCTATATTGCACTACCTATTTGTCTTGTAAATTTTTTTTTCATTATCACCGAATTCTAAGATAATCTTGAACGGTTATTTGTTTATTCAAGATCTTTCTATAGATGAGGAAGTAGTGGGACATTTATGTAACCAACTTATGTTAAAAACCACTATCTATATATACATACTTTCATTCACAGCTAAATAAAATATTCACTACATTTTTATATTTTAAGTTTAAGATAGTTAATGGATTCTTCGAAGCAAAAGACTGAGTCCATAAGTATGGAATCGTTACATCCTTATGATACTAAGTGGATAGACACGAATTCCCAACTTATTTTCACAATGGTAACCATAAATCCTTCTTTATCCTTTTCTTTAGTAAGCAACTGTTTCTATTAATTGATTTGATTGTTCCTCTATTTGTTTTTGTGATAGACTAATGCTGAAGTAAGTATAATTCCAACAAAATTTTTACAAGGATTAGCTGAGCAACTACAGCTGTTGACCAAAAAGGTGGACGAACTATCATCACGACTAATTAACTCAACGCCTCCTGTGAGTCAATGTGTGGATACTACTCCTATAAGTGGTCCAATTTCCAGTGGTATAAAAAATACTGTTAAAAAGAAAACTACGCCCAAAGAGACAACACCAACATCTTCAAGACAGAATGGGAGACTGATAAAGGTTTTGCGCGCAAAAAAAGAAAATCTTTATGGCAAAAAACTAGACAAAATGGAGTATGGAAGACCCCATCTAAGACTGACACTAAGGTATTATTGTCTTTAAAACATTAATTGCATAACCAATTTTATTTTTGTTATTCATAAGTCTAACATGAATTGTACTTTTTTTTCCCTTAGCGTAATTTATTCTCGCACGAAGAAAAGTTAGCGATGTCTCAACCTTAGCGAATGGAGATAAAATTATCCAAGTAATTAATAATTTAATGAACAATATAAATAAATTTAGATTAATCAAGTAAATTATTTATTTTTTAGAATACATTATGCAGTGTTTCTCGGTTTCGTTTCAGGCAACAAAGAATTCGAGGTTTAGAGAAGCAGATATTGCCCTTGCGTCATATATTATTGGTTTTAATTATGACCCGAAGTACTATACAATATTCTTAATAAATTTTTAGAAGGTATACGTGATTTTTTTAAAGATGACACAAAGCAATGATTTTGTTTTTGACAGGGAAGAATTGGTTTCCAATGATCATTGTTCAGGCACAAGAGAAGCTTTGATGACACTAAAACCTGGGCAGCCCATTGTTGATGATGTATTGTATTTTTTTTACTTTGTTACACATTTATCCAAGATGTACTCAAATCCACTTTATTTTGTAACAAAACTTATTGAATTGTTTGTTTTATATAATTTTGGACCTTGTGATTTGATATAACTATAGGTCCTTATCCTTGTTGCTTCCATGCTAACTCATAATGATGATTGCCACAAGTGATTTCTCCCCACAACATTTGCGGTATATTTATTCTTTTTCCGCATTATAGGTATGTATGCTCGTTCTAATTGACATGTCTTTTACAGCAAATTGCAATGCATCTAGAAAATATTTCCATTGGAACTTGGAATTACATTAAGGCCAATTTTATGAGAGAAGCAGATAATCTTACTAAGGTAGGCATGTCTCATAGAGGAATTTCCTATCAAAGTATGGTGCTAAAAGTATATCATTTGTTAATGTAGATTTATGTTCCAATTCACGTGGATTTTCACTGGTTCTTAATGGTTGTTAACCCATCGGATCAAGAAATTGTGTATCTTGACTCTAAAAAATTTAAGATACAGAAAAAGTCAAGGATGACAGCAGTCAATAAAGTGGTGAGCTATTTAAACAAACAAACCAGATTGTATTTAAAAAATATTCTTTCATCATATTTGGATTACCACTTATGGTTGATGACTACCAGGTGTCATTTCTTGAAAATATTTTAGGTGACGGAACATATAAATTGCCTGTTGGGATATCACCTACAATTTCTACTTATAAATTAGTAGATCCCGAAGTTACACAACAAGAAGATGGCTCGTAAGTAAATAAAAATTTCGCACTTTATTCACTATTTTTAATCTAAATTAATATGAGTGAAAAGTTATAATAATTACATAAAGTTATCTTATTATTAAGAAGCAACATTATTAAAATTTATTATCTTTTTATTTTTTTTATTATGTGTTCTATTGCAAGAATGATTGTGGTATTTATGTTGCACAATGGATGATACTATCAGATCTTTGGGGATCATATGATGTTGGGGTATTATAACAATATATTTAATTTATTAAATTCACAAGTTAGTTTCTAATTTAATATAACATTGTAATTTTATTCTGTAACAGAGAGTGAATGATTTTACAAGAGTGCGCCTTGCAATTGATCTGGTTAGTGGGGATCACAACATCAAGAAAAGGGAAATAGAAGATTTGGCTATACAAAATTGGAACAATAATTCAAGACCAATTTAGTTTTAGAATAATTTAAATTAGGAACAATTTTAATTTTTTTTTCCCTTCAAGAAGGTGTTTTTATTATCTTAGTTTTATAGGGTAATCTAGTCTAGTTATAATTCTATATTAGAATTATTAGTTTATTTCTTTAGAAAATTTCATTACTTTTTGTTTCAGTAAATTATAAGTCAATGAAGTTTAAATTATTAAAAATTGAGCTTATTATTTATGATGTATTTGCATAAAAATGATTATTATCTTATTTTTATTTTTTTAAAATACGTAATATTCTACTGCATTACATTCATATCAAAAAAGACGTGTACTATTATAAAATCAATAGGTATTTATAAAAAAATATTGGAATACCTTAGATTTTAACCTAATTAACGTAATATAATTTTAAAAAAAAAGTGAATAAAAATTTATAATATCTATCTTAAAATTAAATTTATTTTATTCTTTACATTTTTATTGTTTACATATAAATCATAGTAATAATACATTGTCTTGTGTGGGTAGTAAATTTAAAAAAATGTTAGAATAATTTTTTTTAAAGAATCTTATAAAAAATACAAGTAATTTAATATTTGAATGTATCACTTTTAAAAAAAATACTTTTACGTATGGTACTAGGATGTAAAAATATATTTTGTTTATTTATGATGTTTTATAAAAATATTTTATATCTACTAAATATGTTTGAATATAATAATATAAAATGTTATTTATTATGTTTTGTTTAAAGGTAAATTTTTTAACTTGGTACACACTAAAATTTGTTAAAAGAAGTAAACGTTATTTAAAAAATATTTTGCAAACAACATAATTACACATAAACATGCATTAAATTATCCGTAATTAAAATATCTACTTTCTATCGACCTATGATGTACTCTTAAAGGATTAGTATTTAAGGAAATAAAATTGTACTCTAAAATTTTTCATTACAAAATTTTTTCAAAAATATTTAGAATTGCAAATAGAACCTGATTAAAAATTCTTTTGAGCTTATATTTATTGTTTATTTAATTATTTTATTATGTAATGATATTATTTTTTATAAAAATTAATTTTTTTACTATTGTATTAGCTATGTATCATTGTATTTTAAATTTTTTTTCTATAAAATTGATCATATATATATATATATATATAGAGAGAGAGAGAGAGAACATATGAAAAACATTAATTTCTGCTAAAACCTAAAGTAAATAAATAATATTTTTAGTTATTTATATACTTACACCTATCAAATTATGTATTTTTATCCAATGTCAACTCGTTTTTAAAAAAATCTAGTTAGTGGAATATTGTTCTTAATGTAACTTTTTCTTTTTTTTTAAATGGAGTGCATCAAGTATAAAAAAATAAAAGTCATACTAATGCCGAGTACTATTAAGTTGTTAATATTAATTATTTAATATAGTCCTAATTTATAATATTTTTTTTAATAATAATATGTGTTTTATTATGTATATAATGTGCTGAATAAAAAAATATGAAGCATAAAAGCATACATTTATTGGCCAAAATATAATAATAATAATAATAGTAATAATAATGATAGTAATAATAATAATAATAATAAAACGAACTAATTTAATAATATTCATGAACAGTTAGTTACAGATATATACTTGCATTATTTTCTTTTATCAATGTCTCTAAATAAAAAGTTTCTTCCGCTAATGTTCACAAAACATATTTGTATTTCATTACTATCAATGTCTTTAGTCCCAAAAACACTTTTTTCATAGTCCAAAACTATCTATTACATGATATTAATCTCAAAAATCACTCCTTATTTGACTGTGGTGTATTCTGCATGGCCTGTCAAAATAAAAAATCAAATCATTCGCATGCTATTAAATTCCAAAAGATATAAATTCATGGGAAAATATTACTTGAAAACTAAACATAAGATAGATAAATGACAATAAATCTTAATTACCTGTAGCAACCATCTATGACTGGGAATGGGACCATATAAGGAAGTTTCGTAGCTAGCAGAAGTATGGTTGCTATCTACTCCAAAAAATGTAGAACTTGAACCTTCACAAAGACATAGTCCATAATAGTATAATCAGAATTATAGGCTTTACTTATATCTTCTTGAGACAATTGTGGATTCTTTTTCTGACTCCAAAAGTGTATATTTTTAACATTCACCTCCACAGAAGAAGCTATTGAGTCTGTTCATATAAAAAACAAAGTTAAAACGTACATATTAACTCAAAATATCATGTCATTAGTTGTTTAGGCTAGTAAGTAATAATAAATTCCGTGAGTAATAATAAATTCTCATGGTACCTGATCATTTGGAATACTAACAGATTCAACACCATCTTCAAATTCATCTTCGCTGAACATTCTATCATTATGTTGAACATCTTTTTCAGCAGTTCTCTCTATGCATTTCCTTTTTGTGTGACCAGTTTGATTGCAATTAGAACATTGTCGTCTTTTATTTTCATCTTTTCGAACTTTTGGTGCACCTTTAGATTTTGCAACAGAAGGATCACCAACTTTCTTGCCTTTTTCCGGTGAAATAGTCTGCTCCAATTTTGCTTCCAAGTCATTCGTCACTCTACAAATTTCATTCATTGTGTAGCGAAAATGAGACAATTTCCTGCCTCCTAAGTATATCATACGAGAACTAGCAACTGATAATGCACCTATCCGCATCAGAATGCTCCTTTCTTCATCCTCTTTTCCGTTTATGTTACCTTGATCATCGTCAATTTTTTTAACGTCTTTAGTCCATCTTTTTAATATAAGAGTTTCTGGCAATTCCTTGATCTGCTCCCGTTTCATCACACAAAACATATGAGAACATGGAATACCATAACTATCCCATCTTTGACATTGACACACCATTTTTTGAGTATCTTGATCATATAAAACAATGTACTCATGATCAGGTCTTCCATACTTGATGATCTTGTATTCTGTAGTTGTTGAACGACTACCAGACGACACAATATCCAAAGCTGCCACACTTTTAATCTCTTCTAATATTTCCCAAAATATCTCCCTAGTATACACTGATGCAGCATGACGCTCAAGAGAATGTAAACCTGTTGTGGGCACATGTTCTCCATTTATTGTTTCGAATTCAGCAACAATCTCATTATTTCTGTAGTCCCTTAAAGCACGTTCTAGGTTTTGCACCAATGCAAGTATACTATCCCTTGAGTCAACAAAGCTTTTAATGAAAGAATTTATGCCTTCACATCTAGATGTAGTTCTAAATCCAGCGCAGAACTTGCTACTCAAATAAGCAGTAGCCCACTGTTCTTTCCTTCTATATTGTTTTTCTACCCAGTCGTTTCCCACAAGATTAAACCTTTCAACCATGTCATGCCAATACTCTTCAAATTCATCACATTCAAATTTGGCATACAAGCATTTCTTAAATTTCTCACGAAATTCTGGGTCCTTGATATGAGATACTGCATTTTTATACAGATGCCAAGCACACAATCTATGGGTAGCATTTGGAAAAACTTCTTCAATTGCACTCTTCATGGCATTATCACCATCTGTTATGACAAGACTCGGATGCTTATTCATCATCGCCTCTGAAAAGTTATCTAGTAACCACTTGTATGATTTTGTTTGTTCATCTGCTAGCAAACCGAAGCCAAAAATACAAGTTTGGCGATGATGGTTTGTGGCTGAAAAGATAACTAGCGGCCTATTATACTTATTTTTTCTGTAGGTAGAATCAAATGCTAGAACATCACCAAAATATTGATAGTCAAATAGACTTAAATCATCCGCCCAGAATAAATGCTCCAATTTATCGTCATCTGTTAAACTATGTCTCACAATCATCATAGGTGCATCCTCTGCTTTTCCATGCAAATAATTAAGAGTTGCATTTACATCTCCTTCAATGATCTTTGAACGTAGATTTCTTTCAATATAGTTATCCAAATCTTTTTTTGTAAAACCAGCAAATTCATAACCACCGGCTTGTCCAGCAATAAGACCCATGATCTTCGAAGGTGGGAGGCCATGTCTATGCATACTATCCACTTGTGCCTTGTCTGCATCTGTCATTGTACGATGATTTGGAATTTGGTGAACTAATTTAAGAGGTATCAAAGGATGGTTATGATCCTCTACCATCTTTCTGACTTTCCACATTGAACAACTCTTGTCAAGATAAATTGACAACATTGCATTACAATTTGTTCTAGTCTCAGGCTTCTGCTTTCTTATTTTACTAGTAGTTGCATAGCATTTCTTCTCTCTCACACCTGCTCTGTTGCACAAGAATTTACGTCGAACATAATTGCCAGTACTATCAGCAGCTGCATCCCCCTTTCGAACTCCAAACCCCACCAATCGTAAGCTTCTTCATAACTTACAAATTGCTGATTCAAAAAATCATTTGCACTCAAAACAGCTGCCTCTTATCATCAGTAGTTTTATCATTGCCGTATTCATTTTCCTCCTCCTCTATATAACATTCATCCTCTTCAGAATGTGATATATTTTCCATATTTTTTTCTTACCCTACATTAGTATTAAAATAAAATAACTTATAAAATTGACGAATTACAACAATGTAATCTCATGGTTTATTTTCTATTGTTCCTGTATCCTTTCTACCAGCAACATAAATTTTTTAACAAATAAACTAGAAAAATAAATGAGAAGAAATATAAAATTTAGTTCTAAACATCTTTTTAGTCATGTACCTTACTAATATTATATAGGTCAAATTTTGTTATGATTAATGTTAAAGTTTAAATTACTTTTAATAAATTGTTAATAATTTAAAATTTGTTTCTATAAAGTTAATAATTTGCTCACATGATTCTTTTCAAGAAAAAATATATACAAATTAAACCTGTACTAAGATAAAAATCTAAATCCCAAAACACTATTTTATTCTTTACAAATATTACTGTGGCAAAATTAAAAAAAATACTAGACCTAATATTACATTATAGTTATATTTGAAGTATTTTGGGTTATATATGTTTTTTTATTTTAGTACTCATGGTTGATACTAAAATTTTTAACCATATCAACTTTAAATTTATATATATATATAAATTTCATTCAAATTCAAGTGACTATAATTAACCTCTTAAAATTAATTTCGTCTACTCCTTAAATATCTCAAATCATCACCAAACTAAATAAGGAGAATAAGATAGGTTTTATTCAATTAGTTAGGTATTCAATTGAAAAAATAATAATTTACTGTTCTTTAATCAAATATAAATATTAAATTAGAGTACATAGTTTATTACTCCCTAATTCAATATCTTCTTTGTGAATTAATATATTTCTTAAAATATAATACAAGACTAGATCAGATCTTTATTAATATAAAATGCATTAATCAAAACTAGCTGAGTTTAAATAAGAATACAAAGAATATATACATCTTTAAATATTAAGCTTAAATGTATATACAGTTTTATTGAAAAAATTATCTCTATTTTTATAATATAGTTAAATCTCATACAATTACCTATTATATTTAATTGGATATTTGTATGGACAACACTAACAATGTTAATTTTTACATATTGTTGATATCAAATCAATACTTACTACAATTATATTTTACAAATTATTTGTAAAAAAAAAAGCATAACTCATTAATTCAATACTTGCAGGATAAATGTACTAACTTTACCTATAATGACTTGAATATGAGAAGTCACGATAATCTAATCAATTTCTGTACTGACTCTAGCCACAAAGATGTGAACAGTAGAACTCTCAAAATTGTTGTCTAACGTGCAATCAATTTCATCCTGAACATTAAAATGGTGTGATGATATAAACATGTATATATTTATTAAATAATTTTTATCATTCACGGAGGAATGAATAAAAACATAAATTAAGAAATACATTTGAAATAATAAATTTGATTAAGAAATATAAACAATAGGAACATACCTAATTAAATAAACCATTTGTATAAAATAAATCGTTTTTTTTTTAAAACCATATAATAACACGTGTCAGTCATCCAGAAGCAACTTCACCTACAGTCGACTGCAGGTGAGTTTCTGCCCTGATTTAATTTCTGGTTTAATTTTCGTAACTATTACAAAATGAGATAACAAATTTTATGGATAAATTTTATATATTTATTTATTTATCTATTTATCATCCAACTAATTGTTCTATTCTTTCGAAAAAAATTGAAAGAATTTAAATGTTTTTAATATACCGATATTAATAATTTTAGCCGTTAATTTTAATTATAAAATATATATAACACATATTAATTGAAATCAGGAGCATTTGAAAATGTTTTTAAAAAATTGCTGGAAGCAAAGGGTGACATAATGATTACTGTTACTCTTATGAATAAATGGGAGTTCATTGGATTTTCTTGTGTAATCCATTTGGTTGCATCTATGTAATGCAACTTCTCTATGATATGGACAGTCTGAGGGCTAATTCTATTCTTAACATATTTTTGTTGGATTTATCAATAGATTGGATCACTTAGATTTTATATTTGTCTATTAAAAAGTGGGTGATGTTAGATAGCCAAAAAATAATTATAATATAAAAATATTATATAAAAATTTTTATTCTTTTAATAAGCAAGTGACATACATCTCTTTATTACTTATTTTCTTTATTATTTTCTATTTTGTTATATGTTTAGAGTCATTAATGTTCTTTCCAAAATTAATTTCAGTTTCTTCGAAATCAAATCTCTAACATCTCTCAATCACATTATTATCCATTAAAATGCAATAATTCTCTACAAAAAATATGAAAATTAAATTAAAAAGTTTTAACAACTTTTACTATACAACTTATATTTTACATATAGACTATTAAAAAATAAAAAATAAAATATAAAATATAAACAAAAATAAAAAAATAATTTTTTAAAAATAATTATTAACTTGTCATATTAAAATCAATAAATAAGCATACATATGAATGTTAAATAAAAATATTAAAATAATTAAAATTATGGTCTATTAGTGCACATATGAGATAATTTGAAAAATACAATAAGACGTATAGTTTAAAATTTGATAATATTAATTATAAAAATTTATTAATTATAAACATTATAGGTAAGAAATTATAAATATTATGAATACAAATTATGAATGTTATTAACATGAAATTATGGATGTTATGTGTATGAATTTATAGATGTTATGTGTAAATTTATCAATTGAATAAATTAATTTAAGAATTTGATATTTTTTAAATTCAATTATGATAAAATTTAAAAAAACATCTGTGTTAACTTTATATTTACATATGCAATAACTAAAAAATGATATGTGTATGGATGTAATATGTAATAAACATGAATTTAATTTTTAGATGTTAGTTGTATGTAATTATGAATGTTATGTATATGTACGTATGAATGTTATGTGTATGAACTTAGTTAGTATACAATATCATTATAAATGCACATAAAAGCACAAAAAAATTAATCAATTTATTACCATACCTCATCAAAGTTAGTGTGGTTTTTCATATTCTTGAGAATTGATGACTAACAACAACCTCGTCGGGTGAGTCCGTCTGTTGTTCAAATTCTTCATCAGCACCTTCTACCATAAGTATCATATTAAAGTCGAATTCAAATGTCATACTATTTGCAACGATAAACGCGACTTCTTGTAAAATTTCTTGACTTATACACTATTCTGCTTGCAATGGTATTATAGTCATAATTTTTGAATGATCATAATTAAATTAATGAAAAGTATATATTACAAAGAATCAAGTGCAAGTAAATGTCTTAACGGAAATAAAGAATTAATAATTTTTTCGTATTTTTGTTGATTGATATTAAATTTCTTAAGAGAAACAAACAATCAGTGTAATTAACTCAATTAATGTATATTATCATTACCGTCCATTATTATTATTATTATTATTATTATTATTATTATTATTATTATTTAATGTATTCTTAAATATAAAAATTAAATTATAAAAAGAAAATTAGGTATTGATTACAAGAATGTCTACTAGTAAGGAATATGATATTATAATTAATATAATTAATAAGTATAATTGATAAGAATATGATAAGTGAAATAATAAGAGAGTGAGATAAAAAATAAAACTGTTATTAAGTGATATAAATAAAGTAAATTATAGAAATTTTTGGCTAATTATGGCTGAAAATTTTTTAGTTACCAAATTTTTTCCTAAAAAATTTTGTTGGGGAGGTTACTACTAACAAACTTGACACAAAGAACACAATATAGAAATAGACCAACAATACAGGAGATTGAGATAAAGATAAACTCAATAGTTGTTTATCTAAGATAAGTGTTCAAAAGATTCTGACCCAACCAGCTCCTGCAGAAGACTTGGAAGAAGACAAACTAAAAAGCACACAGCAGATGGAAAATTTTCAGAAGAGAAATTTACAAGGCCTTGGCAACGTGGCTAAAAATTAGGAAAAATCTTTGGACATAGATTTAGAGATGAGAAGGACTGCAAAAAGCTAAATTCTTCATGTGGCA
This sequence comes from Arachis hypogaea, assembly GCF_003086295.3. Classification (NCBI taxonomy): domain Eukaryota; kingdom Viridiplantae; phylum Streptophyta; class Magnoliopsida; order Fabales; family Fabaceae; genus Arachis; species Arachis hypogaea. Next base: position 111,048,564 of record NC_092044.1, read on the forward strand.
GGCCCTCCATAAAAAAGTTTTCACCAACTAAAGAAAAGCTCGAACTCTTGGCGGTGAGAATACTTGCTAACTCTGCGAGCAACATGTTAAAAATATCATTCATGCCTTAAAAATTTGCCCAAAAATCTCTTCAATTTGGGCGAACTTGCTGCGGCCAAATACACCTCAAGTCTTATTCGATACCAATTTTCAACAACGGATAGAAGACAATCTGACCCATCAGTTTGGGATAAGACAGGACAAAAATTGACAAGATCTTTTTATCATCACTTGCTGAAAATTATGGAGGTAGCATAATAGAAAAATTTATGACGACAATTATTAGAGACCACCCCAAACTCACAATGAAATCTGATTACCTTCTAACAACGTTAGAAGAAGAGAAGAGGCGCACATTAGATAGACCCCATCCTACTTGAATGGCTGAAACTGATCACCGATGGTTCAAGAAATGGTGCGACAAGGATGGCGGGATGCGGCGGTCTCTTGAAAAACTGCAGTGACAAGTGGATTGAAGGTTTTTCTCATTCAATTGGATGTGTCTTAGTTTATAGGACAGAACTTTGGGGCATGGTTAGTGAGCTCAACCTTGTTTGGACTATGGATTTCAAAAAGTTTGTAGTAGAATGTAACTCCCAAGCCGATCTTAGTACTTGTTTGGGTGTTATTATCTTGATAAAAAAAATATTTTTTAATAAAAAAATATTTTTTATTTTTATTTTTTAGTATGTTTGACAAATTTTTAGTAGTAAAAATAAAAGTACTAAAAAAATTAAAAAATATTTTCATAAAATCTTTTAAAAAAATAACTAAAAAAAACTTTTTTTTTTAAATTCACCCAAATACTTTAGTTAGAAAAATCTCTTTCTAAAAAAAGAAAGACTGGGACATTCATTTTATAAATATATATAAAAAAATAATAGATATGCCAATTGCTTAGCACAAAAAAATTTAGATCTTGACCCAAAATTTTATTTTTGAGATGTATCTTCTAGTAAAATCATTAGACTTCTAGTTAATAATAAACAGAGATTTCTTGTTCTGTTTATTTTACGGTTAGGTTTTTTTTTTTAAATACTTTAACCCGGTTATAATACTTACAAAAAGAAGTTTTTTGTGGACCTACAATCACAACTAATTGTTTTTATTGTAATTTGTAAACAATAACTTTTAATATATCAAACTTACTATATAAATTTCAAAATTTTAAAATTTTAATTTTCTCTAATACGAGTAATTTCTTGTATAAGTATTTTGTTCAGAGTTTAAAAACTTAACATTTTATGTGTTTATTTTGCGCTAAACTACTTGATGAGTACAAAAGTACCATATAATCTAAACTACCTGGTGAATACTAGTATTTGTGTGGTTACTCAAAAATAGTAGGAGATAACACCTATTAATAATATATTAAAATAAAATTAGAGGTAGTCTCTAAATTTATAATTAATTTTTTAGGTTTTTATTATTATACCATGTCAGTTTAAGTGATTAATTTATATAATTTAAACATAATTTTTTATTTTTGTATTATGTTATATGATCCTCATTATATTTTTATTTTATCATAATAACTTATTTTTATATAATGTTATATGATTTTTTTTTAAATTTAACTTTTTATATTCTTTTATCTTTTATTTTTATGTAGATTATACTATTAAGTATTATTTTTTATATTAATATTAATTCTTTTTAATAGGTATAAATTCAATTAAAATCTTTTTTTTTCATACTCATCACTCATTTTCATATTACTATATAAATCAATATTCATTTCACACATTTTTTTTATCTTCTCTCACATAATCGCATACCTTTTTTTTTCTTTCTCCCTCTCTATTCCTACTAATTCTTTGCACAACTGAAATTCGTTAATAACCATAATTTTTATTTTTATTTTTTTGATTTGATAAAGGTATGTATTAAGTGATTGTATTTATTAATTTTTCTATTTCTTTATGTAATTGTATTTATGAGTTATATAACAGAAGCTATTTTTTTTAATTTTGGATTATGAAGAAAAATTAATTCACAACTTTTTGAAAAAGTAGAAATATATGACTTCTTTACTTTTCGATAAGTCATTCTACCATTTCCTTAAGAAAAATTTAACTTCAAAACAAGAAAGATTACTTTTCTTCTTGAGTCTGTGAAAAATGTTTCCACTGGCCTTCCACCATTTTCACGCAAGGTCTGCTAGAAGCACTGGGCTTCCACCATCATTCTCACATAATGTTCCATTTGCTAGAAGTATGAGCCATCCATCACCATTTTTACGTAATGATTCATCTGCTGGAGCCTGAAAGTATTGATCCTCTGCCACCATTTTCAGACAATGTTCCATCTGAACAACCTACTGCATATATTTCTTCTAGGTATCTTTTTATTATTTTATCACTCTATTTTTATTATTAAATTTATATTTAATTGTGGTATGAAATTTCAGTTTTAATTTTATTTTTTTTACATGTGATTTTATTTTTATATAGCTTGCTATTGTTTTCATAGTTAATTATAGCAAGTTCTTGACCTCAATAAAGGAGAAGGGAGTTCTAATAGGAGTAAAAAAAATAAAAAACAACAACAAAATATACATTGACACATATTTTATATTTATTTTTTATTTTCACCTCTCATATCATACACAATATTAATGATTAGGTTATGTAAAATCAACATTCAATATTGGTAAATATTTGTTATCATCGTTATTTTAATATTCATTCTCTTGTGTAAAAAAAATTGTATTTTTTGAATTATTTATCCAAACGCTACAACTTTAAAATAAGTACTTTTATAATTAAAAATTCAAATACAAAATAACTTATTTATAAGCCATTATTAATAAAAGTCCTTATGCTTTAAGCTCTTTTCTAAAAGAACTTATTTAGGTTATTTACCCAAACTGGCCATAGTGTTTTTGTTGCCTATATATCAATACTTTTTTCGTTCAATAATTTACATTTTTTAATATCAGTTAGTTATAATAATATTGTTGAAAATACATGTTGTCATGATTCATGAAAAATAAAATTAGAAATTTAAATATTATTTTTAATTATCAAAATATTAATAATATTTACTATATAAATCAACATTCATTTTACACATTTTTTTTTATCTCTGTGAAAATTAGGAAAAGAGTGAAAGAGATGAAAACAATTGGAAGAAAGAGAGATCAGAGAATAGTTTATGAGATGAGTAATATTAATATAAAAATTGTTGCTGAGCAACTTTATTTAAATTGAAAGTTCTGTATTTATAGTGATAGTATGCCTTATGTGACTTCATTAGTGTCTATATTATCTACACCCCCTCAAACTAAGGGTGGGATTTGATTGCACCCTTAGTTTATCCATGAACGCAGTAAATAAGGGAGTTGGTAATGATTTTGTCAAAATATTAGCGACTTGAGCATGCGAAGGTTTGTGAACAATGTTTAGCAACCCTCTTTGAACATGATCACGAACAAAATGGAAATCAACCTCGAAGTACTTGCTTCTTCTATGCATAACTGGATTTTCGGCAAGGAAAACAGCACCTAAATTGTCACAAAACAAAGTGAGAGTAACTGGAGAAGTAACACAAATTTCTCGAAGAAACTTTTGAACTCAGACTAACTGAGCTGCTGTGTCTGCCAAGCAATGATACTCTGCCTCAGTAGATGAATAGTTTACAGCTTGTTGCTTTTGACTCTCCAAAAGATTGGATTGCACTCAAAGTAAATGCAGTAACCACTTGTTGAACATTGATCATCATCAAGGTCCGTGGTCCAATTGGCATCTGAAAAAGCAAGAAGACGAAGATTAGAGGATTTAGAAAATTGAATACTATAATTAATCTTACCTGAGAGATAACACAAAATGCGTTTGACTGCCTTCCAATCATGAATCATGGGTGTATGCATGAATTGGCTAATTTTGTTGACTGAATATGTAATTTCAGGATGAGTGAGAGTTGCATATTGAAAGCCTCCTACTATTGATCGATAGAGACTAGGATCATCAAAGGAATTTGAACCCTGCATGTTAGTTTTTGAGAAGAAAGCATAGGTGTGCGCATTGAATGTGACTTATCCATGGATGCCTTTTTAAGAAGATCACAAATATAGTTAGTTTGTGAAATACGTACGTCTCCCGAAGGTAAAAAATTAAATTGCATGCCTAAAAAAAATGCAGTGTCCCTAAATCTTTTAAAGAGAATATTTGATTCAATTGAGAGATAATAGACTTTATTTCAGATTTAGCACTACCTGTGATGGCTATATCATCAACATATGCAAGAAGAAAAAGAGTAGAAGAGGTTGTAAAATAAACAAATAAGGAAGGATTAGATGAAGTATTTTGAAAACCAAACATGGATAGAGTACTGCATAGTTTAGAAAATCAGGCCCTGGGAACCTGCTTGAGATCATAAATGGCCATGTCAAGTTTACATACTAAATCAGAATTGAAGAGGCCAGGAGGTGGTGCCATGTACAGATTCTCAGTTAAATCTCCATTGAGAAATGCATTGTTAAAATTAAATTGTCTAAGAGACCAGTCTTTAGATAAAGCCAAAAATAAGATGACTCTAATAGTTGTTGGCCTAATGACCGGGCTAAAGATTTGAGAATAATCGATCCCCTCAATTTGATAGCATCCCTTGGCCACAAGGCGAGCCTTATATTTTTTTATAGAGTTATCAGGTCTACGCTTAATGGCAAACACCCGTATAGACCCAATAATTATGGAATTGGTTGGTGGCTGGACTAAATGCCAAGTTTTATTTTTCATGAAAGCAGTATATTCCTCTTTCATGACTGGAAGCCAATGAGAGGAGTGCATAGCTTGAGAAGGTTTCCTAGGAACATTATTAACCAAGTCAATATGATTAGAATGTGCAATAAAAGCCTTAGGTGTAGAGATACCAGCTTTAGAACGAGTTACCATAACATGAGTATAGTGAGAAGATAAAGATTCTATAATAGGTAACTTTGGAGGCTGAATTTCAAAATAAGAAATTAATACTGGTGCAGAATCTGTAGTAACCGCCTCAGAAGGTGATTGATTAATAGATGATGAAACACTGTTAGTTGGAGAAGGGGAATTTGTATTAGAGTCAGAAAGTATAGTTGAAGTAGGTGGAGCTGAACTTCAGATACATGATAAACCCTATTTGTAGGGTTTATCTTGTATTGATTTTTGGAGATTTTATCACCTTTTACCCACATTTGTTTAATGAAATAGCATGGTTTTGTACATTCTCCTTTAATTGTGCTTAAGAGTGAAAACATGCTTTTCGGGACTTAAAATAGCATGGATTATATCACTTTTTAAAATGCAACTCATGGCCAGCAAATTCAAAAGCCTTGTGGGCCCAATCCAACTCATTTCTAATGCTATTTAAGTCAAGAATTGAAGAAGGATGCGGTATCTAGTTACCATTAGTTTAGTTTAGCTTAGTTTTAGAGGGAAAGTTAGTTTTAGAGAGAAAAGCTCTCACTTCTCTCTAGGATTAGGATTAGGATTATGTTTAGTTCTTAGATCTAGGTTTTCATTCATTCATTCTCATCTACTTCTACCTTTCAATTCCTTGTTGTTACATTCATCTTCCTCTATTCTTTTGTTGTAATTTCCTTTATGTTGTTCTTATACTTTGTTGTAGATCTACTCTTATTCCTTCCATTTTCTTTCAATTTAATTCAAGGTAATTCATAATAAATGTGTTTCTTTTGATTGTTATTGTTAATTTCTTTCAATAATTGTTGTTAGATTTTGTTCTTGTTGTAGATTTCATGTGCTTTCCTTCTATGCCTCTTATGTGTTTGATAAAATGCTTCTTCTAGCTTTAGTGTAGATTTTGTTCCTCTTGGCCTAGGTAGAGTAATTAGTGACTCTTGAGTTATCTAATTCCTTTGTTGATTGATAATTAGAAGTTGCTAATTGATTTGAATGCCTCTAAAGCTAGTCTTTTCTTTAGGAGTTGATTAGGACTTGAGGAATCAAATTTATTCATCCACTTGACTTTCCTCCATAGTTAGAGGTTAACTAAGTGGGAGCAATGGACAATTTGTTATCACAATTGAGGAGGATAAATAGGATAGGACTTCTAGTTCTCATATCTTGCCAAGAGCTTTGTTAGTTGTTAGTTTATTTTCTTTGCCATTTATATTTCTTGTCTAAAATCTCAAAAACCCCAAAATAACTCACAACCAATAACAAGACACTTCATTACAATTCCTAGGGAGAACGACCCGAGGTTCCAATACTTCAGTTTATAAATTTAGGGGTTTGTTTTAGTGACAAACAACTTTTTGTATAAAAATATTATTGTTTGGTTTAGGAACTATACTTGCAACGAGAATTCATTTGTGAAATTCTAAACCATCAAAAATCCTATCATCAAAATGGCGCCGTTGCCGGGGAGTTGCAATGGTATTGTGTTATTGGTTATTGTATATATGTGAATATTGTGAATATATTGCCTTTTGCTTTATTTGCTAGTTGTAGAATTTTATTTCTCTTGTTTTCTATTATCTTTTGATTTTTGTTCTCTCTTTTCATCATGAATTCTCACTTTGGCTATGAGTGTGATTACAACTATGGTGTAGGAAGTGGAGATTACAACGAAGAGATGTATCAAGGATGGGATAACCAAAGGTGGGAGGAGCCATATGCATATGATCAATCTTCATGGCAACAACCTCCACCAATGCACTATGAAGAAGAGCCATTCTATAATGCATATCATCAAATGGCTATGGTGAATCTCCTTGCAACTTTTAAGAACCACCACCATATGCCTATGAATCATATCCTCAACATAGCCCTCAACCATACTCACAAGCCTCTTTTCACCAAATACCTCCATATGACCCTAATCCTTATCCACCATACCAACCACCTTTTGAACCATATGAGACACATATAGAACCGCCACCATTCCAACCTCAATACTTCCAAGAACCACCCTCAATAAATGAAAATTTTCAACCACAAGATGAATTCTACCTTCCACCACAACCTCACATGGAAGAATACTCATTACCATTGATCCAAGAGCCATATGATCCCTATCATGATATCCAAGCGGAACAAGAGTCAAGGGATCATCTCAAGGAAGCATTGGACCAATTTCAAGCAACCATGGAGCATGTTGTGCAACAAGTGGAAAAAGTAGAGAATGTTGAAACACCACACCCTAATTATAATGAACCACCTTCCTATTATGAACCCTTTCCCCAATATGATGAATCCTCCCATCCACTCCAATCTCTAATGGATGAAACCCTTGGTGTTCTCCTTCAAGGACAAGAGGAAATGACAAGGAATGTGCAATAATTCATGACCGCCTTGGATGAGGTGGTAAACCGGCTAGCATCCCAACTTTTAGACACTCAAGAAACTCCCATGGCTACATGTGGAGAATCAAAAGAAGAGCATAGAATGAAGGAGAGATTGGAAACTCCGGTGGAAAAGGAGGAATGCCACTTTGTGTTAGAAAAATTGGAAGAACCTATGATTATTGAACAAGAGAAAGAAGTGGTTGAAGACTTAGGAGATGCGGAACCTCCATGTGAACCTAGAGTTGAAGAAGACCCTTCCAAGAAGATTGAAATTGATGTTGAGGAGGGATGTGCACAACCTCCAAGGCATATTCCATATGAAGACTTGGATGGGATAGAACAAGAATTGAGTCCCCATGACAATGAAGAGCAAGCATCAAATCCTAATGGTGGTGAATTCTTTGAACTTGAAGAACCTTCTCCCGATGAAGAAGAGAGTGATGTGGAGGTAGATTTCTCTCAACCTCCCATTTATGATTTAAGTGATGAAGAAGAGTTAAATGAAATTGATGAACAAAGGATTGAATTTGAAAAATCTTGTGGAGAGGTGGAAGTCCTTAGAAAAAGAAGAACGGAAGTTGAGTGCGCTTTGTCAAGATCTTTGGAAGCTTCTTTGCCTAGGTTGTCATCTATTCCTTCACTTGAGTGGGTAAAACTCATTTCTAATAGCTTTATTACCCCACTTGAGTATGGTTTGCTTGAAACGGATAGTCAACTTAGGATGATTTGTGGGATAAAGCGTAAGAGAAGAATGTTTAGTGGATGGCGTTGCAAATCAAGGCTCATTTTGGTTGATACCTCAAGGCTTAGATGCAAGGGTTGGGCTAGTGCTCACTTGAATGGGTCTAAAAGGAGAGTTTGGTATCACCTTGAGAATTCATCTTGCCTACCACCCGGTTGGACTAATAATGATGATCAACTTCAAGACGGGTGTGAAAACAAAGTATGGGATCCCGGACCACAAGACGAGGACCAACTTTGGGAGCCCCAAACTTGTGAAGAACTCCATCAATACTTGGTGCAACAAATAAGAAATCTTGGGGCACAATGGAGAACCAAGCATTGGTGGGATTTTCAAGATGAATACAAGCACAAGCCACCTTGAGAAGAGCTCCCCATAAGTCCAACTTAAGGACAATAAACAAAAGTGCTAGGTGGGAGACACCCCACCATGGTAAATTCTTTTCATTTTTCTCTGTTGTAAATATGGGTAGAACTAGTTTAATTTCATGTTTTGTTTAGTTAGTTGAGTATATTTGGTAATAGTATGGTAAATAAGGTTTTATGGTGTTTTGGTAGCTGTTTGGAGGTTTAGAATGCTTAGATTGGTGCAAAAGAAAAAAAAACAAAGAAAAATTTTGAAAAACAGAGCACCATCCACGCGTACGTGCACTACACGCGTACGCGTGCATCAAGCATTTTCGCCTACCCACGCGGCCGCACACATGACGCGTACGCGTGGATTGAGAAGTTCCACCTTCCCTACATTGACCCGAGAGTTAGGCCTGCACTGTGCAGAAATTGGGCCTGAGGCACAAACCAACTCGCGCGTACGCACACCTGCCGCGTACGCGCCACTCTCGGAATAATCCATCGACGCGGACACACTCTGTACACGTACGTATCGTATCCATTGCACCATCACCCGCGCGCGTGCGTCATGCGTGTGTACGCGCGGATGTCCCTCTTTCACTACATTTCTTTTCTTCCCCTCTTTCCATTTCTTTCCTCCTACTTTCTTCTTCCCTTCTCCTACCTTTCATCCAACACTTCCAAACACCATTGATAACCAATTATTTTAGTTAGTTATTAGTTAGTTAGTTAGTTAGTTACTAGTTAGTTAGTTGGTTGATTAGTTAGTTTTAGTTAGTTTTCATTTTATTTTTTCTTTTTCATTGTAAGTGTTGGATTGTTATTTTTGTTTACCATTAATTGCTGTTGAGTATTGAAAAAGGATGTTATCTTAACATCATTATGTTTATAATCTCTGTTGGATTCTATGATTGAGGTTATATTTTACTATTTGGTTTTGAGTTTTTCATGCTTACCTTTTGAAAAATACCAAGTGATGAGAATTGCCTTCGAACTTGTGACTCTTTTGAATTACATGTTGTAGCTAGCCACCATGTGATTTGAACTCTCTCTGTGATTAGGCAACCTCTTGATGGATGATGTTGTGCATTTACCTTAGTGCATGGTGTTTCATGATCATATGCATCCATAGGCTTAGCTTGAATGCTTTCATACTTCTTTAATACTTGTTTTACCTTACAAGTTCACTTAGAGCATCTCAAGCACACTAGGATAAGTGAAGTGCATGCTTCTTTTGTGACATCGCCCTTTTATGCTAATGTGTGTTCTAAAAGGCGCCTAATTTAGAATTCACACACCTAATATTTCTCAATGTCACACTAATTCACTCACTCATTTCTAGTGATCTACCTCATTCCAACAATGTATGCTTCCTTGCTTTTATATCTTCTCATCTTATGGTGTTATATTTTTGTTTTTCATGAACAATGCACCACAAGCAAACATGGAGGCGGAAGAAAGAACACGCAGCAATCTGGAGATTCGCCGTACCCCCTTGCTCATCTTTGAGTGCACCGAGGACGGTGCAAACTTTTAAGTGTGGGGAGGTCGTCCGACCGTTCGGCAATTTTGGGTGACAAATTTTTAAACCCAACACTTTTGCATTTCATTTTAGGTTTTTAATTTTGCATATATATACACAATAAGCTTAGTCAAAATAATGAAATTTTTCGAGGAAATTATCTATAGGGCACCAATTGATTTGAGTGAAAACTTTTCATAGAACTTGCTTGAATTATATATATCTTGTGGATCATATTTTTGAGCTAAGAACACGAGCTTGTGAGATTTGAGCCTAATGGTGTGGTTACATCTTATACTTATTTTCCTTCTTGTGTGCATTATTCTCTTTCTATGATTGTAATCTTTGAATTGTTTGATTCTTTATGTCCATTATTTTGTGTATTCATACATTTATATGATTGAGGCCATCATTTCATTTAGCTCACTTACCCAAATAGTCTACCTCTTATCATCCATTGTTAGCCAATTTGAGCCTACGATTAACCCACTTTGTTCTTTAATTTAGCACATTACAAGCCCTAAAGCGAAAAACAATAAATGTCCTTAATTTGGATCTTCGATTAGCTTAGGCTAGTGTGTGTGTATCATTCAAGTGTGGGAATCTTGGGACATTGGGTGAATAAAAGGGTGTATTTTATATTTTGTTGAAAATATTGGGAATTGGGTGCATGTTCATGTATTGATTAAATGTATAGACCTTATGCATTGATGCTCTTGTATATAGAAAGAAAAAGATGAGAAAAACAAAAGAAAAAGAAAAAAAATAAAAATAATATGGAAAAAAAGAAAAAATAGAAAAAAAAAAGAAAAAAATAGAAAAAGAAAGAAATAAAAAGGGGACAAAATGCCCCAAAGTGAAGCTCAATGAAATCAATGCATAAGTGTTGTGAAATAAAAAGGGATGCATGAGTATGTGAAAAAGTGAGTAGAATGGGTAGTTAGGTTAGAACTTAATTGTATAGGATGTCATAGGCTAGGTGGGAAGTTTAAGCTTATCAAAGATTCAAATTTCAAGCTCACTTGACCAAATATGCATCCTTACCTTGACCCTAGCCCCCATTACAACCTATGAAAAGACCTCATGATATATGTATGCATGCATGAAATATATGTCGATTGTTAGAAGAAAAACAAATCTTAGAAAGTATGATTAGGAGAGAATTGAGAGAATCAACCCTAAACACTTGAGCGAATAGAGTGCAAACACACCCGGTGAAGGTTTGATGCTCAATTACATGTCTCCACCCATGATCATCTCCTTTCATGCAAGTTTGTAAAAATATTTAATAACTCAATCCAATTGTGGATTAGACTTGCTAGTCCTTAGCCCTTGTGCATATATGCTTCTTGGGAACTGATTTATTTTGACCAAGTAATTGCATTCATTTAGATAGTTGCATATAGGTAGATTGCATTTAGTTAGTTTCCATTGAATAAATGCCATACCCTTACTTCATTCTTGGTTTTAGCATGAGGACATGCTTGGTTTAAGTGTGGGGAGACTGATAAACCCCATTTGTAGGGTTTATCTTGTATTGATTTTTGGGGATTTTATCATTTTTTACCTACATTTATTTAATGAAATAGCATGGTTTTGTACATTCTCCTTTAATTGTGCTTAAGATTGAAAACATGCTTTTCGGGACTTAAAATAGCTAAATTTAATTTACCTTGATTCCATTAGATGCCTTGATATGTTTGCTAAGTGATTTCAGATTTAGGAGGCAAGGATTGGACCAAGGGAATGAAGAAAAGAGCATGTAGAAATGGAGAACTCATGAAGAAATGTAGGAATCGCAAAAGCTGTCAAGCCGACCTCTTCGCACTTAATCGACCATAACTTGAGCTACAGAGGTTCAAATGATGCGGTTCTAGTTGGGTTGGAAAGCTAACATCCGAGGCTTTGAAATGATATAAGATTTGCCATAGTTGCATCGCGCATAAAGGCGCGCACGCGCATGGTATGCAGACACGCCGATGGTGCATGTCACTTTTTAAAATGCAACTCGTGGCCAGCGAATTCAAAAGCCTTGTGGGCCCAATCCAACTCATTTCTAATGCTATTTAAGCCAAGGATTGAAGAGGGATGAGGTATCTAGTTACCATTAGTTTAGTTTAGCTTAGTTTTGGAGGGAAAGTTAGTTTTAGAGAGAAAAGCTCTCACTTATCTCTAGGATTAGGATTAGGATTAGGTTTAGTTCTTAGATCTAGATTTTTATTCATTCATTCTCATCTACTTCTACCTTTCAATTCCTTGTTGTTACATTCATCTTCCTCTATTCTTTGTTGTAATTTCCTTTATGTTGTTCTTATACTTTGTTGTAGATCTACTCTTGTTCCTTCCATTTTCTTTCAATTCAATTCAAGGTAATTCATAATAAATGTGTTTCTTTTTATCGTTGTTGTTAATTCCTTTCAATAATTGTTGTTAGATTTTATTCTTGTTGTAGATTTCATGTGCTTTCCTTCTATGCCTCTTATGTGTTTGATAAAATACTTCTTCTAGCTTTAGTGTAGATTTTGTTCCTCTTGGCCTAGGTAGAGTAATTAGTGACTCTTGAGTTATCTAATTCCTTTGTTGATTGATAATTAGAAGTTGCTAATTGTTTTGAATGCCTCTAAAGCTAGTCTTTCCTTTAGGAGTTGATTAGGACTTGAGGAATCAAATTGATTAATCCACTTGACTTTCCTCCATAGTTAGAGGTTAACTAAGTGGGAGTAATGGACAATTTGTTATCACAATTGAGGAGGATAACTAGGATAGGACTTCTAGTTCTCATATCTTGCCAAGAGCTTTGTTAGTTGTTAGTTTATTTTCTTTGCCATTTATATTTCTTGTCTAAAATCTCAAAAACCCCAAAATAACTCACAACCAATAACAAGACACTTCATTACAATTCCTAGGGAGAATGACCCGAGGTTCCAATACTTCGGTTTATAAATTTAGGGGTTTGTTTTAATGACAAACAACTTTTTGTATGAAAAGATTATTGTTTGGTCTAGGAACTATACTTGTAACGAGAATTCATTTGTGAAATTCTAAACCATCAAAAATCCTATCATCAATACAAGGTAACTGTGATGTAGCAGAATTTGAAATAGGAATCTGAGGTAACATCTTATGCTCATAAAAAGAGATTAGTGATGAGTCAGAGACAACATTCTTATGAAAAAATGAGGAAAAAGGAAAAACGTTTTCATAAAAAATAACATTACGTGCAATAACAATTGTACCATCTTGTTTTAAACATTTAAACCCTTTTGAGAAAGGAGCATAACAAAAAAAACATTGTTCAGACCTATAGTCTAATTTATGTTTATTAAAGGGTCTTAAGTTTGGATAACAAGCGCACCCAAAAACCTTTAAAATAGAATAATCAAGGGGGCTTGAAATGAAGAGCTCAAAAGGTGATTTCATATTAAGGATCCTGGTGGGTAGTCGATTGATAAGAAAAGTAGTAGTTAAGAAGACATCCTCTCAATATTCCATTGACAAATGTGCAGCAGCAAAAAGGGTAAGTCCCATTTCACAAATATGTCTATACTTCCTCTCTATAACACCTTGTTGATGGTGAGTATCAGGACATGACAATCTATGAACGATGCCATTAATATTGAGAAAGATTTTGAATTCATTTGATAAGAACTTTAGCATTATCCGTTTGAATAGATTTAAGAACTTGACCTTTCTGAGTTTTCATCATAGATTTGTATTGTTGTAAGATTGTAAACAATTGAGACTTGGTAGTTAATAAGTAAATACATGTGTATCTAGTGAAGGCATCCATAATACTCAAGTAATAACGAAAACCAAAACGAGATATAGAAGGAGCAGGGCCCAAATATCTAAAAAACCAATTGTAATGGTACAATATAAATGGTTTCAGAATAAGAAAACTGTAAATTCTACATTTTTCCTTTACAGCATGCTTCAAAAACAAAAGATTCTGAATCAACTGTATTAGAAAATAGAATATTACACTTTTTAAGAACAGATTCAACAATAATTGGAGATAGTAGCCTAGGAGTTTATGCCACAACTCCAATTCATCCTACAAGTGGCTAAAAAGGCAAAGTTTGAATGATCATAACATGGTTTTGGAATACAAAATTAATCAAACACATACAACCCATGTTTAAGTTGTCCGTGAAGAAGCATCTGCTTGGTATCCTGTGATTTAACCACACAATGAAATGGATGAAATTCAAAAAAGATATTATTGTCCAAACAAAATCTTAAGACACTAATTAAGTTTGTAGCTATTTGAGGAATATGTAAAAGATTCTTTAAATGAAAACATGATTGTTAGATGAATTCTTAACATATGAATAACCAGATTTAGAGATAGGCAAACGTGAACCATTGGCTATGTACAATTGATCAGGTCCTGTGTAATCCGAGGGTGAAATCAAACTGGATGCATCATTAGTGAGGTGGTGAGAGGCACCAGAATCAGGATACCAAAATCAAACCAATTGCTATTAACAAATCTGCAATTTTCTTTATTTTGACAACTACTTGGATATGGTAAGGTTCTTTTTCTTGGTCATCTTTAATTGATTCCTCAATTGGTTGATCTTTGTTTTAGTTGATTCTGTAGAATAATCTTGAAGTTTCTACCAAATTTTCAAAGCTGATTTACAATGAACAATTCGATTAGATTCTTGAAGAAAGAATCTACAGATGCTAATAACCAAAAACACAGATTATAGTCTTGTTGCTGCATTCTGAATATATTGAAGAAATCTTGCCAATAGTCTTTGTTTCTTTATATTCAAATTTAGCAGGCACCTTTCCTTCAACTATGTGATCTTTTAGATTTTGTCCTTTGATTGTGAAGAGTGTTTGTTGCTGCCATGTAATAAAATTTGTTTCTTCAAACTTATCCAAGATAGGAGCAAGAAAGTTTTTTTTGATTTGCTGAATTCACAAGTAAATCCATGGATTAAACCAATGGTATGATACCATGTTAAAATTATGAAAGAGTTGAAAACAATTGGAAGAAAGAGAGAGTAGAGAATAGTTTCTGAGATGAGTAATATTAATCTAAAAAATTATTGTTGAGCAACTTTGTTTACATTGAAGGTTCTGTATTTATAGTGATAGCATGCCCTATGTGACTTCCCTAATGTCTATATTCTCTACAATCTCCTCTGATATAATTTCGTACCTCTTTCTCTTACTCTTTCTCCCTTCCCATTCTTACTAATTTTTTGCACAACTAGAATTTGTTGATGACCATAGTTTTTTTTTAAATTTGCTAAACGTATGTATTTGGTAATTGTGTAATTGTATTCATTAATTTTTCTATTTTTTGTTAATTGTATTAATAAGTTCTATAATGTCTTATAACCTGTATATCACTTTTTTTAATAATTTATATTTTTTAATATCATTTAATTTTAATAATATTGTTAAAAATACACATTATCATAATTTATAAAAATAAAATAAAAAAATAAATACTATTTTTAATTATCAAAATATTAATAATATTTATACTTGTATTTTATCTAATAGTTTCATTATTATACCATAATATTTAAACATAACCTAAAAAAATTAAAAAAATAAATAAAAGTAACTATTAAAAAATAATAATTATATGAAATCAGGAGAATAAAACTTCAATTAAATATTTTTATTACTTATAGTCTAATTTATGTATAATTTTATTTTTATAATTATTAAATTTTAAATTAATTTTTTTATTTTAAATTATTATTTATCATCAACAGTTATAAAATTTAAATTGATTTTGATATGCTACTAAACAAAATTTTAAATTTCTTAATCAATTAAATTTAATTTATATTATTATTTAATTAAATTATAAAATAACAATTAAGCATAATTATTATTTATAGTAAATGGTATATTCTTTTTTTGTATTTTTTTTAATCATAATATTATTAAATCATATATAAATTTTTGAATTAAATAAATGTATTGTACAACTAGGATTTTTTCCATAACCTCTCTGGTAGCTTTCTCCTTCAAGCTTCTATCACGCTTCACACCGGTAAGCCTCTAAAATAAACTGTAGCTGATTCCAAGAATACTTGGTTTTTTAACCAAGAATACAGCTTCACCATCTGGATATCCTCCTGACTTGGAGTAGACCCCACAACTTTGCTTCATGCAGCTAGGTGCTCTTTTTCTGATGTGTCTTAATTGCTCAAATTATGGAATAGAATTTCATTGTCTCATTTTCTGAACTCATCTTTCCAAGCTAGCAGTAAGCTAGTAGGAGCAATAATGATGGGATGGCAATCTGGAAACACTTCCAAGAACGTCTGAAGAAACATGATGGTCAACCGAGTCTTTCCAGTTTCTGGAGCATGATAAATGATGCATCCACCCGTGCCGTTCGAGTCACAACTCTTCAATTTAGAAAGCTCCACGGTTCCTGCCAAGTTTTTCCAAAGGAATTCAAAACCTTCAAGCTAATGAGCATACAGGTTTTGCTTAGTATCTACTGGAATCAGATCCCAAACTGTGCCTTCCTTGTTGTTAGAGTAACCACCTTCTCGGACACCAAATTCAGTCTCATCGAAGCATAAGCCATTAGGCCCATCAGATAGCAGCTTCTTTATTGATTCTTCTCCGGGATACTCACTCGCCTGTATTATATATGTACAACAAAAGCATGCAAACAATTTCATCCCATAGTTCAAATCAACACAAGGCATCAATTAACAAAATTAAGCATTGATTATTGGATGAAGTGAGTATTATAGTTCAAGAGATAATGGTTCACGTCAACCTTGATGTCCTAGTTCATCAATGAAGGGATTCTACTTACAAAGAGTAACGTCATGCCTTTTATGTCTATGACCATCCAATGGTAGAGTATGCAATATATTCCAGGGTCTTCATGATGGACAAATTTGTGCTTACAATTGGTTGCTGGAGCTTCTGTGTTCTGTTACGTTTTGACAGTCTCAACACAACCAACCTGCAGTTCATAACATAAATGATGATATATATCTTTTAGAACGTCAAATATCAAAAGAAGCTTATGACTGTAATAAAATTGTAGAGCAACTTTGAGGTTTATTGCATTGCAATGAGGCTTCCGTGGTTCATTTTGTTTGCCATCATTTCGAAAATGAATATCGGACCAACGGTGGATGTAGCACCCACAAGAGAAGCAATGACTATATAGAACTTAAGAGGGACCACTAAACCAGAAAAATATAAGAAATAGACCACCATGAACACCATGAGAATGATATCAAAAGCCCTTTTTCTTCCAAATTTATCACAAAAATCCCAGATGTAACAGGTGCTACTAAGTTACACAAAAGTGCAGTTAGGAGAAGATGATAAGCACTTGGTTCGATAGGATCTCTCAAGGGTATGAAGGCAAGAACACTAAAGTTTCCAAAGGCACAAGCGAATTGAAGTCCAACAATAAGCATAGTAGTAAGGGTTTGGTATCTTTTTCGAAGCGATCCCAAATCAAAAATTTCAAGCCATCCTGGTTGTGCCATTTTACTTGAACTGTCCTCTTTTCTGTCCAATAAGAAGAATTTCAAAATTTTATTAGCTAATTTTCAATAAAGGAGAATGAATGTTATAAATCTTTTATAAATAAATAATGTTACCCTAAACAAACTCAAAGTTGCTCTACAATTCTATCTTCCTGGCTTGAAAGATTTCGTGGTGACTTTGATGCTGGGTGATTTGCAGAAATCACTTCTTGAGGGCATTGAAGGATATCCGAATACACTACCTTTCAATAGCAAGTCGGCCTTGGTGTCTGTCCATTCATCCCATTTCCTTTGCTGCACTCTTTCACCTAAGGAAAGAGCTCTTGTTGACATGGAACAGTTGAAAGCCCTCAAACAGAATCCTAATGTTGGTGTCAAAACAAGATTTTTGGTGGATTTTGTAAAGATTTGTGAAGCAATGAATGAGAAAGTGCTTGTGTTCAGCCAGTTCCTTGATCCTTTGACTTTAATCATGGAGCAATTAAAGTCAATTTTCAATCGGACTGAGAAAAAAGAAGTGTTCTACAAGAGTGGAAAGCTGGATAAGAACCAAAGGTAGTTACTCATTCATTCCTTCAATCATCCAAATAGCCAAGCAAAGATCTTGCTTGCATCCACTAAAGCTTGCTGTGAAGGAATAAGTCTGGTTGGTGCTTCGAGGGTGATGCTGCTAGATGTGGTTTGGAACCCCTCGGTCGAAAGGCAAGCTATAAGCTGTGCTTATAGGCTGGGCCAAAAGAAGGTGGTCTACACTTATCATCTCATAACACATGGGACCACCGAGTACAGAAAATACTGCCATCAGGCCAAGAAGGACCAGTTGTCTGAACTGGTCTTTTCAGCAAGGAACACTGAACAGGATGAGCCCAAGAGTTTTGCCGTGGAAATCGAGGATGAAATTCTCGATTAGATGGTGTGCCATGGGAAACTAAAGGACTTGTTTGGTGTAGCCAAAAGAATGTGATTTGATTGATAATTTGGATCCCAAAATTGTCTAAAATTCAAGCTTAAGGTGGGAGTGGATTCTTTAGTTGATAACTACTTTTGCAATCCGCACTAGCCTCATGCTTCCCTTCAGCCTCTCCTTCCTTCTTGTTCTCCTTCTCTTCCTCTGCACTCTCCATTCTTTCATCATTCATCTGCATTTTCTTGTGCAGCCTCTTCAACATCTCATGCTGCATATCGGTTGTGTTCATCAACGAAGTATAACTTTCCAAACAGGGCAGGTCATTCGAGCTACTACCTTCATAAACATCCATAAAATTATTTGTTAAATTTATCAACATGTAAAGAACTTGCATCCTTTTCTCGCCATTGTTCGAGTCGATTATCCTAGAGAACACTTCTATGAAGAATTTCCTTGCCCGGTACTCCACTGCCCCCACTTTTCCTTTCTTCTTCTTGTATTTCAGGTCTAATACTTTCAGCACCTCATATGCAAACTTTGGTCTTGCCAACAAAAGAGTGTTGAAGTATTCACAGAAATTGTTCTAAATAAATGTACCAGACATCAATATTCTCAATTCTGTTTGTACCTTCATAAAAACTTTCCTCAACCTGGACTTAGTGCTTCTCAGATTGTGCCCTTCATCCAATACTAAGAGTCCAGGACTTTCCCTCAGAACTTTAGCCATATACTTTCTATGTGCATAATTCGAATCCTCTCGCATCAATGTCAAGATTTTGTAAGGATCTGTGATGCAATGAATGAGAAAGTGCCTGTGTTCAGCCAGTTCCTTGATCCTTTGACTTTAATCATGGAGCAATTAAAGTCGATTGTCAATTGGATTGAGAAAAAATAAATGTTCTACATGAGTGGAAAGCTGGATAAGAACCAAAGGCAGTTACTCATTCATTCCTTCAATTATCCAAACAGCCAAGCAAAGATTTTGCTTGCATCCACTAAAGCTTGTTGTGAAGGAATCAGTCTGGTTGGTGCTTCGAGGGTGGTGCTGCTAGATGTGGTTTGGAACCCCTCGGTCTAAAGGCAAGCTATCAGCTGTGCTTATAGGCTGGGCCAAAAGAAGGTGGTCTACACTTATCATCTTATAACACATGGGACCACCGAGTACACAAACTCAAGCCAAGAAGGACCAGTTGTCTGAACTAGTCTTTTCAGCAAGGAACACTGAACAGGATGAGCCCAAGAGAACTGCCATGGAATTCGACGATGAAATTCTCGATTAGATGGTGCGCTATGGCAAACTGAAGGACTTGTTTGGTGTAGCCAAAAGAATGTGATTTGATTGATAATTTGGATCCCAAAATTGTCTGAAATTCAAGCTTAAGGTGGGAGTAGATTCTTTGATTGATAACTACTTTTGCAATCCGCCCCAGCCTCATGCTTCCCTTCAGCCTCTCCTTCCTTCTTGTTCTCCCTCTCTTCCTCTGCACTCTCCATTCTTTCATCATTCATCTGCATTTTCTTGTGCAGCCTCTTCAACATCTCATGCTGCATATCGGTTGTGCTCATCAACAAAGTATAAATTTACAAACCGAACAAGTCATCCGAGCTACTACCTTCATAAACATCCATAAAACCATTTGTTAAATTTCTCAACATGTAAAGACCTTGCATCCTTTTCTCGCCATTGTTCGAGTCGATTTTCCTAGAGAACACTTCTATGAAGAATTTCCTTGCCCGGTACTCCACTGCCCTCACTTTTCCTTTCTTCTTCTTGTATTTCGGGTCTAATACTTTCAGCATCTCATATGCAAACTTTGGTCTTGCCAACAAGAGAGTGTTGAAGTATTCACAGAAATTATTCTAAAATAATGTACCAGACATCAATATTCTCAATTCTGTTTGTACCTTCATCAAAACTTTCCTCAACCTGGACTTAGTGCTTCTCGGATTGTGCCCTTCATCCAATACTAAGAGTCCGGGACTTTCCCTCAGAACTTTAGCCATATAATTTCTATGTGCGTAATTTGAATCCTCTCGCATCAATGTCAAGATTTTGTAAGGATCTGTGATGCAGTGAATGAGGAAGTGCCTGTGTTCAGGCAGTTCCTTGATCCTTTAACTTTAATCATGGAGCAATTAAAGTCAATTTTCAATTGGATTGAGAAAAAAAAATGTTTACATGAGTGGAAAGCTGGATAAGAACCAAAGGTAGTTACTCATTCATTCCTTCAATTATCCAAATAGCCAACCAAAGATTTTGCTTGCATCCACTAAAGCTTGTCGTGAAAGAATCAGTCTGGTTGGTGCTTCGAGGGTGGTGCTGCTAGATGTGGTTTGGAACCCCTCGGTCTAAAGGCAAGCTATCAGCTGTGCTTATAGGCTGGGCCAAAAGAAGGTGGTCTACACTTATCATCTCATAACACATGGGACCACCGAGTACACAAACTCAGGCCAAGAAGGACCAGTTGTCTGAACTGGTCTTTTCAGCAAGGAACACTAAACAGGATGAGCCCAAGAGTTTTGCCGTGGAAATCGAGGATGAAATTCTCGATTAGATAGTGCGCCATGGGAAACTAAAGGACTTGTTTGGTGTAGCCAAAAGAATGTGATTTGATTGATAATTTGGATCCCAAAATTGTCTAAAATTCAAGCTTAAGGTGGGAGTGGATTCTTTAGTTGATAACTACTTTTGCAATCCGCCCTAGCCCATGCTTCCCTTCATCCTCTCCTTCCTTCTTGTTCTCCTTCTCTTTCTCTGCACTCTCCATTCTTTCATCATTCATATGCATTTTCTTGTGCAGCCTCTTCAACATCTCATGCTGCATATCGATTGTGTTCATCAATGAAATATAACTTTCCAAACCGGGTAGGTCATTCGAGCTACTACCTTCATAAATATCCATAAAACCATTTGTTAAATTTCTCAACATGTAAAGACCTTGCATCCTTTTCTCGCCATTGTTCGAGTCGATTATCCTAGAGAACACTTCTATGAAGAATTTCCTTGCCCGGTACTCCACTGTACTCACTTTTCCTTTCTTCTTCTTGTATTTCGGTTTAATACTTTCAGCACCTCATATGCAAACTTTGATCTTGCCAACAAGAGAGTGTTGAAGTATTCACAGAAATTGTTCTGAAATAATGTACCAAACAGCAATATTCTCAATTCTGTTTGTACCTTCATAAAAACTTTCCTCAACCTGGACTTAGTGCTTCTCGGATTTTGCCCTTCATCCAATACTAAGAGTCTGGGACTTTCCCTCAGAACTTTATACTTTCTATGTGCGTAATTCAAATCCTCTCGCATCAATGTCAAGATTTTGTAAGGATCTGTGATGCAATGAATGAGAAAGTGCTTGTGTTCAGCCAGTTCCTTGATCCTTTGACTTTAATCATGGAGCAATTAAAGTCAATTTTCAATTGGATTGAGAAAAAAGAAGTGTTCTACATGAGTGAAAAGCTAGATAAGAACCAAAGGCAGTTACTCATTCATTCCTTCAATTATCCAAACAGCCAAGCAAAAATCTTGCTTGCATCTACTAAAGCTTGTTGTGAAGGAATCAGTCTGGTTGGTGCTTCGAGGGTGGTGCTACTAAATGTGGTTTGGAACCCCTTGGTCGAAAGGAAAGCTATCAGCTGTGCTTATAGGCTGGGCCAAAAGAAGGTGGTCTACACTTATCATCTCATAACACATAGGACCACCGAGTACATTAAATACTGCATGAGGCCAAGAAGGACCAGTTGTCTGAATTGGTCTTTTCAGCAAGGAACACTGAACAGGATGAGCCCAAGAGTTCTGCCATGGAATTCGAGGATGAAATTCTCGATTAGATGGTGCGCTATGGGAAACTGAAGGACTTGTTTGGTGTAGCCAAAAGAATGTGATTTGATTGATAATTTGGATCCCCAAATTGTCTGAAATTCAAGCTTAAGGTGTGAGTGGATTCTTTGATTGATAACTACTTTTGCAATCCGTCCCAGCCTCATGCTTCCCTTCAGCCTCTCCTTCCTTATTGTTATCCCTCTCTTCCTCTGCACTCTCCATTCTTTCATCATTCATCTGCATTTTCTTGTGCAGCCTCTTCAACATCTCATGGTGCATATCGATTGTGTTCATCAACAAAGTATAAATTTGCAAACCGGGCAGGTCATCCGAGCTACAACCTTCATAAACATCCATAAAACTATTTGTTAAATTTCTCAACATGTTAAGACCTTGCATCCTCTCCTCGCCATTGTTCGAGTCAATTTTCCTAGAGAATACTTCTATGAAGAATTTCCTTGCCCAGTACTCCACTGCTCTTACTTTTCCTTTCTTCTTCTTGTATTTCGGGTCTAATACTTTCAGTACCTCATATGCAAACTTTGGTCTTGCCAATGATGTGTGAGCATCTTTCCTATCTTTCTTAGTGAATTTGCATCTAATTTATTGAGTTTAATAAAGAATTAATTATCTTTTAGCCAATATGGACGCTACTTTGACTCTTTTGCAATTTTGTTTATTTTAGGTAGCATTCGGCTGGATTTGATGGAGTTTCTGCAGTACAAGAATCAAAGGAGATGGCAGCGAGGAGTGACGTGTAAGCGTGACTGACGCGTGCGCGTGATTTAGAGCTTTCCATGGCGACGCGTGTGCGTGACTGACGCGTACGCGTGATTTGAAGAATTGCACAGCAACGCGTGCGCGTGACCGACGCGTCCGTGTGACTTGGGAAAAAGACCATCGACGCGTATGCATGACTGACGCGTACGCGTGACATGTGCCACGTGCAGAAAATGCAGAAAAACACTGGGGGCGATTTCTAGGCTGTTTTGACCCAGTTTTCAGCCCAGAAAACATAGATTAGAAGCTGCATAATGGACAAAACATGTAGTCCACACCCATCAACTGAAGACCTGCTGATTATTCTGATTTAAATTCAAATCTTATTTTTTGAAAAATATATTATTTTTAATTTTAGATAATGAGATTTTAAATTAATTAGGATTAGTTATAAAAAGGGATTCTATTAGAACTTTTGATGCCATCAGATTGAAACTCAGTACATTTTATCAGAATCCTTATTTTCTTCTCTGAATTATGAGCAACTAATCCTCCATTGTTAAGGTTAGGAGCTCTGTCTATTCGTATGGATTGATTTTATTACTTTTTCTATTTTAATTCATGTATGGACTTATAATTTAAGAATTATTTTTGCTCTTTATCTTATGAATTTGGGTGGAATGGAAGTATGACCCTCGTTCTATTTGAGTTCTTGTAAAACTTGGAAAAGCTCTTTACTTGAACAACAACTTAAAAACATATTCTCCTAAATTTTAATTATCTGGATTTAACGGGATATATGACATATAATCCTTTTATTTTTGGGTAATTATAGTTTTTGTGGCATATAAACTGGAATTTGATCATGCAGCTTCTAATTGGAATTAATTGACCAAGAAATTGGCAGTTAATGAATTTTAGAGGAGACTAGAAAGGTCTAAGGAATTAGGGTCTAGTCACATATAGTTTGCCATAAATTAAATCCTACATGATTAAAATAGTTAGTAAAAAAAGTTAATCCGGAAGAATAGATAACTCTGAAGCCTTAATTGTTTCTCCATATTTGGTTCTCAACTTATTTACATACCTGTCTTCCAATTTTCTGAATTTATTGTTTAATGCTCTTTGAACATCTAACACTCTTTTCTGCTTGCCTAACTAAGCTAATAACTCAATCATTGTTGCTTAGTCTATCAATCCTCGTGGGATCGACCCTCACTCACCTGAGGTATTACTTGGTACGACCCTGTGCACTTGCCGGTTAGTTTGTGAGTTATAAATTACCGTGCCAGCCGACAAGAGAGTGTTAAAGTATTCACAGAAATTGTTCTAAAACAATGTACCGGACAGCAGTATTCTCAATTCTGTTTGTACCTTCATCAAAACTTTCCTCAACATGGACTTAGTGCTTCTCGGATTGTGCCCTTCATCCAATACTAAGAGTCCGGGACTTTCCCTCAGAACTTTAGTCATATACTTTCTATGTGCGTACTTCGAATCCTCTCGCATCAGTGTCAAAAATGAAGTATATCCCATGATTAGAACACTTGGGTGTGAATGCCACTTTTGTATTTTCTCTAAGCAATCTAAAACATGCTTGACATCCTCTGTGGACTTTGGCATTCGGAGAAAAACCATTGATTGTTTCTGGTGGAATACCCTGTAGTAGGTTCTTCGACCATGAATTAGATACACTGGTATTAGAATCTTCCACTTGATAAATTCTCTATAGTTTCTTTCCCGGGAATAACTTTAAGTAGCTAACAAGAAAAGCAATAATCATGAGAGTTTTTCTAGCTCCCGAAGTATGAGATATCACACAGCCACCTCTTTTTCTGGAGTTCTTGTCTATAAGTGCTGGTTCTGTAGACCCGGTAATGTTTCTCCAAAAAAACTCAAAAGTTTTCTTTTGGTGGAGGTGCAACTTTTTTTGAAGATCCGGAATTAATGCCCACATTATCATGTTCCAGTCGACGTTCTGCCTCTCCTCTTGGTGCCACACTGAATGTTGAATCCCCCATACTCACTCGTCAAAATGCGTTATGCTAGGAAGAGGTATCCACACCCTTATAAGGCATGTTTCGTTCCCCTCCCTAACTGATGTAGGACCTTACAATCCACTTCCCTAAGGGAGCCTAGCACTCTTGCTGGCACATCAATCCAGGCTCCGGCTCTGATACTATCTGTAATAGTTCAGACCATCTGCTAGCATAATATTATCCGCTTTGTCATTTAAAGTATTTATTTATGTACTAAGATATTTTATATTTATTAAAATCCATCAATATTCTTTTATTATATTAGTCTTTAATTTTCATTTAATAAAATCTAATAATTTATATAAATATAGCACATCTAATAAATAAATAAATAAATAAACAAATAAATATTGTGTTTATTTTAGACATACCCATAAAATTTGACGAAAACGAGATCAATTCAAATTTCACTTAAAACACCTTAGCACAAAATTTCATTTCCAAGTTTTCTCATTTTATTTTATTACTTTGTTTGTTTTCAAACTAAGCATAATATTTAAATGTTATTGGATTATTCACATATATATATCCAACCGAAAGAGAGAATTTAGTAATTTACTCAATTTAGTACATCAGCCAATAATTTTTATTTTTCAATTCCCAAAACACCCCTCCCTCTCTGTCACTCCTTCAAATGAATCCCAAGTTCCATGTTCTCTCACTTCTCTCTCTCTCTCTCCTCTCTACCATTTCTGTTAACACTTAACAGAGCTCACACATACAAGGACGCACACAAGAGCCTTCTTCTTCGTCTTCATGGAGCTTCACAAGCGCCACGTCCACAGCCTCTCCGAGAGGAAGGGCCAGAAGCGCAAGCTCGATGACCAGCTCCATGCCAACCGCCAGATCTCGCCGCCACCGCCAACGGCTGACGAGCGCGCCGCTATCCTCTGCCAAGCCTCTGACCAGGTCCGCGTCCTTGACTCCACCTTCACGTGGAACGAAGCCGATCGAGCTGCCGCTAAGCGCGCCACTCACACGCTCGCCGATCTCGCCAAGAACGGTAAGTTCCTATGCCTCGCCTTCGATATACTCTTCCGTAGCTCCTTTTCCCTTGAATTTCGGCGACGATTTAGGTGTTTCTTATCTTTTCTGCATGCATGTGCTCTTCTGTGAATCGTTTGATTTGCAGAGGAAGTTGCTAACGTGATTGTCGAAGGAGGCGCTATTCGAGCTCTGGTTAGGCACCTTCAGGCGCCACCTATCGGCGACGACGACCGTGTGCAGAAGCCGTTGCCGTTTGAGCATGAGGTTGAGAAAGGGAGCGCTTTCGCACTAGGACTACTTGCCGTCAAGGTAACTTCGTTTTGTGCAAGTTGTGAGTTATTTGAGCTGCTGGTTCATGTAATTCTGGCATTCTGCTAGTTGAGATCGATTTTGTAGGATGATAACGATCAATTGTAAATTTGTAGCGTATTGGAGGAAGAGTTTCCTTTGTTAAATTAGCTTTATCGATGTAATTATAAATTGTATTCTTCAATTTGAATTGAGCTGCCGCAGTTCTTTTTGGCTATATGATGCCTTGATTTTAAAAAAGAGAGAAGCAACAAATATTATGCCTGTGGTTGCAATTTCTGCATCTGCCTATAGAATTTTGATCACGATGATATCTTGAATGAAGCTGTTCCTGAATCCGCAGGCATGCATTTATTTCAAGGTGTTACATGGAAATGTTGATCAACTGTCAATTGCAATTTTGTTCTTTTCCAAGTCTTTTTGTTCTACTATTGGTTACTCCAATCCCCTTTCAAAGAAATGATATCAATAATAACAATAATAATAATAAACAAAGAAATCATAGGAAGGGACTATGCATATTTGTGATAAGATACGATGCTTTTAATTGATTGAAATCTAGAAAATATTGTGGTAATGATGCATATGGTTACAAATTCCAGATGACATCAAGAGCCTTCCAGTAATTCTTTGCACCTTAAGCAAATCTAGGACGCTGATGCTTTTGAACAGACCTTATATCACGTATATGGCACTATGTATATAATGTAGTTGCTTTCCAACATTTTAATTAGAACTAATACTCCGTTTTTTCTAATTTATTTAAAATGATTTCTACAGCCAGAACATCAACAGCTCATTGTTGACAGTGGTGCATTGATTCATCTTGTTGATCTTTTAAAGAGGCATAAGAATGGTTTAACTTCTCGTGCCATTAATAGTCTCATTCGTAGGGCTGCAGATGCCATCACTAATCTTGCTCATGAGAACAGCAGCATTAAAACTCGTGTCAGGTTTAGTTCTCCAATATTATCCATACAAGCATAGTTCCTGTTGTTTAGTTCTTAACAATATTCTGAATAATATATTGACTATTTGACTTAATATTTAGGATGGAAGGTGGAATTCCACCACTTGTTCATTTGCTTGAATTTGCAGATCCAAAAGTACAAAGAGCAGCTGCTAGTGCACTGCGAACCCTGGCTTTCAAAAATGATGAAAATAAAAATCAGGCAAGTGATTTCTGTCTAAAGTTGGGTATTTATATTAGGTTGTATATGGTACCACTGTATCAGTAAGTCACACCATTTCATGGTTTGCCAGATCGTTGAATGCAATGCTCTTCCAAATCTAATTCTAATGCTTCGCTCTGAAGATGCAGCTATTCATTATGAAGCGGTATTGCCAGAGCAACTTTAATATACAGATGCTAATTCTTGCAATAATTTGAGCTCTGCGTTCTTTTACGTAACTTATTTCAGTTATCTGGCATATGCAATGAATTGGATTGTATTACAGGTTGGTGTGATTGGAAATCTGGTTCATTCTTCCCCTAATATAAAGAAAGAAGTTCTTCTTGCTGGAGCTTTACAACCAGTTATTGGATTACTTAGGTATATTGGCTGCTCTCTGGATCCTAACAAACTGGAATGCCGTCTCCTCCCCTTTTGTTCTCAAAGTTTTTTCCCCCCCGCAATGATTCCCCATCGTCAGCGTGCATTAATGTATTCTACATGTTTATGGAACAGCTCGTGCTGCTCTGAAAGCCAGAGGGAAGCGGCCTTGTTACTTGGACAGTTTGCAGCAACTGATTCAGATTGTAAGGTAATAAAGCATATTTTTAGTGTGAATTGGTTTGTGTTATTATACCTTAGGACTTTAATGGAAGGGAAAGGAGGGAAGTTGTTTAGGAAGGGACCCTTATGATACTTTTATGCTTTTTGCCTTTGAAGTGGTGAGGAAAGGATGACAGTTGACTACTGAAATTTCGTTGGGTCGGCCGTTTACTCCTCCAACTTCCAAGTTTGGATTGCTTTGTGTTATTTAAGTTTTCCTTTTTGGTTGTTAAATAAAGATTCCATTGGTTGTAGACTGATGGATAAGAGAGCTTCTATGCTTGCGATAATGCATCATATATTGTAGATTTAAGCAAGCTTTAGTATGCAATTATGTATATTTATCACTGGTCTGACCGTCCGAGTCTTGGTCCCTTTATAGGTTAACACATCTGGTTTTTTAATCCCAAAATTTTCTGCTCAATTTGGGTTTTTAGTAGTACATATCGTTTCCACTTAATAAGGTATTGGTCCAAAATCATAAATTGGTGGAAACTGCAAGAACTGAAATCTGATTCAAACTTACATTTCATCTCCTAGGTATAGTCCTTACCATTTAAACTTACCTTTATCTTTAGGTTCACATTGTACAGAGAGGTGCTGTCCAGCCATTGATAGAGATGCTTCAATCTCCAGATGTACAACTCCAAGAAATGTCTGCCTTCGCGTTGGGGAGATTAGCCCAGGTTATTCCTTTGGTTCTTTTTCTAATTTCTATGCTTTAATTAACTTGTGCAAATTAAGAATGAGAATTTCTTTGGCGAAGTGTGGAGATTATAACTAAAATTTTTGTTATAACAAAAATCAGGACACACATAACCAAGCTGGCCTTGCACATAATGGTGGCTTGGTGCCATTGCTGAATCTTCTTGATTCAAAAAATGGGTCTTTGCAGCATAATGCTGCTTTTGCTCTTTATGGCCTTGCAGATAATGAGGTACGATGTAACTGGGAATTCTTGTGTGATGGTTATTCTTTTCTTAATTACTTGAAAAGCATGTCACTTGTAAAGTTAATTGTTCTCTGTTTTTTACTTGATTATTTATTTTCTGCCATAGGATAATGTGTCCGATTTTATTAGGGTTGGTGGAGTTCAGAGGTTGCAGGAAGGAGAGTTTATCGTTCAAGTAAGTTTTCCACTTCATTTGTTAAAACCTACACCAGCTCTGATTTCGTTGGTTATGCTAACGTTCCCTATATTAGTGGGAATAAAAGTACTTAGCATTTGTATGTGAGTATTTCCAACTTTAAGGTCTTGAAGTAAACAGACTAATGGACCTATATTGAACTATATGTAATTGTTTTCTGTTGCAGGCAACTAAAGATTGTGTTGCAAAGACATTGAAAAGATTAGAAGAGAAGATTCGTGGCCGTGTAAGCACATTGCACATTCACATGTTATGTTTAATGTTTTTTTGTTGTCATTAATACGGGATTGGGAAATGATGGTGGTGTTATTATACTGATAATTTGTTTTAAAATTTTGTTTAAATATGTAATATTTTAATTTTCTGCTTGTAGGTGCTGAAGCATTTACTGTATCTTATGCGAGTTTCAGAAAAGGGTTTGCAAAGGCGTATTGCTTTGGCTCTTGCACATCTTTGTTCAGCAGGTGATCAAAGAGGGATTTTTATCGAACACCATGGTGTGTATATTTGTTATTTTAAGTTCCATTCATGCCCGTTTCAGTGTTTCTTGTATAAACTAGTTTTGAGTTCGTTCTAATTTGAAGCTGACTATCTGTACATGCAGGTCTCGAGTTGCTTATTGGGCTTCTTGGCTCATCTGGCTCTAAGCAGCAACTTGATGGTGCTGTTGCTTTATGCAAGTTGGCCAACAAAGCCTCAACTTTGTCTCCCATGGATGCTGCCCCCCTTTCTCCAACACCACAGGTAGTTTGGTTGGCCTCTTTACTCAAAACCTCCGTAGAGGTTAATTGAAAAGGGAAAGACACTTTTCATATGATCTCAGGAGGATATATGTACCTAGTTTTCCTCCACCCCCTCCCCCGTTCCCTTTCTTTTCTTTTTTTCCATTAAATGTCTCTTTTTTATATAAATGTTTATGATCATAGATCAATATTTCTTGCAGGTATATTTAGGGGAGAAGTTTGTAAACAATGCCACGTTGTCAGATGTTACATTTTTGGTTGAAGGTTGATGGTTTAGGGTTTTTGTCCACATTGCTTCATTGTGAAAACTTAAATACTTGCTCTGGTGTTGTAGGTTATTTACTTGTGTAGCTAACTAGGTAATATTTGTTGTTCCTTTTAGGCAAACGGTTTTATGCTCACAGAATATGTCTACTAGCGTCTTCAGATGCATTTCGTGCAATGTTTGATGGTGGTTATAGGGTAAGTATGTATTGATCACTATCACTAAGTCATCTTCTCTTACCTTCCTGACCCAAAGCTCTTCAAGAAAGAAACAAAGCGAAACTGAAGAAGCATGCTTTTCCCCCATTTCTGTTGAAGAAAAACTAGAAAGGAGTATAGGCCATATATCAAGGATAACTTCATTGTTGATTTCACTTGGTTTCACAATTTACATTGTTTATCACCCATGGTTTCGGCTGTTATATTCTTTCAACCTTCTAATAACTTATACTGCAGTATTTGTTTTTTTAGAATTTATATAATTTATAAAGCTTGTGTTGCAATTTCAAGCAGCAAGTGAGATAGATTATTAGATTTCTGGCACTAATATACAAATGTTCTATTCATGTCAGGAGAAGGATGCAAAGGATATTGAGATTCCAAATATTAGATGGGAAATTTT
Source organism: Arachis hypogaea (assembly GCF_003086295.3). Classification (NCBI taxonomy): domain Eukaryota; kingdom Viridiplantae; phylum Streptophyta; class Magnoliopsida; order Fabales; family Fabaceae; genus Arachis; species Arachis hypogaea. The sequence continues at coordinate 111,079,344 of NC_092044.1, forward strand.
TGAGCTGATGATGAGGTCTAATAAATTCTGCAGCCATATCTTTTATAGAAACTTTCTAGTAGTTTTTGGGCAACTAATATTCTATTTGTTTGATTGATGTCCAGATTTATATATACTGGATCAACTGAAATCACTCTGGATATAGCTCAAGACCTTCTCCGAGCAGCTGATCAATATCTATTAGAAGGACTTAAGAGGCTCTGTGAATACACAATTGCAAAGGTGAGCTAGCAAGTCTTGCATATGGCTGCAGTAATATTAGACTGGAGAAAATGAGCGCAGCATGACCAGATGTTTTTTGTCACAGGATATATCACTGGAGAACGTGTCAAGTATGTATGAACTTTCAGAAGCATTTAGTGCAATATCATTGAGGCACTCGTGCATCCTTTTTATATTGGAGCAATTTGATAAATTGAGTGCAAGGCCTGGGTATTTTCTGATTCTCCCAATGTGTTTACTCCTTGTAACTTCTTTAGCTCTGAAATTTAGGGTTTTCAGAAGCATTGTTTCTGTTAATTCATGAGCCTCTTATACTTTCATATTCCTCAATTGTTTACACTTTACAGGCACTCTCTTCTGATTCAGCGTATAATACCAGAGATTCGTAATTACTTCATTAAAGTTCTTATGAAGACCAACTCCTGTAATCGACTGTAACTTGCGGTCATTCCATTCTTGACTTCTAACCAATTGTGATGTACAGAATGTTGTAGATGTTCCTCTTTGTTGAAGCTGGGAAGGGGGCCCTCCCATCTGGTATAGTCGTATAGTGGTATACACAGCTTGGGTAGATGAGATAATCCCATTCCTGAGCTCTTCATTTTTTCTTCAGTTGTGTAAGCCCCTTCCTGCCTGTAACTTCACTGTCATAGATTTAGCAAATATTTAGCAAATATGACCTTCACGAACGTTGTTTTTTGTCTCGCAATATTGTGATGGTTATATTCTCTGACTTCAATTTCTCAATTAATTCTACATCCAGGGAACTAAAATTGTTGATGAGTTAATGATATAGATGTAATAATATTTAAGCCAATGTATATGTATATATTTGAGTATATGCAATTATATCGGTTAAATAGTCGTGTGGAAGGAATTTGCCTTGCATCTAATAAATCCAAATCAGTGTTGAAATAATTAAATCTTGTCTACAAGAAAGTCTTGCAATGTGGGTTTCGGTTGGATGTAAATTAAAATTGAAGGACTTAAAGCTAGTAGTCAACTAACCCAGGGCATGCTTCATTTAAATAACAAGTAGTTTTTTTTTTCTTTTTCAAAAGTTCTTTTAAAAGATGATGTTTTGGTCTTTTGTGTAGCATGCAGACAAAGACACAGTCCAACAGCGAATGTGTCTTTGGATTATTCCTTTATAAGTGACACAAATTTATAGATCTACCGTAGTTCTGCTGGTGACTGGTGAGAGCGCTACTTTCCGTAACCACTTTACTTTTTTAGTGCACCATTTTACTTTTTTGTTTGTTAAATAATTTTGTTGACTTGAGCTTGTTCTGAAATGACGTGTAAGTACTTAAATAAAATATGAATTTTAATTTTTGTAGCTTCATAACAAAATTTACAAAAATAGTTTGAAATTAATTAACAAAAATGTTGAATTATTATCAAAATTAATTACATAGTTATTTATAGTGAATGCTATTTAATTTATAAGTAATTTTAGTGTTATTATCATGGGTGATTAAGTCTAAAGAAAATGGTCAAATACTCAAATAGGTGTGGCAAGAATATTCTTTTAGGTTGTTTGTCCTTAAATTATTTTGCAAAACAAATAAGTACATAAATAAGTGAATTATTAGTAGGTGATTAAAACTAGCAAAGTAGCAATCGTGTGAAATTAAGAAAAAGAAAAATGAAATACTAACTAAAAGGTAACTGTGGGTCCCTCTTCTTCCTATAAAATGTGCCCGTGCCACCCACCCTGGTCGCCACTCGCCACTTACCTGAACTCAAATGGCTTCTTCCACTGCCAAAAAGATAGTCTCTGAGATCCCCACCTGGATCCGTGTCTACGACGACGGCACCGTCGAACGCCCTCGAAGCTTTCCACTGGTGCCACCTTCCCTTGATGATCCTGTAACCGGTGTCTCATCAAAGGACATAATCATCTCACAAAACTCCAAACTCTCTGCACGCCTCTACCTTCCAAAGCTTGACAATGACAAAGTGAAACTCCCCATCTACATCTACTTCCATGGTGGTGGATTCTTCTTTGAATCCGCATTCTCCAAGCTCTACAATGACCATCTCAACAAGTTGCTCTCTGTAGCCGATTTTATAGCGGTTTCCGTGCAGTACAGGCTAGCACCGGAACACCCTCTTCCTGCATGTTACCACGACTGTTGGGACGCTTTACAATGGGTCGCATCTCATGCTTCCAAAAGCACCACCAACACCGAGCCATGGTTGACTGATCATGGTGATTTTGACAAGGTTTTCATAGGAGGTGACAGTGCCGGTGGCAATATTGCCCATAACATAGCCATGCGTGCAGGGCTTGAGTCTTTGCTTTGTGCTGTTACAATATCAGGTGCTATTTTATCCCACCCTTATTTCTGGGGCTCGCAACCTGTTGGATCAGAAAGTGTTACGAATCTGGAGCAGAATATGAACCGTTTGATTTGGAAGTTAGTGTACCCTTGTGCACCTGGAGGGATTGATAACCCAATGATCAACCCAATGGGTCCAGGTGCACCCAGCTTAGCTGGACTTGGGTGTTCCAAGGTTCTTGTGCTTGTTGCTGGCAAGGATGATTTAAGGGACAGAGGGCTTTGTTATTACGAAGCTGTGAACAAGAGTGGGTGGCAAGGGAAGATACAGCTCTTTGAAGACAAGGATGAGAATCATGTTTTTTATTTGTTCAATTCGGAATCTGACACCGCCACTCAATTGATCAAACGCATGGCTTCTTTTCTCCTTAATTAAAAGTATATGTATTCAACTATGTTAACCATCGATAATCCTTTAAATAAATTCGTATTCACAACAAATTACTCCTTGGTTGAAGTAACCAAAAAAAAAAAAAAAACGTATTATGTAGTAATATACTATGTATTTCCTTTCTTAAATGCTGGCTTGAAATATCTGTGTTTTGATGTCTCTTTAACGACTTTGACCCACCTTGCGTCAACGTAGAACTTGAATACGTTCCATACACCCTGTCTCTCGCTCTTTCTCTGCTTCTAATAAAAAATTTCCCACTGTGGGCAACTGAAAGAACACTCAAAAACAAATAATGCTGCACCTCAAAATCTCTTGTGCTCCTTATCCTTTGTTTTGTTTGATCACTCTGAGCGTTGTTGCATTAATATCTACAGAAGCAGTTACTGATGAGACCTACGCGGTTCACTACTGTCCAAACACAACAACTTATTCTCCCAACAGCATTTACCAAACTACCCTCAACCAGCTCCTTTCATGGCTCACGTCGAACTCCTCAAGCGCCAAAAACGGTTACTACAACACTACCATCGGCGCCAACACCCCTAACAACACCATCTACGGCTCCTTCCTCTGCCGTGGAGACCTCACCACCACCGCATGCCACGACTGCGTTTCCGCCGCAGCCAAAAAGGTTCTTCAACCTGATTTCTGCCCCGTGGGGAAGGAATCGGTTATATGGTTCGCAGAGTGCATGGTTCGTTACTCGGACCAACCGTTTTTCTCTGTAGCTGCTGAGGTTCCTGTGTATTCCCTATCCAACACGGGAAACGTGCCAGATGAAAGCCACTTCATGACGGTGTTAGGAGACACGATGAATTCGGCGGCGGAACAGGCGGCGAAGGGTGGCGCTGACAAGAAATTTGGTACCAAAGAAGCAAACATTTCAAGCTTCCAGACTCTATACACGCTAGCACAGTGCACACCGGATTTGTCAGAATTTGGATGCCAGAAATGCCTCAAAATAGGAACTGGACAATTACCTTCTTGCTGTGATGGAAAGTTAGGAGGAAGAGTGCTGATTCCAAGTTGTAATGTTAGGTTTGAATTGTACCCCTTTTACCATGAGATGGATGTGCCTCTGCCACCGCCACAGTCCAACCCAAACCCAAAAGGTACTATGGAATTTAAATTCTCTCTAATGATCTTAGTTAGAACATGTTATGGGTTAATGGTAAGAAATGTGTGCATCAATTTAGCATTCCAAAGATTAGATGCCTCAAATTGATCTTTGAAATGCTAAATTGATGATAGTTTTGAGTACCAAATTGATGATCTTTTAGCGACTATTTTGACTATAATGTATACGAAACATGATCAGTTGGTAACTTATATTAGTGGATGGTGATTCAATTTTTACAGATAAATCCAATATAGATGCAGTATTAATAATCGCAATTGTAGTTCCAATTGTGATTGTTTTGTTGCTTTTCTTGGCTACCTTATGGATCATATCTACACGGACAAGAAGGAAGAAGAACAATTCCGTGCCAGAGGGAACTCTGGAAAGTAGTGGTAATGTGGAAGTTTCATTTCATTTCTCACTTGGATTCTCACTTCCCTTATAACATTAGCACTTTGTTTGAAACTTCTAGTCATATATGCTTGAATCTATTCTAGGCTGTTATGCTGTTAGATAATTCCATCCTCTATGTTCTTCTGCAGTTCAAATTTCCAGCGTAGAGTTCTTGCAATTTGATGTTGATACAATCATAGAGGCCACAGACAACTTTTCTGGTGGCAATAAATTAGGGGAAGGAGGATTTGGTGAGGTTTACAAGGTATATACTATGGCATTGTTGACAAATTTTAGAATCATGGGTGATACTTTCCAAGAATTAGATCATTCTGGTTTTGAAATAGACAATAGAAGTTTTAACAGGATGGATGTTTGAATTTTCAGGGTACACTACCTAATGGGCAAGATATTGCTGTGAAGAGACTATCAAGAAACTCTAGACAAGGAATAATTGAGTTTAAGAATGAGGTACTTTTGGTAGCCAAACTCCAACATAGAAATCTTGTTAGGCTACTCGGATTTTGCTTGGATGGAGAAGAGAAAATGCTCATCTACGAATTTGTTGCAAACAAAAGCTTGGACCGTTTTCTATTTGGTATGTCCATCAGAATATGTACGATGACTATTTTCAGTGAATGCAATTGCTTAAGTTTGTAATTGAAGTAAGGATTGAGTTCTTATTCGCCATTTGAATTTATTTTTATAACACAGATGCCAGCAAACAACACCAGTTGAGTTGGCCAAGACGATACAAAATCATAGAAGGAATTGCTCGAGGAATACTCTATCTTCATGAAGATTCCCGACTCAGAATCATACATCGTGATCTTAAAGCCGGTAATATACTACTAGACGAGGATTCAAACCCAAAAATCTCAGATTTTGGAATGGCAAGACTTTTCGGTGCTGATCAAACTCAAGCAAACACCAATAGAGTTGTTGGAACAATGTAAGTTATTCTTTATTTTACTTATCTACTATTACTCATGATTTGATCCAACAGAAAAAAAAAGGGGGGGGGGGGGGGAGGTGGGGGTCAACATGAAAGTCACATCCTAATTGAAAAATAAGAATGCTTATAAGTTTTTGTTTTCTATTCATCTTTCTTTTATCACTTTTCACAAGTAAAAACCACTGCTAAGATACTATTTATCTTGTTTTTAGTGGATACATGCCTCCAGAATATGCAATGCGTGGACACTTTTCTGATAAAACGGATGTCTACAGCTTCGGTGTCTTAGTTCTAGAGATAATATCAGGAAAGAAGATAACATCCTTCTATGATTCAGGCTATGCAGGGGACCTCTTGAACTATGTGAGCTTAGTCCAACCCTCCTTTGGTAGTATCACTTTAGAGCCAAATTAAAATTGTTTCTTTGATTTCATATCACCTAAATGTACTATTTTATTATTGTTCACAGGCTTGGAAACATTGGAGAGATGGGACCCCATTGGAGCTACTAGACACGAGTCTGAGAGAATCATATTCAAGAGCCGAAGTAATTAAATGCATCCATGTTGGGTTATGCTGTGTACAAGAGGATCCAGCACAAAGACCAACAATGCAGGCTATAGTTCTAATGCTAAACAGCCATACAGTTACTCTTGCAAGTCCTGCACAACCACCAGCTGGTTATATTGGGAGCAGATCTCACTCCAATTTCCCAACAAAAGAGATGGTGAACTCATCATCAGACAAGTCTACAAACACAAGCACAAGTCAGAGTTCAATAAATCGGCCAACTTTGCCATCAAAGGAGATGGAAAACTCAAATGTGTCTACCTCCATTACAGAGGTCTACCCTCGCTAGCTAGTGATATATTTGTTCAACTAAAATTCCAAACTGAACTTCATTCACTAATCATTTAGTTATTTGCCCATTGCATAGTGGGCTCATAGTCCCTGCTAAAAAGAAACAAAAATATTATTGGGCACCCAAATTTGTATTATATTAGACACCTTAAATCTAATAATTGGTACAAGTGTCTTGTTACAAAAGATGATCACTCTCAGTTCTCTGGTCGTCATCAACAAATGGATAATGATAATTCACAAATCACTACAAACACAATTAACAATTATCAGAGACGACCAAGTCAATCCTTGAATTTTCTGCTACAACATAACCACACATAGTTCATCCCAAGTCAAGTCAATCCTTGAATTTTCGTACCTAGACTTTTGGCATAAATAATCAAACTAAATTACTTTACATTTTTTTATTGAATTACCACCTAATTCCAAAGAAACTTCCTCATGAAAATTAGCTTATATATACTTTCCTTTGAAGGGACAAAATTTCTAGGCACGTTTTTGCCCCAGGAACTGCATACTTCACAATTCATTAACAGAAATGGCTTCTGCAACACCCACCACCACACCTTCCTCTAACAAGAAAGAGATTGTTACAGAGGTTCCTCCATACATCAGAGTCCTCAGTGATGGCACCGTCGAACGGTTAATACAAATACCATTTGTGCCACCACTTCTTGATGATCCAAAAACCGGTATCTCATCCAAAGACATAATCATCTCACACAGCCCTCCAATCTCCGCTCGCATTTACCTTCCAAAGCTCACCAATGAGAAAGAGAAACTTCCCATCCTTGTCTACTTTCATGGCGGTTCATTCTTCTTGGGATCTCCTTTCTCTCAGTGGTTCCATGACTATATCAACAGTTACCTTGCTCCACAAGGAAAGTTCATAGTGGTTTCCGTGGAGTACAGGCTGGCACCAGAAAATCCTCTCCCTGCATGTTACCATGATAGTTGGGACGCTCTCAAATGGGTAGCATCTCATTCTGATAACAAAACCACAGTTAACACAGAGCCTTGGTTGATTGAAAATGGTGATTTTGACAAGGTCTTCATCGGCGGCGACAGCGCCGGTGCCAACATCGCACATAACATTGCGATGCAGGCTGGCGCTGAAGCCTTGCCGGGCAATGTTAGAGTACTTGGTGCTCTTTTGTGCCACCCTTTCTTTTATGGATCAGAAAATGTTCTAGACCCTGAGGTGGATTCTAGCATTTTGGCTTGGAAGTTTGTGTATCCTTCTGCGCCAGGTGGAATAGATAACCCAATGATCAACCCAATGAGTGCAGGGGCACCTAGCTTGGCTTCTCTTGGGTGCTCCAAGATGATTGTGTGTGTTGCTGGAAAGGATCAATTTAAACTGAGGGATCGAGGGGTTTGGTATTATGAGGCTGTCAAGAATAGTGGGTGGCATGGCAAGATTGAACTATTTCAAGAGGCAGAGGAGGATCATTGTTATCATGTGTTGCATCCTGAGACTGAAAATGCTTTAAAATTGAACAAACTCTTGGCTTCTTTTCTCCAGGAGTAGAAGAATGTGTTTAACTTTTTTGCTTTATTTCATTTGTTTCTGTTGGTTTTTCTGTGATGTGAGGTGATCTTTCCTACTTATCTGAATAATAGAACGCTTACTTGATTCATCACTTGAGCATGTTGTGATGTGCCGCAACATAATGTATTCAAACTTCTAATAAAGAAAGGGCAGTTCAGTGCACAAATATTTCACCTTAATGTAAAATTGGGAAAATGACAACACCCAAACAATATATTGTAAAAAAACTGTGCTTTTAAATGGGGTAGATGTAGATTTGCCACCATCCACTACCTTGAAGCAGATAATAATATTACCAAATCACTGGGTAGGTAGGGCGGCACGAGGAAGCCAACAAGTTTTGTGTTTTCCATTACCATTTAATTGAAGTGACGTTAGACTTTTGTTGTTATTGTTATTTTGACTCAATTAGCCACTTGAGTTGATTATTATTAGTGAATAAGTAATTAACTAATTAAGCAGTATTAAAAATCAGAATAAATGCTCTGTTTTCTTGCACCTACCCCTGTTTCTTCTTCACACCACTCTCTCTGTTTTCTATTCCCTCAAAACTTGAATGGCTTCTTCAACCAGCACCAAGGAGATAGACAGAGAGCTTCCACCTCTTCTGAGAGTTTACAAGGACGGAACCGTTGAACGCTTTCTAGGCTCTTCGTATGTGCCACCTTCACCACAAGACCCAGACACCGGAGTTTCATCCAAAGACATCGTCATATCAGAGAACCCTTTAATCTCTGCAAGGCTTTACCTTCCAAAACTTGAAAACCATCACCAGAAGCTTCCAATCTTGGTCTACTTCCACGGCGGCGCGTTTTGCCTCGAATCCGCATTCTCCTTCCTCCACCAACGCTACCTCAACATCATAGCTTCACAAGCAAAGGTTCTCGTAGCTTCCATAGAGTACAGGCTCGCACCAGAACACCCTCTTCCTGCTGCATATGAAGATGGTTAGTCAAATTAACAACTTTAACTTCATTCGTTGATAATCAGATAATCACTGTTATCTTATATTAGTATTCGCATACGTATTTGTATTCGTATAGGATGGTATGCACTGAATTGGATCAGTTCCAACAAGAGCGAGCCATGGTTGATGAATCATGGAGATTTCAACAGATTCTACATAGGAGGTGACACTTCGGGTGCAAACATAGCACACTACGCATTGCTCCGCGTTGACCAGTTACCGAACCAAGTCAAAATCTCAGGGGCAGTGCTTGCTTTTCCATTGTTCTGGAGTTCAAAGCCGATTCTGAACGAACCAGTTGAAGGACATGAAGAGAGCTCAGCAATGCAGGTGTGGAAATTCGTGTACCCTGATGCACCGGGTGGTATTGACAACCCACTGATAAATCCATTGGCACCTGGTGCAGCGAGCTTGAAGGAGCTTGGGTGCCCTAAAATTCTGATCTTTGTTGCTGGCAAAGATGAGCTTAGGGACAGAGGGATTTGGTACTGTGATGCTGTGAAGAAGAGTGGGTGGAATGGTGACGTGGAACTTATTGAAGTTGAAGGAGAGGAACACTGTTTTCAGATCTATCATCCTCAAACTCATAACTCCAACAACATGATTAGTCGCATAGCCTCTTTCCTTGTTTGACCAAACATGTTTCTGATTATTATGAATAAGTATATTGAGCAGTGGCAATAAATTTGGGGAACAATTACTACAAGTTAATCGATCATAATTATAGTAAAATGTAATATGTTTTTGGTACCAAAATAGATATATAATACAAGGTTATCTTACACGTCCAACAATTTTTTTATTCAAATTTTATTTAAGTAAGTTTAAGATTAATAAAAACTATTATCGTTAAAAGAGCGTCATTAGTATAAAAATTACTATAGTTAAAATAGCGTCGTTACCCGCGCTTTATCTTCTTCTCCTTTTTCGTGCTTTTTCTTCTTCTCTCTTCAAATATACGCATACATCATCTTCTTCCTCTTCTTTCAAATCCACGTATATCTCCTCCTACTCCTCCTTATTTGTGCACGCAGATTCTTTTTCTACTTCTCCTCCTCCTTTTTCTCTTTTTCTTTTTTTCCTCTTTCGCTATTGTCATTACCAACAAGTCAACAACACCAACATTTTGCTAATGGATTATTTTTTCAATCGAATTGAATGGAATGCAATTGCAAATTGAATTGAATTGAATGACATAGGTGCTCTGAATATGAATTGAAATGTGTGAGAATAAAGAAAGGCTAAGAGCAAACTTAAGGAGTAAAATAAGGTTTGCAAAGAGTTTTAATAGAAAAGAACTTGTAGGGAGTTTTCATAGGAGGATTTTATTCTCAATCATTAAAATTATATCATAGATGATACTATATATATTTCTGTAACAATGTAGTTGAAATATCATCAAAAATAAGAAAGAAAGTTAATTCACATCTTATTTTCTCGTATTGGCTTTGTTATAGTTAGTGCATTATTGTGGGTAGTGTTCAAATTCATATTACTTTCTATCTATTAGAAGTCAAAATTTCGCTGCAGACTCAAAAATTGGTATCAAGAGTCAACGTTATATTATTCATTATTTGAGTGGTAAAATTCAATTTTGAATATAATGGCTTCTACTAGTAGTAATGTCAAAGTAGGCAAATATGAAATCGAGAAGTTCAATGGAAAAAATGATTTTTCCTATTGGATGATGCAAATGAAAAATCTGCTTATATCACAAAAGTTACACAAGGCACTAGCGGAAAAAGAGAAAAAGCCGGAAGGAATGAAAGATGAGGATTGAGAAGAATTAAATCTTGAGGCACGGGCTGCAATAATCTTGTGCCTTGAGAGGGATGTTGCTTTTTTAGTGAACGAAGAAGCAACTACAGTAGGCGTCTGGTTAAAGTTAGAGAGTAACTTCATGACAAAGACTCTAACTAACAGGATCTACTTAAAATCCAAATTGTATACATGCAAGATGGAGGAAGGCACCTCAATTCGAGAATATATCAATAAGTTTGATAGGATCATATCAAACTTAAAGGATATAGATGTGAAGGTTGATGATGAAGACCAAGCACTCATATTGTTACTTTCATTACCGAAGTCCTTTGAAAATCTGGTGCAGACATTGATGCTAGTGGGTGATATTCTGACCATGGATGAGACGAGGGAATCACTTTTAGCTGATGATCTACATAAGGTTGCTACAAGTGTAATGTCATCTTCAAATGGAAGAGAGTATAATGATCAAGCATAAGGATTGTTCGCGGCTAGAGGAAGGACTAATGAAAGAGGAAAAGGTAATAAGCATGAAAAGTCTAGGCCAAAATCTAGACCTCATGCGGAGAGAACATGCTTTAAATGTGGTGAGGCTGGACATTTCAAAGAAAATTGTCCAAATAAAAAGATAACTTTCAAGAAACAGAACAACGACAACCCAAAAGAAAAGCAAGAAGCAAGCTACGTCTCAAATGATGAGGAGGATTGTTACTCTGTAACAGAACAATCTTATGAAATCTCCAGTAAGTGGATTCTTGATTCAGGAGCCTCTCATCATATGTGTCCAAATAGGAAGTGGTTTACTACCTATGAAAGCATAAATAATGGCATAGTTTTAATGGGAAATGATCATGCTTGTAAAACTGTGGGGTTGGGTACTATAAGAATCAAGATGCGTGATAGAGGAGTAAGAACCTTAAAAGATGTGAGGCATATTCCAGACTTGCAGAAAAATCTTATCTCCATAGGTTTGTTGGAGAAAAATGGTTGCAAAATAGTTGCAAAAAATGGGGTACTAAAAGTTGTTCGTGGTTCTTTGGTAGTTATGAAGGGAGTTCGTCACGGTAATCTTTATTCTCTTTTGGGGAAAATAGTCACAGGTGAGTTAGCAGTTGGAATCGATGGAAGTAGAGATCAAACAAATTGCATAAGAATATGGCACATGCGGCTTGGACATATATCAAAGAAATGTCTATCATTGCTTTGTGGACAAGGTTTGCTGAAGAATATGAAGAAACCACAAATAGAATTTTGTGAGCATTGTGTGTATGGAAAGGCACATAGGGTGAAGTTTTCTACAAGCAAGCATAAAAGCAGAGGGTTGTTAGACTACGTGCATACTGATGTTTAGGGCCCGGCTAAAGTTACTTCCAAGGGTGGTTCCAGGTATTTTGTTACTTTTGTTGATGATTATTCCAGGTATGTTTGGATTTACTTCCTCAAACATAAGAATGAGGTATTCGATACTTTTAAGCGGTGGAGAGCAATGGTTGAAAACCGAACAGGTAGGAAGTTGAAAACTCTACGATCTGATAATGGCACAGAGTACACGGATGGGGCTTTCAAGGAGTTCTGTGAGCGAGAAGACATTACAAGACACTGGACAGTTAGAAAAACACCACAATAGAATGGAGTCACCGAACGACTGAATCGTACGCTACTTGAGAAGACAAGGTGTATGCGCTCTAATCCGGGTTAGGCAGAGAATGGTGGGTAGAATCGGTTGCTACAGCTTGCTACATAGTGAATCGATCCCCACATTCTTCTCTAGATGGAGACACACCTTAAAAAGTGTGGTCAGGGGAACATACAAATTACGAGAAACTCAGAGTCTTTGGATGCACAGCCTAGTATCATGTCAAAGATAATAAGCTTGATGATAGAGCTAAGAAGGCAATTTTTTGGGGTATCCAAGAGGGGTTCAAGGCTATCGCCTTTGGAGTATAAAGGATTATAAGTTTGTAATTTAGCAGAGATGTTACCTTTGATGAATGATCTATGGTAGCTTTGTCTAAAGATATGGTGCCAGATGATGGTGATGTTGGAAAAATTTCAAATACTCAAGCGGTGGAGATAGAGTCTAAATACCAACAAATAGACTCTAGTAATGATCAGGCAGAGCATCCTAATGCTACTCGAGATGACGCAGCGGATGAACTTGATCATGAGAAAATTTAGCGAGAAAATGCACATGCATTACAATAGCAGCATCAGGATTCTTTGGCATCTACTAGGCCAAAGAGGAATTATAAATTTGTTCAGAAGTTCGGGTCAGACAAGCCTTTGAGACATTATGGGCAGGTAAACTTGGTAGATTATGCACTCTCAGTGGAGGATGATGAGATGGTCACCTTCAAACATGCTATCAAAGACAAAGATAGAGAGAGTTGGTTTGTCGCTATGGAGGAAGAGATGCAATCTCTTCATAAGAACAAGACATGGGATGTGGTCCCATTGCCCATGGAAAAGACTGCAATTGGTTGTAAGTTGGTGTATAAAAGAAAAGAAGATCCTACTAAGTCAGATGGTACAAGATTCAAAGATTGGTTAGTAGCAAAGGGATTTGCACAGAAAGAAGGTGTTGATTACAATGAGATATTTTCTCCTGTGGTGAAACACACTTCCATACGGGTGCTTTTAAGTCTTGTCGCTCATGGCATGATCTTGAGTTGGAACAACTAGACGTGAAGACTGCATTCTTGCACGGTGACTTAGAGGAAGAAATCTACATGTATCAACCTAAGGGTTTCAAGGTTGAAGGTAAAGAAAGTCAAGTATGTCGCTTGAGGAAATCGCTATATGGATTGAAACAATCTCTTCAGCAATGGTATAAGCGATTTGACTCCTTTATGTTAAAACAAGGCTTTTCCAGAAGTAATTATGATTGTTGTGTATACATTTGTAAGCTTCCTGGAGGTGATTATATCTATCTTCTATTGTATGTGGATGACATGCTTATTGTCTCTAAGAGCAAGGTAGAGATAGATATGTTAAAGGTTCAACTTGGTAAAGAATTTGAAACAAAAGACTTGGGTGCTGCACGAAAAATATTAGGCATGGAAATTAAAAGAGAGAGATCAAGTCAAAAATTGTTCTTGAGCCAAAGAGGATACATTGAGCGCGTCATTGAAAGGTTTGAAATGAAAAATGCTAAATCGGTAGTAACGCCGTTGACTCCACATTTTAGGCTCTCTGGTAAGCAATCTCCCACAACAGCAGAGGATAAGGCTTACATGGAAAGTGTACCTTATGCTAGTGCAGTCAGTAGCCTAATGTATGCTATGGTGTGTACACACCCAGATATTTTACAGGCAGTCAGTGTTGTTAGTAGGTTCATGGCAAACCCGGGTAAGGCACACTGGGAAACAGTCAAGGGGATATTAAGATACTTGAAGGGTACCATTGACACATGTTTATGCTTTAGTAGAAAATCATGTTAAAACAGCGGCTTTGTTGATTCTGATTATGTGGTGATCTAGATAGAAGACGTTCTACGACTGGTTGTGTATATAAAATACAAGGTGCTCCACTGCTCCAGTTAGTTGGCGATCGATGTTACAAGCTACAGTGGCACTATCTACTACAGAAGTTGAGTACATGTCAGTAGCAGAAGGAGTGAAAGAAGTATTGTGGCTAATGGGTCTTCTAGATGATTTGGGGATGAAACAAGATTGCGTGAATCTGAGTTGTGATAGTCAAAGTGCAATTCATTTGGCTAAAAATCAAGTTCATCATGCTCGTACCAAGCATATTGATGTAAGATATCACTTTGTGCGCGATGTTATAGAGAAAGGTAACATTTCTCTTATAAAAGTACACACAGATGAAAACCCTGCTGATATGTTATCTAAAGTAGTGTCAGGAAACAAGTTCCAACACTGTTTAGAATTGCTCAATATTGCTTCATGTTAGGCATTACATGGAGAAATAGAGGAACTACAATTGGTTTGATCCTGAACAAGGGTACGTAGACAGTCATTGTAAAAATGATGCAACTAAATATGAATACCACACTTTGATCGTCCAAAATTTGAGTAGATTTCAAATTGTGAACGAGGTAGAGAATTGTGAGAATAAAAGAAAGGCTAAGAGCAAACTTAGGGAGTAAAATAAGGTTTGCAAGGAGTTTTAATAGAAAAGAACTTGTAGGGAATTTTTATAGGAGGATTTTATTCTCATTCATTAAAATTATAGCATAGATGATACTATATATATTTATGTAACAATGTAGTTGAAACATCATCAAAAATAAGAAAGAAAGTTAATTCAGATCCTATTTTCTCGTATTGGATTTGTTATAGTTAGTGCATTATTGTGGGTAGTGTTCAATTTTATATTGCTTTCGATCTATTAGAAGTCAAAATTCCGCTACAGACTCAACAAAATGAATTGAATTGATAATCTCTACAAATGTAGACATAGGTGTTTCGAATTTGATTTTATATAATGGATTATGTTTTGTTCATTCAGTACTATACGATTGTTTCACCATGAGTACGGTTTGGTTCATTATGCAGAAATCCGTTTGAATTTGATTTTATATAATGGATTTGATTTTATATAATGGATTATGTTTTATTCATTCAATACTATACAATTGTTTCACCATGAGTACGTATTCGGTTCATTTGGCAGAAAGTTGTTTGAATTTAATTTTATATAATGGATTAGGTTTTGTTCATTCAGTACTATACAATTGTTTCATCATGAGTACGTGTTCGGTTCATTATGCAGAAAGCTGTTTGAATTTTATTTTATATAATGGATTATGTTTCGTTCATTCAGTACAATTGTTTCATCATGAGTACGTATGCAGAAAGCTGTTTGAATTTGATTTTATACGATGGATTATGTTTCCTTCATTCAGTACTACCATGAATACGTGTTATGCAGAAAGCTGTTCGAATTTGAATTTATATAATGGATAATGTTCTATTTATTTAATACTATACAATTGTTTCACTATAATAACATGTTCGGTTCATTTATGTTCTACACAATTCAAAACTTTTTCTCTCCTCACCTTCTATGCTACTTCACCACGGAGAGAAGGAGAAAAAGATAAAAAAAAACAGCAATAAATACAACAAAAGAATGATAATAAAAAAAAAACACGTAATTAAAAAGAAGGAACGCGCAAAAAAATGAGGAGAATGAGGAGGAGGAGGAACGCGAATAAAAAGGCGAAGAAGAAGACGCTCTATGCATAAACGAGCATGAGAGGAAGAAGAGAAACAAACACGGGAGAGAAGAGAAGAGGAAGAAGCGCGAAAAAAAAAAAAGAAGAAAAAAAGAAGAAATGTGAGAAAAGAAAAAAGTGGAAAAAATGCTTGATCTAAAGGCTAAAATTGTTTGGATGTAAAAAATATCTCATAATATAATATATTATATGCAGCAATATTGATTATAAATTATAAATTATAAATTAATACGTGTTAATTCTTAATTGACGGCGAAATAAAAAACAAAACAAATGCAAGACGGTTTAATTCGATTTCAGTGAACGGTTTAAGAAGGATAGTAAATAACTAAAATAAGATAAGATATTTATATTTAAAAAAATGGAAACTCAATAATGAATCACTTTTAAGTTTTAAAACCATTAACTTTAAACAGAGAGGAATAGAGGCTATCATCATTAATCACCATTAACCACATGCCGCATTTGCACTTTTTCAAAAGCGATAATCATTTTCAGGTTTCCCTCCACACTCTCGCTGTTCCATTTAAATTCAAGGTCTCACGAGTTTCTCAGTCACACACACACTGCGTTGGCGCTGCAAATAACCCAAGTCTCGGATCACCGTTCAACAGAGCCAAAGAGGTACCATTTTCAAATTTCTAGGGTTGTTTATCTTCTTCGTCGTGTTCTCCATTGCCCTACCTTTACGTAGTCTCAGATCTGTTTCATTGTTTTTTTTGGGCTTAAAGCTGGGATTTTTATTAGGATTATTTGCCGGCGATTTTCTCGGGTGTTTGTCCGAGGAAACGACCTCGTACTTTAACTGTGTTACATGTCACCTTGTTTTTATTAGGCTCGTTAAACCCTTTTTTGTTTCCCTCATAATACTTTGTAGTTTTACTTTGTTTAGTTTAGGTCATCATTACAAGTGCAGATTATGAATGAAATGGAAGGAAACATTTGGCAACGAATTTCATCCTGGTTTTTATTGTGTTTTCTTCTGATATGTGATATTTGGCATGCTATGGCTTGGAAAATGTGGCCGTTGATAATAGTTGGCACCTTCATTCGAGGATATACATCTATGGATGCAATTGTTTTACAATAAATCTTCATGAGCAAATTTTTACTCTTAATTCTGTTGAGAATATTCCCGTTAATTAGAATAACTTACATGGACATTTGTAGATTTAATTGCTATGGAGCTGAATTCGCCGCAGAGACCGTTTTCAATCAAATTGTGGCCACCTAGTCAGAACACTAGACAGACACTTGTGGAGAGGATGGCCAACAATCTGACAACGAAATCTGTTTTCACACAAAGGTACGGAAATTTGGACAAGGAAGAAGCTCAAGAGAATGCAAAAAGAATTGAGGATGTGGCTTTTGCAACAGCAAATCAACACTACGAGCAGGAGCCCGATGGTGATGGAGGTTCTGCAGTCCAGCTTTATGCCAAAGAATGTAGTAAGCTCCTCTTAGAAGTTCTCAAAAGAGGGCCGGGTCTAAATGGTAAAGAAGAAGTGGTAGCATCTGATAATACCTCTGCACCTGCTGAAGCTGTATTTGATATATCCAAAGGCAAAAGGGCCTTTATTGAACCTGATGAGGCCGAGGAACTACTAAGGCCGTTAAAGGAGCCAGAAAATTCTTTCACCAAAATATGCTTCAGCAACTGGAGTTTTGGACTAGGAGCAGCACAAGTTGCCCAGCCCATTCTCAGTTCCATCAAGCACCAGTTGAAAGATGTAGATCTATCGGATTTTATTGCTGGAAGACCAGAAGCTGAAGCTCTTGATGTCATGAATATATTCTCAACTGCACTAGAGGGTGCTGCCCTAAGGTCTTTAAACCTCTCTGACAACGCTTTAGGGGAGAAAGGTGTTAGAGCATTTGGAGCACTATTGAAGTCGCAAAACCACTTGGAGGAGCTTTATCTAATGAATGATGGAATCTCAGAGGAAGCTGCTCAAGCAATTTGTGAATTGATTCCTTCTACTGAGAAGCTCAAAGTTCTTCATTTCCATAATAATATGACCGGAGATGAAGGGGCATTAGCTATTGCTGAGATTGTGAAGCGTTCTCCTTCCTTGGAGGATTTTCGTTGTTCCTCCACAAGGATAGGTGCTGAAGGTGGAGTTGCCCTGTCCAATACTTTAGGAAATTGTATCCATCTGAGGAAGCTTGATTTGCGAGATAACATGTTTGGAGTAGAGGGTGGTATTTCTTTGAGTAAAGCTCTTACAAGGCATGCAGAATTGAGAGAGATATACCTGAGCTACCTCAACTTAGAAGATGATGGTGCAATTGCTATAATCAATGCTCTTAAGGAATCAGCACCTTACCTTGAAGTTCTGGAGATGAGTGGAAATGACATTACAGCCGAAGCTGTTCCTGCAATAGGAGCATGCCTAGAAGCAAAGATCTTCCTTGCCAGGTTGAACCTCTCCGAGAATGAACTCGAGGACGAAGGTGCCATCCAGGTAAGCAAGGCTTTAGAAGGCCACTTTCACTTAAAGGAAGTTGATCTGAGTAGCAACAAAATATCGAGGGTGGGGGCTCAACAGTTGGCTCTGACTCTGGTGCAAAAGGCAAATTTCCAACTTCTATTCATCAATGGAAACATCATTTCCACTGAAGGGGTTGAAGAGTTGAAGGACATATTCAAAACTTCTCTGGACATGCTTGGTCCATTAGATGAAAATGACCCTGATGGAATAGACAGCGATGAAGAATCTGATGAAGAGGGTGGTGATATTGAACTGGAATCGAAAATGAAGAGTCTTGCAGTTAATTAAAATGTAGTAGTACACTTTTATGTTTTTATGCTCAAGTAAACTCTTTATGGCAGTGTAGACCATTTTATTCGTAGCAGTTTATGTATCTATGAAGGTGCACCAGTAGAAACATTGAGGATATATATAGACATGTATCTGGATTATGTATGTTAATCATATTTTGAATGCTTCCTTTAATTTCTTTTGATGTGTGGCAACCGTGTAGCCTACTCATTTTTTCCCTTGAGGAATTATTCTAAACTAAGATGGAGACCTGCGCTGTGCTGGACCAAAATGTGTACTATATGAAAATATTTTGGTAATAATACTCTTAAAAATTAGTCTAAACTCCATTGTAGTGTAAACTATTTGTAAATTTTATTACTCTATATTTATTTCTATAAAATTTAAAACTACTTAATATACTAATTGCGTTAGTAACATAATACATTTTATTTTAAATAGATGAATTTTGTATGTTTATAGAAATTTTTTCTTTTGTAGATAAAGTTTCCTGAAATCCATAAATTTAAGAATATACGGAGTTATAAACTAAAATATTTTGAAATCTAATGATTTTAACCAAAAGTATGCATGTGCTAATATTCCTTTAGCATGTCTGCATGAAGAATATTAAAGTCAGATTGTCAACAACATGGACTTATGTTCATGCAATCATGTGAAGTCAACATATTAATATATTGCATTCTGAATGATCCCATCAAATAATCTGAGAGTCTGGTGCACAAGCATTCTGCAGTAACCCAAGATCCCAAGAAGAATCGCATCCAAAAGGTTAGATGTATGCGGTCTAAATGAAAATTTTACATCAGTGAATAATATTTATTCTCTCATATAAAAAAAAGTAAAAAACTGTCAGGATACCTAAATTTTTACAAGAAATTCTTATATTACCCTGTCTAATAACATTTGACAAAGTTTTATTCCATTTTTATCCGGACAGAAGCATGTAAATGAACCAGAAAAATAATACTGAATAAATTGATTGATTTTGCACTAATGCTGAGAGACATGTTACAAATACCACAATAAATTTCAGAGCATTATCATTTGTTGAGAAAGTACAAAATCTACTAATGGCTGCTGATAGACTCGGGAACTAAAACCAAAATCGCATTGAATAGCTCTGCAATATATATATATATATATATATAACAGCCACGACTAACTATAAACTTAATTGGAATCAGTTCCAGCTAGCTCTTCCATTTGAACTCTGTCCTTTGGTATCAGATGATGAACTCTGACCATAACTTGATCTCTTCTTTCTGTGAGTGTTCCATGATAACACATGCTGGTTCAAGCCACTTCCTTTGACATCCTCGTATGCATGCCTATGGGAATTTGCGCCTTCAAGCTTGGGTTTCTTTGAGGCAGGGGTCACATGGAAACTATCTTCACTTGTTCTGTCATTTGCCATGTGGACACTCTCAGCGCGGAGTTCCAAGAACCTTTCTTCGGCCCCTGAATTGTCACTGGCTTGTGCTGCGTTGTCAGATGAGAGGTGGTCTCTTCTCTTCCCCCTTACTGAAAGCCTTGATAGATCTTCTCCGTTCTCCACGGCCTTCATCCATTGAAGATCACTTAATGTATCTGCATAAACAACTTCTTTTCTTTTACGCTTTCCAGTAGCACTGCCATTGTTGAAATCTTTGAGCTTTTCATCCTTGTTATGAAGGGGAGAGTACACCCAATCTGGCAATTCATGCTCGTCCATTAAACGAGATCTGTAATTTTCCTTTAGTCTTCTCTCTTCATCCATTTTTTCAAATAGCCAAAATTCCTCATCTGATCGGGCTGCGAGGCGGTTAATTTCTCTCTCACTAGGTACATCTGTCCCAAGTGAACTTGTACCTCTACGCATAATCTCCTCTAGCATTTCTCTTCTGTCCTGAGCTGAAATAATAATGCCACATACTCAATTAGTCTGGTTTTTTTTGGCAATATGAAGTTATGAACTATATTCAAGCAAATAACAATTCTCAAGAACTACAAACCTGTCGAAGTTGTGTTGAAAAGTCCTGCCTGGATGACTTTTGCATCAATGCCCATCTTTTGTTTTGCACGCTCTAAAATCACCTCTTCAATTGATCCTACACTAACCAACACGAAAACTCTAACTTCTTTCTTTTGACCAATGCGATGTGCTCGATCCTCTGCTTGTTGATCCATTTGGGGGTTCCAATCACTGTCAAATATTATAACAGTATCTGCCGTTTGCAAGTTCAAACCAAGACCTCCAGCACGGGTGCTCAAGAGAAACATGAAGTATGGGGAGTCAGGAGCATTGAATTTTCGTAATAAAGTGCCTCTTTCCTCCGTTTTTGTCGAGCCATCAAGTCTTAGATACTTAAAATCATGAAGTCTCAAATAAATCTCGAGAATATCCATGAGTCTAGTCATTTGTGAAAAAAGGAGGACTCTGTGGCCTGCTCTGCGAAGTTTTGGGAGCAAACGGTCAAGAAGTTCAAACTTACCTGATGCTCTGACAATCTCCTCCTTACGGTTATACATATCATAATCTCCCACAAAGAGGTATGGATGGTTGCAACACTTTCTGAGTTGCATTGTTAAGTTCTGCAAGCTCTTTGATTTTCCAGAACCTACATATTTTTCCATATCTACTTTAAAACTTTGCAACACAAGCGCTAAGAAATCGTTAAGCTCACAAGGATCTAAAAATCAACTAATGTTACAGGTTTAGTTTTCCTAACAAAAGTAAGACAGACACCAACAGCAGGTGAAAGAAAGCTAAATTTATGTTGAATTACAAAATATTCATATTTCACCGATTTATAGCAAACTTGCAACAGGTAAAACATACCAAGGTAATATACAATTGAAGCGAATCTATGCTTATAGCTTACTTAGCAAAGATCAACTAATTCATAGGCTGTAGGCATGTTGAAAAGAAAAAGAAAAAAATTCATGAAGATAAGAATAACTTGCATTTTACCAAGTTAACAGGAGCAGTGAATTAAGAGATAGCTGCAAAACAAGAAATAGATACAGACCATTGTCTAAGCCAACTCTGCCTACGTCAGTGACTTGTTGATAATATACTTTCTGCCAGGCTGACATATCACATTTGAGTATGACCTGAGATTTCGAGGGAAGAAATTTTTCCACCTCATCCTTTTTTCTTCTTAATATGAAGGGTCTTATTACCTAAGAGTCAATGAAACACTTCAGAAAGAAGCCGCAAAAAGCAAGAGATATAGAAAATGGAAGAGAAATTTACTTGATGTAGACGTCGAATAATCAAAAGTTGTTCTTCATCTGTTAAAGAGACATCAACTCGATCAGCAAAAGGGGCATTAAACCAGTCCTCGAAATTCTGAACAGAGTTGAAAATGTTTGGAAGGAGAAAATTAAGCAGGGACCACAACTCCTGCAAGCTGTTTTGAATTGGGGTGCCAGTTAACAGGAGTCTGCGTTGAATGTGATAGCTGCACACAAGTAAAATTTAAATTAGATAAGAGGACTTCAATATTCAAAAGCTATCCCACTCCATATTCATCAACTATTTTTTTTAGTTGGTACAGCGTCAGGCTGTTTAGCATCAATAACGGTCGTTTAGAATCATACCCGGCTTCCAGTGTCCTTGCTAGAGCAGATTCATGATTCTTCAACCGATGTCCTTCATCCACAATTAGGTAGATCCAGTGAATTTTCTTGAGAATTGCTTTATCTCTCATTATAAGATCATAGTGTGTTAGCAGAACATTAAATTTCCTCTCCCCTAACAAATCATCCTTCATTGCTTTCCTCTCATCCAACCGTCCATCATAAAGAATAGTTGTTATGCTATATCATAAAGAAAAAGCACAAGAAATTTGTAAGTGAGTAACTGAGTATAATGTGTAGATTTCACAGACAGCGATTTCGCTCCCCTCTCCCCACCAGGAGGGCATGGAATGAAATAATCTGTAGTCTTCCAGCACATACCTTGGAACCCATGTTGAGAATTCATTCATCCAATTTGGCAGAACAGCCTTTGGAGCAACAATCAAATGGGGACCAGTAACACCCTTGTGCTCCATAAGATGTGCTATTAACGAAATTGTTTGTATTGTCTTCCCAAGACCCATTTCATCAGCCAAAATTCCATTTAAGTTGTTATTAAACAAAGAAAGCATCCACTGGAGCCCTTCTATCTGATATGGTCTTAATTCTCCACCTTGAAGAATAGATGGTTGCTCAGTAACCTACAAACAAATAAGCTTGTTATATCAATGTACAACATCTTTATACACAAACAACTAATAAGGAGTGACTTTTTCTGCCAATAAGAGAATATAATCATTAGTAAAAAGAGAAATATGAAGTTGGAGGAAACATAAAATATATCGAATCCCATGCACTCTATAATTCATACCAAAAATGAAGCCAAATGCCTACTCTTTATCCCGAATCTGCTATTATGAGAAATGTCTAATAAGGTATAACTCAAACAGCCAACAACTTGTCTAGAACATCAGTTTCTTTATGTTCCAAGTGAAATAAAGGGACCCAAAGACCTACCTTTTCTTGAATCGAATGTATGGCAGAATTGTATTGCCGCTGACCTTCGAGTAAATCACTAGTGTCACCATTATGATCAGAATCTATCATATCCATCTCTTCATCAAGAGGTGATTCCTTTTCATTCTTAGAAGCGTCTGACTCAGGTAAATCAACTTCAGAATCTTCCAAGGGTTCTATACCATCTGAATGTTTGGAGTCCTTTTGACGTTGAACAGCAGCTCCTAAATTTACTAGTAGTTTATTGGTTTCTTCAAGAAGCGTGGTTAATCTTTCATTCTTACTCTCCTTCACCATTCTCATGTAAGCTTCTTGATCATCAGCTTTTAATGCTTGGAACCTTAATTTCTCAGCCCGTGTGGCACGTTGCCTTTGCCTTCCATGCCATGCCTACAGAATTACTTTTTGAGAATTCATAAGCCAAGCTTAAACAATAATGAATTATTTCCCAACTCACATAGAAGAGAAAAGAAAAATGTCATCTAAACTCCCAAGGACAGTTCACAAAAGATACACCATGTAACCCAAACACCAGTATAAGATAACGGAAGAAACATTGCACCTGAATACCATCATTCCTCTGTTTTCTCCGCTTCACAGCAGCTTGAATTTGCAATTGAAACTCACGGACGGTATTGAGTATTTCTGCAAAAAATTTTCTTTTTCTAGTTTCTATATGAGTTTTTTCCTCCTCTTCTAATCTCGATAGTCTCTGCATGTGATAATCTTATATGAGATAAGCAGTACAAAAAAATTTCAATACTAGTCTAGAGACTGTAAAATACAGACGAAACATGTGGATCACCTCAGCATCCCTTTTTTTCCTTATTTGATCATCAGCATCCATGGCAAAGGGATCTCCAACACCATATGGCGGACGCTGCAACCTCATCATGCCCCAATCAAACAATTGCCTATCGGGGTATGCACATTTAACATTCAGCCAGTACTCAGAACTCACATCAGACCGAACCTTCGAATGCAACTCTCGTAGCTGCCACAAAAGAAGTCCTTGCCAACAAGGACACAATTTGTTATCGGTTGCAGTTGATTTAAGAACCATAGAAATTCAAGTAATTTCCTCATTAGAAATTATTCCTCAACTATTGGACATGACATTTTTTCCCTTGTTTTCTTAAACTAAAGAGATTCATTTCCATTTACTATTTCAATGAAAATAAATGAATACAAATAGTAACAGAACTAATTTAATCTATATTAATTATGTACATAACTTATTAATACATTCTAATATAAACTATACAGAATACCGTAGTCATACACTAAAATGTGGATGGTAATAATACTTAAAAAAATATACTATACTAAGATATGTAATACAATATATAATAAAAAATTTTGAGTGAAATAACTATCATCAACTAATATTAATCTTTATGCTTCATGCTAAGTTTTAATTTTTTTTCATTTTCTAATATGGATTATATTCTATCAACTTGTTCTTGCCTCTTTGAAACAAGGAAAACCTCTCTGGTTCTGCAAATGGCTAAGAAATATTCAGCTATATATGATCAAATATATAAAAGGTTATTCTATGTAACAATCCTTAGGCATGTCTTAATAATATGTTCTTTCATCACCCAAAAGGAAATCCTTACATAACCTACTATGGGTGAGGTGATAACTAGTTTTGGTAAATAAACTTAGCATGAAAGAAAGGTTCAAGAATCAATTTTACCTTTAGACCATAAAGTTCAAGCAGGCACTTTGTTTGCAAATCCTCTCCCCTTGTTGAAGGCAATCCTGATTCAAAACAATAGTAAAAGTTTTCAGTAAGGTAGTCAAGATTTTTAAAGGCCGCTCGGTAGAAATGATTGTGGAAATAAAGACAGCATGTTAAAACTATCTTAAAGTCACTTGGTCAGTCAATACTTTAAGGGGGATGGTGTTCACTAATATTGTTTTTGTTGTCTCCATGTGACCTCAAGGTCACGGATTGAAGTAGTCGAATCAGCCACAGATGTAATTATCAAGTTAGGCTACCTACATTACACCAAAGGGTGCGGCCTTTTCCCGAACCTTGCTTAACGCAGAATGTTTGTGTACTAGACCGTCCTATTTCCCTTTTTTATCTTTATTGCCTATTCACATTAGCATCACTGTCAATCCATTGTCAA